>NC_143013.1:31984129-32584129 GCF_055824585.1 Amblyomma mixtum | reverse complement strand
TTGAGGAATGACACCAAGCGTCTCTGCAGTTCATATAATTTGGAAGTTTGACGAAAAAGTGTCGCCCAGACAAGCATTTGCTGACATGCTTTCATAAAGTTGGGTGCACTTATGGCCAACTTTTGCCGTGCTATGACGATGTTGAAACCCTCAGACAAGTTATGGTACTACAATTAACTTCCCTCGTATCCTTTTGCTTAAACTTACTGCAACTTTAATCTGAACATAACTAGATTAATTCTGCAGCAATAAATAACTTTTTGGATTATATTTACCAGCCAGAGTACTAAAGTTAACTTGTACTCGCGCGCATCCCGTTTGAATTTTTTTCAAAATCACTTTCTTTATTTAACACATGAAGAAATGACTAAATGAAAGCATAATGTGGCTATCGTATGTGCGCAAGATGTTTAGTGCAGAGCATGGAATAAAACAAATTTCGGTTTTTGAACTTCTGCAGGTGGCTGACACATTTCACTTTCCTCCAGAGTATAATGCTGCGAATGCACTTCTCGCAGCACTTGTAGAACCTTGTGAAACAGTTTTGCACCCACGAAAACAGAAAAGGTATGTGCGTGGAGTTTCATGCGATGTACAAACCCGACTACAGTCGAAGCGCTTGACGACAACTCACCATCTTCACGGAGCACTGCGCTACCCCATGGTCGGCAAGCTCATCCTCATAAAGACAAATGTCTTGGTAGAAGAGGATCTGCTCTCGCTTCTTGAGCTTTTCCATGTCAATATGATCGTCTGTTTCTTTCACCTGGAAGAGGAAGACATGCTAGAACACTGCATGGGCCCAGGCTGGGCTCTATGCCAAAGTAAAGGAAAGTGTGGAAGATGTGACTCCAAACCATGTCTTAGCTGGTAACAATTTCTTGCCTGTTGCTGCACTACAAAATACAGACAACTAAGCCAGTATGTGTAATTCACAAGCGATCCTATACCATTAGGCATGAAAGAAAAGAGCGCTGCAATGCACAGCCGACAAAGTGTACTTTTTGACATACCACTATTGTTTTGTCTTTGCCAAAGAGTGTGCCTTTGTAGTCGCTAGTGAAAGTCCAGTCGAAATGTGCTTCATCATCCTTTGAATAGTCCGCAAGGGGCCTAAAACAGCAATACATACAAGAAGTCACCATTACATTTCCATGTGAAATTGGTGAAATTTGAGAGTCAAACACCAATAAGAGATACATGAGGCGAAACCTGACATGCCACTGCAACTGCAATGCAGCCCACCAAGATGCAATCTTTGTAGTGTTGCAGCAGAATTATATAAGTGCACATTACTGCACCTGTAAACAAGTCAAGAGCCTGATTGGATGGCTTGCAGAGACATGATTTTAAGTATCCCAAAAGGAATGCAATGAACACAGGGTAAAGTGAGCAGCAATATCACCTGGCTTCCCGCCATGCTTGTGCAGCGGCCACTCTTGGGATGTAGTTGTCGCTGCTGAGACACCGCAGTGCATCCATGCAGGTGAACTCTATTCCAAACCCATCTGCGTGCTCTATCCGGAGAACGTTGTTAGCAAACGTCATGTCTGGATGTGTTGGCAGTTTGAGCTCTTCAATATACCTGTAGGGAGAGAGATGCATGTGATTAATTCATGTCTTGCGATAGTTAAATAAAATTACGAGAGCCAGTACACATCAGTGGGTAGAATAATATATCTAGTACGTCAATGCTAGCTTTCCATTTCCTTTAGTTTGCATAATGCCAGTGTGTTTAAACAGGTGCGAATGCTCAGCTTGTTTGAAATGAACTTTGTACCACAGAGTGCAAAATTTCAGCTTAATTACGAGCGCACAGATTCCCTAAATAATGTATTTTGCATTTCAGATCAACATTGCGTCACCTGGGAAAAGTTTCCACAATTTTGTTCAACATGAACGGTGGGTAACACAGTGAGAGTAAAGATGGCGCACAGAATGTGCTTGAGCAGATGCAGAGGTAATCACATGAAACACGTGCAAAATGCCTGAAATGCCTGAAACGGCGAGAACCAATTAAAACATTTCTGACAATTCTCGCTGTTAGTTTTGACAACTGCTATTTCAGAAGAAACAACGTAAATAAGGTGGATTGGTGAGCTAGTTGGTTCATGATCGTATAATTGAGCAGCAGAAAGGAAACAAGGACGTCGAAGAACCATACAGACGAGGACGATGGTGCACTGGCAACTGAAGAGTTATTTGAAAAACCTCATATTTATACTGAAGAACACGCATTGCTTCGAAAGATAATCTGTCGTCTTCTGCTTACATCGCAGGTACTTGACTTCTTTTAATGATAGACAAACTGATGTCTTGCTGATGCATTGCTCTCCCGAATCATGGACGGCCCAGGCTTCCAGTATCTCTCGTGCCAGCTGTGATTGTTTGCTTTTTGCACGATTCGCAATCCCTGCAGTGGATTGCTAGGTTTGTGCTGGACTTCCTTGCTATTGCAGTAGCCTGCTCTCTTGCTCTGTCATTAACACACCTCCCGGTTTGTCCGATGTAATGCTTTCCGCAGAAAAGGGGGATGCGGTACAGGATGCTTCGAATGCACTCGGAAAACTTCGTTCTGTGCCCGATTTTACATGTGGATGGTGTGCTAATGACAGAGCAAGAGAGCACGCTACAGCGATAGCAGGGAAGTCCGGCACAAACCTAGCAATCCACTGCAGGGATTGCGAATCGTGCAAAAAGCAAACAAGCCTTGCTGACCTTCACCACGTGCAGGTGCTGACAAAGAACAAAGACCAGCTGGTACGAGAGATCCTGGAAGCCTGGGCCATCCGTGATTCGGGAATGCAATGCGTCAGCAAGCCATCAGTTTGCCTATCGAAAAAAGCGCGGCGATGAAAGCAGAAGTCGACAGGTTATCTTTCGAAGCAATGCCAGTTCAATATAAATATGAGGTTTTTCAAATAACTCTTCAGCTGTCAGTGCACCATCGTCCTCGTCTGTATGGTTCTTCGACGTCCTTGTTTCCTTTCTGCTGCTCAATTATGCAAACGTAATCCTCACGAAAGCAATAATACAGTCTGAAAAGCAATAGTGTGATGGACGAAGTGTGGCAGGTGCGCTGCACGCACTCGCGCGCACGAGAGAAGGTGAGGAAGTAGAATATAGATCGACTCGACCGTATGCAGCGTGTACTGCTTCTTAATGTCTAATTAAACCTTCTTACGATACAACAAATAGGTAACAAGTTATCAGGGATGCCTATATACTGTTTCATACCACATACACAACGTCGAAGTCGTCAAACAGCAGAACGAGACGCACATTAGTAATCTTCCTACTTGCTTCCATTATGTGGTAAAACGTGTCCTCATTCACAACCAGCACGTGACGTTTGCTTACCTGCAGAACAGGCAGATTTGGCGGTTTTCACCGGTCCCATCGGTCGGTGCACTTCTACAAATACTCGGCGTCGGGCACTGTGACTGAAGAATGTGGCTTGAGCGGCCCGTCACTTTCCACGGACCGAACGAGAAGTGTTCTTCAGTCCCACCGCACATTTTTCCCTCTGTCGCCGCCGTCGCACTAACAGCTTTACACTACCACCTGGCCCCTATTACACAGCATACCCTGACAAGTTCAAGCATTCAGCAACTAATGAACGGTTTGTATATACACCTCAGTGCTTCAGCAATGCCGGTAGCACCAGTCGATAGGCAACGCTTTTCTACGTGCTCACCACACCTCCACGGATAAAACGTTCCTTGATGAAAGTGGATGCAAGGTATGGCAACGTCTCCAACCGCAAAATGCACACACTAACGATGTATTTTTAAAGTGACAAAACTCGAAAAGGGAGCCTTGGCACACCTCGCTTGAGCCGACATTTGTTTTCGGCGTGGGGTTTCGGTCTTTAGAACGTGTTACGTTTCGGATTTGCGATGACTTTTGGCTATTATTATTTAAGCTGTATTATGTTATTAGTGCATTTTAGCATTTTAAGTTATGTGCAAAGTAGAATTTTTGTATAAAGTATTTTTGACTTGATATACACAAAACATCTTTTTCATAATAGCCTTCGAAACCAATTGCTAACGATTTGGTTGTATGTATTGTATACAACATGGCGGCTCCTACAGCAGCTGCATCCAGTGAATCGAAGCCCTTAGACGACAGCGTATTACAATCGTTTTTCACAGAAGTAAGTGCTTTATTTCACCAGGCACGTAAACATAAGCCAAAACTATGCGGTCGTTTGTACGCCAGCGTGGTGACCAGGTGTAATGCACGTTCCTTGTTCATCGTGCATTCGCTATGGAGCTTTGGGCTTCTGTGCGGAAAGCTTGCTTACACGGCTTGACCACTTTCACTGTGTAGGTGAAAGAAATTGAAAAGCGTGACTCCGTGCTGACGCCTAAGCAGCAGATAGATCGCCTGCTGAGACCTGGATCTACGTACTTCAATCTAAACCCCTTTGAGGTAAGCGATGTTTAGAACATCGGTGCTGAATATTTCCTTCGGAGCGGCGTGAATTTGCGAGAACTTTTCAAGGTTATAAAAGGGAAAGTAACGGATAATGCATGCGTGAGAGAAATCAGTTCGAACTGCTGCCGTGCACGATTTTCGAACATGCAGGAGTACTATTCGATGCAGTTGATATAAACCTTGGGAACGAAACAGTTTTCAGTTGCTTGCTGTTGTATGTTTGGAAACAGTGCTGATGTTTTTTGTTTTTTTTTCTCTATTGAAGTGCTCTGGTACATCCCTTAGTTCTGATGTCAGCCTGTGACTGGGGCGGAAGCACATCCTGCAAACTACATAGGACGTAAAGTCTATCCCTGGCACTCGGGTTGATATTAGCGTCACCATGCAAACTACATCATAACTATTTCATTACGCCAAGCATCTCCAAACATACATTGGTATGAACATAAATTATTGACTGACGGTGGTATTAACATACGTGATTTATTATAGTTACAGGGTGTTGTGCCAGAGTTTCCTGTCACTTATTTGAACGATTACTCAATATTACTAATGTACCATTAAGCTCTTCTAGGTACGACACAATGAAAAATCACCAATGAATGCTAGTGCCCCATCATAAAGAAAACTATGTTTTTTGAAGCGGCAAACGGTTAAAAGCCAGCTTTTGAAACATGTGGCCAACTAAGCATTTTTGGTTTTGATTTGTTGTATCCGTAACTTCATGCCCTCTAACATACTACGCAGTGTGTTCTGCAATTATATGCGCCATAGAATGCTTCTCTCGGCTAAACTGGTGAATTGTTCGAGTGCAAATTTCGCACAGAAATGCTATTTGGTTGGCAGATTTGTTTTATGCTACATTTGTTTGGGGTTCTTGCCTGAATCAGTTAAAAAAAGTCAGATACTTGCATCGTCTATGGCGAAGACAAAACACAAGCCGTTGTTTCAGCGATTGCTCTGGTGGCACCATCGTTTGTTGATTCGGCAGAGGAGGAGAGTTGGGGGTGTTTTGTTCGAGGTTTGAAGACGCTTTTTCACGAAAGACTTGAAATTTAGTGGAGTTTGGCCAAACTTAATTTTTTGTGATCCTTCATAAAGCTGTTGAAAAAGAGTCCATCCCTGGTTTTCCTTCCTCTTTTCGCAGGTGCTCCAGATCAGCCCCGAGGCACCGCTAGAGGATGTCAAGAAACAGTACCGAAGGGTGACTTGAGAAACTTCACCTGCAGACTTTGAGCAGTCGCTCATCTTGTCTTCTCTTTTTTTGCCCCGCAGCTCTCCATCCTGGTGCATCCTGACAAAAATCCTGATGACCGTGAGCGGGCACAGAAGGCCTTTGACGGTGTGTTATCGTAGCTTTTGTTACATTCAGTTTATCACAGTGTTTTGTGTGCTGCCATGCAGTTGTTATCAGTGGACATAGATTTGTCTATCTGCACTGCTTGTGTGACTTTCTTGGTTTGCATGCAAAAGCAGGTTGCCCAGACTCTGTGACGATAGCAACATGCTGCTAGGTTAAGCTTCAGAAGATAGGAATAGAAATGCGCATAAAATAAGATGCGAATGAGCACAGGTGAATGACAACACCATTTACTCACCATAATGCCAGCATATGACGTGGCATGAAAAGTAAGTGGATGCTTGCCATGCACTATGCCAGTCTTCATGTCAAAGCAAGAATCACATCACTTGCTTCTGTGGGCGACCACAGAAGCATGAAAGGAAGTATGTTCTGGTTCGCATAAATTCTTTGCAGTTGAAGGGGAGACTCATGTCATGAAATGAAAATTTTTTTTAGTGAAGATATCGTAATGAAATTGGTGCATGTATGTGCTGCTTCTTCCTGTTTTCAAAAATATAATTAGTTTCAGTATATCTCAAGTAGTTCCCATTATATACGAAAATAACTGAAGCCTAATTAGCTAATTTCTTACAGGTCCTTAAGACACCTTTCATCAATCAATCTGTTTTGGGTCCGATTCAAATAAAGTTGTAGCTGGAGGCCTGCCATGCAGAGCTATACTATTGATATTCTCATTGAGATGTACCTTCTTATGAATACTTTCAATTATTTCGAAGCTCCATAATTACCAAACATAATTAGGTGACATCATTTTTCAGAAAATTTGGTATGTTGGACTCAGCCATCAAAAAATAGCATTGCTTCATAGTTCAGTTCTTTCTGAATTGAGTGCTACAAGATTAATAGGAATTACACCATAAAAACATAATAAAAACTTCCGTAAGACCAGTCACATTGGCAAAAAACGTGAAGCCGAGAAAAAAATTTGAAGTGCGCGATCCAGCCATTAAGAGGTCGTTGTAGAGGCCCGAAAAAAAAAGCACAATGTGGACGTGCCAAAAATATTTAGCAGCAGTGAGTAATACCAGGATGTGGGGGAGGGGCCAGTTTTCTAACAAAACGAAGATAACGGCCTTTGGGGGCGCGGTCATGGGAAGCGACGGACATGAAGTTCTGCCAAATTTCTGCCACAGCATTCCTGCACCACATGGAGAGGCGCAGGAATGCTGGGAAGACAGGTGTTTTTTTAACTTAGCTTGGCTATTTTTGGGCATAAAACGTGGATTCAGCTGTCAAAATACGACTCTTCTCGAGGCAAACCTCAAAGTATTTTTGTGAAAGTTTCCATGCCACTTGCATTAAATCTATTGAAGAAATGAAAAACGCAGTATTGATATACAACTTAATCTGTGCATGGAGGAGAGCATCGCGGTACAACTACCAGTTTTGAGGTACAATCCACGTTTTGGTCTAATGATAGCCAAGCCAAGCACGAAACCTCGTCTTCCCGGCATTCCTGCGCTGGATGAAGTGCCCTCTAATAAATTCGCATAGACGGTGGTGCCAGCTTTCTCTCTGGGTAATATTTAGAAACTCAGTGGTTAGTCTCCTACTCTACTTTTCACGTCCTGCCAATCGTCCTTTTTGTCCTGCCTGCACTAATGGAACTTGCGCCCCGATGCTTCCTCCTCTGTTTCACTTGCTGTGCCTCGCTGCGGTGGCTCATTGGCTTTCTGATGTTTGGATGCTGAGGTTGTAGATTTGATCCCAGCCACGGTGATCATGCGAGGCGGTATCAAAAAGTTTCGAGACTAGCTCTGTTTACAAGCAAGTGCTTTATTTATCTATGTTCGCGCACTACCACCTTGAAAATAATCCCTTTGCATAGCAATACAGTGTTCTCAGCATACCTGTCACTGCTGGAATGTGTCTTTCTGTACCAAGTGCATCAAGCACCTTCTGCGATTCGCGCTGGATCTCCGCAGTGGTGTCAAAACGACCACCTTTGAGCTGAATAGTATATCTTTGGGAAGAAGGCGAAGTGTGCAAGAGCTAAATCTGGCGAGTAAGGTGGGTGTGGAAGTGAGATGATGTTTTTTCGGGCGATGAACAGTGTCATGCAGAATTTCACGATTGCACTTTGTTCCAACATGCTGTCCATGATAAAATCGTAGACATGGTAACACACGTGGCCCCAGTGTACACAGAATGATGTCCTTTGACACACTGACCTATGAAGGTTGGTGCTTCCTCTGACTGTGCAGCCTTGTGCTGCCCTCTATTGCTGTTCTGCAAAATTATCTCAGAACTTTTTGATACCACTTCGTAGCTTGTTGCAAAAAAACGCCCGTGTGCTGTGTGATGTCAGTGTACGCTGAAGAATCCCAGGTGGTCTAAATTAATCAGGAGACCTCCACTACCGCGTCCCTCATAGCCCATATGTCGCTTCGGTACATTAAACCGCGCAGTTTTCTAATTTGTTCATTTTGTTTGCTTTGCTGTAGTGATCAACAAGGCGCACAAGAGCCTCGAGGATGAGGAACAGCGGCAGCGAGCATTCGAAGTGATCGAAGAAGCCAAAGGCCGCACCGACTTGATGG
The DNA here is from genome assembly GCF_055824585.1 of Amblyomma mixtum. NCBI lineage: Eukaryota > Metazoa > Arthropoda > Arachnida > Ixodida > Ixodidae > Amblyomma > Amblyomma mixtum. The sequence continues at coordinate 32,575,783 of NC_143013.1, read as the reverse complement.
TGGGTGCATGGGACACAGTCCCTGTGTTGGAGGCTGACCGCATGCCTGTCTCAATGTCATGCAGATCGAGGAAAAGCGCAAGAAGCTTCGCAAGGCAGGGAAGGGGGACACGGTTGAGGAAGATGACCCTGAAAAGGTACGTCACACAAAGGCCTGAACCAGAGGTGAGAAAGAAACCATTATACTATTAATTTATTTTTTCCCCAATTTAATTGACTGCTAGTATATCTTTTTGCACTTATGCATTGTGTATTCCGAGGTGTCCAATTTGCTTTCTTTCTGCTGTATGAGACTTAAATTATTTATCCCTTACCTGAAGGTGACCGTAGGAGAATTGTCTACAAAAGAATAGAAATTCAGGCACTGACAATAGACCCTTATAAAGCGTGGTCAAAGCACGAATGGAGAAGCAAGAAATAACATCGAAAAGCAAGATCAGTTCTCAATTCTCTAGTTGCTTCTAGTACATGTCCAAAAAGCATTCAAACACTGACATTTCGGAATTTCGAACATGTCAGAAGCTGCTAAAAAGTTCCAAAATGTTTGGCTCCCTGTGTTAATGCCTGCATACCAGAAGTGATTTATTTGCCAGCAAAGAATGCTTTATAAACCTATTTTGCAGTTTTCTTTTTTTTGCTGTTATTGTACAAGGGGTCCCTCTACAGTGCCTAACTCTTGGACTTCTTTCTATGTGCAACACCCTTATGTTATTGTTCTTATGAAATAAATTGAACTGAAATGAACTACGCAAATAAGCTTGTCAGGGATGCAGCATTATTTTTTGTTACTCATCTGATGGTTTATTACATTGGCTTGAGTTCCTTTATCACCTCCCAGTGTTATCTGTCATTACGATGCGCATCCTTTAGGGTTACCTTCTACAGGAAAGCCCTATGGACCATTGCATTTTTTGACAGTGTATGCATATACCGTATTTTCCGGTGTACAAGACGCACCCTTGTATAAGACGCACCCGCCATATATGCAGGCTGTCATTGAAAAAATTAGTATATAAGACGCACCTGTGTATGACGCACCCCAATTTACCCAGTTAGGCTAGTGAGGCTTAATTAAGCATGCTTATGCGACCGTCGCAAAATGCACCGTACGTGGGAGAAGTTCTTAAGCAAAGCTAAGTGATCGAAAAAGGCAACACTCACGCCATACCCGCCCACGTTTTAGCACAAAAGAAAAAAAAAGCGAAAGAACTCTCTTTATGTCCACAACAATTTATTTTTACATAAAACCTTCAAAGTCTTCATCTTCGGATGCGCTATACAAAAGGCAACGCGGCTGAAGCATTCTCTTTGCACTACATACTTGCAAAGGGTGACTAAAAAAAAACATCGGCTTCTCTTGGCTTGTCTTGACAATGGCGAGAAGTGCGACTGTCGCCATCTTTTGGCATTTCACATTACCTTTGCTTGGGCTCTCTGAAACGGCCGCGTGTTTAAGATCCCGGAAGTGGTCAACCCCGCCGTTTCATGATAAAGTTCACCTAAAAAAGTTGCGCACGGCGGTCCCCGTATTGAAGTATTAACCATGTTACAACCGCGTTATTGGTAGTAATATTTTTTCGGTGAAAAAAGCTTGAACATGAACCTGAGTAATTTCTGAACTCGCAAAAAAAAAAAAAATTCGCATATAAGACGCACCCTTGTATAGGACGCACCAGCAAGATTTAAAAAAAAAAACCCGCGTCTTATACACCGGAAAATATGGTAGTTTACCGTTATTAAGGTGCATACAGTTTGACTGCATTATTATTAAAAAGTACATTTGCTCTTCTCCAACAAGTAAAAAAAAATGCATGAAATAAACCGTTGCTCCTCTGCATTTGCTATAAATTTTTTTTGGTAGGCATCTGTGCACTGCTGTCGGTGCTGGCATTTAGAATAGGGGTTCTGCACTCAAGCCTCAGTGGCCGCCATTCTGGCATCCATGCAGCACATTGAAAGGCTACGGCATGTGTCCAATCGGCTTATCTACCCCTCCTCCGCCCTGCACCGTTGACATCAAAATGGTGCCTGTGATGTCACGTGAATACCCCCTATTCACGTGACGTGGTTGATTCTCCCACAAAGCTAATGGCAGAAAATAATATCCCACTTCTTTCAGACCGCCGAAAAATAAACCGAATTTTGTTCCTCCGTAAGATTCTTTCACGCGAGGTAAACATTTCAATACCTAACTGTGTTCAACCTTCTACCACCAGACGTACATGACACACAAAGGAACACACACTGCTGCCTATGTTCGCACGAAAAAATTCATTTAAGTATAGCTTCTTCCCCTGAACCATCTCTGATTGGAACATGCTCCCAGAATCCCTTTTTCAGAATAGCAATTTTAGCAACGCATTGGAAGAACATTTCCTTGGTTAAGTTGTCCCATTTTGTATTTTTTTTTAATGCTGTTATTTTTATCTTCCCTTTGTTATCGCCGAATGATGCTGTGTTGTTTTGTCGTTTCTTTTGTGTATTGTTAGGTTGTTTGCCCCTCCTGCCTGGGCCACATAGGCCTGCAGTATTTTGAAATAAATAAATAAATTATACACAGCATCATAGAATGTCAAAAATGTGATCTGGAGGCTCAGCTTCAAAAGAAGCACTTTTTTGCGAGAACCTGCTGTTTGTTTCGCACACACAAAATTTGTGCCTTTCCAACCTACTGCAGTACAAGCATGCAGTGTACGTGCTGACGACAAAGCTCTTTGCGGACATGGAACGCAAGCGGCGACAGCAAGAAGACAGGGACCAGGAGGAGAGGCGAGTTCTCCGCAACTGATTTTGTGATACTCCTTTATGGCATGGACTATACTGACACGATCCATAAGTTTGCTAGTGCTGGAACCTCTTCTGAACAGCACGACTTTCAAGTAGTGTGCCCCACATGAGATAGATGGATTGATGAATTGGCTGCAACTGAAATCCCTAGTTACTGCTGAAGTTCTGACTGTACTCACTTAATTACTTACTGGTACAAGTGTGAAAAACCTTTGACTTGGCCCACATCAGGCTCCAAGGCGCAGATTTAATGAAAACAAGGTAGACTTTTCAAAGGAACTCGAAAAAATCAGGCCCTGCCCTCAACCAGGATTTGCACCATTGGCATGAGGTGCGAGAAGGCTAGATTTCTTCCGCAACAGAAATGTAGATATTTTCACTAAGCCCACTGATGCAGGAATGCAGTATGACAACATCTGGCATATGTCCTTTTTCTGAGGCCAGGTTGAAGCAGGGTTGTTTAGCTGTTTGCTTTTTCATGTTTGTATGCTGGCACTGCCTCTGTTCCTTTATTTTCACTGCTTCAATAAAAAATCCCTTAATGTGGCTGCCTTTGCCACGTGAGCTTGTCAGGTCACTTTTATACAGCTTCACAGTTCCTTCAGTTCGCTCCCAATAAATTTGAAAGTCTAGCAGCTAACAAACCATTTTCATCAAACTTACTTGTGTCTTCCATGATCGAAATTGACAGTACGTCACAAATTGCTTGCAAACATGTAATTGACTGCGTAAATGGCTGGCCATTGCACTGCCATCTGTTGAGCGTGCGCCAAATGCTGAGCCACCAAGATTTGGATTTGCCCCTTCTTTCTGTATTGTGCCCTCGTGACAGCACGATGACAGCATAATGGAATGCCTTTCCTGTTTGTGACGAATCTCTCACCACCCCCCAGCTATGCGCTCTTTGCCACACCCACCTCACTACACTCGGTCACCTCTGCCCATTCTTTTCTCTACCATCTCCATTGCTCCTGAGTATCACCCAATTGCCTAGAATGTTGCGCTAATTTGTAAGATTTTCTGTTCTGCCCCATTACCATTCTAAGGCTGTTAAGCCTTCTTGTGCTACGGGATTTCATTGAGTTGTGCTCTGACCAATACTTAAAAAAAACTCCATCAAATCATTGTTCGCAGTTAAAATTGATTCTGTGGCTTTTTTCCGGGTCTATTAATGTTTGTCCAGCAGAAAGACTCATTTAATGCAGAGAAAATTCAATTCAAACTCGTTAAAAAATTCGATTCTACACTGAGAAGGGATATTTTCTGCCGTTTTAAGTGAATGGTGGTGTAGCATAGCCTGTGGTATTCGCGCCCAAGATTCGATGTCGATCAAGCAATTTACTTGTGAAATCGGTCGGTGATGGCAACGCCTCTGTTTCATTTTTTTGTTGTTTCTAGATTTAAAAGTTCGCGTTTTCAGTGAGAGTGGTCTCCGTCGTTCGAATGGCTAGTCTACTGACACAGGTTAACTGAAGTCTGTCCTCGGTGTCGTTTTGAAACTGAAATCAGCCGTGTCCTGTTCGCTTTGTTTACGTGTCGTCTCTCTTTTTTCAGGAAGCGAAAACGGGAGGCTGAAATTCGAGAACAAGAAAAGGCTCAGCAGGAGAAGGAGTGGCAGAAAAACTATGAGGTACGTTAGTATTGCACATTTAACATCTCTCTGCCTTGATCAGGTACTTGATCTAATCCAATTGAGCATCCGGTTGGTATCAATAGTCACACAGTGATGCAGTCATAAAAGTGTGTCGCCTCATTAAACCCTTTCAGGCACCATTTTTTGTTTTTAGTGAAATCGATTATTTTTTCAACTAAGTAGTAAATTCAGGCCTCAAGGAAGGGAATTTGTTAGTTTTCGAGCGTGAAAGACCAGCAGGTAAGTTTTTACAACGATGTGGAGAATTCCGTACAAAGTGTCAGATTTGTTAGAAATAGTAACTTCGAAATGTTCTCGTGTGTCAGGTAAACCCCCTAGAGATCGTGGAATCACTTTGTGTTTTGAAGATTCGCATTACGCTCGAAACTGAGCAAAAACAATCGATGTTTTCACTCGCGGCAAAATCTGTCTGCAGAAAAACGGCGGACAAAGTGCTACCTAGCTCACTCTTATGCTAAATATTATTTACTGCATTCGCTACATGTTACAAAAAAGCAATTTATTTGCAACAAGAAGGGTGCTGAATTTGACTTAAGGGGAGACACTGCTCTTTAAACTAACTTTGACAATTTTTATCATACATTGATGAAATTAGCATATCTAATGTATTTTTATGTTGTGAACACAAATATGCAATCTATTTTTACCTATCTTTTTTAGATTTTGAAATACTCATTAATTTAGGACTAATTATTCTGCCCAGGTTTTGATTAAGTTCCTCATAAAATATTTATTAAAATTTGATGTCTATATGTTCTACAAAAGCCAGTGTGTGCAACCATAGCATAATTTAAATTTTTGGTTCACTGACATAGAAGTTACAGACCTGTGAAATACACCCATTAAAAATTTTGAATTTTTGAAAAATAGCCCCTCCATTTTAATTAAATTTGGAAAGAGAAATGTTACATTGTTTTTATTTTATTGCAGAGAGTAATTCAAAAGCTTTAAAATGCAACAAGAATTGTCCAAATCTGACCACCACATCTGGAGATATCTTGGGCAACAGTGTGTGCAGTGGTTAAAAAATCAGTTTTGAGAAAACAAGGAAAGAAGTTTGAAAACAGGTCCAGAGTTTATTTTCTGTAAATTCAGACTTGTAGTTCAAAGGATCTTATGCTAGAAGCCTCCAGGCACATAGTCTTCATCAATCTCTTTCCCTCGTTTTCTTTTCATCGCCTGCCGAAAGTTTTCAGCATCTGCATGCTTCCTGTCAGATGCTACTAGCCGACGCTGGTCCTTCTCGGCGCATCTTTGGCGCATCACACTGCTTCTGTTCACGTGCAGTTCCCTGAGGATGGCCTCACTGGCACGCTCTTTGCCAGCGTTAAACCTTGCGACAGCTTCTGCCACTGCACTCTCAACAGTATAAAGAGAGGCATGCCTGTGTTTTGGTACGAGTGACCATATCACCGAGTGTAGGCACTCGTTTGAGTTCTGCGTTTTGCCTCTCTGGCAGCGTTCAAGCAATTTCTCGTCAGAGAGGCGCGTATATATAGGCAGCAGTGCCTCTGCAACATAATCTGGCAGGCTGTATCTGTGCTTGGGTGGAGGTTCCTTCTTTGCCACGGCCTTATTGTAAGTGCACCAGCTTTCTTCACCTTTTGGGCAGAGCGAATGATTTGGCTTTGCGTCCGTGGAGGCTATGTGAAAGTAAGTTGCGAGGACAGCATTTTTCATAGCTTCAATGTTTCCCTGGTTTGCTTTCAATGCCCGTCCATAGTAGGTGGACAGTTTCGTGACAAGCTCACCTGTGAGCTTGCCCTTTCCACCAAGGCTCCTCTTGCCGTCTCCCTTGTTTTTTTGCAGTAGACTTCTCAGGGCAGTACCCATGCGTTTGTGAATATGGTTAATACAGTCTTCCTTCTCGATTTCCACAAAGCCATAAATTTGTTCTTCATGCAGGGTATTGAATGCACGACTATCACCATCGCACAACATGGTTGTGTACCGTAGTCCATGCTTATCCAGTGATCGGCCAAACAGTACTTTCGCAGCCTCCACTTCCATTTGGCCGGGCTTGCTCGAGCTGTTTTTTTGACACAGGTGGCCAGCTCGCCATGCTTCATAGCGAGGGTCACCTTCTTTCGGGCCCAGTTCGCATCCTAAACAAAAGTTCGAAAGAACTACAAAATCGAGCACATACCCGGTAAAGAGTTCAATAACTGTTCCCACACAGATGTGCGAGGAATGGCCTCTCGTTAGCCATGTTCCATCATAGGAAACTGCAATATTGCCGGGATTTCCGAAGTTTAGCTGACCGTACAAGGATTTCACGGCATCCGCACATTCGCTCATCACATGCGTGGCAGCATTCAGGGAGGCAGGGTTCAGCTTTCTCTTCACGTATTTTTGATACGTTTTTTGGTGCAAACCACGTCGCGAAATGTTTAGCGCCGAAAATATGTCATTGAGAACGGTTTGACCGTTTCCTGTGCTCGTAACGGCACGGGTCGCGAGCACGTTCACTTCAAACGGATTGCACGTCGCGTTCCCACCTGCTCTCGGCGAGCTCCACCCGGCCTTGAGCTCTCCGCAAGAATCGCACTCGACAACGAGTTTGACTGCAATTCCGTACTCACGGCCCTTCTTTGACAGCGTCACAGGACTACGGCACACAGTGCACTGCACGCATTTGAGAAGCTCGTTCACGGCTGCGAGGCTTAGAACGGTGAACGCCGTCCCGTCTCCCGGCGCCTCGTCGATGCCTCCCAAAATAGATTGCTTGCGGCGGGTAGCGGACATCGCAGAAAGCCGTCGCTCTTCTTCTTGTGCGTGGAGATCAATTGCCATTTTTTCGGCTTCGGAAAGCATTGGCGTGTCGACGCGCACTGTTTTCGGCACCGCAACGGGCGCCGATGCAGCGCTTGCTCCCGCCGTCACCGCTCCCTCCGTAGCTGCGTCGCACTGACTCGTGGGAATCGTCGCTGCTGCTGGCGGGTCTGATGGCTCCTCGCGTGTCCGCGGCCGCCGTTTGCGCTTTTTGCCAAAGGCATGAGCGGTTCGAAACTTCCGTTTTCCTCCAGCCATCGCGAGGTAGACACGGCAGTAGCGCGGTGCTCCGCTCGAAATGGCGAACGACGCCTCTTTGTCCAGCAGACGCCGCTTCCCGGCGTCCAATCGGGAGGCAGGATTTGCTACACGTGATGCAAAAGCACCAATGGCGCTCGCTTGCTTGTATTTTTTTGCGGCGGGCTAGCTCCACTGTTGCCAGACGGAGAACTGTTTCCCGCTAAAAAATGGATAGCAGAAGAACGCAGCTTCAAAACGAAACCAAAATGGCCGCGCTCCGTTGAGCCGTTGCGACGGGGCGCGAGTTTGAATTTGTCCAATTTTGAGGGCTTTTTATGAGCGAACACTGTCGTTGTACTGACTTTAAAATTTAATAACATGATAAATACTTGTCAGAGGACCATAATATTTGAGAAACAGGCTCTTCAGAACCTGAAGATTCCGAAAAAAAATATTTCAGAAAACCGATTTTTTCGCGATTTTTCGATCTTAAAGAGCCGCGTCTCCCCTTAAATAATGAAATCACTGTTATGTGCTCCAGTTTCTCAGGAAAAGATGTAAGTTTGCCACTCACGCAATTGTGTACAAAGTGCCTGGAAGGGTTAAACGAAAGCGTATGCGGTGCACAGGAAAACTTCACATATATTACTTAGCATGTTTGTCATCTTGTGCTGAAAAAAGTAGGGGCATTCGGGCTACATGCACAGATCGGTCAAACAAGGTTTGGTGCTTGACCAAGGCGTTCCATCTGATTGGAGACCAACAAGGGCATGGCGCTAAGGGTAGTACAGCACAGTTCCCTTCCTAGAGTGCACGTTTCTGGCAGCAAAAAAAAAAAAACAAAAAAAAACAAATAATCACTTTGTGCATCATTGGGATGTACAGTCGGCTCTGTATAAGTTGAACTCGAAGGGGACCTAAAATCTCTTCGAATTATGCAAAGTTGTAATTGAGGAGAGCCTTTTAAATGCACTGCAGTGTAGCCGAATGTGGTTCTGGGTGATTCCTGCACAGCTGAAAGTTATGTCAAAGTCTGCGATGGAAATTTTATTTTCGCATCGTTTACAGGAACATTTGTACTGGAGGTAGTGTGGATGATTTTTTACGTTTTAGTACGGCATGCATCTGCCTCGGGGAGAGCACTGTATCTCGAAGAGTGGTCCATTCTTGTGCTCAATTTTTTTTACTGTCGTGCATTTGCTTGAAATCCTCGCAAAAAGTCCCCATTACTTTGCAGGAGAGCCGCGAGAACCGTGTGTCAAGCTGGAAGAACTTTCAGACGGGCAAGAAGAGCAAGTCTTACAAGCCACCAAAGCACAGGGCTGAAACTCGCTGATGGCACAGCGGCACTGCTGATGTTTTCAGCCTGGAAGAGCTCGTCGGGTCCAGGGAAGGGGTGGGGTGGGGATGGGGGGGTCATAGTCTGATTAACCCATGCATTAAAATGCAGAACTGTGTGAGTGTGAACAACAGGATTCATTCATACATCATTGAGTACAGCTCCTGCCGGAGCCGTATGTAGTCCTCTTTCTCGGCGCTGGTCATGCGGGCCACCATTTCCTCCGTGACCTCCTGCAGAGGCACTGGCTTCCCTTCGACCATGACCTGTGTCACCTCCTCTTCATCGTCGTCATCTTCTTCGTCAGACTGTGTAACATCCCGTACAGGCTCAGGAGCACCTGCAAAAGGTGCCAGCATAGCTGCACATTCAGGGTTGGTCATTAGCATAGAAACCACAATGGCAACATGTGGGAAGAACTGTAGAGATAAAGGTTCAAAAGGTCACGACTCAACTATACATGGCCATAGAGCAGAAACATGCTCATCTAGAGAAAGCCACGGGTGTTACCAAACATGAACAAACTTTCCCCAGCCTCCCAAGGTAAAGCACTCGGGGAGGAGACGACACCTCCAAATGTGTGCTATTGCAGTGCGCCTTGATGTCAGGTGACCAAAAGAGTTTCTCAAAAAAAAGTTAAATGCAAAGGTAACCTCCAGTAACAAAAAATTTGATCCCAGCAAAGGGAAATGCAGTAGAATCGATGATATGATCACAGTTAATATGAACTTGTGAAATTCCCTGGCCGAAGTGCGTTAAGTACAATGTGCACAATTTTGGATGTTCCGAACACACTCCCGCATCCCCAAGGATGATACGAATGTGTGAGCCACGATTGCATCCTCCAGCACAAGCGCTGCTGGCACATCACTGACATCGCGATCGGCAGCCGCATGAGCACGCTCTGCGAGCAGTGGCCGTGTGGCCATAAATAAATCTTGTCAGCCATAAACTGATCTGCAGGAATGCATTTTCCAAGCTTCCAAGCCCCGTGAGATTCGTAACATTCAAGATTGTACTGTAAAAGCTATTCTTGCTATCTCTTAAAAGCTATTCGAAAAGTGCTTTGGCAGCACTGCTGAGCTCAAGCACAAAACTTTCTGCTGTCCGTTTAATCTTGGCAAATGACACAGTGTTTAGCTTGTTGCGTGTTAAAACGTATGCCCATGAGTGTGACCTTCCAACTTGCATACATATTGCTCACAACACTATCAGCATTGCAGCTGCTGCAACTGCGGGAAACAGCACACTGAAGCTTTTGTGGCTGACAAAGGATTGCAAAGGAAAGGGGTCTTGCTGAACCTGAAGCTTGGGCACCTGACAAAAAGATTGCAAAAAGGTCCACTGTAGAAGAAATCGACTGTGCTGGGTATCAACATTCCCTAAAAGAATAAGTGCTTCTTTTCACAAGGCTGCAGTTCAGGTTACTAATAAACTTGTTCACCTGCTTATTTCTCCAACAGTGGGACCTTTTAAACAGTTTTCGGTCAAGCAACCAAGCATTAGTTGTAGCTCTCCTGAAAGGGTCCCTAAATGCCTCTTTGCCGATCACAAGAAAAGCGTCAATTAGTGTGCTTTACAAGTGATCTGAACAAAGTTTTTTTCAAGCATGCAACAGCAGTAAAAAAAACTTTTGTTCAATATTCAGCCTTTGCAGTTCCTCTCAACTTGTATTCTCTCTGCCATTTTCCCTCAACTCGCTGCACCAAAAGCAATACCTTGTCAATATCAGCCAAGTTGTGTTGGTGTCATCATTATGGTAACTCTGCTCTCGCCATTAGCTACCTCCAGCACCAGTGGCAGCAGTATCAATGTGGGCGCCTATTCCGTAAGGCAGCCTATTCAAGACAGTGTAGCCGCAGCAACGGCACTGTGCAAGAAACAAAGGAGAGCTTGGTCAAATGTTTAGGGGAATCCCCCAAGGTGGAGTAGATTTGTAATAAGGGAGTAATTACTCATTGACATCCACCCGAGCGCAGCCATACGGCTACAAAGGAAAGCTATACAGCTTTCTCAGAAACTTCGCAGTTAAAGAAAAATTCGTCCTGGTCCGGGGTTCGAACCCGGGACCACCGCATCACCGGAGCAGTCGCTCTACCAATTGAGCTAACCGGGACGGCAAGCTTATGGTAGGGCGAGAGCGAATTGATCAATAACTCGAAGTGGGAACTGTGTTGGTCAAATGTTTAGGGGAATCCCACAAGGTGGAGTAGATTTGTAATAAGGGAGTAATTACTCATTGACATCCACCCGAGCGCAGCCATACGGCTACAAAGGAAAGCTATACAGCTTTCTCAGAAGCTTCGTAGTTAAAGAAGTTAAAGAAACTTTGTAGTGGTCCCGGGTTCGAACCCCGGACCAGGACGAACTTTTCTTTAACTACAAAGTTTCTGAGAAAGCTGTATAGCTTTCCTTTGTAGCCGTGTGGCTGCGCTTGGGTGGATGTCAATGAGTAATTACTCCCTTATTACAAAGGAGAGCTTACTTTGAGGCCCGTTTGTGTGCACTGTGAGCTAAATAGGACTGCATAGCTTTGATAAGGTGCTTGTGGTGACATTCTGCACCCACTGAATGTGTTCAACTAGATTAAGGCCATTCTCGGGGAATGATTCCCTTGAAAGCTGCACTGGCATTATGGAAGGAGGCAAGAACCTCACCTTGTCCATCTTCTGAGTCACTCGAGTCCTTTGGTGGCTGCGCAACTGGCTGCTTCTCATGCGCCAGCAGTGTCTCCATGATGGCGCTGTGAGGCCGTGATCCCGTCTCCGGAATGACGGGGGCCACTTCTTCTGACACTGCAGGCTGCGGGGACAACATCAAGCATGTCTACTTGCAACACAATCCAAGTCCCATCTGGTTTATTCTTAGCACAAAGTGAATGCAGCAATGTGGCAGTTCCCTTACTAGGGACAGTGCCTTCCTATAACCATTCAATTGATTTCCAACATGATCACAGCTGCCAACTTTTGGCACCGCTTATAAAGCCAAACATGTACAAAATGAACCGAAATCTTGAGTGTGACCAACCAAATATTTCATAAAATATATACTTGGTCCAGAAATGCCCTTGGTACAAGATGTTCAATACAACTTCCAACTATGCATAAAATAAGTGCAGCTATCCTTTATCTTTGCTTGGTTGAAATATGACAGAACAACTTCTGCATAGTATGCAGCAGCTTGAAGCCAGCAATTCACGCCATTGCACTTTCTGCAAATTTATCCGGGGCTGTTTGCACAGAAAAGTACTGCAGCATTTTGTTGTTTTTCAGATGCACGTGGCATAGTTTAGAGGTAGGTTATCATGGGCTGCTAATATGTGCAAAACAAATGTGCATCTAAAGCACTGTAACTAGCTGAATGCTTGCAAAGAGCAGTCTATTTGATGACATGCTGACTTGACATTCACGATTCCACATGCAAGGCAGTCTACTTGATGATACGCTGGCTTGATGTTCACAATTCCATGAGCAAGATATCTACGTAACATGATTTTAGTAACATCTCATTCCCTTTACACCATAAAACAGCTATTCATTTGACTCTCTGCTGTTAGAGGGAAGTGATAGCTTGACTGTTGGTGACCATGCAGCGAGTTTTGTTATAATGAACTGTCAGCATGTTCAATGAAGCCACCAATAGACTACCATCAAGGGTTTCTTTGTCAAAACCACCCATTTCCCCTTCACTTTCTTTTCACTTTACATGGCTAGGACCATCTGCCTCAGGCCAAAACCTCTGCCTTTCCTAGTAAGTGACATGTCTGCAAGTGAAACAAAAGATTTACAAAGAAAAAAAACTCGCAGGATAGTTACGATTGTTTAACATGAAATTCAGCATCAGCTGTTTTCCATGGTGAGTATTAACAAAGTTAAACCAGTAGACGTTCGAGAGCAGGTGTTCATTCTTCAATTACACTTAAGCTCCCCCTGAAGGGTACGATGGGTTAGCTTTAGTGGATTAATGCCCATATATGCAGAATTGGTCATTCTCTACTCAACATTTATAAAACGTGGCAAGTCCTCATACCACTACCAGCTCAGTGGTGCAGCAGTTAAGCGATACGCCACTGCACTGGCAGGTGGCTGTTTCTATCACAGCCAACGGTAGGGATTGTGCGACCCATGTTGATCTTCCCAAGCAACCTCTCGCTACCAATCATTAATTTAACTGCGACCTGCCAGGGCAGGTTCTGATGACACCACAAGGTTATGTGACCTAAGTGGCGCGATGCCCTCCTCCCATGGGCTACAGCTGGCGCGACGCTCCTCCGAACTTACCCGAGGTTACCACAGTTAGTTTGGAGCACAGGACAAGAAGACAAGACTCTTGCTCGGGGCTGGTACGTCTGGAGTAGTGCTTTCGCACTAAATAGAGTTTTAGTATTGCAGGCTTTGCGTAATTGCGTGCATAGTGGAATAGCGGGTCCAGAGTGCGCATGCGCAGAACGCCAACGGGGAAATAGCGTTAGCGTGCGAACGCAATTTTCAGAAGTTAGCGTTGCGGCAGTTGCGGCTTTTGTGCCCTTAGCGTGAAAACATGGCGGCGTCCTTCCAAGCTCAAGCTGCCTGCTTCAGCCGATTCAGCGGTCCTTGCGATTCCGGTCGGCATGTTTACCGGCAACTACTGGTGTTCTTGCTTTCCGCTATGACTTACCTTGCTTTGACGATAAAGTTTAAGCTGAAATTCACCCTAGTTCTTGAAATACTCTCTCGATTCTGAAGCCCGCAAGCCTAATGGGACCTCAAGCTGCAGTGCTACCGTCTGCAACTGCCCGAAGCGCAGCCGAAACCTACCACAAACGTCTGGAACGAAACAAAAATAGATTTGGAGCTTTTTTGCAGTGTTTTATAGACTTAAATTACGTAAAGTGAGTTTATACTAAATTTACAAAAGTTTTTGAACATTAGACGTCATGTGATGGCAAATATTCTTGCTCTAAGGGCTTGTAGTTAACATCGCCTTTACTAGATGGTGCCACTGTTTTACATTTTTATTTCATTTTATTTCAATTTCATAGTTATTTTGCAGACGAAAATAAGCGCTGCAGTAATAATTTGTTTAAAAAAGTCGGAAATATTATACTTTGGCAAGTTAGCGGCCGTGTCGACCATTTCAAGACCATTCGCATCCATGTCAAGCAGATTGCCTTTAACGTTTTCAAAACTAATCTAGTACACTATATTCAAAACGCTATACTAAAACTGTCTGTGGGGATAAGTTGCTTGCGGCACGCTAACGTAATTTCCCTTAGGTCCGCTATCACGCTAACGCTATACTAAAACTCTCTAATATCGTTATTATCTGTATTCTCTAGCAGTACGCGTGTGATGTCATGGTGATTGGACCATACAACGTGATGTCACTGCATGTGGTCCAGTCAGCATGGCGCGTTGTGAGGACGTCATGCGTGACGCCTCTGCATGCTGACCAATCAGTGTGGCGCGGTGTTACGCCGACGACGCCAACGTCACAGAACCAGCAAACGTGCCTTTAACAGCTGTCGCTGCAAAAAAAAAAAAAAAAAACGCACATATGTTTTTCACTATTGCTGCGTTGGCTGCGAGAAAACCGGGCATATGCGAGAGCCTAACGCAGGGTCGTGTGAGCGAAAGACGGTCTCTCAGATCCAGACTGAGCAAGAGGCTCACCGCGGCCGCAGTGTCGAGGACCGTGCTGCGGGCGAGCCAGACAGGCGTCTCGCGCTGCGGTGCAGAGGGAGCCGCAGGCGCCACTTCGCCCAGGCTGACGCTGATGCCGGCGCCCTGCGTCGAGCCCTGGTGGCGCGTCGCGTCGCCGCTCCAGGGCCCGTCCTTCGTTCGCGCACCCGGATTCGCCTGCGAGGGGCTGGTGCGGCCTCCGGCGGTGCGGCGGCTCTGCTGGAGCACCGCGCTCAGGTCGGTCGGCTCCGGCTCCAGCAAGTGGGGCGCGAGCCGCACATCGTCGAGCTCCCGCAGGAGAGTGTACAGGGGCTGTATCTGGTCGTTGAAGCGGGCCAGCAGAAGGCGTGAGTCCTGGCGTGGCAGGCCCGCTTGGTCCTCCTCGACCGGCGCGCTACAGTAACTACAGCGGAACTGCCCGCTGGCGAAGTCCAGCAGGCGGTCCGCCTCCAAGTCGGTGAAGCTCTTGGAGCAGCCCGTGCAACGGAAAGACGCGCGGCTCGTCGAGTCGCGTTCCTCGGTCTCGATCTTGCGGCGCATGTGGTCGAGCTTGTACTTGACCACGTTCACGAACACCTTGTAGTTTATGTAATAGTAGTTCTGGCGAGTCGCCTTACCATCGCTTCCTGTCTCCATCCGCAAGCGGACTTTGACGAAGCGATCGCTCTTCAGCTGAGCGACGACGGCTCGCAGCTGCTTCTTCTCAAGCTTCAGGAGGTCTGCCAAGTCGTCCTCCTTCACGCAGGGGTTCCGAATGAGCATGTCGACGACGATTACGTGCTCCGTGCTGTAAAAACCTCGGATCGTCAGCCGCACAAGCTTTTTCAGCGAGCTCGGCACCTCCGTCACCACCTCGCCACCACCTTCCATTTTTAATTGCAATTACCACTGATTTGATGTTTAGTACTTTAGCGCATAGCTTCCCCAACAACTTTTAACACCGCGCTGTCATTGGAGCATGATCTACCAGATTAAAACAAAAAAATGACGCGAACGCACACCTGTGGACCACAACGTTCTACACAGCGCATTGCACAGCGTCCATCTTCCGCGCGGAGTTGCAAGTTGATTTAGCCTGGAGATTTTTCACCGCAAAGCAGTAGAACAGGAGTTTTGTCGATTCTTTTATATAGCACTACTTAAAAGCGAACCAAAGTTTATATAAAAAATTGCATGTTTAAAAATATTTTTAATCATTCATTTTGCTCCTAAAATTATATTTTCTGGGCTTACTCGGCCAGCTTTCCGTCCTGGCGCTGCCTATGCACACGTCTGCTTCTGCTGTAACCAAACCCTCCTTTCGAGACGCTCGCTGTGCTCTTTTATTTTGCACATTTTCCAGCTACGTCGGTTAGTTTCACAGCAGCGCAACAGTGCCCGTCACATTTCTTTCTTTGCACCTTCAAATCGCGCTCAATACTAACTGTCAGCTACTTTGTCGTGCAAGATGAGAAAGAACGACGGCGCTCTAACGACGGTGGACAAAGTCAAAATACTCGTCGTGGGAGACTCGGGTAATTTCAGTCTTATCCTTAACTCCTGCAGAAGTTTAACTCACATTGGCGATTTCTCGCAGGCGTGGGAAAATCTTCTGCTGTGCACCTGCTTTGTCACAATCGACCTTTAGTAAATGCGTGCTGGACTGTCGGCTGCAGCGTCGAGGTGAAAGTAAGTTGACGATCTGTGACAGGGTGATCAGAGAAGTGGCGTGTGTCGAGTGATAAGTATCTATATATTTTCGGTTTGGTTTCGTACAGCTACACGAGTATCGCGAAGGCACCGCATCTCAAAAGACCTACTTCGTCGAACTATGGGACATCGGCGGCTCCAGCAGTCACAGCAGTGCCAGAGCTGTCTTCTACAACTCTTTCCACGGTGAGGATGTTCATGCATGCGTGAAAATGTTTTGCCTATTCTTTTGCCGCTTGGACCGTGTCATCGATTTTTGAGAACGTTCTGTGTAACGCGTGGATGTGCGTACGTTTGATTTGGTATTTCTGACAGACGCGCTTTCACAATATATATTGCCCCACCTAAAATTCATTATCTGGATGGCGCTTCGTTTGACATCATTGACCATGCTCTGTTTGCAAATTTGCATAACTAAGGGTGTCAGCACGGCGCCAAATGTTCTATCGCAGTAGCTGTCCTTGAGTGGCACTAACGTTAATTTTAGTCTTTTCACTATAGAATATTTTCTGAATGGTCTGAGGAACCACTTTCGTGGAAGAGGGCAAATACGGGCTGGTTGGTACATGTTTTACGAATTGGAAAAACAGCGCAATCAAAGACGAGACACAAGAGAACGACAAAACACCAGCGCTGGTGTTTTGTCGTTCTCTTGTGTCTCGATTGCGCTGTTTTTCCAATTCGTAAAACACTTTAGTGGTTTTTCCACGGGGCGCTGTCGCGAATGTTCACAGTGAAGGTGTCAGACTTCTATAACCGAACTCTCCGGAAATAGACCGGTGAGGAAGTGAGCACTATAGCTTTAGTGAATACACAAAATATCAAGGAAAGTTGCAGCGGAAAATTTTAGCAACATATTTGCAGTCAAACATTGCTTTTAGGCTGCTAACTAAACTTCTTAAAATATTTTGTGCACCTTTTGTAGCCCCAGGTCAAAGAAAACAGTTGCTGGACAGTATCGTTACAATAGGCTCACAGCGCAGAAAATTAGTGTCTGTCTGTAAATTGTTTTTTTTTCGCACAAGAATGCACAACCGTATTTTTTTTCTGTTTCCCTGAGATGGCGACACGCTCCTATGGTGGGAAGAATGCCTCACATAAACTTGATATGAACATTTAGCAGTTGGGAAGTATACTTCCTATCACTTGTGAAAGGTTTAAGAGAAATCAAAGTTGTTCAGTGTCCAAAACTAACCAGGATATGCTTGACATCTATTTTTTTTTTTTTATGGCCTCCTTAGGTCTTATTCTTGTTCACGACTTGACCAACAAGAAGTCTCATGAAAACTTGCGGAAATGGCTTTCAGAAGTTCTCTGCAAGGACTGCCCATCGAAAAAGACGAACGGGTATGGTGCAACAAAATTTCATATTCGTAACTTATCTTTTATTGAGATTGTGTGACTATATACCGCATACACTTAATTAAGGGCCGCACTTTCTTTTTTTCCAAAATTTTGGAGGGATGCGGACCTTACAAGAAAGCAGTGTTTTTCACAAGGTCACTCTGCAATGTTTTATGTGTTTGCACAAGAAACGCGGGTACTTAGACACCAGACATGTGCCTGTTGGAGATGCATTTGTAATACTAACTTGGAAGAGTCTTGCGTAGTGATTTTATTTCTGGCCGTACTGTAAGCGTGAAGTTGGAACAGGTTAACAGAAAAAAAAGACAGTTGAGGTATGGTTAACATCAGTAATTTCAGCCATATGAGAAGCATGAAGAATATTAATTCTGATTGTTCTAGACTTTTTGACATGTGGGAGGAAAGGCACATGGCGAAAGTTCTTGCTTCTCACGTTGAACGCTGTACATCTAAGAAAAAGGGTGAGGAACTTGCGCTGAACATGGGTGTAATGTACATAGGCTGTGGTAGCTATTATTCTCAGCAAGCACAATATTTTCAGCATACTTGCCAATGTGGCCGTATTTGTGGGTGCTATTTGCTCGGTGCAATATTTCTTGGATTTTTGTTGAAAATTGTTTTTTTCTCGGTTTTCCCTGAGAAAACTTCTCACTGTAGGTCTGTGTTCTGAACAGTTTAATCTCTCCTTTTTCTTTTTGTGTATTGAGAATATTTCTTGCGCACTCTTCAGGCTGCTAGAATTCGACCAAGAGATGTTTGCCGACAGCCAAGTTCCGATTCTGGTGGTAGCAACAAAGGTTGACCTCGTGCCCCAAACAGCTGGCCGCGCATTGGCGACTGTTGCCGAAGAGTGTGGCACAGACCAAGTGCTTCTGGTGTGTAACTGAATTCCATTGATTGTTCATGTCTTCCTAAGCGTTACCATTCTAACCGGAGGAAGTTTGTACTTGTTTGTAAGTTTGTTTTTATGCAGTGGAGACACGAATGTCGTCTGCACCGAAATAAGAACTTTGGTGTCTGTCTAAATGCAGTTCAGATGTGATAAACATTTACAGGGAGAAATTCAAAAGGTGTGGCAGTGATACTACCATGTTAGTGTTGTCTGTTTGTATTAGTATATATTGTTCATTTTGTCTGTGGACTGCACAGATAATACATCTTTCTTAGTGCATAAAGGATGTGTTTTTGAGTGAGGCCATCATGGCCTTTAAGCCTGAAATGACAAGTTTTGTAAATACGCGACTTATTTTGAAACATATTTTAACATATTTTGTACATGATTTTCGAACAAGGTCTAACCTAGGTTGGGGTATGCGCAGTGGAGTTAGTATGCAGCCACATTGCCATAAATGTGTTGTTTTTAAATGTCAGTATTGCATTGAATCATTGCCCCTGCATAACTGTCACTTTGTGGAGTAAAGCATGCCTGTTTGTCCCTTTTATTGTTTTTGTTTTGCAGGACAATAACAATCCAAAGTCTCTTGCCCCTGGCTCAAGCAATGCCCTCAAGGTCACTCGATTTCTGGACAAAGTTGTGGAGCGACGCTTTCGTGGGGGAGCTGGTTCTCCTCCTATGTCTGCTGCTGTCCCGGTGGTTGATCGTAGGCGAGCAAAACTTTCTCATCTGGACTGAACGAACTCGTGCAAGCTCCCCAGAAAGAGACTGTGGATATGAATATTCTGCTTGTGCTGGACACATTTGCAGTGTGTAGCTGTGAAAATAATGATACTGACATTGCTCTTCACAACTCATGCTAATAAATACAATATTTTCCATCTATAGGTTCAGAATATTCATAATGCATATTTGCAAGAATGGAAAGCGAGTTTCGCCAAACATGTAAGCATAACCAGTGTGGCAACATCATAAATAGTTTCGCTTCAATTTGTGAAAGTACATGGGTGGTGCAGAATATTGCAGAATCCATTCAATCGAAAAATACTTGTGGGATGTCGTTTCTGCTGAGGGACGAATTCCAACATAAAAACGTAATATCTGTTTATACGATTAGCGGTGGCAGTGGACAAGCATACCAACGCTACGCTCGACTCGGTAGCGGAAGGAAAAATCCGTTCTTCCCAGCCGGATGGCCTGTTTTTGTAGCCACCATCGGCGACGAATGCCTCTGGTGACGCAGCGGTGGAGCTGTGTTTTATCGGTAACGCAGCCCAGCATGTGGCCGTGTTATGCTGGGCGGGATGATAATAAGGCGGAGGCTGCGCGGAAATATGCACAGAGTGTGTCGCCACATCACCCCACCCCCCGTGGAGTGGAGAGCCCTCAGGGCTTGTAAAAATTAGTGTAGCGTACCTGGCATCTATAGCGTGTAGTGACAGAAGCAGTCTGCAATGTCGGGGGTCATGGATGGACGCCTGTGGGTGCGTTGGTATTTCCTGGTTCGGCAGAATCGATGTAGGCTGGCTTCAGCCGGTTGATAAAGACGCGGACGTCGTTGCCGTTAACGCGCAGGGTAAAGGTTTTGTTTTCGCGACGGAGAACTGGATAGGGTCCGCTGTGTGCGTGCACGTTGCCAGATCCTTGAAGACAAAAGGGGCAGTTTTGTATGCTGCGGGTGACAGGCGGAGGGCAGCGATGGTGCATCTGAGCTGGGCGACGAAATTGGTGGGATCTGACGTCGCGGTGGTGGATGGCGGTGCACAAGAAATTCGCCTGGGGGATGGAGTGGTTATCCGTAGACGAGCTCTGTGGGTGCAGCCTGAATGTCCGGCTTGAAGGTGGCGCGAAGACCAAGGGCGACGGCTGGGATGGCTTCGAGCCAAGTTGAGTCCGGGTGGCACATGATGGCTGCTTTGAACTGTCCGTGGAAACGCTCGATCATCCCGTTGGCGCAGGGGTGGTAGCTGGTGGTCCTCAAGCGCTCGAACCCGATGGTCAGCCCGAGGAGCCTGAAAAGGTGCGATTCGAACTGTCGTCCTTGGTCGGTGGTGACGCGAGCAATCTACCCGGTGAAGAAGGCCGAGGCGACGTCTTCCGCGGTGATTCCCTCGAGAGGCCATGCCTCAGGCCATCGAGTATCCATCCAGTTCCTAGACCTGAGGATTGGTTGCCATGCGAGTGGAGTGTGCTGGGAGTATCGCCGGGAGTATCGCTGAGAGGACGGAAAAGTCTCTCCTCAATTACAGTTCTGGTCATTCAAAATTGGTAAAGGCTGTCATTGCTACTCCTTGCTTAAAGCCTCCTTCTCAAAATCCTGCTGCCACAAGGTTGAAACAAGCTTCCCGGGACTAATACACAGGCTTAAGGAAGCAGGTTTTTCTGATCAGACTCTGGCTAGTCACTGAAAGGATCTTGGCCAGGACAGGTAGGCCCGCGGTCATCGTAAAAGTGAATGCCGCGGAAAAACGAATGGTAGGAATTCCCTACGTCCACGGCATTTCACGTCGCCTAAAGAAAGTGGGGGGCGAAGTACGGGGTGAACGTTGTTTTCACTGCGAAGAATAAGCTCTTGTGCTGAGGCGCAAAAAGCTTGAGTATGGTGGTGACCGCGCAAGGAGTAAGTGTACGATAGCCCACAGAAATAGGCTCACAGATTGTGACACAGGTGTTGTGTATAGCGTTCCGCTTTCATGTGGGAAGAATTACATCGGCCAGACTGGTCGATGTATCAGTCTAGCAGAACACCGTGGACCATTGAAAGGCACTGTGTCCTCCAACCTTGCATTGCATTGCAGAGGTTGCAAAGACTGCTTTCATCACCTAGATAGGGCAAGTATCTTGTTCAGGCACAATGATAAGGTATGCCGGGAGCTGATAGAAGCTTACTTGATTAAAAAAGAAGCAGACGCGCGTGTTCCGCATCACCGTCTGCCAGCCAGCAGGATCAGGAGTTTCCTTTCCTGCGCAGTTTCTTGAGTGCGAGTAGACAGTACGGGGGGTTGGCTTGATGCGATTGCATTTGTTATGCTGTTGTTGTTGTGTTCTTATATCACGCAGGAATTAAATGTCATTGGTTTCCTTTGCACGCGTGGAAATCGGTTGTGTTTCCTCTTGTGTTTTCTTGCGCCTTTAAAGCTTCCTTTCCGTGAATAAAAATTCTGTTGATATTCAACGCTTGTGTTGTGTCTCTTCGTTCGCTTTTGTCCTCATTTTTTTTGCGCTGCTAAGTGTGAGGCTTTCGGCACCCTGCTTCTCGAAGAGTCGAACGAGCGCGCTTCCCTCGAAACAGGCCGCGCGTCGTAATGAAAGGTTCACACAAAAGCCGCGCGATGTCGGTAGCGTCGGTGGTGCGCCAGCTTCCCCCGACGCTTTTCTGGCCACACTGGATTCAAAATGGCGGCCCACATCATGCAGGAGCTGGAAAGCTCTGCACAGATTCTCTTGGTATGTCAGTTTCTTCCAACTTTTCACTCACTGTAACTGCTTAAATGAGCATTTAATGCATGTTCAGTGCCTTTCAGCCTTCTTCGCGCAATTGTTTTCTTCTGAAACGCGTCTTAGTAAGGTCTCCTTTCGGAAGCCCAACCTGGACATTTGCCGCCTTGTCGAAATAAGATTGAATGGACCAGTCTGTATTTGTGTGTCCCAGCTCTTTGTGGAGTATTGGTGTCAATATCTAAGCGACAGAAAACTATACGCACGTGTTATGGCGACATGCTGGTGGTATTGTCACTGCAGCGTCGTCGGCCTAGTTTCAATGGCACGGGGAGAGATTGATGGCACGGCGAACACGTCGTTTTTTTCTTTTTGTTGCTTCCGTGCTGTTGTGCACGCTTCGGGTTATTTTATGACCTGAATGCTAAGTACACGTTATCCTTGAGGAATACTGCGCTTGAAACAGGATTGGATTGAATCGCACCTGTCTGCAGGGCCTGAAAAAACTCGTGCTTGTTGTTTTCTTGACTGGTCACGTGTCCTGACGTCGCTTATATCAACACACGGTGCTCGAACACCACACGGTTACCTGTCCCTGTCAATCTTCGTTATGGCTTGGGCGTGAAAGCACCTCGTCAGGCAAGAAACTTCATGTTGTGAGATTGTTTCTACATCTGCACAAGTCCACCTCACTCTCACTGTAAACATTTAACATGTCACTAAGGGAATATAAGGCTATGTTTTTACTAAATGATACCATTTACCGCTGTGTTGTAGGGCAGAGAAGGTTTCTTTACTTGCCTTGTTAACTCGGCAGTTACATGACTGACGATATGTAATGCTATGTCATCGGCTTACAGGGATGATGTCACTGCTCTGTGATTGTCAGTGTTTGACATTTGTCATCTTTGGACTTTAATGCTGTGATTCTAGATTATTTTAGGCATGAAAGATAAGGTGTTAGTTATGGTCATTTTGCTCGCGTTTATTTATGCCATGCACTAGTAGATTACTTAAATGCTATATGCTGCGGTAATAGTGACTGTCTGTTATCTCAGTGATGAAGCCTTCGCATTTAGCATGTTTCTGTCTCTTGCTTTTTCCACCGTAGCAAACTACTCTGCCAAATATTTCTTGAGGTTGAGTATAATGTTTCTGTCCTCTTGCTTCTAAGATCTGCGGAGCAAATTTCCATAGTGGTGGTGAACCCTTCTGATGACCATTGTTTCCTTTTCTCGTGACCTTGTGCTCTGTGTTGCTGAAATGTGTGTCCCCTTTTTTCAGCTATGTAACTTGAAGTATAAACTGTTGTGTAGGCAGCCTTTAAGACAAGTATTACTAGACAGTTATCACATTTTGTGAGCCGCCGCGGTGGCTCAGTGGCTATGGTGCTCGGCTGCTGGCCCGAAAGACGCGGGTTCGATCCCGGACGCGGCGGCTGAATTTCTTTGGAGGAGAAATTCGAGGCCCATGTACTGTGCGATGTCAGTGCACGTTAAAGAACCCCAGGTGGTCGAAATTTCCGGAGCCCTCCACTACGGCGTCTCTCATAGCCTTAGTCGCTTTGGGACGTTAAACCCCATAAACCAACCAACATTTTGTGAGGTCACCATAGGCGTGCATAGGCCTCTCCAAAAGGGGGCTGGCATCCATGGTGGTGCCTCTTTGTTTTCTGGGTAGCAGGGGACAATAGGGGACAAATTTGAACACCCCCCCTTCAATCCCCCCTCTGTGCACACCTATGGAGGTCACACTGCTGTTTAGATAAATGCTAATGTGCTGAAGATATCATAGGCAGAAGTGTTTCAGTAAAAGTCTGTGTAGCAAATGTATCCAAATTGTTTTGTACTTTAACTTTTTGTGGCAGTCTTCTGGATAACATAGCTCTCTGTTGCTTTGATGTTCACTGCAGATATGAAGGTGCTGTTAAGTTAAAAGGTACGGGGTTTTCAAATCACGAAAATCTAAAAAAAAATTGAATTTTAGAAAACACTAGATTTCGTATGCAGTGGCGTCGTGTATTTCTGAATTACTTTGTTTTCAGGAGGAGAAATTCTAGAGGCCCGTGTACTGTGCGATGTCAGTGCACGTTAAAGAACCCCGGGTGGTCGAGATTTCCGGAGTCCTCCACTACGGCGTCTCTCATAGCCTTAGTCGTTTTGGGACGTTAAACCCCATAAACCAACCAACTCTGTCACTAATTTGACATGACGATAATGAGTGCATTATGCAAGCATGGCTGTAATGTTCTGTGTAGAAAAATACAGGCCGAAAAATACACTGCAGGAGCCATTCCTTTGGCTAAAATTTAAGAGCGACTTTAGGCTCCTGCCATGTTTTGTTGTCATGCCAGGTTTTCTGCAAGTTTGATATGGTAATTAAGCACATAAAAATTAACCAATATCAAAACTACTTAGGATATATGAGTGAAAATCTGTATTTATTCATTTAGTGCACTTCCCAATAGGCATGCCAAATTTCATCGCCCTACACCAAAAAATAACAAATTCACCTCCAAAAGTCATGTCCCCCGTTAAGCATCAATATAGTTCATATCTCATAAGAGGCTTGATGCTGAATAATGGAATGCAGTGAAAAGGAACATGGACACATGCACTGGCTAACAACTGATCACTTTATTCATAGCGTTTTGAAATGTATTGATGGAAAGGCAATGCTAATGCTTTTATGCCATCTTTCCACCTACAGTAGACTAATTTGAACGTCGAGGGACCAAATTTTTGAGTTTGAGTTATCAGGAGTGTGCCTTTATATGACCAAAGACCACATGTAATTTGCTTTACGGTTATTTATGCTTATGAGTTGTATTAATTAGTTTTTTTTATACAAACATAGCTAAAGGCATTAGCACAAACGTAACATAAAATATGCGGCTCTGTTTGTGTGGGGAAGCCTCCATGTGCGCAAGCTTCACCACGCAAACAGCGAGCAGCTCGGGATGCGCGCGCATTTTTGGTGCACCACACCACGCAGACGGAAGCGAGGGGTGCGTACATTTGCACCAGAATGCGAGGTGCCTTGTAAAAAGAGAGAGAGTGAGGGAGGAAGAGAGACAGGTGATGCACCAATCAGCGTCCGCAACAATGCGTAGCTGGACTTCGTAGGATGTGACTCACTGATGCACGGCCAATGGCTGCTATCGCCACAGTCTGGTAATGGTTTGGTTTGGTCTATGGGGTTTAACGTCCCAAAGCGACTGAGGCTATGAGAGACGCCGTAGTGGAGGGCTCCGGAAATTTCGACCACCTGGGGTTCTTTAAGGTGCACTGATATCGCACAGTACACGGGCCTCTAGAATTTCTCCTCCAAAGAAATTCTAGCCACCGCGGCCGGGATCGAACCCGCGTCTTTCGGGCCAGCAGCCGAGCACCATAGCCGCTGAGCCACTCAGCGGCTATGGCGCTTCTGATCGTTTGTAGTGCCGGTTGGACCTTGACGCGGCTGCACTTTGGTCGCAGGATAAAATATGTGAAAAAATTGTACTTTCGACAGCCAAAGTAAGACGTGCGTTTGTTTTGCTAGGAAATGTGGCAATGCAGGCACTCTTCTTGTAGCCCATTGCTTGTGTTTACATTGACATTTCCTTGCCCTCTGTTTTGATGGTGGGTGAATAGTAGCAAAAAAAAGCAGCTGTTGCCTGTTTATTGGTGAAAGCTGTAATTTGGCAAGTTACTGAGCAGATCAAGTTTGCTGTTTAAAATCTTGTGCCTGCGTTTGGTGAGTAACTGCAATAGATCGTGCTGTAGGTATTGTGACAAGCTGTCAAGAAGCGCACATGGAGTCAAATCACAGACAGGATGTCAAGCACATATGTGTTGGCAGTACAGTGGTTTCTCATCAATGGGTTATAAATTACACTTAAAGCGCGGCTTCTTGCACAGGGTAAGACAAGGTAAGAAAGGCAGTGGCACGGTGCATGTGTGTGCTTGTCAGGCTAGCATATTGTTGACGAAGGCTTGATGGATAAACAGCTGTACTGTACTGTAGATGGATAAACATTCTGTACTATAACTGCGGTTAACTCTGTTGTGCGCTTTTCTTGCTATTCTCTTGTCATCTTCATTTTCCTTCCTGCGACAACCTTTTAAGAGTTATGGTGCGAGGTGGTGCTGCGGTGTGCGCATTCGTGTATTACTCAAGAACTGGCAAAGGGAGACACTGCATTCACTATAGTGTGCAACTTGTGACCTGAAGCGGGTTTTAATCTGCACGTGGCACCACGCGATTCTGTGTTATTGTTATATGATTAAATGTTGTGTACCTGTAATGTTACGGCTCTCTGCAGCTTAAATTCACTGAAACTTTGTATTGCCGGTGTTCTTATATGTAATTAGTGGGGCTCTGGTCAATATTTAAATTTTCGAATGTAAATGTGAATACGAATGTGAAGAAAAATGCCTTCAAATCGAATATCAAAGGTCTGTTTAGTACAAAAAAAAATCAGAGAAAGATCAGTATGGAAATACTGATGTCCTTTTTTTTTAAAGTAGTGTACAGTCTTTGTCAACAAGGCCAACTGAGCACCATAAAAAAAAAATACACGGTATGCGCAGTATTGTATGCTGCTTGATTAGACAGTGTTACAGTATACAACCTGTAATGTCAAGCAAAATGAGATCCATGAATTGACACGTGACTGGCTATTAAAAAAAGAAAGCACAGGGACGCCTAATTACCATATTTACTCAAATCTAGGCTGGCCTCAATTCTAAGCCGACACCCGAATGTTGAAGGCAGATTAAAAAAAATTTTCCTTGAGTGTAAGCTGGCCGAAAAAATAACTGAGAACGACTGCAGGGAGAGCATGCAAAGGGCCTTTATTTCCATGATTCTGCTCCTGCGCGCTCGTCACCACTGACATCCTGATCACTGTCCTCTTCTTATAGTGCACAATATTCAGTGCCATCACGTGCATTAGAAATGCTGCGCTTTTGGAACAAGCGCACAGGCAAACTTTCCTGGATGTCATCCCATGCTGCAGTGATCCAGCCAGCTACAACTCCTAATGACGTATTCTTGATGCGTCCTGTTGGAGTTAGTTCATGCATTTCACTGGCCCCATGCGATGCCTCACTCTTTTGCCAGCTCTCTCTCTTTGACCTGTAGCACTTATGTGGCCACTGTAAGTGCCTTGACCTCTGCGATTTCACGAAATCTGCCAGTACTGATTCCACTTCAGAATGCCGGACTTGCTTTGGGCCCATGAAGGGCCTCTTCATTGCGGCACAAGCAAAAAGTTCGTCGTGAATAGGACAAAATTCTCGATTCTAAGCCGACCTAGGAATTTCATACTTGGTGTTTTTAAAAAACTATGAGCCTAGATTCAAATAAATACGGTACATTGTGTTGCAATGCGATAGCATTCGAAGCTGTTGATGCCTGCACCGGAAGTGACTGATGATGGGGTGTTTGAGACCCAGGTTGCTCTTCCCGAGCAATGCGCAGAGGGAATAGCTTCTGAAATGGATGGAAGAACTTTATTTTCGTCGGAGAGCATGTGTGGACGATTCCGTGTTAGATGGCCATCAACCTATGGCTGACGGCGACCTGAGTGGCCCACTCCACGGCCCTGGTCTGGACGACCGGGTCTGATAGCTTCTGAAAGCCTCCTTTTGTTGTGCAGGTAGTTCTTTGGGAGGCTGTCTATTTTGCACATAGGCTTGTATCATTTTCTTCATAGTCCTTTGTCAACGCCACCTGCCACAGCTGACAGGTGGAGCTTCACAGACGAACCTGGTTTGGCGATGTCACTGTCAGTCTGGTGACGTTGCAACCCTTCAGCCAATGGGATTCTCCGGTCTGGTGACGTCATGCTCGCCGGCCAATTAATGATTTTTGTGACAGGTGACTCCAGTCACCGGTGTATTTTTTTCTCCGATGAGGCTTTTAATGCTGTCACACTGAAATAACTTGATGGGTAGTAATACCTTATTAATTTAGTCGTCGGGGGAGCGGAAGTGATTCCTGAATAATACGAATGTCGAGCTGTAAAATGGCCATCGTCATGCCAGCCAGTGTGTGAGAGAGGTGTGCATCTGGGTTCAGACGGCTGGTGAATGCACACTTGATAGCCGCCGTCACCACGGGCCGGCGGCCAAGCTCGGAGACCCAGACTACGCTGCTAGGTTATTATATGGACTAGTGACAGGGGCCCTCTGATTGTCACGATGCCTGCTGTTGTCCGCTTGTCAGAGGTGCACAGACTAGGCACCATTCAACTGACGGGATTTTTATATGATCACTTGCCCTGTAGGTGACACCATGGCTTGGCCTCCCTTCTGGAGCCCTGTGAAATCTCGCGATTGGCCTTTGCCGAATGTCATAGTTGACAAAACAAGATGGCAGAGGTCACGCTAGAAAAGTTCGGAGGTGATTGGAAAAATGTTTTGGTTGGAGATGTCTTGCGGTTTACTCTAAGGTATTGAGTATGTAACACATTAAGGAAATATCAAACAAAAAAACGCGTGTTTCCGGGTTATGATTGTTTGAAACGAGTGGTTGACCATCTTATTCTCATTACTTGTGCAATGTGGGAAAGCCCACTTGTGGAATTTCGTATCTGGTCCAAGCCTAGCAGTGTCTGAATATGATCGGTCCTCGCAATAGACGATGGAGAAGAAAGTGAAGAGGACGCGTTTGTACTGTTTTCCTGACACTTTAAACTCAATCTTCAGATAATTCGCCCAGATATTGTTTTTTCCGCGGTCGGATTTATGAACATTGCCACATTCGATCATTGCCAAATATTAGGAAATTTTCAAGCATAAATTTTTTAATCTGATATGAACTGAATAACTGATTTACGTGAAAGGTGTTCAAAATTTCAAATGTTTGCGCACTTCTAATGATTGGTGATTGAGATTGGTGTTAATGTATTTTGCTGCTTTTTTGTCTATAGGCTCCACCTGATCGAGTGACGAACGAGCAGCGGCATGCAGCCGAGCGGACCTTTCTGGACTTTCAAAATACCCGGGCACCTTTCGAGCTCTGCAAATGCATTTTGGGTGAGTGCCATTTCTTGCAGACTACAAGGACCATCGACCATTATGCACCTTATTGGCTGTGTGAAAAGCTTGAACTGTTTGAATTATTTTATGACCTCTTTTGCTTATTGCTTATGTATCAGGAATAATTTTTTTATTTAACCCTGTTCTTAAGTAATCAGTCGTCTAGTCTGCTTTCTTTTTCCCCATGGCATCATATCTGTGGCAGCTCTTGCTGGCATCTTTTACTTGTGTACTCCTTCATGGGGACCTGATGTCGCTGGTTATGCTGCATCACTAGAATGCTTGTCCAGTTTGACTAAGAAAATTTTTAAATGTGGTGCACTGTTTGTTTAGCATGTCGGAAATGCAACCCTGGCATATCGAATTTTAAGGTGCCACTATCTGTATTGTATCTATGGTGTATGCAGCCAGAAATTGTCAGTTGCGTTATTCCATAGTGATGAGGTTTATTGATGAAAATGGTTACAAATGGCACCAACAGCATGTGTGGTATCTGAATCTTCTATTCTGCTTCTATGCTGGACTGTTATTTTACTGGTATTTGAAGGGGAGGACAGTTGAGGACAGGTTGAGTGCTTGAGGTGCATGAGATATACGTTTGTTTCCTTCTAACGTTTTAGCAGTCTTTGTAACGGGCGAAAGAAATGGCTTTTGTAGATTTTAATTCTGCGACGCTGACCTTGGTCTTCCCGAGTTCATGTTCCTCCCGCTGCTTCTGCAGAGACCAGTGGCGTGGGCTACGTGCAGTTCCAGGCGGCATCCTTGCTCAAGCAGGGCATCATCCGCGAGTGGAAGTTCATGGAACCCGGCCAGTGGGCAGCCCTGCGGCAGCACCTGCTGCAGCTGCTGGCATGCAGGCCCAGGTGTGCGCTCTGTTTTCTTTTCCACACACCAGGAGTGTCTGGGTAGTCAATAGCATTTGCATTTAGCTGGTCTGTTGTGGTGATAGTGGATAATGGGAGGGAAAGTCGTCAAGTGGTACTGAGAGTGATGAGATGAGAATTAGAAGCTTGCTAGGAAGTCTGCGGACCGTTGGTTATTTCAGATGCCAGATGTTACCGGCATGCTCCCGGCTTCAGTCGGGCATCAATCGATCCGTGCATGCAATATCCTACGATGGCAGTCCCTTGGGGCTCGAAGTGCGCAAGCTGTGGAAGTCAGTCTATGTGCCGGGGCTGACTTTTACAAATGGCGCTTTGTGCCTTTTTGCCCCCACAAGAGAATGGCTGAGATGGAGGCAGCGCGAGGTGGGATGACTTGTGCTTGGCTGCCACTGTAGAGTTGCTATGGATGTGGTTCAGGGAGACATGCGGTGGTTGACGCTTGAAGCCCGCAAAGCCCACAGCAAAATCGCATATGAAGCACGCACGACACCAGGTGGGCTTAGACGCTCTTCTGATAAGTGCATATCGCTGCCATCCGGACATAGTGGTGTGCCCGTATCCAGTCCCTGAGGCGGAAATATGGATTCCAAACGCACACCGTTGATAACGCCGCTGAGCATTAGGATACTGTATCCTGTATGGACTCAACTGCGACAAGCGCAGAATGTCCAAAAGAGGAGGACCCTGGTAGGCGAACTGGCGAACTGGCTACACAGCAGCACAGCGCAGACCTTGGCAGCATGCCAAGATTCTGTGCGATAATGGCTTGCTTATCTTTTGACAGGAGCTGCCCAGCACGCTCAGCGAACTTGGCAGAGTGCCAAGATGCTGTGCACCCTTGACGGGATGCTGGTGGCAGTGGCTACATGTAGGGCAGAATACCTACATGCATTGGGGAATGCGGGGTTAACGTGGATATGTTCTTTTGGTGTTTATTGGTGCGAAAGCACTACTTCACTAACAAAGCTGAAAAACCCAAGGTATGTGTGAAGCCTCAACCTTTTACGGAGCGCCAGCGGCCGTGAAAGCCAAAAAAGACAGGACGAATAGAAATCTAGTGTGCATTGATTTTCTTCCTTTCCCCAAAGGCCTTGCAACCATGTTGATGTATGTTTCTGTGCAGCATGGAGAACTATGTTCGTGAAGAGCTGGCATTGGTGCTGGCCCTGGGCTCCAAACGGGCCAGCGTGGATAGTGGGCCCGAAGCCTTGGATGAGCTCCTGCAGCATGCAGCTCAGATGGTGGCCTCTGGGGACCCACACCTGGTCAGGGCAGCATCCTCTTCATTTTGGTTGTGATTGCTATCATCGTATTATTGTTAATAAGCTTGTTCAAATATGTTTTAATTTCATGATGCTTTCGAATTTTGATATTTGCAATGAAATGCTTTGCCTGAGTTCTCTATTTCTGCTGTACTCGGTGTAAATTTGAATATTTTTGCGGTCCCAGTGACTTTGAATTAGCAAGGTTTTACTGTAATTTATTTTGTAACCAATGTTGCAATTGCGCGTAGTAAGCAGTTCTACTCTGCAGCCAGACATTGTTATAGTTAAACCTGGATATAATGAAATTGAGCATATTGTGCGATTTTTTATTACGTGCATTTACACGTGAAGACTCGTGTAATGCTTAACAGAAACCAAAATGAGAAATAAATTTAGGTGAAAGCACCTTGAAAACATTCACAGTAAATCTATGCTACATGAAGTCATAAACGCGAAGAAACATTTTGTTATCTAATGGGACTGCAGCAGCAGCAGCTGTCACCATCTCTGTCACGGTGAGTTGGAGACACCACTGCTGAACTTCAGGAGAGTGCGCACTATTGTGCCGCTGCCGCTTCAAGACCGCCTGTGGAGGCACTTGCCTCTTCCCACATTTGTCCTCTCTTGGTCTGCCTGGCTTCTATTGCCCTAAAAAATGAACTCTCCCTTGCATTGCCTGCATACTCCGCTGGCTCAACTGATGGCACTGGAATCGCATGAGAAGCTGAGTAGCGGCGATGGGTGTCCACTGCTCTCGTCGCATGCTTTTTTTTGCCATGACCTGTTGTTTTTGCTGCTTTGGAGCATGTACAGTTGTAGTGCCACTTGATGTGACTTCACACGAGTGAAAGCTGTAGAGGCTGCTGCGTCTGTTACGTAAATGCGCCGATTGCACTAAAGCATGACACGTCAACTGCATTCATTCGTTGTGATCTTGGACTCTTCTCTCACAGCAGCTCGTGTTTCATCGTCATAAACTTTCGTATGGTTCAGCCAAATTTCAAGTTCAGTGAAATCTCGACAATTCGAAAATTTGGATAATTTGAACTAGGCATGCGGACCCGGCTGACGTCCATGCAAGTATATGGTGTAGGACGCTTGTTAGTTCGGACATGGGTGGACTCGCATCGGTTAATTTGGACGGCGAGTCGTGTTGGGATACGAGCCAGCAAAGATCCAAATATAGACCTCCCTGAATCTGAATTGCATGAAACAATAATGCCCGCGCACCTCAGGTGTGCGCGCTGTGGCTGGCGCAGTGATGGTTTGAAGCCCCCCATTGCCAAATTTAGCTCTGCCGCATAGCTTCGGTTTCACTCTTCTTAGCTTCATGACGTCCTGTGGTTGCCACTGGGTGTGCACATCGGCCAGTTGCACCGTTTCGGACGCTGCCTGGCACGTCGCTGACCTCTGATTTCTATTTTGGGATGGCGTCACACCGTGAGCCCCAACTCTATGGTCACTTGTGCCACACGTAAGCCGGAGCAGGTCTGCGCATTTGCGCAATGCGAGACGCAAGCAGCACGAGTTCAAACACTCCGATCTGTCCCTGCCATATATTTGGCACTTGCGCTACTCGCGTTGTGGCGCGTGCGTTGGTAGTGGCGCGTTGTAAGCGGGTGCCGGTTTACTACAGTTGGAGGACTGCAGGGTTCTTCTTACC
The DNA here is from genome assembly GCF_055824585.1 of Amblyomma mixtum. Lineage (NCBI taxonomy): Eukaryota > Metazoa > Arthropoda > Arachnida > Ixodida > Ixodidae > Amblyomma > Amblyomma mixtum. Next base: position 32,543,105 of record NC_143013.1, on the reverse strand, counting down.
TTTTTTCTTCATGGCTTGAAGTTCTTTCAGTTTCCTTGCCTCTTTTCTTCACGGCTAAGTTCATTCAACACTCCCCGAGTCTTTTCTTTACGGCTTGAAGTCTTCAGTCCCAGCCTCTTTTCTTCACGGTTGCAATTATTACAGAGGCACTGCTGTTACTACATAAATTCTAATTCCGCGGAAAGTGTCAGCTGTGCTCCTGTAAGTGTAAACTTACTTCAGCAGCCGTTTTTGGCGGAACATAACGTGATTCAAGAAAATGTGGATGAGAAATAAATAAAATGGGCTGCTTATTCGGAAAAAATTCATTGAAATGGAACCTCACTCCGAATATTGTTCATTGTGTTCTGTGTTTTGCTGATCAGGAACCAGAAATACTTCGTTGTGGCATAAATATCTTTGTAGCAGGATTTGACTGTATTGCAGCACTAGCTAATTATAGTCAGCATACAAAGTTCATTACATCAAGGTCGTCCTCTGTGACACCTTCATTACATGCGAGTTCACAAATACATGCGCTTCATGTGGTGGTGTTGAAGAACTGAGAAACATTGAGGATTCGTTACATGGAGGTTCGTTGCATCTAAGCTGAACTGTAATTGAATTCGCGCAGTCATCGAGGGCCGTGTGCCTGCAAGCTCTCTTTTTCTGTGTATGCCAGGCACAAACGGATGAAAGCCATGGTACATGGGCTTTCTCAGCATCTTATTAAAGCTATTGAAGTTTCTAGAGGCTCAATAAGAACACGTAGCTTATCTTGAGGTCAGTTGTGATTTTCCCTTAATAGTTGCTTATGCAGCATGCGTGCGATCTGTGAAGTGACTCGGTTCCTTTTGCGCTAAATGTAATTGAGAGCTGCATTTGGTTGGTCACACTCAGAAATGCAGTAAATAAGAGTAAGAGTGGTGGTCTTGTGAAAAATTCATGGTGCTTCTACGTCATCACACCTTCCTTGTTGTTTTCTCCAGCAAGGTGTGGGCTGTTCTCTGCTGAGTGCCCTGCTGATTGAGTTTTCAAGCTCTACACGAGCCACAGATGTTGGCCTCACATGGGAGGTCCACCTCCGGGCTAAGAAGGCCTTTGAGGTGAGCACCAAGGGTTATTGCCATGCTCCTTATGTGCGTTTACTTTATACTTCGTGCTGACATGCTATGCCAATGTGGTTGTCTGCTCATACAAGAAGTGTTCTTGTTATCAAAATGATATGTTTTACTTGTGTCATTTCTCAAACCCTCATTATAGTCACTGAGTGATCTAGAATATGCAATGGGGATTGAATTTTCATTTAGCGGCCAGATGTAACCTGTAGCCATTTGTGTTCACCAGTTGTTAGTGATGTTTGTCAGCTGTGCAGCTGCAGAGTTCCTGTTCTTGTTTCTTGGCTTCTGAAGTGGTTTCTTGAAACACCTCACTTGTTACCAAATTTGGACTGACATAACACATTTATGTATGAAGATGTGAGAACTCGCTGTAATGGCTGAATGATCAACTTTCAATAATTTGAAATTGAAGAGTACCGAAAACTTGTTAAATTTACAATTTACATTGGCAGTGCCAGAGCAGAGAAACTGAAGTTCAAGTTCAGTTGGTTTGCCTTTTGCTGTCTGTTACTTTAGACTCTCTCCAGGATTGGAGTGCACTTTCCCAGTGAATGGACTTGTCAATTTGGTCTATGTATTTATTTATCAGACGGAAATTACATTCAGTATTGCTGAAACTTATTGCCCATGCCAATTCATTTTGACAGAAGCAAACATTTCACATTGTGACAGCTAGGTTGTAAAAGATTCATTCTTGCTTGTCTGGTTGGCAGTACTGAACACTGTGTGTTCTTTATGGGGGGACACTGGTCTTGAAAAAAAAAATTTTATTAATGAAGTCACAGTTATGAGATCTTCAGGAAATATGTATTTTTGTGCGCTGATTCTAAATATGTCATTTAATTTCATCTAAAACAATTTCTTGAGCACTTATGCACTTTTTATGCAAGTATTTTGCAGAGAGTTTTGAAGAAAATTTGCTGCGGGAAACTCGCTGAAATGTATGCCATTGGGTTCTCTTCACACCAAGGAATACAATAAGGGTGAAATTGTCTTCCTGCCTATCATAGAATTTAAGTTATAGAGTTTTGAAGTTGTCGCTTCAGAAATGAGAAGAAAAGTGTGTATTCCTGTTTCTGAAGTGGCAGCTTCAGTACCCTATTACTCAAGTTCTATGAGAGCCAGGATGATAATTTTACCCTTATTGTATTCCTTGGTGTCAAGAGAACCCAATGGCATATATTTCATCGAGTTTCCTGCAGCAAATTTTCTTCAAAACTCTCCGCAAAATACTTGCATAAAAAGTGCATAAGTGCTCAAGGAATTGTTTTACATGAAATTAAATGACATATCTAGAATCAGCGCACAAAAATACATGTGCCCTGAAAATTTCATAACTATGACTAAATTAATAAAATTTTCTTTTCAAGACCAGTGTCTCCCCTTAAAAAAGTGATAACATCTTATTTATTACATGTTATTGGCACTGATTGTTAGCACTTAGTAGTTTGAAACATCAAATTAAGGCAGCAAGAAAGGTGGCATGCAAGATGGAAAACCAAAATGAAACCTGGTGATAGTGGCGACTTTTTTTTTAATTTATTTCCTTTTTGCATTGTTTTTTGTATATGAACTTTGCTCCCATGGGACCAACCACTTGGCAGCATAACTAGTGAGCCAACTAATCCCACGAGCTTGGCATGCCCCTTTGTATCCAGGCAAACCATCTGCGAAAGGTGTTCCAGTTCTGCCAGCAGGGGCTCCGGGAAGCAGCCAACCGCCTGGGTCCTGGCCCCGTGCGACCTGAAGACCGCAGCCTCCTGCGCCGCTTGCTCCTGCTCTCAGAGCAGCTGCTGTCCTGGAACTTTCAATTCTCCATGCTCTGTATCCACTCACTGATTAGCACTGGCTTTGTATTCTGTTCCGATTCAGTTTGTTTCGCCAGAAGGTGGCTAGATTGTCTAAAAGCTGCTCTAAGCACCTTGACTGAGGCCTAGACACCGCTAGTAGGATCAGCCACTGTTCAGTTCAGGGACCTCTGTGTCTGGATTTAGAGCTCTTAGTGCTATAAGATTCTTTTGTGCGAAGCTCTGTGTCCATTTGAGAGAGAGGCCACAAGAGCAACAACTTGCTCACTTATCAGCGTGAACGCGTGGCCTCGGTTGAGTTCTGGTAGTGAAGAATTTCAGTAGTGCATGATAGCACTGTGTCCAACTGGAGAGGGAAAGGGCACCAAGGCAGGGATAATAACCATTCAGTTTCCGCTTCATTCTCCAATGAAACAGAAATTCATTTCTAATTCTTCAGACATTGTTGAAAAGAGGAAGGATGAAAAATGGAATGGAATCGTCACATTATACTGGCCATTATAGTGTGCATGCCAGTTAGAGAGACTTTTTAGAGTTAACATAGCCTGTTAAAAGTCAGAAGCTTTACTTCAGCTGCAATTTTATAGCCAGTGCTTACACTGTTCGAAATTGCCTCTTGTGAGCACTAGTTGCTGCCTGTTGCAATACGCATTGCTTCTTTTTACCTGATTTATCCAGGCACTCTTGTTCATTTACATTTAGTACTCATTAGTCTTGCAGCTGTGCTTCGAGTGCATAACCCTCGTTGATGTCAGGTCTTCCACATGGTGTCCATCCATTCCTCGCCAGTAAACAAATTAACTGCAGTGGCAGCTGGTTAGTGATGCATACCTTGCATTGCATGAAAAAAAAAAAAAAAACGAAATATGGAGGCGTGACATTCATTTGGGCAAAAAGAAACGCAAAAAAAAAAATTTCTTAACCTGGAAATGATGTTCAGTGCCTCGTAAGCTGGTGGGTCTCTTTGAGGCACAACAGACGCCCACACTTCGACCTGGCCCTGAATGGAAAGGTGCCTTCGATGAGACTCCACAGCTGTTGCTACAGGTGAGTCATGTCTTCGAGTGGTGCACATTACTGGAGTCCAGATTCTGAACTAGGACTGATAAAGCTTTCAGCGAATTTTTCTGCATTCTGTCACTGGTGGTGTCGACCTTCACAAGATCACAAGTGGCTTTGTGCTGTGAAAGCTTGCATTGCAGTAAACACTGTAGAAACTATCCCTCTCCAATCCACTTCATTAGCAGGAGGGGAGTGTTGAACTTAAAAGAGTGTTGACAAGCTGAAGCTGCTTTTGGTTAGGAGTCTTGAAGCTCTTGACCTCATTATTAGTTAAATCATAATAGCTCCTCTGAATGGCAAAAGATGTGACTGAGAAGCCTTGTTAACCAGGAATAGAACAATTATCGTAAACGGTTCAGTTCAGTGCAACTTTATTTTCAAAATTTCACAATATTCACTGACTCCCTGACAAAAATGGCTGGTGGTTTAGCATTACTAAGCACGAAATATTGTGCGAAAGCACAGTTTTTTTGCAGGTGGACACCACCACCACGCACCTGTAAGCGCGATTCAGGTGTCCACTGTCCCAGGGTGCCAGTTATGCACATCTTCAACTTTTTTATCGCCAATGCCAATTTACCCAATGTATGCCTGCGGCCTATGTTCCAGTGATGCATTTTCGCATCAGTGTTCTCAACACCAACGTGTACTGCTCTAGGGCCATGTTCCTGGAACAATGTTGTCGACGCCAACGCATGTAGCGTTCATCTCTCTGTCACTACTGCCAAGGGGCTCAAAGCGCGAGTGTTAGTTTGACAGTGGGATTAGTTGATGAAGAAGACAGTGTGCAATGCACAGTGCGAGAGTGTCTTGCAGTTTAACACGATGCATTTTTGGCTGCGGTGATAGCCTAGTAGTGCTCTCGCGCAGTGGCCAGCGAAGCTGGTCTGTTCACGCTGCTGCAGGTTCGAATCCCTGTCTTGAATATGTATTTATTTTTATTTATTTCTTTCACTTGGCACAAATCCAAGAACACTGTGAGATCTTACTTGTAGTTTACCCATCTGATTGTTGGTTCCATCGGATCGGATCGGATTGGTTCATGAGGCTTAGCTGTCAGTTTGGGTGGTAAACTTGTACTGCACAGTCTTGATGTGCCATGACCTGAGCCTTTGGTTTTGGCATTGCACCTTGGCCTACGCAGCTGTACGGTGCCCTGAGCCACGATGGGGAGCTGGCGCACATAGCCCTGCAGTGCCTGCTGCAGCTGGCCACACTGAGTGGCAGTGGTGAGAGGGACCAGCGGCGCACCCACCTGGGCCGCTTCCTCCAGGGTGGCCTCCTCGATCTGATGGCGGTCCGCCCCCCGCGCCCCGGTGTGCCCCACCTGCTGGCGCGCCTGGCCCTCTTCCACCCGCCTACCCTGCTGCCTCCGCAGGCACACACCCTGTATCTGGAGAGGCTCTGCGACCTGGCCTGCTGCCTGCTACAGCCACAGGTTGGTCTGGGGGGTGGGAAGTCCTTCAGTCCGCATTATAGCGCTACGGAAATGGGCCACAGAGTAACGGCCATGCTGGTGTGCTTAACAAGTACTGGGGGGGCACAAACATGTTAACATTGCCATGACTTGTATCTTATTATGTTGCATGCATTGCCCTAAAAGATTCAACTCTTCTGGTGGAGTACTTTTTATGCTTTGAGTTTTCCCACGGCGCAACTAGCTAATTCTCAGTTTCATCGACGATTTCCTTTGCGGCATGGATGCTTGCAGGCTGCAGGTGCGGAGGATGCTGAACAGCAGCAGGAGGCATTGGACCGGATTCTCGATGCATGGGTTCCCCTGCTTCAGGAAGCAACAATCTTTCCCGGGGAGCCGCTGAAGGCTGCCACCATGCGTGTGTTTGAGTTGTACCTTCGCAGCCGAATGGCTGCTCCCGATGGCACTCGGCTCCCGGTTCGTGCTTTCCATTTGTTCACTGCTCAACTGTTAAGCAACAGTCAATGTTCCTGTGAATAGTTGCCTGTTTAGCCAACAACCGAGTGGGAAAACATTAAAGGGACGAATTTTTAAGAAATGCTAATATGAAAGTCGGCGACTCCAAGGTCATGTCAGTTGTTGAAGGCATGCTCGGTTTGAACTTCAGCTTGACAGTGCTCATGAGGAAATTATGTATATCACATGGCTTTATGTTGCTGTGCTCTGTGCCACTGTGTAGCATTGCCGCCACTGTGTGGAGGCGGTGCTGTACGGGGAACAAACCTAACTACCGTTTGGTTCTGATTTTTATTTTATTATTATTATTTTTTGCGGCTTTCGGAGTTACTGCAAGGTCTTGGGAAAAGGTCTCTCCTTGCCTCTAATAAGGTCGTGTGAGTTGTCCCTTCTCTGACTAAACTGCACTTGGCTTGCATGCACTGACAAAATTTTAGATTGAGAATTTCAGCTATAGCAGTATCGAACTGTTTTACAACTTTTACCTGTTTGCAAAAACATGGTCTGATTGCAGTCATTGGTAGCAGTTTCAATGCCATTGATAGCAAGATTGGACTAACTTTGTTTGCTGTCATCTTTTCGCATGAGTGCCATTCTGCTCCTTTGGAAAGAAGTAGTCCTTAAAGTAGCAGAGAAAGATAATTCTCCACCCAAATTCTCAGTCCAGGATTTCCTTAAAGGGACAGTGAGGAGAGCTCTATTAATATTTTTTTTAAAGCAAAACCCGATAGTTCGGCATTTCATGGCTTTGTTGCCACTTGTCCGGCAGCGAAAGATGCATTTATTTGTAAGAAATTTGGATTCGAAGTTGGAAAAGTTTTTCCCGCCGCTCTGATTCAAACATGGGATTCTCTTATGACGACAGAGGACTGAGTGACGTGAAACATGACGGGCACATGACGTAACACAGACTCCGTGATTTCTGATGGCCAGCAGAGCGGCCCAGCAGCAGCCAAAAAGAAAGCTACCGCCGGCCGCGCGTTGAAGGCATCTATCGGCTATTACGGCCGTCGCTACCGTCGCTTCGTTTACGTTTGCACCGGCGTTTTGCCAGCGTTGCGATGGATCCCGTTCTCGAAGTCGTCAACGAAGTTCTCGCAAATAGACACCGTTAGCATACTGTGTACCTTGTTACCGTTAGCGGAAGACCGGGAGCCTGCCTAACGCCGATGAACGGGCGCTGATTGGTCCCGATGCTGCAGGCGCGCGCGTAGTGATGATGATATTGTGGCATTGCCCTTTGTAGCGGGCGGGCACAGAATTTGTGTCCTAGTTGCCGGGTGCGTGGCGCCATCTGGCGACGTCAAGGAGATTTGCACATGCATTGGCTGCGCCTCAGTGATTCGTGGCTTCTCTTGTCCTAGTGTTGCTAGAACCATTGGTTCTAGCAACACTGTTTTGTCCTATGACGCCATCACGCTTGTACTTGCGAGTTTGGCCTGTGGCGGCGATACCTGTATTTTGGTTCTTGCTCTTTTCTACGTTACAAGAGCTTTGTTGTCAGTATGAGTGGCGTTTTTGTAATCAGGAGCTGGTATTCAGTCAATACAAGCCAACTTCAATTTCTCCTCAGTGTCCCTTTAAGGCTGCTGTTCGTATGCAGTCAGATGTGTGGTTGAAGATAGTGGACTCTGCAGCAGTTTTTTTTTTTACCAGAAGTGTTTCGAGGGAAAGCTAACATTTTCAATTTATCAGGGTACCTAATTCAATTCATTCAATTTTGCTCAGATTAATGACGATGAAGAAGTGGCCGAGGAAGACGAGGACGATCGGCTCCGCTTCCGTGACCAGCTGTCTGTGGTGGGCATGCTGGGTCGTCACGTCCTGCCTCACAGTGTGCCCCTGCTGTACCGGTAAGTGGTGCTGGCAGGTGAGGTGTGAATGTCATGTTGGAGTGGGTGTGCTCTTGCACATCTGGTGCTTTAAATTTTTGTGCTCCTTCACACATGACCAGAGAATTAGTAATAATTCTATATTGGTTAACAAAATTCTACATGATTCGGGGAATTTCTGTGGTTCCGTAATTTTTAATGTAGATTTTACCAGATAATTTAAGCTGGCAGATCAGGGGTGCAAAGGGAAAATGCTCAGGTTTGCCATAAAATTGGGAATGCTTAAGCCTGACTGATAATGCCGCCACTAACGTAACATATTCGACTTTGGCTGCCGTAGCGCATGCTGAAAGTGGCCAAGTGTAGAAGTGCCGGCGATCAGTGAAGAACTTTGCCAGTGACTGAGTTACTGTGGCCATTGAAACTGGTGTGACCGATATGGTAACCACCAATGTTGGCAGTACACCGGAGGAGGAGTGAGTCGTTACACATCTTCGTTGTGTACGATGGTAGCTACTCTGAACTCCTGCATGTGGTTGAACAACTTTTTATTGCACTTTCATTTTTCGCTTTGCTTTGTTTTTGTAATTCGAGAACCTGCTTAATTTCTAGTGAGCCGCCGCGGTGGCTCAGCGGTTATGGTGCTCGGCTGCTGACCCAAAAGACGCGGGTTCGATCCCGGCCGCGGCGGCTAGAATTTCTTTGGAGGAGAAATTCTAGAGGCCCGTGCACTGTGCGATGTCAGTGCACGTTAAAGAACCCCAGGTGGTCAAAATTTCCGGAGCCCTCCACTACGGCGTCTCTCATAGCCTTAGTCGCTTTGGCACGTTAAACCCCATAAACCAATTTCTAGTGGCTTAATGCCTAGTGGCATATCCTGTGCTGTTCGTTGGGCTTCATAATAATGAGGTTCTACTGTAGTTATGAGGCTGCTTGGTGGTGCTCCTGTTGTGCCGCTGACTTTCTGGCAGCAGTATGTTGACTTTGCACCTATGAGAGTTTGCTGTGTGATACATGTAGCTGTGGCTGTCTCAACTTCGCGTCGTGAGCATGCTGACAGGGTAGATAGAAATTGTGTGCTCACTTGAATATGACTGCAGATAGTTGTGTATTTCTGTTCTTGCAGTAAAACTAAGCAGTGCATTTCTCTGACTACTGTTGCGGGAAACATGGGTTTGCCAGTGCAATACAGAGGAAGTTTCACTGTTCCTAACCTTAACTCTGAATGCAAGAACTGGCTGGACTGGATCTCTAGTTCATTCATTTTGCCAGTGACAGCTGCGAGTTGTGATGTGGAGAAGTTTCGTATCATTGTGTGGCCCGGCGCCTGATGTATTTTTTTTTGCTGGCAGGGTTCTGGAGGACCGCACCCGGCGTTTGCAGGAATTGCTGCAGGGACAACCACAGGCTGGCAGTCCCATGACCGTTGCCCACAGGGAACTGTTGGAGGACCTGCACTGGGTGGTGCTCATCACAGGTAACGGGGGGGACGAGTTCATGACTTCTCAGTTGTTCCTTTTGCACCATCAGATGCCTTTGTCAGTGCAGCCTCATTCTTACAAGTCTCTCCCTTAGGCACATTCTTTTTACTAGAGGTGTGCAAATATCAAGTTTTTGGTTGCGAAGCGAATGTGGATAATAAAAGTTGGTTGCGAATCAAGTTGAATATACATATAAATAGTTCCAGTTTTCAATGCAGGTTGTTCTCAAATAATTTCTAGTAGCAGTATAGCTAATTTAAACCAAAATCTAATGCTTTTTCAGCCGCCGCGGTGGCTCAGTAGTTATGGTGCTCGGCTACTGACCCGAAAGACGCAGGTTCGATCCCGGCCGCGGCGGTCGAATTCGATGGAGGTGAAATTCTAGAGGCCCGTGTAGTACTTTGTGATGTCAGTGCACGTTAGAGAACCCCAGGTGGTCAAAATTCCTGGAGCTCTTCATTATGGCGTCCCTCATAGCCTTAGTCACTTTGGGACGTTAAACTCCCGTAAAAATATGCTTTTTCATAAAGTGCAGCTATGAAACGAAAAGATATGAGTGGCAAATTTTTTTTTTGCCCATCATCAGCATAACTTGCTGCTCCTGTAAGGGATGGGAATTATGAATTATTAATAATGTTAAACTATTCTATATACTACAGTTAAACCTGTATATAACGAAACCGGAAAAAGTCCGCAATTTTTCGTTACATGCAGGCTTTCGTTGCATCCACTTTTCATGGGAAACTCAAAAGGCTGCAGAACGGAAGCCAAAATGAAAAATAAATGCAATAAAAAGAGCTAACAAACGTTCACAGTGAACCCTGGTTACTCCAAGTTGTAAACTTGGAGGTGATAATACAGTCGAACCCGGATATATCGAATTCGAAGGGGATCGGAAAATAGTTCGATATAACGAAAATTCGATATACAGATACAGGCTAAAACTGCACTCCCGATCATAACAAATTGTGGCTTACCGTTTGGAACAGCCGCGAATCATATAGTATGGGCACGCAATGTGAAAGCGCTTTATTTCGCGGAAAAAAATTCACTTCTTTTGGGCTGCTTTTTCCTCTGGGAAACGAAGTTCAAAACACTGGTCTCGATCTTCTCGAGACTGTCCAGGTGCGAGAGCCCAGTGCCTTCCATTTCGCCGCAACAGCGCCGAATCAGGCTGAACGCTGACGCCAGTTCAATGGCTGTGCACGGACGCGTTTCTTCGACAACACAGTTGCCTTCGTCGTCGCTAGAATCGGCGTCTTGAACGCCAGCTATTCCGGCCACAATGTCCTCATCAGCGAGGTTGGCTACCGCTTGAACTTCGCTGTCAGTCACTTCGGACGAAACGGCGCCGGGAAAATTGGACAAGTCGCGAAACTCGTCGTCCAAGCACTCATCGTCATCTAAATCTTCCGGACATTCATCTCCGGCCACTTCAAGGCCTGCCTTGCCAAAACAGTTGTCTACTGTTGCTTCACATCGCGTGTTAAAACACAGGCACACACAAGAAAAACACGTGACGCGCAGATGGAGTGGTCCGAGCGAAGCCTATGCGAGCGGCAGTCAACCCGGCTGCGAAGGAATGACAGAGGGAAAAGAAAGAGCAGGAAGAAAGATCGGCGCTCTGGGCTTCGCTTTTTTTTTTTTCTGAGCTCTCTCTTCTCCCCAGACCCACGAGCGACCGTTTTCTCTCTCTTCCTTTCCCCAGGAAGCGTGGCTTGGAAACGTCGATGCGCGTCTCGATGCCGCGCACTCCCTTCGCTGAGCTCCAATGACCTTGACTAAGCACACGCCGGCGGTACAGGAGGAACGGGAAAGCTCGCGCCGGTGGGGCGCAAAAACGGGGGAACAAAAAAAAAAAAAAAAGAAGGCCCTGCGCCTGCTGACTGACTGCGGAAATGTTCGCCGCTGAGGTGGCTGAGGACCGGACAGGAATGTCTTTGGGGAAAGCGCACCTTCCAGGGGCGCGGTGCGGCGCGGCGTTCCATATATCCAATGTCCGGCGAAAATGGAATTTGGTATACAATGCAACTGTCCTATACTTTAACATAGTATTTTCCAGGGGGTAATCTGTGTGTTCGATATAGCCAATAATTCGAAATATGCGGGTTCGATATATCCGGGTTCGCCTGTAGGTACAGCCCTTCCTTAGCTATCAGCAGCAGCAGTTCAACTCTGTCCACTACAAGCCAAAGGCCTCTGCTGTCAATTTTTGTCGATTGATTTCTGAAGGTCAGCACTCTCCCAACTCAGCTGTGAGCCCATTAGCAGCAACGTTTATTTGAAGGAGGTTATGCCACTCGTGTGTGCAGTGCACGTTGAAGGGCAAAAAGCTGAAACTTCATGGCGAGAAAGAAGGCAGGTATTTATTTATTTATTTATTTCAAGTTACCCTCTTGGCTCAGAGGGCATTACAGAGGAGTGATGCAGTGAAAAAAAAAAAAAAAACTGCAACATACGTAACAAACAGTTCGAAAGAATGTAACAGAGACAAAAAGTTAACAGAGGCTAATGTTATGGCACATTATTTCGGGAAGGCGGGATAAATAATAAAAAAAAAAACGACATATACAAAAAGACAGGCAAAACTGAATACAGGCATGAAGAGGGGATTATTCCCGGGGCTCGTCTGAAAAGCAGACGGTAATGGGGGGTAACAATCAAAAAACTAAACAATAAAGCACTGACATTGCATGAGAAACATAGCTAATAAGTGGCAACACTCGTTAATGTTGGTCGTTAAAAATGGAGAAGAAAGAAGAGCACAATATGAAACTACATAAAACACACAACAATATAACTGAAAACTTTCAAACTAAAGGAGTTAGAACAAAAAACTATGCTTGTGGCGACAACAGTTCCCTCCTTGTTGTGGGGTGTGCTTTGGTTTTCTTCTTTTAGCAGTGTTGTTTTTTAGGCTGACTTTAGTTTGATCAGACACATGTTTTGGCAGCAACGGCTATATGTATTCAGAACTTTGTCAGCAGCAAGTGGTGTTGCGCATGGCAGCAGAATTCAATCAATCAATCAATCAATCAATCAATCAATCAATCAATCAATGAACTTTATTCAGCATTTTTTGTCCTGAACAACAGAAAAGAAATGTGGTAAGAGCTTCTTTGATCAAGAACTGACTGACACTGTGCAGTGGTCGTATGCAGTGCTGCTGGATTTTGTATAATGCTCCACCGATCGCTGGATTGTTTGGCGTAACATCACGACTGTGCTGCAGGCCATGTTTTGACGACTGTGAGCGAGGGTGAGACGCCCCTGATCCCAAAGGAGGTGACAGAGTACAGCTTGGGCTCCCAAGCTGACACGGCCGCAACACTAGCGCTGCTGTCTCGACTGGGCCAGGCAGATGCAGCTGCTGTTCAGGGAAACCCAGACCCGGTGGTCAGGTGAGAATCTGCAGCTGCTTTCCACGCGAGTGGCACAACAGCAAGAGCCGTCGCAACATGCTTATCCCGCCTGCTATCGCTACTGTTTTGCTGGTGGGGACTGTCACCTCGAATGTACTGTTAAGGGGGGACACTGGTCTTGAAAAGAAAATTTTAGTAATTTAGTCATAGTTATGAAATTTTCAGGGCACATGTATTTTTGTGCGCTGATTCTAGATATGTCATTTAATTTCATGAGCACTTATGCAACTTTTATGCAAGTATTTTGCGGAGAGTTTTCAAGAAAATTTGCTGCAGGAAACTCGATGAAATGTATGCCATTGGGTTCTCTTGACACCAAGGAATACAATAAGGGTAAAATTATCATCCTGGCTCTCATAGAACTCTACTAATAGGGTACTGAAGCTGCCACTTCAGAAACAGGAATACACATTTTCCTTCTCATTTCTGAAGCGACAACTTAAAAACTCTATAACTTAAGTTCTATGATAGGCAGGAAGACAATTTCACACTTATTGTATTCCTTGGTGTCAAGAGAACCCAATGGCATACATTTCAGCGAGTTTCCTGCAGCAAATTTTCTTCAAAACTCTCCACAAAATACAAGCATAAAAATTGCATAAGTGCTCAAGGAATTGTTTTACATGAAAGTAAATGACATATTTAGAATCAGCACACAAAAATACATACGCCCTGAAGATTTCGTAACTGTGACTTCATTAATAAAAATTTTTTTTTCAAGACCAGTGTCCCCCCTTAAACCTGCATTTAACGAAATTAAGAAAAGTCTGCAGTTTTTTGTCGCAGAGGTTTTCGTTGCATCCAGTTTTCACGTGAACACTATAAAGGACTGTGCAGAACAGAAGCCAAAATGAAAAATAAATGTATATAAAATTGCCTAGCAAATATTCACAGTAAACCCTCATTACTCAAATTTCTAACATGGAGAGGCATTTTGCGATCACGTTGCTAATGTGAGTGTGGTAGCAGCTGCCCCCCCCCCCCCCCGTTCTTGCCACGGATAGCCCGACAGAACCACAGTGCTGCCCCGTGTTGGGTAGGGAGAGAGCTGGAGGCGGGGGGTGTACTCGCAAGCACGTAACCACCTCTTTCTGGTTGCTCATCTAAAAAAAAAAAAGAAAGAAAGAAAGAAAAAGAAAGTTACGGTCTGCTTGTCTGCTGTTAAATTGACTCATTGTCCCACGTTGCCGGCACTCCCGCTGTTCCCGCTCCCACCATGCGCCTTCTGTCTCGTGGCAGTACTGGAGCTGCGGCAGAGTGTGTGTGTGCCGTCAACTGCCACCACTCTTGTCCGGCCATGGCTGGCGCCGCCTGAATTGCACGAGCAACCGAGCAACAGTGATTTGTGCGCCCTTGTCCCATGCATTCTTTGCTACGTCCTGTTGTTTTGCGCTGTTTTTGGACATTAACTGTCGTATAGTGCCTTTGGTATGACACTATAAATGCGAAAGGTGCAGAGAAAGCTGCCTTTACCACGAAGTGGCGCTGATCCCGTTGGAACGTGGCATTTTGTCATCTCCGTTCGCTTGTTGCATTATTAGAAGTTCCGTTCATGGCAGTTCATGTTTTTTCCTCATGAGCTCGTGTGATTCGGCCGAATTTCGAGTAACGCAACATTAGTTTTTGTGTTTAATGGTGTGGCGAGTTCACTGTATCAATGTCAACCATCGTAACATCTTCATTACATGGGGTTTGTAAATACACATGTTTGAATGGGGCTGCGTTGGGGGATTATAGAAACTTCATAATATCTAGGAATTTGCTACATGGAGGTTCATTGGATCTAGGTTTATGGCTCAAGAACCTGTAATGAAAACCTGCATGTAAGGAAAAATTAGTGACTTTTCTCAGTTTCATTAAATCCAGGTTTAACTGCATAAATTTGCTGGAGGTTGTGTGCAGAGATTTTCTCAATACATTTAAGTATGCTCTCTATCTAGCATGTCTAAAACAATGGCAAAACCTATATTTAAAGATAACAGAAACACTTTATTGGCATATTCGGACTACGCCGGCTTTCAGTTATAGGGCGTCTTGTTTTGGTGAGCTCTTGAATTTGAATGCCTACAGATTAGTTGTTTTCCTTTGCAGTACCATATTTACTTGCATAATGAATGCACTTGTAAAAAAAAAAAAATGCATTAGTTTGAGAGGTACAGTCGCCGACCGATTTTTCGGACTCGGCGGGACCCGAAAAATGGTCCGAATAATCGAACAGTCCGAAAAATCCGTGAACTTAAAAAAAAACGAACTTTTCAGCGAAAAACCGGCTTTCAAAATCGCGAAAATCGCCACTCCCCATGTTCTGCCTACAAGCGATAATATTACACTCTATCTGAGTCATAACCGTGCTTTCTTCATGCCCGCATCCTATCACATCATGATACCAGATAGTGCGACGCGGCCGTGGTCATGCCGCGAATGAACGCACTCACTGCGCGAAGCAAGAACAGTCGGTTTGCATGGGGCAATAACGTTCGCGAAGACCGCGAGGTAACCCATGGGTAACCCGTGGGAAGATGCGAGCGGGAGCGAGCGCCTCGGATTGCAGTCCCACCCTCGCCCCCGTCTACCGCGTTTGCTGTCCCGCTGTACCGTTTACAATGCAATCGCACGCCCTTTGTAAGCCATCTCGATGGCAATGGAGAGCATCTCATATCTCGACGATAGAGAACAAATAGCCAAACCTATCCAAGCCAGTCCGACTGCGCCCGCCGAGCCGATTCCGTTTAAATCCAAGATGGCGCCTTTTGCGGCAGCGGCAAACGGTTTGGTAGTGACAGCGATGCCCGCTCACGTCTACATTAGGCCTAAATAACAAATTTTAGGTTGAAAAACGATCACTGCAATATTGTTGGCGTCTATTTTAGTCCGAAAATTCGAACATTTACGACTCCGCAAAGTCCGAAATATCGGTCGTGAAAATGTACACGTTCCTATGAGGTGCGCGACGGTTCCTCAGGGAAGTCCGAAATATCGCGTTAGTCCGAATTATTGGAGTCCGAAATATCGGTCGGCTACTGTATTTATTATGTGGGAGGTAAACTGCGGTCAATTAGCTTTTTTTCTCTGATTTTAATGACTGATGTGGGAGATGTAACCTGAAATGCAGATAACCAGTGGTCGCATATGCTAATGGAGTGGATTCCAAGAGAAGGCAAATGTAGCATGGGATGGCAGAGAGTCAGATGGGCGGATGGAGAAGATTACATTGATTGGGTGGCTCAAGTTGCAGAGGCCAGGGTGAATTTGAGATCAGTGGGATAGGCGTTTGTCCTGCAGTGGACATGGCAGGCTACTGCTGCTGCTGACGATTTTGGAGATGTGTTAACACGCAGGTGCATTCGTTATGCAAGCAGATGCACTCCTCTTGCTCCGTGTTCTCCTGTCCAACGATGTTCCTCGCAAACGCAGGCTGATCGTTGCCGTTCTCCAGCTGTGCCACGTGGAGCGGGCTGCACTGCAGGCCGGCCTGGCTTCCCAGTTGAGTCCCGAAGTGGCCATAACTCTGGTCTGGTTTCTGCGACGGTGGGGGCTGACCTACCTGCTGCCGAATGAGACGTACTACTCACAGGTAGGAGGCAGAGGTAGCGGAAGTGGTAAGGAGAGGAGCATTGGCATTGCATCTGAAGGCACTTCCCTCTCCTCTCTCGATGCTGTCCACCCTAGGAGTGCGACATCGTGCGGATTGTCTTTAAGGGCGCTTTGGGAGACCTTGTGCAAGACGTGGGGAGCGAGCCTTCGGCCCCTTCTTGCCAGGTAGTACCACACATGTGCACAGACTAAAAATCGTAGTGGCTTCTGCCCACCCTGTCTGTCCTGTCGTGTGTCATAACAGCGGGGCTTCCTCGTCACCCCTGTCTGAGTGGTAACCTCGCTTCAGCACTACTTGTTCTGCAAAAAGTAATTCCAACCAACGATGTTTGAACCAAAAACAAACTTAAACGCATTTTGGTTCTTGCAGGTAGAGGACAAAAATAATGCATCATTATCTCCCACGTGGCGTATGGGATCACACTGATATCTGCAGTAACTATGCATGAACCACATGGGACGCATTAATAATTTTGACAGTGTTTTAGTAAATTTTCAGAATCTGAGGGTGTTGAAGTACAAAAGCATCCGCATGTCAAGATTTTATTGCCTGTTTACGAATCCTGGTTGGTCAAATCTTCAGCTTTCTATCAAGTGTTTATCTTGCCTAGGTGCAGCTTTGGCATGTAAAAATGTGTTAATTTCTAGATCATCCGGATGCCGAGGATATACAGTGCATCTGAGGGCAGGTTCAATGGACTCGAATCAAACTGAGCTGTTTTGTGGTCATCATGTGTATGTCCTGTGAAAATGCTTATCTCCTCTGTCTGTGCTAGTTGTATCCCATGTTACTACACCACCTGTATGTTGACTTGTGTACTAATGTTTACTAATGTTTACTAATGTCTCACATGATGCGCATTGAGTAGTTGAAGCAGTAAAACTACACTTGACACTGCTTTTTGAGATGCAAGCATCTGCGCCAACTCTGCACACTGCCTCGTTGTAATGGAAGGTAATGGACTGACTGCTTGATTTGCTTAGGTTATAGCTTATGTGGAGTACACAAAGCACAGTGAACTGATATGAAATTGCCGCCTTTTGTGACTCAAAAGGAGAGGAAGAGGGGGGGAGTTTTGAGGTACAGTTGTAATCAATTCAGATTAAAGAGTGATTGCATTAACATGGCAGGTCCATTTAGCAAACTTGGCATTGGTTGAGCCCGTGTGGTGCCATTGTCACACCCACTAGAGGCAGCATGTAGGGTTTGCATTCTGATGGATTCACTGCTACAAAATTGTTGTTTTGTCCCTTCAACTCTAAATAGTGCATTTGGTTGCAGTCTGATTATGTGTTGATATTTGTTGGAGAGTGAAAAACTGCACATAACTTGAAAATGCCGCACATTACAGTGGCTCAGTCTAGTCCTTTTTTTTGGCTTTTATTATTTTTTTTGCCCTTTTTATGCTCACTACTGGGCACTTGTGGCCGTCTCAATATTCAACTGGTGATGGAGGTCAGCAGACGCATTCGGAAAGTGATTCAGGCCCATTGGGCAAGTCTGCCAGACTGGTCCTTGGCACAGGAGTGCTTGAATGTTGCAGTCAGTAACAAAGTGCACATGGTTGTTCAGAAACTGGTGCAGATATTGCCTTGTGCTTGTGACCCAACGCTGCTTGCTATTGGGGGTTGTAGAAATTGTTGTTGCTTCTGACAATAAGCTACTGCATAAACGCGTGTAAGGGCCGCACCCATGTATGATCCGCACCGTTTTCCAGAAGGAAATATTAAAAAAAAAAAGTGTTTAAGGGCCGTGCTCAACTTTCCTCAACCCACATGAGAATAGCCTTCGACACGCATGCGCACAGGAGCTTCCAGGTGCCGTGGCCCGAGGCCGTGGGTCATCATTATCATCGTCAACTTTTTCCTTCGCTGCGATCTCCTGCTATCCATATTGGCATCAGTATAAACAGCTCCAGCTTTTTGTGGCTGTCAAAGGCATGGGAGTTGTGGTAGCTCACTGTAGTTGTGGCTTTCGTGTGCTGCTGCCGAGCATTGCAATTTTAGCTTAATGGGCAAGCATCTTAATAGCTACATGGCTGGGAGTTTTCTCTTGAACACGGCAAGCGTGTGGCAGGCAGGATATTCGACGCGAGTGAGAAGTGCATCAGACGATGGTGCAACCAAACAAAAGCTGCAAAAAACGCGCTTTCCGAGGCAGCCCATACAGCTTTCTCGAACTGGAAGAAGAGCTGCTCTGCCGTGTGATGTGCTAGGCGATAAAATCATTCACATGTGTTAAAATTCAATCTGTCAAAGAAAGCTGGCGCCGCTCAAGTATGACTTGTGATATGACCACCTATATAATTGTGACTAGCTGACAAAATAAATCAGTTGATAGTAGCGTTCTTTGTATCGCATTGTCTTCTCTTCTATGGTTGCCTTTTTTGCACTGTCTTCGTTCCAAATATATGTGCTGGAAGTGCGGAATAATGGCTGCGTGTTGACAGTGGACATGCTGCGCGACTTCTTGTGGGATGAGCATGCACCAGAGCACAGCACCAGGTTGGATTCAGAAGAATTGAGAGTGACAGTGAACGTAGAATAAATGCTGCTCATTCCCTGATTGGTGTGCTTTTCTACTTCAATTTTTTTTTTTTTTTTCGCACATCACGTACATGGGCTGCACCTCGTAAATTGGCCCTCGAGTCTGGAAAAAATGTGGCCCTTATGTGCGTTTATACGGTATATCGTAGCAGGGAGAAAGAGAGTGGCCATGCTTCTGTGCACTTCATAAATTTTGTCAACTGTTTGGGGCACAAAGTACACATGTTGTTTTTTGGGCTAACTGGATGCCATTCCCGCATTTTGTGCTTGAGCGAAACTAACGCATTGTGGTACGGAAAAAAAAAAATCCATGCATGCAGTAGCATGTTTTACAGGCGGAGCTAGGATAAACGAAAACTGCAAGTAGGTGTGTAGCTGACGACCGTGAAACATCCACACCTATGCGAAGTTGGGTGGTGATTGCCGTCACCTGATGGGGCTTGCTTTTCTTTGAACCACTGTGTGCAATGTCTGGTTTTTACTATTGGGTGGTAAACAAAGGCAGCTTGAATGCGAAAAGAACTTTTTCCTCTGTTACGAGCCTTGGTGATTCTTCTGCTTTGAGCTTTGCTGGCACAGGGTTGCAATTTGAGAATGCAGCTGATATCTGTGAAGTTTTAGTCATTGCTTTCTCATTAGAGACTTCTGGCAAGGCCAGTTTTTCACAGCAGTAAGAGAAGCTTGATGTTTTACAAATCTAGCATTTTGATCTGCTTTCTTCTGGGCATATTCTGTGTTATGTGCACAAAAAAAAGTTGCTGTCCTGACTCCATCTCTTCACTGCAGTAGTGAGAGGCTTCAAGCTGCTCTCTTGGTTTTTTATTTTGTATGTGTGGGATTTTAATTGTTTCATTTTAAGCATGCTACAAAACAATGCTGCCAAGATCATGTAAGCTCCAGAGGTTAGGAGTTGGGATGTAAGAACGACAGTAAATTTTGTCGGACATGAGACTAGTATGTTGACACCATAAAATTGCAAGTGCTTTGTATAGAGTCATGACGTTTTTCATCATGATCTGCCTTCTGGAACTCGTATCTTGGCCCACTAATGGTGCTGCCCATTTGCAGATGAGTCCGACTTTGGTGGCGGCATTTGGACGTGACTCGGAGGCTGGTCCCTGTGTGTTGGACTGGGTGCTGGGCAAACTGTGCTCCAACCTGGAGTTGTGGCGCAGCGAGGCCTCCCTGGCCCTCACCACCTGCCAGGCAATGGTCTCCCTGCTCAACAACGTCGAGAGGTGGGTCCAGTTTTGTGAAATTTTCGCGCAATTTGTGCACCCTCCTTTTTGAAGCCTTAATTTAAAAAAAAAAAAAAAAATGCTCAAATTACGTGAGTAAATACGGTACTTCACAAGCCTAGAGTGCTGGTACTAGCAGTGTTGCATCATTTTGTGCATCTCCCTCGTGGCCTGTGCAGGGGACACCGGGCTGCGGCATGTCCGAGCCTGCTGTCGCTCCTGCAGCGCCAGTCCCAGGGCCAGCTAGGTCCCCTGGCTCCGGGCTCCCATCGAGCACTGCTCAAGGCCTTGGTCATTGCGTGCACGGCTAACCGCTTGCAGGAGGCACCCAGGCTTTGGGAGGCGCTCCTGGGGCCCCTCAAGGCAAGATTTGACGAGCTGCTGGCATCTCCAGACCAGGCACGCTGCTGCCTCACCGAGCCCCTCAAGTATGGACTGTCCCATCTTGTCTCTCTCTCTCTTTTTTTTTTTCCCCTCAGTGCACAGTGTTGGTGTACTGACCTTAGCCCAGAGGGAATGCCATGTTCATTCAAACCATGGCCGTGTTACTCTCACAGTGAACTTCACTAGCACTTGCCACTTATGTGTTATGCCCTGAAAATCATCATTCTTGGGCTGTACATAACGCATTGAATTATTGTTAGCGAGAAGAGCTTTATCAAAATTTTGAAATTTGCCAAACAAACCTGTTCTTGTTGTATTCTTGCATGCATGATGCATGTGAAGTTTGCTTCTGGTGTACAATTCAGGATTCTAGAGCTTTGTTATGCTACTGCACTTCTATTCTCACCAGCAGTGACAAGCTTGAGCCATGACTGTTCTTTTTTGGTGTGATGCAATGTGAGCATTAACATCATGGGGCATCATGCTTTGGTGGGTTTTGGTGATGTGTGATGCTCGTGGTGAATTCTACTGCTCGAGCCGGAGTGAGGTATTGAATCTATGCGATGCCAACCTGGTCTGGCAGAGAGCAACCCAATTCTAATAGCAGGAAAGGCCAGATGTGATGCAGTATGAAGCTTGGGAGTTATGCCCATTATTTGTCCAAATTTTTGTTTTTAGTAGCGTGTTGTGATGAAACAGGGCATTTGTGGCCTTGGATTAACTGTTAAAGTGCTGCATTCTTCTGGGCTTTATGGTTAATGACACCCATGGAACATACACAGTGAAACATTGTTAAGGTGTACCTTGCGGTAACCTTATGCACAAAGGTAGGCCGGTGCGGTGGCTCAGTGGTTATGGTGCTCGACTGGTGACCCGCTGACTTGGGAATGTAACGTGACGTGGGCTGCTGACCTGGGAATGTAACAGCGGGGTCATATTGTACCGCTGCTGCATGGTCAAGACAAGAAATATGGCTGCTGAATCTGACAGTGCCATTTCAACAGTGTAAGCAACCATGGACCTGGCGATCTCTCAGTGGGCTGAGAGCCTGCAGACTTGTAGTGAAATTCCGGACAGCACCAAATTCTGGGAAATCCAACTCAGTGGGTCGCGAAAGAAACCACCTCCTGACTTCCTCCAGCAGAGATCAAAGCAACCAGTGGAACATTCCAGTCTAGTCTGGCTTGACAGCTGGAGCACACATTCTCTACCACAGAGCAAGCAAAGCTATTTCAAAGTAACCAGTGGAAGTTGCATTCAATGTCATTACCTCCATGCACACTAGCAATGTATTCTAGTTTGTTGTTTTTGTTCTGGGCAAGCCTTAGGCATTTCGTTATCTAACTACTGCTTAGAAGTTACGGCGGATGATTCTTACTGCTGCATTAAAAGCATAAGAAGAAAGCAGCTCAGCTAATTGTCAGGGGATTCAAGGTCATTTTGTACATTATTTTTGTTGATTTGTGCTGTTGCAGACAGTTACAGTCGGTCCCACTTACAGTACAGTCAGACCCACTTATCACAATACAGTACTGCCGTTTTCACTTTTGCCACAGCAGCTTGATTCGTCTGTTGGCTCTGCATGTGTGCGCTTTGCGTCGTAAGTGTGGTTTTTTGGCTGGTGTGGTTGTAGCACTTCCATGTTTTTGTTCCTTTTAAGGTTGGCTCTCAATAACCAAACTTAATTGTTTTAACCAGTAATGTGCTATGACAGCATTATTATAAGTGCTCTATTTTACCATAGAGCACATGGGAAAGCTAACGGGGCCAGGGTTGGCTATTGTAATATAAGCTTGACTGCAAGTCCTGACCGAATGCCATCACTTACACCGGCGGTTATGTCTCATGGTTATAGTTGTGTAGTGATAGGGCTGGGTGCTTTTCCACTTGCAGGAGCAAAGCACTTGACCTGCTGGAGAGTCTGTGCGGCGTTGCTGAAGGTGCGACGCCCAGCAACCTGACGACCATCCGGCCCCTGCTGCTGCCCCTGCTGGGCAGGCTCACCCCCGTGGTGCCCCTGCTGCGTGCAGAGCCAACTCTGGCCTCTGCGGCCATAGAGCTGTACCGAGCAGCTGCCCGCCGGCTGCTTTGCTTTGTGGGGCCAGAGGACGCCACTGAGCTGTGCCGCTGCTGCCTGGAACTGGTGCGCCAGTTTGCTCGCGACAACGCAGGTGCTAGCTTGTTTCTTTGCACTATTTCTTGAAGGGAGGAAAAGGGCTAAAAGGGCTGCAGAACAACTCAACCCATTTTGTGTGTACACTATGAGCCGCCGTGGTGGCTGAGTGGTTATGGTGCTCGGCTGGTGACCTGAAAGACACGGGTTCAGTCCCGGCCATGGGGGTCGAATTTTGAAATTGTAGAATTTTGAAATTGGCATGCTTCATAGTGGGTTGCCTGTGTGATGCACTCTTAGTACAGCATCACAGGTTAGGGTATAATGATAGTAAAACAGAGAAGAAGCGTGACGTAGCATCAGTGCTGTGCTTCGGTTTATTGGTTTATTGGGGTTTAACGTCCCAAAGGAACTCAGGCTATGAAGGACGCCGTAGTGACAGACTCCGGAAATTTCGACCACCTGGGGTTCTTTAACGTGCACTGACATCGCACAGTACACGGGCCTCTAGAATCATCGAAATTCGGCCGCCGCGGCCAGGATTGAACCCGCGTCTTTCGGGTCAGCAGCTGAGCACTGAACCACTGAGCCACCGCGCCGGTGCCGAAGAACCATCACAGGTTAATGTTGTCAGTAGTGTCATTCATTGCACTGTTACTTCATGCAGGGCGTTTCACAACCGAGGCAACTGCCGAGGATAGCCACTGCCAAGACCTAGGGGAGCTGCTGGAGCTGTTGACGGAGCTCCTCTCCAAGGACTTCCTCTACATGGGACCAACCGTGGCAGCACCCTTGCAGGCCAGAGGAGGCGCCAACAGCAGCGGTAGCGGTGATGATGGCGCGGCGCAGCCCAGCGTGCCAGCCTCCGAGATTGTTGTGGAAGGCTTGCAGCTCCTCATGCCCTTGCTCAATGCTCAACTCTTGCAGGCAAGTCTCGCTTGCGGCCGAAAGTGTGGCTTCGTTTGTCGGTTGTGCTGCTAATTATATGGCTGCGCTCTTGACGACAAAAGTGTACAGTTAATTATTGATCACACATTTACTGTGGTTTCCATTTGATCTATGAAAGACATGGTAAAGTACTAAGTACGATGAAAGTCTGCTTACAGTTCCTGATCTGGCTGCATTGCCAAACATTTGCTTTGTGTCTGTATTTTTCTTCTCTAGCACCTCACTCATTTGTGCTGTGTGGAGTGAAAAATGCTAGTCACAATTCTGTAGGTGTCGACATACTACTATCTGGCTCTGACCGGAGCTTTGTGCCACTGACTGTTCATACTGGGCCACTGTGGACGAACTTCAGTTGGCCTGTATCAGTGTATTACCACGCTCTAATGGCAAAGATATTGCTGTCACTGATATTGGAGCTTTTATAATACAGTAAAAGCTCGTTAATTCGAACTTCACGGGACCGGGAAAATCATTCGAATTATCCGATGTTCGAATTATCGAATGGCCGCGAAAAAACCGACAAGAACCATTTGCATTATGGTGTATGTAGGGTATTTATTCGCGTAACGAACCCACTCACATAATGAACCCCCCCCCCCCCCCCCCCCCCCCCCCCCCCGATTTTTGCCTAAGAATCTGAAAAAAAAAAAAAAAAAGCGTCAGTCGTTAACGCTTCCCTCCGTTTGGCACCGTCACGGCCCACAAGGCATTTCTTGGCAGCGCGCCAAGATGCTGCGCAGCGATAACATCACTTTTGACGTTAGCTCCAGCAAAGGGGGAAGCGAACTTTGGCAGAGTGCCAGCGCTTGTTCGGTTGTGCAAGCCTCGTTTTCAGACCGTCATGCCCCCCCCCCTTTCTCCGACGCATTTCTTGGCGGCGCGCCAAGATGCTGCGCAGCGATAACATCACTTTTGACGTTAGCTCCATCAAGGGGGAAGCGAACTTTGGCAGAGTGCCAGCGCTTGTGCCGGCGTCTTCTTCGCGGCTGAGCGCGTGCTTCCATTGGCGACCGACCGATGGGTGGAAGCATGGACGACACTCGCAAAGAAAAAAAAAGTTTTTCGCACGTAATTTGTAGCGCCCGTCCGAAGTCATAGCCTTCATGGGCGTTGGCTGGGACCGCGCTGACAGTGCTTATCCGTATTTTTGAATTAACAGGGCTCGAATTAACGAGCATTTAGTTGCGAGTTGCGGAGGTTGGGCGGAAAAGAGGGTAGGCAGCCGCCAGCGCGGTCGCCCCCTTCCCTCCGGTGCTGCAGGCCACCGCGCCAGTGATGGCGCCATTTAAGCTTTACCCACTCTTCCAAGGTTTTATCTAGTTCCATCTTCTGTCCCCGTTTAGGACGTACGCAGCCTCTAACTATGCGGAGGAGGTGCTTTTTTTTTGGCCACATGCTGTGTGCCAAGCCGCCCAGACGCGGTGGCGCGTAGTTCGAATTATCCGTAACGGAACCGACTCGCTTTCGAATTAACGGGCTTTTTTATACACAGATCTCTATGGAGCTTGGCCGGACCAAGTAGTGTTGTTCGAATTATCCGAAAATTCGAATTATCGAGTTTTGAATTAACGAGCTTTCACTGTAAAGGTGTCACCATGACAATTCTTATCGACGCAGATCCCAGAGCCTAGCTATACCACACCATCATGTCAAAACAGTGGTCATGGAGTCCTGTTCGGTGTAGACATCGTGAGTTTTATTAGAGCAGTGGAAAAAGTTTTAAATGCAAACGTCGACGCACTCTGAAAGAGCACGACTAGGTTTAGTGTATTGGAGTTCAAGGTCTCATTGTAGGAAGTCGTGAGGGTATGGTGTGCTTGCTGTTGCAGAGTTGTGCAGGAAGAAAATGAGAAATAGCTCAAGGTTTTCTTCAATTTCAGCATGCTTTGAGTGTTTGGCATGTTTGAAGTTCACAGATGGAGGGCACGGCATCCCTGTCCAAGTGCACACTTGTGGCTTCAGTTTGTCCTCGCAAGTAGACAGGTAGTACTGTTTGCTTTGGAACTGAAAGTATATCCCTCTCCTCCCACATGCCCTTACCCAGTTCCCAGCTCTGTGCCTGCAATACTTCAAACTGATTGCACTGCTCGGAGAGCTGCACCCTGATCGTGTGTGCCAATTGCCCGAAGGGCTGCTCCAGGCACTGCTGGGGTCCGTTCGGGTTGGACTCACCAGGTGAGAGGCAGTTTTTTTTTGGTGTTCATCTCTGCATCTTCAGCAGGGCACAGGTGGCTTTCAAGCTGATTGTAATCTTATTTTTAGCTTGGTGAATATGTTTTCATTTGCCAAGTCAATGTTGTGGTCTGCAAGGCACATCACAGTAAAGGACATGCAGGGGCTTTGAAATCTTTTGATGCTGTGTTTCTTTTTTTCTTTTTTTTTACATTTCTGTGAAAATGGGGCTCCCAGAGCCACGGATGGAAAGCACAGCAGCTGAACACTGCAGCCCCTGAGCTAACTCGTATTGAAGATTGTTCTACCATAAGCACATGTCTGAAGCCTCGTGGAACCGTTTTGCTGCTAGCATGAATTGGGTTTTGTACTGCTACTAACTTGTGTTTGGCTGTGCCTTATGCAAGTGTACTGTGTTGTCCGAGGAGGGATGGGCGTATTCTCCCCTGCCAATACCCCCTTTGCCTTGCAGCTATTCTGCAGATGTGTCGGGTCTCTGCCTGGATGTGGTGTCGGTGTTGGCGCTGGAGGTTCACCGGGGGGGGTTCCAGGCCAGCCCTGCTGGCCGTGCCCTCGAGCCCTTCCTGCAGCTACTCCTCGAGGTGGTGCTGCTTCAGCCGCTTGACGCCGATCTCACGCTTGTGGCTGGCAGCGCTCTGTTTGCGCTCCTTTGCTGCTTCCGGGTGAGTGGGCCTGGCACTAGACTGGAGCATGCAGCTGATGTAGCCGAAAGTTGTCAGGTCATGTAGCTTGCTTTTCAGTCTTGGAGTGGGCCACTTACGCATTCACTGAAGCGCTACACCTCTAGGGTGAGGAGAACAGTTGTCCTTTCATTTCAATACCTTTAATGCGTTAGCATCAGAATGCTCATTATTGATAGCAGAACAACAGCCGGTAGTGTGGAATTTGAGCGCAGCTCTTCACGGCTGGCAGATGGCGTGTTAGACAGCTGGGCACCCTCCAGGACCTTACCATGGCAGCCACCTTCCAGGTGGCATTTTGCCGGTTACACCTACTTCGCTGATGACTACGATGCAGAAGCCAGGAACGGGTGCCTAAGAACTTTGCTTTAAAATGCGGCATAATCTTGTCTTTAATTTGAAGCGCTGCTTTGTTTCTGTAATATTTTTGGCGCTTGCGTTGTCATTTACCAGTTTCACCCATGATGCAGTGGTACTTTTGGAGGAAAACAGCCAACAAACACAGTCAAACCCTTTTATAACAATTCCGATTATAACAATATTGAAGCAAGCACTCAGTGTAAGGGAAGACTTCACGTAAGACGTTTATTCTAGCCCTCTGCCAGAGACTTGTTCCAAGCGAACTGCCCCAAGCGATGACGATGGGAATCTTCAGGTGAAAGAGAATGAAGTCGCAGCCAGAGAGGCGACGACGACGAAGGCGAATAAATTGCTCGCAATATATTGGATAAAAGTGGTCGCTCGCGGCACTGCCAGCTTTACCATGTGTTCTATGGTAAAATAAACCGCTTGTAGCGGTGCTGTCATAGCACATGGGTTGGGTTTGTGGGACCCAAGTTGTTCTTTCTGAGCTCTTCCCCTACGCCACCTGCCATGCTTGGCAGGCGGACGCTTCACGTGGATGACCCTGCTCTGGTGATGTCACTTCCGTCCAGCCAGTGGGCATTTACCACTTCTCGCAGACAAGCCACACAGGTGGCAGCACCTGCCATTGCAGGGCAGTGGTGCATCACCTAACTGCTGCAACAGGAGTGGTATGAGGACTACCAGGGACCTATGAATGTAAAGCTGAGTGAGAATGACCGATTCTGCATAAATGGGCATTAACCCGTTAACGCTAGCAAGTTGTACCCTTAAGGCAGAGCTGAGGTGTGCCCTCCAATTTTCTTTGTGTATGCATATACCATAAATTTAAACATTTTGTTTAGTACCTTATAAATGTTGGGCACAAAGTTTTGCAAGCTGACCAGTATTAAATGGCTCATGACCATGGGTGGCGGTACATGAAGCTTTCCATATAGCTAAAAGATCTGGCTTTAGAATTCTTATACATGTTAGTGATCAGAATTAAATGAGAAAATTTTCAGGTGTGTCATTTACCAAATGTGTGAACTTCATTTGTGTGCAGATGTGCATTGCTCATGGGAAATTACTATTGCAAAGTGCTCCCAAAATTGGACTTTAGTTACTGTCAGTAGTACTCATGTCTTATAGTGGATCCTCTACCTGTGAGCGAATATGATAACATACAACTGTATCTGTTGGAGAATGGAAGAACGTCATTCCTGTTAAATGTTTTCCAGTAGATGTATGAAGTCAAAGGTCCTGCAAAAATCAAACCTCTTGAGAGAGGCTTCCTAGTGCTTGGGAAAATGACTTTTTGCTATACGTAGCAAAGTTATGTTGACATATTGTTCAGTACTGCTGCGTAGTCTATTCACTTAATGATGGGGTACGTATTAGAGCGTCCATCAACATTGCGACTTGCTTTTTCCAGGAAAGCTTCGCGCAACTATGCCAAGCTCTTGTGGCAAGCCAGCAGGATGCCGCAGTGAGGCAGCGCCTAGCCCATTCCTTGGAGACTCTGACACGGGCACAACCCCTGACTCCGGAACGGGCCAACAGACTTCGCTTCAGGGATGCCTTCGAGACCTTTGTCACAGAAGTTCGGGGATACCTTTGTGTCAAATGACCTTTCACTGCCGCCTCTATCATCCCTCTCTACCCCATGCCGTCCTCTCATTCTTGGGACAGAAAGACAACTCATCCACATCTGGAAGGAGTAAAAGTTGCTTTATTTCTCTATGGATGTAATCTCTGTCCCTGTGGTTGTTTTACCCACCTACAGGGGCTTTCTTGGGTAACTTTATTGCTCCTAATGGGAAGACAGTGTCGCTGGGCCTACTTCTGCGGGCTCGTTAAGTACCTGAAAGAGATATAACAAAGCACTCAGTTCTCTGCAGAGCAAGACAAATATGCAGGGTTGTGCGAATACGAATGTTTCGAATAGCGAAGTGAATATATAAGTATTTTGAATTCTACAATTCAGTACAATAAGCTGTTGGATAAAGCTCTTGATGGTCTTATGTACTCTCTGGTGCTTACGCACAATTGCACTGCACTGGATGCAAGCACGCGTCATGCACACGGCACAGTGGCAACGTTGATAAATTGGGCCTCCGACGGCTGCATTGTTCGGCACGTTGCCGACGAGCGCGCATGATGAAAGCGAAAATACCGCGTCGGGAACTGCACTGTGCTGGCGTATGGAAAGCCCTAAGGATGAAGAAGAATGCAGAACTACCAACATGACCGAGGCGAGTGCTCTGTCGGCGTTGGCTTCCGTATTTGCAGTGTCGTGGGACTCCAACTTCTTAGCCGGCGTTACCTTACTGTGTACACCCTTCGACAGTTGAAATTGGATGAGAGGTGAACCGCCGGTTATTTTCAGTACCGCGATCAGAAAGCCAGCACTGCCGCCGCGGTGGCTCAGCGGTTATGGTGCTCGGCTGCTGACCCGAAAGACGTGGGTTCGATCCCGGCCGCGGCGGTTGAATTTCTTTGGAGGAGAAATTCTAGAGGCCCGTGTACTGTGCGATGTCAGTGCACGTTAAAGAACCCCAGGTGGTCGAAATTTCGGAGCCCTCCACTACGGTGTCTCTCATAGCCTTAGTCGCTTTGGGACGTTAAACCCCATAAAAACCAAAAACCAAACCAGAAAGCCAGCACTGCGAAGTGCTTTGATCAGTGTTTGCTTCGTACAGCATCACCATTTTCTTGGTGTAGGGGTACGTCACCCATACGCTTCTTTGGTACCTTTTCGCGTATTTAGATGAACGTACTCGCCTGAGAAAAATTTTCATTTAAAGCTTTTTACCAAGGATAGGTGCACCCCGTGCCTTTACGGAGCAGTGCAAGAGAGCGTGCTCGCATCTCCAGCAGCAGTACGAGCACGTGATCACGTGCGTGCAGTGCGGTCACGTGACTGTATGCCGAGTGCATGAGGTCTGAGAAATTGCAGCATCAAATGTGACACGCCTGAAATTTCAGTGTCTGGTAAATCTGTGAGCAACTTTTATGTTTAAAATCGGCAGCATGTTAAGAATCCCATGGTGAGGGTTTGAGACTGTGATGCTTAGTGCACTTTGGCTTGCTGCTGTTTGAACATTGCCTAATGCAAGTCTGAAAGCATTTGTTTTATGTAGGCTATCAAAAATGCCGGCATGTAGTAAAGCAGTATCGATAAGTGGAATTCATGACTTACTATAGGGAACGCTGCTACATTTCTGACGTAACAACCATGTTTGTATTGCATGCACTTCTATGCGAGCTAGGGCAAGAATGGCTCGCGAAAATGTAACAGCCATGAAAAGACAGTACCCGGGGGCGTTGCTGCGAGGTTCTACGTATGTAAGTTACGTAGAAATGCAAGAGATAAAAACATTTAATTGGTGAGATACTGAAAATGATGCGGGAAAAAAAACAGTGCACTCAAGCTTGCTTAGTTAAGACACTAGGCAACAAATGACTGTCAGCCGTGACCAAACTGGTTGCTTTTCTTTACCTT
Source organism: Amblyomma mixtum (assembly GCF_055824585.1). Lineage (NCBI taxonomy): Eukaryota > Metazoa > Arthropoda > Arachnida > Ixodida > Ixodidae > Amblyomma > Amblyomma mixtum. The sequence continues at coordinate 32,512,923 of NC_143013.1, read as the reverse complement.
TGACTCTTGCAAGGATAATGGATAATGGTAGTAACAGTGCCTTTGGTTTCAAGATGAATACAAATTTCCCTCCATTTCCACCGAAACCAAGTTTAGTGAGAATAGATTAAACTTGACAGCCAGTCGAAAAGCCACATCACTGAAAATGCAGTTTGCCAGTTAAGGTACTGAAGGTCCCATTAAGACGGGCAGATTTATGGAGTGGCTGGGGGAACCCAATTTTAATGATAAATTTTCTTTACTTTTTCATTGAAAAAATGGGCAGCATGATTTCCCAATGTGAAATTTCTCCCTCCCACATTCCTTAAATCTGCCACTGCATGATGAAGCAGCTTATGCAGATCTTAAACCCAACTAATAAATTTCCTTTTATTTAACTGTTGATGACAGTTATATAAAGATGTGGTTTTTCAGTAGTGAGCCTTAAGAACACATGCACTGACATGATGTCTTATTGATATCGTTGTGCCAAATGCTATCCCTTGCTAACATCCTGTTCCAACATTACTATGCTTTCCAAATAGTAGTCGAAATGTTGAAAAAGTTTTTCTGCAGAGAGCATGTACTAGACCAAAAAAGGAAATTCTGTGAATGTGCTTGACAAAAGATTTGAGAATAGAACAAAAGGAAGTGATAAGTAAACATTTTCAATGTAAACAGCCTGTCTGTAAAAATGAGGTTTGCGTTTAGTCAGTGCACACAAAATATGATTACAGTCGGACACAATTTGAGTCTGCAGTGAAGCTCCGCCCACGTTCAGGACCGCCACACACAATTTCTCCTCAACAAAGCAGTACGCAGTTAGGATTTTTTGTTACCTAAACAATAAAGTAATCACGAGAAAAAAATAAGGTATAGAATTTTGACACCTGGCTTGTTTAATACAGCCAAAGATATGATTTCGTTTACTGTTGTGGTTGGCCAGCATACTAACAGCTAGGACGCTGCAGACTGAGGCTCAGTGTTAAAAACTGCTGTTTTTTTTTTTACGTTGTATCCTACTATAGTACCCCATTTTTAACTTGAGTGAAAATGTCAAGTTTACACTATTTGTATTTACAGAAAAATAATAAGATAAAAAAGCTCAGTATTAATGTTTAAACTTTTTCAGGATATTAGTTTTTATACACAAGCAAGGGTGGATTCACAACACTAATTGCGGCAGCACTGTCTACTTATTTCATGCTACCATGCTCCAACAAACTGCAGAGAAAACATGCTGAAATGCACTCACTCGTGTTTAATAAGCCGGCATCCTTGAGTGATTTGAGCAGCCTCGTTTGTGAAGTGGCAAGCAAACAGGAGCATATTTCTGGGTTGGACCTTGAGTGCAAATCTCATGAACAACAGAGAGTATATGCATAATGCTGAAAAAAAGAGATGGGAAGGGGGCTGTCACTTAATTTTGTTGCACATTAAGCACTGTCCTGAAGTTGCATTTACACACATTGATCATGCAGGCTTACACAACAAACCAATTTTCCTGCTCCAAGAAAGGATTATTTATGCGGCTCTGTATACTAACATTAGATTGGCAGATCTAATTTGCGGCTAAGGCTGATGCACATCACTTACAGTAAAATAAAACACCTTAAATTTTTGCCACCATTCAGTTTCTTGAGGCTCAGATCTAATGCTGTTATTTTAGCTCAGGTGCAGGGCACACTTGAATTACTGCAGACGCTCTCCACTTGATCTGTACACTGGATGATATGCCATTCCATGGTGGCATGGTTGCTTTTGCCCAGTTGGCGTGGAAACACGCGAATGACAAACACGTACTACGTGAGTAAATGTCGGACACTGAACAGTCCAGAACATTCGTCGCAGGCGCGCTGTATTTGACACCTGAACTTTCAATGTCAAAAAAGAACAAGGAATAACGTAGACTGCGGCTTTCATTTTTTTTCATTATTATTGCATGCGCACGCTGCCGCCAGGAAAAGTGAAAAGCGATACGAGTGGCACAAACTTCCCGCGGAGCATTTACGTTATGTGAACTCTTACCTGTGGTCATTTTACCGCTGATAATACTTGGGTCTTTCTTGATGTCTGCTATGGCAGCCAGGGGGATTCCCCAGTTAGCAACTAAGTAGGAATAAAAGGAAAAAAAGTGTCAAACTTCCCGGTTAAAGCGAAAAAAGTCAAAACTTCCTGATTAAAGCGCCGATAAAATGCGATGTTCTGGCATTACATACCTGGTCCCCAGAAGTGCTACAAACAGGAGGAAAAGAAACCTACTTATTAAACAAGGAACCGATCTGACACACGGAAGAAAACAAGCCAGGTGAAAAGCTTTTTACTCACGGTGCTACAAGGTCAGGTGAGAAGTACCAGATTAGGTAGCGCGCCGTCAGAGACATGAACAAACGAAAATGAATTAATAGTCTCGGAACTCAAAGAAGCACGCTTTGAATGAAGTGCGTGATGTTTAGCTCACCTGCACAGGTATTCTCTGAACTCCTTGCTTCCCAGCTGCTTAATGAACTGACTGGCGTATCGAGACATTTTTTTCAATGTCGCGCAATATCAAGCTGGGGAGGTTTCAATCAGGACCACCAAGAGCCCTTACGGACAGGTAGGACTAGACGATGATTGGTCGGTAAATCTCTCCGGTTCTTTCAAATCATGAGTATCATAAGCAGAGCCAGTCTACTCAAGCGTAAGCCTCTTGATTATGTTGCTAAACTTTGCTTTAGAGGCGCAAGCAGACCGCTGCTACTACTACGACACTGCGGCATTGAGCAGAAGGCTAAAACGGCATGCAGTAGCCGAACGGAGAGCCTTAGTCGATGCACAGCCAACATTGACTCATATCGAGCCGAACTGCGGAAGAAGTTTTTGTGTACGCTGTGCTGCTGCACGCTGCCGGCGCGAAAGCGCTACGATCTCGCCGCTTTTGCCGTGCTGTGCTTGGTAGGGGTTAAGGGAATAAGTTATTATCTTAAGTAAGTGCCCGCCCTGACGCCGACCTGGGGAAGTCGCGCAAAAACGCTGCCGACATGACAGCAGTTCAAGGGGTCCTCTCAGCCGCCGAACGCTCTGTGCGTTCGGTGTTCGGTGAGTGAGCGCCGTCCCTCAAATGCGCATGTTCTTCTGTCTACACCATCTCTGAACGAACTCCTCCGCATTTGTGTTGCAGTGGGGAACATTCCCTATGAAGCTACAGAAGAGCAGCTAAAAGACATATTTTCCGAAGTCGGGCCAGTGGTCAGCTTTAGGTGAGCACACTTTGCAAGCACGACATTCGTTTCACTTTCGTAACACAGTGACTTTAATCTAGCCTGTCGCTCATTCGCAGACTTGTCTATGATCGTGAGACAGGGAAGCCGAAAGGCTATGGCTTCTGCGAATACAAGGATCAAGAGACTGCGCTCAGCGCTATGCGCAACTTGAATGCTTTCGACCTCAACGGACGTCCGCTGCGTGTAGACAACGCTGCAAGCGAGAAGAGTAAAGAAGAGCTCAAAAGTGAGGTCTCTTGTTTCCAAGAATGATAAGCCTTCATCATTATTTATTGCCTATGGCCCTGTCTTGATTCCAATAAATATCGTTTTTTCTCTCTTTCAGATTTGCAGGCGTCATTAGGTGGTCCTCCTGTTGAGGTGGGTGTAGGAGCCAGTCGCAATAATTTGAAAGCGGTATAAATCACAATTCTTTACCTTTTTAGCATGGGAGTAGTTTTAGCAGAAGATTGGTTCATAACTTCTAAGCATTGGACTCATTCCAGCCTAGGTGTACGCTCTTGCAGTTTAAAAAGTGCTTAGTTGTAGCATGCGAACTTCTTGAATGCTAATCTCTGAGCCGCGGGCAACTGCACTGATGTGAAGAAAGAGCCATCTTTTAGGCAGAGCTAATGATGATATGTTGCACTTTGGATTCCAGCTGCTGCAGATTTGCACTGCATGCCTGTAATCTGCCCCCCCCCCCCCCCCCCCAATAAAAATAAAATAAAAATAAAAACGTACAGCAGGATCATTATTTTGTGCTGCCTCACACATTACGTTTATAGTCTATTCATTCATTCTTCAGAGTCCTTATGGTCCAGAGGTGGAGCCCGAACGTGCACCTGAAGCCATTTCCAAAGCTGTAGCAAGTTTGCCACCTGAACAGATGTTTGAACTGATGAAGCAAATGAAGGTATGCTATATCGTGCACAGTTCAGTGGCACTTTGCATGATGCATGAACTGCATGTGGTGTTCTGGTCACTATTAGCTTCCATGCAGCTCTTGTTACCAAATTCAGCAGCAATTGCCTTGCTAGGCAGGGTTGTTAGAATGTCTTACTCATTGGCTGACTCACTCACTTGAGACAAAATGTGTTACTTAGGAGCTGCATGGTGAAGTTTTTATTTAATACATCTAAGTTGAACACTGGATATGAAACCTGTCCTAACAACCTGTAACCGCATAGCAGAAACACCTTCCTTTTACTTCCTTGTAAGCTTTCTGCCACTTGTTACACTTTTTTGTACCTGTTCTTTGGTTCTTGACTTTAATAGGCCTACCGCCTGTGCCTTTTAGGGGCAACGAGTGATGTTACCGTCCCCTCCTGTTGCAGTTGTTTTATATCAGGTTACCTTAGCCTGGCAAAGCAGTGGAAGTTTACTGTGTTGACGTTAGTGTGTGGCGTGCAGAGCCTGTGCTATTGTGTGCCATGCACATTATTTATATTTATGCGCATGTAACGACATAGATCCGAGTGTTACCCATTCTTGCTTTTCTTCTTTGGTGACTGTATTTCACCACTGCAGCTCTGCATCCAAAACAACCCCGGGGAAGCACGCAACATGCTCCTGCAGAACCCTCAGCTGGCATATGCGCTGCTCCAGGCACAGGTCATCATGAAGATTGTGGAACCTCAGGTGGCCTTGAGCATATTGCACCGCCAGAACCCCAACCTCAACCCACTGGGCACAGGCTCGCAGCAGCCCCTGGGTGGAACCCAGCCACCACTGGTGGGTGGTGCTGGTTCCATGGTCAGTGGTGCAGGGCCCATGGCAGGAGCAGCAGGGCCCCTGGTGACTGGGGCTGGGCCCCTTGTGGGTGGAGCTGGACCTTTGGTTGGTGGAGCCGGACCCTTGGTGGGAGCCACTGGTGGGCCGCAGCCTGCCCTGGGACCCCAGGGACTGGGGCCACAGGCACTGGGTTCCCAGTCTTTGGGTCCTCAGTCAATGGGGCAATCCTTGGGACAGCAGCCTGGAGTGAGTTGTTATACTGCCAGTGGGCTTGCTTTCATCCAGGCAGTCACACTTGTTTCTGTTGGGCTTCAGAGTGATTGTGAGCAGCTTTGCTAATCCATGCTTTAGCTGCTCAGTGTTATCAGCTAACACTTTCTGCCTGACAGATGATACTCAAGGCAGGTGCTATAGCTCAGCTTCAGCGTAGTACATAGGTGCGCTTTTTGTCATGTGTATGCATCGTTGGAGCCAGAATTGATGGCACAAAACATCACTGTAACTGCTGCTGCAGCAGCCGCACATGGCAGTTATTCGTTCTACATCGTACAGCCAAATGCACAAGCAGCGTGGCAGCACAAGGTGTCTCCGGTTGCCATGCCATGGCTCTGTATGGAAGAGAGCACCTGAGGGGCAGCACCAGAGAGGTGGCAGAGAGGCGGCAGAGAAGTGCGGCCCAAACAGTTTTTCCGGTGTGACAAGGAGTTCGCCAGCCGTTAGCACAGAATTTTCTATACATGGTGCTGGACAAAAGGGTCCTGTTTCCATTGAGTTCGTGTTGATGCGACATGACAGGGTTGGTGGAAACATCACGTTGGCGAACATAGTTTGCAGACTGTTTCCACAGTGTGACTAAGCCTTTACTCTCATTTTTGGTCAACAACAGCAGAGCCAAAACAGGAATTATGCTCGAGAGCTTTCCTATCCTGTTCACACCTGAAACAATAAAAATAGTGTATTCCATGGCACTGATATTGTCTGATTGCACTTGTAAGGACATCTTGTAATGAAGCAAGGCCCTGCATTTATTCACCGATTTTTTTTTTTTTTGGCACTGAATTTGAACCGCACAGATTGGTTGTTTTAGATCCTTGAAGGTGCTGGTTTTACTTATGTTCTTTTCAATTTCTCTGCAGGGATTGGGACCACTGGGAGGGTCAGGTGGTGGACCGGGGTTTCCTGGCGAACAGGCCTTCCCAGAGCCAGGGTTTGGAGGTGGGCTGACAGTATTTATTGGATTCAATTCAGAGTTTCATCGTTGTCTGGGCAGCAGTGTTTGAGCATTGAATTAGGCATTGCGCTGCCTGATGCGGGCTCGCATGCCGATTATAAGCGGTGCAATAGTACGTTGTCAGTCAAACATGGGCGCTCCCACATGGCATCCCAGATCCTTGGATTGGACAAGCTGCCGGCTGGAGTTATGCAGTAAACTTTACATTAGAAATTACGGGACCACAGGAATTCTGTGAATTGTTCAGGATTTCAAATAAACCAATATCGAATTATCGAGGTTTTACTGTAAATTCCAACAGCTGTAAACAGATATGCATGAATGCATTTCCTGTACTTCAGCATGCGGGTTTTGTTTAGCTTTTGATGTTGGGAATTTCGGATGATACGAATATGAGCTCGTGAGATGTGTATCGTCGAGATTTTATTGTAATAAAATACCCTCAATAACTGACACTCTGATGGGACTGAAGATTTGAATTTTTGCGGAGTAGGAAATAAAGGGAGCCATTTCAGTGTCTTTGGTGTTAAGGGGCCAGAGTGTCAGTTTGAATTAAAAAAGTTGGAATTTAGCAGTGAATGCATTTGGTTCATTTCAGCGGCATGTGTCCAAGTGCAGGGCACAACCGATAACATGTGGCCGCCACCCACATTGGCAGCCACAAAAACCATGTGCACACTTTTCAGGTGCCTTCTGAAGAGAGCGTTGGTAACCTCTAAACTCATTACTGTGTGCAGTTTACTGTAACTTAGAGGAACACAATGATGACCTCCTAAATTTACCAGATGTTATGTACAGGCTGTCTCATATTCTTCTGTTGTCTTCAGCACCAGCACGAGCATCATTGCTGGGGGAGCGACCTGCAGGGCCTGACCAGATCAGAAGCAATCCTTTCGATCCTCGTGGTGAGTGCCATTGAAATTGTCACACATGTGGAATTCAGCTGTACTCTGCATGCATGTTCAGGTTTGAGAATAATGTGACACTTGCCATTTGTTTTTGTGAACTTGGAAACATGTTGAGTAGGGCTTACTTGCAATATGTTTGTCTTGTACCCCATTTTCTCCTCTCTTCATTGGATACAGATGTCCTCACTATTTTGCCATGGAGGAAAACATTGAATTATTGTAGAAAATCTGAACTTTAAATGCTAACATCCACAGAATTGTGTATTGGGAACTAAGGGGTGCCCCTCTTCTGTCCCCCCACCCCCTTATTTTTTTTTTTTCTGTTGGTTTATGCTGTGTACGCATTTATCATGTCCAAAGTAAGTGGACAAGTAGTTGGGCCTTCCGTCAACTTTCATGCCATTGCTTTTGATTTCACCTTCATGTTACAGTGCACCCATGGCTTGGTGCAACTTGCTTCTGATAAACATGAGTTGCTAATGGTTGGTGCTAGCCTTTGGCTGGCTACAGTGTGCGCATGCACCACACACCATGAGTGGGTCACGGAGGCATATGCTTCTGACGAACTAACCAAATACTGTGCAGTTTCTTTTTTGTGTGTGCGCATATTATTTTACACATCAGCAGTGCTAGCTCAACAGGGCATGTCAGCCTAACATGTGCCCCCTCTCTCTCTCTTCCTGTGCAGTGATGGGCCCCATGGGTGGGGGTTCCGGCAGGGGTGGTGGCCTGGGAGGAGGGCCCGACCCTCGCCTGGACCCCCGGGGAGACCGGGACCTCCGCGTCATGCCCCCCATGGGTGACCGCGACATGCGCCAGCAGCCGCCCCTTGAAGACCAGGACCTGCGCACAGACCCACGCTACCGGCCCGGGGCACCCTTTGACCCCCGCAGTCGGGGGGGACCCTTTGGCGGTGGAGCCAGGGATGACCCCCGCATGGCAGGTGGAGCTGGACGCCCGGGACCCCCTGCCGCTGCAAACACGGTCATCTCCGCACAGGACCAGGAGAAGGCTGCACTCATCATGCAGGTGAGCTCTTCACTGCTCATACTAATGGGGCTGCCACATTGGGTTGGGGGTCAGCACCTTTTGATAGTGGTGAACAATGTTGACTTTATCGTAGGTATGCCGCAAACCGTTTTTTTTTTTTACTAACCAGAGGGAATGCTATCTGGCCTTTGTGGGTTGAGGAAGGGAGTGCAGTACACCCTCTACTGTCATTTCTTTCCTTTGCTCTGCACAAGTATGGGAGTTATTTATACCTTAGCCGGTGATAATGCTTTCTCGTTTTTCCCATCAGACTGTGATGAGTGTGATAAGAACATGTAGGGCCAAAGAGCTCGGCCTTGGGTTTAGAGGTCGCAGTTACGTCACTGGCTTAGATATGCTTGTATCTGAAGAATACCACGTTGTCTATATTATCCATGGTGCCAACTTTGTCATATTTTAATGCACAGAGTTAGTCTATAACTGGTCGACATCAATATCAGCATTTTTGGGGGTATGCCAGAAGTGTCCTAGAGTTTCTTTTCCTCCAGAAACAAATTCTTTTAGATAAAAGTCATACAAAAGTGGCTTGAAGTTTAAAGAGTCCATGAAACCATATTTACTGATTTTGAGAAAAGCTGACAAGTGATCAGTATTAGGCTATGTTAGGTTATGTTATTTCGCCATATATTTCCTTCCAGGTGACATATATTTGAAATCTAAATGCATATTTGAAATCAGCATTCTGCAATATGCCGGTGTGCTAAGTTTCAGTAAAGTATGTTCACGAATAAAAAACAGGTTTTAAGGTCCTCGTACCCCCTAAAAGTGATGCTCGTCCTATTCCTCCTCAACACACACATGCGGATGCGCCTGAAAAAAAAAGAAGAAAAAATAAAACAGGTTGGGACTGTCACTTGGGAATGCCCAGTGAGAAGGCTCGCCCAGATTCCCAGCTCTATGTCAGAGGGGGAGGGGCAGCACGAAAGTGTGTTGAGGTATTGCCCTAATCAGTTATGAGCAGCAATTTAAAAAAACTTTTAAATTGTAGGGACCACGCAGAGCTTTTAAATGGGACTGAGGTATTCACAAAGACCATCTCTAAAAGATTTTCTGCATTAAAATATGACCATCAGAATCGTTTCAGCATCCCCTTGGCAGTTTGTATCATATTGGCATGAATATAACGCGAGTAGGTATTTCTTCCTCACTTCATAGGTTTTAGGATGCACCTCGCATTGTATTAGGAGCCAAGGTACAAATATAACGCGAATCTTCTTTCTCACTGTTGCTCAAGAGCTACAGCAATTTTCAAGAATGGAGTGGCAAATGCCCCTCAGAGGAGCCCCTACAGCCAATGGCGTAGACTGATGGCGTAGACTGGTGTAGACTGAGGAGGAACAGAAAGCTGGGCGAGTTGGTTGTTATCCATTTTTTTAACAGCGCGAAAAGACGACGACGTTTACACACACAACAACACGAGCGCTGACTTTCAAATGAAAATTTATTAACACAAAAGATATGTATATACATAATCCCGCCAAAAAAACACACAAAAAACCTACTTAACTTATCTTAAACATCCGGTAACGACTTCTCAAGAAGGGCAAATTCACGATTCATCAATGACAATGACGGTTTAGCAACACACGCAGAACTCCCCTTATCAATGTGATAGGCCTCTACTAATTCTCTTACCGTCTGATCTTTGTGTTGGAAAACTACAGACGTGTCTTGAAGCAGAGGGGTACAGGTGTGATCACGTCTGCAATGCAGAGCTAAATTTGTGTAAACGTCGTCGTCTTTTCGCGCTGTTAAAAAATTGAGACTGAGGAGGTACCGTGGCAAATGATGCTTGTGCCTATTACACACAGGCAAATGACAATGATAGAAGTGCTGTTATTTCTTTATCTGATCTGAGCAAACACTGATTATATACGCTCTGTCAGCACGTTTGGTGTGCATTTCGGCATATATATGGGAAAGTTTTAATATCAGTGTGTGTACATATTCTTCGCTCCTATCCCCGATGCCCAGCTCTTAGAGTTTCAGTGATAAATGGCTATAAATTACCCATGTCTTCCATTTGGGCAGCCCCATGATCTGATAATTATAATTCAGTGAGAAATATTAGTTATGAGCTCAAATAGAATGCAGTCAGTTCTTGTTGCTCGGCAACGTGCATATTCGCCACCAGAGTTGCTGTCATGTTATTGTAGCCAAATGAAGCCTTCAGTCTGAATTGTGTAACATAGTGCGCATTTTATTACAAAGCACAGCACAGCATTATTCAAAAAGCCAAAAACAAGGCTTCTGCGAAAAAAAAAAGGGGAAATTTGCCGTATATTAGAAAGCATTAATTTCTCTGTCCTTGAATAAGTATCTTGAACAGTCACGGGCCATTGGTCTTGCCTTCTGGGCATTTGGATCAGGGTAGAGACAGCAAGATGACTGGACTGCCCTCAAGCCATAAGCCACATTGGTGATGTTGTCGATCTCCGTTCGGCAGGTGCTGCAGCTTTCGGACCAGCAGATCGCGTTGCTGCCTCCGGACCAGCGCCAGAGCATCATGGTGCTCAAGGAGCAGATTGCCCGCAGCACCCAGCAGCAGTGAGGACTCTCCTAATAAACATCCTTGCTTGCCTGTGCCCAGTAGTTCTCACTCTGCATCTCATTCAGCCGCGACACGGTCCGGTCGAAGGCAAACATCTCCTCTTCGCCACTGAAGATGCTCACATTCTGCAAGGCAAGGATATAAGGAAACAGAACTCTATAGATTACACACCTCATCCTTTTACTTAGCACATAACTGGAGCAGTTCTTTAGGTGTCGCCACTTCAGAGTGCGGGTGCTGTGTGGGCCATACAGGAAGGGGAACTCAGCATCTTTTAGTTGCATGATAGTGTCGCAGACAGCTTGGGGCTGTTTGAGGTGCTATTTTTTAATTAAAAGGGTATTAATGAATTGCTAATGCAATGTAGACACTGTATAAATATGCTGAGCAGTCAGTTTTGCCTTCCTCTTTTGAGGAAAGTTCAGAGCAACAAGCTTTTGTTCCACACCACCAGGGGCCACCAGTGTGTATCTTTCTGATGTGCAACATTATTTGCTTGTCCCCATATAGGGTACAATTAAGGTCTGTTACAATAGAACTGAGGGAACACTGAAATTTTTATTAGGACTATTGCTCATTTTACTTTACAAAGAGCCTTATTTGCCACTTATTTAAATCACAAAAAGGGCCTGAAAATGATGTCTGAGCTCACTGTTTTAAATGTTATGAAATACATGGCAGTAGCAGTGCTCTTTCCTTGTCTCCAACAGCATACAAAGTGGTCATCAACTTTGCACCACTAGAAGTGGAGACACCCATGGAGAATGCTTTCGGTTTATTGGTTTATTGGGATTTAACATCCCAAGCGACTCAGGCTATGAGGGACGCCCATGGAGAATGGTTGCAAAATAGTTTGGTATATCAACGTCACGGCTCAATCAAATCGTGGAAAAATTCTCTCCACTGCTAAGCAAAACTTTTAATAAAAAGCCACATTCAAAGGTTTGTTTAAAGTTTACTGTGGTTAAGCAGTTGTAAAATGGTGCCAAAATGCGATGTCTTTGTGGCAACCTTTTACTTACAGGCGGACCACGCTGAAAAACATAATGTGAAGCAGAATGCAAGTGACTGATGATACACTGGCAGTTTACAGCAGCCGTCGAGATTCGAGAAAAATGCATACCTTGTCACTGATTTGCAAGTCATCCATGAGCGAGCGGTTCTCATCAGTCAGGCTGTCGTCGCTCTTGACTGCCTGAAAGAGCTTATCAGCAGGGGCAGCGGCCGATAAGACCAATCGAACACGGTTGTCATACAGAGTGTCCACCAGAGTGATAAATCGCCGAGCTTGTGTCTTCTCGCGCAGGGTCAGCACAGGCACATCACGGATTAGTATTGTGTGGAATATCTGACTTAGTGCCAGGTAATCAACCGCACCAACTGCCTGCATAAAAAAGAATGGCAAAAGGCAAATGCACAGTAAGCCACTTAACGCTTTGCAGCATGACTGAAATGCAGTGAGAAATAAAGCCTTTATTTTAATGCACAATCTGTTCTCTGAAACTTTTTTTTTTCCAATTCAAGATCTCTTCTGCCTGTAAAACAAAGCTTCATTCGATAACAGGATATTCAAACTGCTCAAATCCTTGCCTTAAAATTCTACCATAATTCATGCCTTGCCTATACATGGATTGACAGTGATTGAGTGGTGTGCAACTGAAAGTCTAGTATTGCTAGCCGTTTTTACTTTTGATGGGTGCAACAAACAAATAGATCTAATTTCCTGGCCAACGCGCAGCTTCAAAACCATGTGAAAGGCTTTTCGGTGATCACTAGTGTACACAAGAACTCGTCAGGGCCTCGCAAATCCAAACTAATTGCAACTACCTTGGCAAGCTTTTACTTGCTTTCCCATTTCTCCAGAATGCAAATCCAGCACAGTTATCAAAGCTGGTTTCGTAAACCTTTTTGCTTCATCAATGGGCAGCCTAGGTAAAGCAAAACTGCTGCTGTCACTTTTGCTACAGCAAACATGCTTCTTTCATGCTCCTGTGTCTCTGTTAATGCTGTGAGGAAATATCCCATGAGACAGCGTAGAACAAGCAGTGATGAGAAATGCTCTGTGAGTGTTTCATGTGCTCTGGTGCACAGTTATTTGCTGCCCAAATGTCTGTGGTGTTCCCTTACAGTGCTGCCATAGCGGAATGATAGCATGTGCTACTTACGCGGTCGCATAACTCTGAGAAGGAAGCGTCCAGTATGCGGCCACAGGTCTTGCGGAACTCAACATTGCGCCCTTTGATAGTAAGCACACGTGGTCGTACAACTGTAAAACAAGAGGTTTTGCAAATAGCACTTTCATAAACATTTTGGCTTTGTCGCTCAATACAAGTCGACCACTTGGGTTTTGAGTGGGCTGAATCTGCACTCCCTACTTGCATTTCTGAAATGTGGCTAACCTACAGCCCAACTTTCTCCTCAGAGCAAGGCGCAACTTTTATCTCCTACTTTGTGAAAAATGAAAGGGAAAAAAAAGATTACTGGTAGCAGTGTCTTGCCTCTACTGCTTCTCCAAAACTGTCGTCTACAAGTCTTTGGTTATCACTTGCAGCAATATGACTGCAGGCAACACTTGCAATGCTGTGTTGCCTGTGTTTAGATGAAAAATTACTTTGCATACTGGTGTTCTTTCATAAGCTCACATAAGCTTTCATAAGCTTTCGTAAGCTCATAAGCTTTATGATGTGGACTATAATTCATTACGAAAGGATTGCTACTTAAGATATACATCTTGTGTGTAGCCTAGTGTGCCATAAGACACAGTTCTGCATTCTTTTCTAGCGATCAGTCTTTCTGAAGCTGATGACTGCCACCTTACTAACACCTGAAAACATGGCACCTAAGTGCATGGAGGCAGATTTTACACCTGTGCAGTAGTTACCATGTTGCCGAGTGATACAGAATAACCTTTTGAAAAAGCATGCTGTTTAAATCCATCCCTGCTGTTCACAACAGTACGTGGACACTCACTATCATTCTCTTGGCTGGCCAGGACCTTGAAGAGCTTGTCTAGCTCTGCATCCGCATCGTACTCGGACTTTCTGCAGGCAATTAAAGAATAAAAATTTTCAATAGCAAATTGTTCAGGCACCGGATGAAAATATTCAAAAGCTAGGCACTTAGCACAGAATGACGAGTTTGTGCACAACTTCTTCTCATTGATACAAGAGAACATGAAGAGAAGCCAGAATAATAATAAAAAAAAAAATGCTTGCACCCACTTGCAAGCATTTTGGTGTTCTAACCGGACGGGTGCAGTGCTTCTTCAAAGGCAACATCACAATGCTGTGACAGTTCAAAATCTTGTAGTAGACTGTTTGTTACTCACACGAAGTAGAAGCTGGTCTTGGTTGCACCTTTCTGGACCCTGTAGTCCACCCCGGAATCAAGAGCCACTGGTAAGCAGTTTTTCTGCAGTACACAAAGGATAAGACTCCTGTCTAAAGGAACGGAAACTGTGCAAATATAGCCCAAATTTAGATGTATATACCTTGAGCACATCAATGAAAGGCACAAAGTTGCTGCGCTGTAAGCCATTCTTGTACAGATCTGCGTGCACCAGAGAGAAAATAGTCAAAGGTCTTGGTCAAACCATATAATTTCCATTCAGCTAAGGTGGCTAATCAGCAAAAGATAAATGAAGTGGATGAATGGCTGCTACTGCTTTTCCAAGCATCGCTTTCCATTTAAATTCTATGCTACATGCAAGGCAGCCACACAGGCTCAGCATTTTGCATCTAGTAGGACTGACATAAATGCTGGAATGTGGAGGAAAAAAACATTTCACCCCTTGCACAGCCTTTATTTCGTTACTTGAAGATAAAGGGGCACTATGGGCAAGTTTGCATTTACTGTGTTCAGTAAAAAAAATTTATTCACTGGCTCTTTCTGGCTATGTTGACATTTGTCCGGCAGCAAGAGATGCATTTATCGCCCAAAAAATTGGATTTAAAAACATTCCCACCTGTCGATTCAAACTTGTGATGTCCTTACTGAAAAGGACAGGTTACCATCGTTCTTAAATGAATGGCATAGTAGCATGGCCTCTGGTATCCATGCCCAAGAATTGGTGTCGATGCACACATTTTACTTTCGAAATGGGCGGGTGATAGGGACACCTGTATTTTGTTTTTTGGTGTTTTCTAGCTCATGAAAGTTCCACTTTCAGTATGAGTGGTCTTGGGTTATCCTTTTGATATAGGCCAACCTTCAAGTGGCCTCAAATGTCCCTGTAATGATTACTTGAGAAATGTTGCAGAGCTTAGAGAGGTTGTGGCAACAGACGTGTCTCCAAGCTCTGTACAGTGCTCTTAAGTGTTCTATTGCATATTAACGTAAACATCTATGATAACAGTCTCTTAGTTGATGCAAGAAAAACTAATAGAGTAATGCTGATTGCAACTAGGATTTCTCAGTGTTCTGGAGATTAATTTTGCCTTTCCTACTAGGTAAAGATGAAGGTTTAGTCACAGCACTTATGCATAAATATGCTGGAAACTTGTCACGATCGAGTGCAGTTTTGCTGTTGCTTGCTGCACTGCACATGTGGGTTTTGGAGTGGTCTTGGTAAAACAGTCAGCTGCCTGTCCTTCACTGGTCAGCACCACAAAGGGCCCTCACCATCAGGCTTGCGGTTTGATGTGGCCACAACCACAGCACCTAGGTTAAACAGGTGACTGAAAAGGCGCTTGAGGATCATGGCATCGCCAATGTCCGTTACTTGGAACTCGTCCAAGCAGAGCAGCCAGGCACGGGCACAGATGGCTTCAGCCACAGGTGGGATAGGGTCGTACTGGGGCGACTTGCGACCCTGACCTGATTGAGCCGACTCATGCTTCCAGCTGTGGATGCCTGCCAGGGAGATAAAGAGAGCCAGACTGCAAACACACAGGAAAGGAAAGATTAACTTGTTTGAGAAGAGCAGGGTGCTCTTCAAGGGCTTGTGATAAGGATATTATTATATGCCCTTCATTCCAAAGAGGAAGTGACAAACGAAAGAATAAACAAGACACACAGTCTTTCTTCTTTCTTTATGCTTTTCCCGTTCTCTTTTCGACGTTTATTACCTTGAGCTGTTGGCCCAGCAAGAAATACCATGAAGAAAGTGAAAGAAAGCAAACTCTACAAACTGCAGCGAAAATGAAATACTTGGTATGCTGGAGGGAAGAACATAAGACAATGACTGTATTTTATGCAATAAATTAAGTATAAAAACGATGTTCGTGTGTATAAAAATGTTGGACGAAGCCATATGCAAATCAGGTGCGCTAGCACTTCGGTTTCCACTTCGGTTTCGGTCAAGGCGCAAAGGTCAAGAAGGTTTCAGACAAAGATTGGCTGAACCTCCACTTTAAGGTTATGATGCGATGAGTGCCCATATATGCAGAACTGGTCATTCTCTACTTAAAGGGACACTGAGGAGAAATTGAAGTTGGCTTGCATTGACAGAATACCAGCTCCTGATTACAAAAACGCCACTCATACTGACAACAAAGCTCTTGTAACGTAGAAAAGAGCAAGAACCAAAATACAGGTATCGCCGCCACAGGCCAAACTCGCAAGTACAAGTGTGTTGACGTCATAGGACAAGACAGTGTTGCTAGAACCGATGCTTCTAGTAACAGTGGGACACGAGAGGCCACGAATCACTGAGGCGCAGCCAATGCATGCGCAAATCTCCTTGACGTCTCCAGATGGCGCCACGCACCCGGCAGCTACGCGCACGCCTGCAGCATCGGGACCAATCAGCGCCTGCTCAAACGGCGGTAGGCGGGCTCCCGATATTCCGCTAACAGTTACAAGGTACAGGGTATGCTAAAGGTGTCTATTTGCGACAACTTCGTTGACGACTTCGAGAATGGGATCCATCATAACGCTGGCAAAACGCCGGTGCAAACGTAAACGAAACAACGGTAGCGACGGCCGCAATAGTCGATAGATGCCTTCAACATGCGGCCGGCGGTAGCTTTCTTTTCGGCTGCTGCTAGGCCGCTCTGCTGGCCGTCAGAAATCACGGAGTCTGCGTTACGTCATGTGCACGTCATGTTTCACGTCACTTAGTCCTGTGTCGTCATAAGAGAATCCCAAGTTTGAATCAGAGCGGCGGGAAAAACTTTTCAACTTCGAATCCAAATTTTTTAGAAATAAATGCATCTTTCGCTGCCGGCCAAGTGGCAACAAAGCCATGAAATGCCGAACTGTCGGATTTTGCTATAAAAAAAATATTAATAGAGCTCTCCTCACTGTCCCTTTAACATTCATAGATTGCTGAGAGTTCTCATACCACTGCTGGTGCAGTGGTGGAGCAGTTAAGTGATACATACTTCTGAAGGAACCAGCGCACAAAACACAATGGACAAGAAAAAGGCGGAACACGACGGACAGGAGCGCTACCAACTAGCCCAACAACAAGTGTTGCTCAAAGTTAAGTGATGCACCCTTGGGGCTTGTGAGACTCAGGCTCTTCTTGAGCAACCTCAGGGTCGCGGAGAAGGAGAAAGACAAACATTAGCGAAATCTGGGTTTTCGGGAAACAAAGAAGTGAAGCAAAGACACCTGAACGGGTAACTCCAGGTGCCAACAGTCATATGCACCCTATGTAATTCGGCATTAGCATGTCTTTCTTTTGCCTTTGTTGAAGTTGTGCGCATTTAACCGTGTATGCCTGCAATCTTCATTGCAGGCTGTTTGTGACGCATGCAGCTTGGCATATAAACGTACGGTTGTGAACATCCAGCATGAATGAATGGAAGTGCACTCGCTGCTTGCTCTCGGTGGCTGTTGACTCGTAGAACATGTCCATCAACATTGTCTTGCCTCGACCTTGAACAAGTGAGATGAAAAACATTTTGTTAACCATAGCCATGAAGTTAGTTTTACTGCATCAATACGAGGACTCAAAAACCAAAATCACCTTGAACTAAGCATTAGAGGTCTGAGTTTTGTGAAAATTCACTCGAGCAAGCATCTATAAGCGGATCCGAAACGCATACGTGTATAGAGCAATCTGTTTGTGACTTCTCTTTGGGTATTTGTCTATCGCCAATCATGAGGGAAAAGCGCATCACGATAGGTGGGCGCTAATGGAGAAACTACCAGCGTAACACACATAAAACACTGTTACTAAACAAAATCACATTCGTACAAACTTACCCACAGCACCATATATGTATATCCCTTGCGGTTTTTCCTTTGGTTTCTTTGCCTTGAATAACCACTGTAGAACAGAAAAGCAAACATTCAACTTTCAGCCCTTTACAATCTGGTCCAATCCTGATAGTTTACCTTCTCAAGAAGGCTCGGGGTGTGTGGCACGTAGTCTGCAACTTTGACCTGAAGTTCCTTAAGCAGCTGAGCGATTTTCAGCTGGTTCTCGTCGGGAAGCAACTCTCCCTGACCAAGCAACCGGTAGTAAATGGAAAGTACATCATCGCCAGCAGTTTCATCTGCACCAATATACATAAATAAAAAGTAGGATAGTCAGTGACCGGTGTTGCTGTCACAATAGTGTGACAATGATTGCAGTGAATATCTCTCACCTCTTACGCTTGTGACGGTCCGTACCGGCTCAAGGTAATGCGCACTACTGCGCCAACCGCATGCAATTCGTCGAACATGAGGGACAAGCCCTCCAGCCTTAACTATCATATTGCCCTTCGTAACTATACACTACAAGTTTGTCATAACAGCTGTACACGTCGCTGACGTACTGGTCAGCTCCCGTTAGTCCGTACTCGAATAATATCGATAAGCGTACACAAATCGCAGCAGTCCATTTCAGATCATTTCAGATGAGCGCGATGCTTGAAGTAAAGACGTAGTAGTACGTAGTTATGGCACAGTGACCTTTCATTCAACGTCGATTTGAAAGAGCCGGATGACACGCCTCAGTACTTCTCAGTGTTTTGCCAGGACAAGAGGGCATGCTGTTCCACTTAAATCGCATAACGAAGGAAATTTCCAACAGCTGCGATCAATTTTTGTCCCCAAATGTTAGCCTGCACGACGCACAACCACTGCCTACATATTGCATGCACTGCAGCAGCCGACACGCAAGGAGCAGGGTCAAAGGTACGGTCGAATTTAGCTCGACCACAGTTTCGCTCTACTTACTGGCAAATTTTTACTCATAACTGAAATAACTATTTGTTCTCAGCCCCAATTATTTTTATTGCAGTAATTAAAATGTTGTAATAAAGTTAATAAATTATTACAAATAGGGTTACACATAAATCTAGCCAAGCCAATCTTCAGCGGCAGCGGCGCCGGTTTCGTTTCTGCGGTTTCAGCTGATCCGCTTTTTTGCGGTTTATTCCAGCGCGGTCGTCTCAGCTCGCTCAGCTGTCGAAGGCGCGACTATTAGCGCGGCGGTGCTCCGAGTGATTTCACCTTCGTCGGTGTCACGTGCTTCTGGCCTCCTTCGCGGTTGCTATCAGACGCGGCGCCGTCCGAGGAGAAGGCAGCAACGGCAGCGAGTGGCCGCACAGAAAACGAGGCACCCGCGGTGTGAGTCAAAGCAGCCCCGCCGCCAAACTCTGAACCGATGGCTCGAGACTACCGGGTGCTCTCCATACAAAGCCATGTGGTTTCCGGATACGTGGGCAACAAGAGTGCCTGCTTTCCTCTTCAGGTGAGTTACGTGTTGTCCGTCTTTCTTGCTTTCGTTTTATTTTCTCTTCTGTTCTGTCTTCGCGGAAAAACTGATCGCGCACTCTTGAACTCGGCAGACACTCGGCTTCGAGGTGGACCTCATCAATTCTGTGCAGTTCTCCAACCATACTGGTGAGCCGATTAGCTGCATGTTCAGTATTTTATCAGCCTCCCTTTTCGCTGTGTGAGTCAAATGATAGGTTGGAACTTCCAAAATTGCAATCGGAGCCAATTGAATACCAATTGGAATCAGTTGAATTCCAATTGGCTCCAATTGTGCCTTCGGGAGTTACAACTGGCCTTTTCTAACGGCATGCCGCGCGGCCGTAAAAAACAAAAACAAAAGAGTGAGAGAGGAAGAGAGAGAGCAGCAACAATACAATTTAAACTGATCGGGGAGCTCTGATTCAACTGCTGTGTCACGGGGCGGCGGCGCTTGATGATAAGCGGTTATTTGCAGCTCACAAAGTGAGAAAGAGTGAGCAGATAAAGGAAAGACAGGGAGGTTAATGGGACCCAAGTCCATGCAGTTTCATATCATACACACGAGAGAGCTAGGGGACAAAAAAAAAAAAAAAAAACACGATACAAAGGAAACAGCATGATTCAGCAGTACGAGACACAAGTGCTCATTCTGTGGCTTACCTGTTTAGCACAGTTTCAAGTACGAACCACCCCACCCAACTTTTAGTGTTTAGCATGATGTGCATACGTATATAATGAACATTTTGTCTCCCTGAAGGAAGTTTGATTCTTCATGCATTCTGTTATATTGCGTTACTCTCTGTGAAGGCATGCATTCTGTTATATTGCGTTACTCTCTGTGAAGGCACATTATATGTTCACAGTGGACACTTTAAATGGTTCCCAAGAAATACTGTCCATAGAGCAAGTCATATCCATATATAACACTGAATATCTATTCAAATAAAAACAAAAAGAGATATTCTAAAAAAAAAAGAAGAAGAGAACGCTTTATGATTACAGACTGCTTCTTTGCATATTAGCGGGCAGTGAAGTGGAAATAGAGGAATCTTGGAAGCTCCCAGTGTATTATTCTGATCGCCATCATCTTTAAGATCATGTGGTGCAGGTTGAAACACATTTGAAGCGCTTAGTAGTCCATGAAATGCTCTGTACTCACTTGGCGGACAGCTGCTGAATGTGGTTTTAAATGTAGCACGCAAAGAAAATCTTTTTTGCAGCCATTCATGCAATGTGAGAAATGGTAAGGCACGTTGATCAGGCACTTTGCCACTGTAAAGCATGAAACTGCACTCACACAAAAAGGCCATTAGTCCAGCATTTCCACTTTCGCATTGCCTTTCGCTGGTGTTGTGTACTGAAAATACAAGGGGTAGAACATCTGGTAGAGGCACTTGAAATTTTGTTCTCATCATGTCCGTATTAATGGCACAAAAATACATTAGTCCCAATGGGTTTGCGCATTTTCACCCTGCCCATTGTCTGGACGGTAAGTTTCCACATTAACGAGGTGTAAAAATAATTTCGCAGAGACACTTAAGACTGCTTGCATGTGTGAATGTGAAAGCATTACTTACATGTCAGTGCACGTTAAAGAACCCCAGGTGGTCGAAATTTCCGGAGCCCTCCACTACGGCGTCTCTCATAGCCCGAGTCGCTTTGGGACGTTAAACCCCATAAACCAAACCAAACCAAACAAAAATTGGTTTTTGAGGAAAGGAAATGTCACAGTAAGTGCACTTTAAGGGAAGGGGTAAAGAGTCTGGGAAGGCGTACAGTTGAAGGTGCATATGTGGGGCCATTGGCTTGTATATTTAGATAAATCACATTTATAGTATTGTCTGAAGTGGCCGCATGCTATGTCATGGTATTTTTCTTGCTATCCCTGTGATTTTCCATACCATCTGCGAGTACACAGACGCGCACACACATGCTAGCTTTTCTCGCAATGGGGCCTGTAATGCTTTTGCATTAATACATTCAAAAAGTTTGGTCCCCAGAAAAGTTGTCCAGAATTCGAGCCATCCATATTAATGGGGTTCGTATTAATGGGGCACGGCTGTATATGCTTTTAGCTGCTAGTGACTTCCCTGACATTATCATGGCTAACCGTAAGTCTGTTTGTATTGTTTTGCATAATTATTTGTATGGGAAAAAAATTGAAACTAGCTCATTCTGTCATTTTCTAGGGTACCCAGCATTCAAGGGCCAAGTGCTGAATGCTGAAGAGCTGCAGGATCTCTATGATGGCTTGAGGCTGAATAGAATTACCAAGTACTCGCATATACTGACAGGTACTAGTTTTCAATTACAATATTTTTGACGAAAATGCACAGAAGAATTGTCACGAGTTTCCAAACTTTGTTTCCAGGCTATGTTGGCTCTGACTCTTTTCTAAACAAGGTGGCTGATATAGTACAAGAGCTAAAACAAGAAAATCCTTCATTAATGTATGGTAAGTTTTCATGGCAGCATCACTTTACGAGTTTAACTTGCTACGTGAAATGATTTGTAGGTTGCACAGCGACATTGCTAACTGTAGTTTTTTTAATTTTGCAGTATGCGATCCTGTAATGGGAGACAACGGGAAATTAGTAAGTAATTGTGCTTGGCCTAACTGTTTGGTATATTATGGTAATCTTATCTGGTTACAATAAATGCTGAAAATAGCGTAAGAGTAGTAACAAAATTAATGACAATTATCAAAATATTCATGAAGGATATCCTGCTTTTGCCGCCGTGGTAGCTCAGTGGTTATGGTGCTCGGCCGCTGACCCGAAAAACGCGGGTTTGATCCCGACAACGGTGGTTGAATTTCGATGGAGGCGAAATTCTAGAGGCCCATGTACTATGCAATGTCAGTGCACATTAAAGAATCCCAGGTGGAGCCCTTCACTACGGCGCCCCTCATAGTGTCGCTTTGGGACGTTAAACCCCCATAAACCATATCCTGCTTTCCAGGCATGTGGAAAACAGTCTTTTTCATTGTTAAAAAAAATATGAAAGTACCAAAAACTCACTCTAGAGGTGTCAGCATCAGCAGGTGCAGCACAGCAGTAATATGGCACACACATTGTAAATGTTGCACAGCTGTTGGTATCGTCCTGGCAGAGTTTCTGCAAGGTGCCAGATGTATATATGCTTCACTCATAAAAATCACCTGTGCTTTGTCCTTCTTGGCTTCAATTAAGGCTTGGTGTAAGCACGTGCACTGCAAAAACGTTTGTCAATTATTTTCTTTCTTTTTTTTTTTTCCTCTGCATCATACAAATATTGTGTCAGCCAGTTTTCGGAGCCATTTATTATGCCAGTTTGTGTGCTTGCATGAGCAGATATAGTTGAAGCTTGTGTTTGAACCATGGTTGGTAGAGCTGTCAAAGTTGTCCTTTAGAATCTTGTCCTTGAAAATGTGTGCTTCAAATGCCTCTGCCCTCATGGGCTGTATACACACAATGCACGCGTGAACCCTTGTATGTGTAGTGCATTGCTTTAGTGTTCCTAGACTGAAGTTATTGGGCATGGAGCTCACGGTAATTCGATAAAGAGTGAATGAGTACCTTTGTGATAAGTAGTCTGTCAACTGACTTCCTTTCGAAGCTTTTCTGTCAGCTACTCGCTTGAGTTTCGAGTGGGTTCTTTGCACTTGTCCAGAAGTAGCAGCAATCACGAACATCTTGCTTGACTGAATTCGTTTGCTCTTAGTGCAGGTAGCAGCTTGCGTGGAGTTTTCGAAAAAAGCTCTGAAGGAAGAATCTTGTCTGCCCTGCTATAATTAAGTGCATCTGACTGGGGTGACAAATATTTACCTACTTTATGTGGATTGTATTGCCTGTTTTGTGGAAGGCTGGTTGCAAAAATAGATGGGGCAACGTGCTGTGTTAGTCAGAACAGCCATTGACATAGTCAGAGGTGGATTAATGGGCGACTATTAAGGTGCAGTTAGGGGGAGCGGTCCTTTCTTTTGCAGTGCATATCTTGGATTTTCTATGTTAAAAGAAATTGGGTTTCTCACGATTGTGCAGTAATTGCTCATTTAGGGGGGCCCCCTCTTCTTTCATAAATTTGCCATTGAATATATTAAATAAACACCTTTATAGCTGAACAAAAGGCAGCCACAATATGGCACTTGAAAGGCTGAAGAAGATCCTGCTCCCAGAATATAGTCTCAATATGCTTGTTTCTTGAGCAAACTGAAGGGACCAACCTGACTTGGGCTGTTGGTTGGAATCCCATGTGGATATATGCCTCGAAGTATGCAGGAAACCATGCACACAGTTGCAGAGCTGTGTCTCTAAAAATGCTTGGTACTCTTGGCTTTGTCTTAAATCATGATATTTCACTTGCACATATGCACCATGGAACATGACATCTGGCTCAACATAATGCCACCTCATGTTGCTAGCTCGTACATGGCTCTTTTTTTCCTTATCCTTTGAGAAGGTTTTTGTTTCTGAGTGATCCTGGTAAGGTGCATTTATTAATAGTGTGCCAATTGCTTTAAAACTGTACGGACATTGTCAGTGTCCTCTTCATTGATCACAGATCTGTTCAGAAGCACCAACCATCTATTTACTAATGATATTTTTCTCACTTCTCTTTCCTTTCAGTATGTGCCTCAAAGCCAAGTGAACATATACAGAGACCGCCTCATTGTTATGGCTGACGTGGTGACTCCAAATCAGTATGAACTAGAGTGAGTGCATTGACTTAAGTTCGCAGATTGCTTTTATCTGTTGGCAGGGGGCCAAGTTTCCAGGTGTGACTGATTATAGAGTAATTCATTCAAACATGAAAAGTGCTAGGCATCTGCAATATCAGTCCATGTTTTAGGTCTATAACAAGAAATGTTACTTTCTGTAAGCCAAGTTTCATTCCGGGCCACAGAATTCTAGAACTTGCAAGAAGTAGCAAAATCGAAGTGTGATTTTAAGTGAACTGCAATGTCCATGGTTGTCAAACTGCATGATGGTGCACGTGTGTAAGATCACCTCGCTTCTCATTATAGAGTTTGGCAGTTGACGGCACAAGTGCATTGGTAGATCATCAGACCAATAGGAACTGCCGTATAGAACTGATGAATGCTGGATCTGTGGCAAATACTGACTGAAATCATTGGCCATCAACTTTCAGGTCAGGAGGAAATACTGTATTTACTCGCATAATGAACCCACCCCCCACTTTTTTGCCAACGAGAAGCACGTTCGCTTTATTGCGCTGCAGTTGGCCACCACTGCCTATCGCAAAGTCGTTACATCATGCTGTGATGCAGAAAACATCTTTTGAAGTGAATAATGCCAAACACCAGCCACACACAAATGCACCAGCCACACACAAATGCACCAGCCACACACAAATGCGACAACGCAAGGACGTAACTTGTCGACTGTGCACTTTTGTTGCTGATGGGTAACATACGGCTGAGCGAGTGAGTGGATGGGTGGGTGGAAGGGCGAACAGTTGTATGTGAAATTTCGACTATTACAAAAAATTCTGTCAATTTTTTTTTTTTCCCCCGTGTAATGAACCCTCCCCACAAATTGATGTGAACTTTTCTGAAAAAAAAAAAAATTGGGTTCATTACACTAGTAAATACGGTGCACAAGTAATGAGAGAATTGTTCTCTAAAGTCCTAGCACACCAGCTGCACGGGCTGGTCACAATCAGTGGAATTCTTTACAAACATCGAATTTTGCCATTGAAACACACGAGTCAGCCTGACCTCTCTGATAGAGGACTAGTGACCTCTTTCTCAAAGATTTTCCTCAAATCAGCTAAGTCTATTCTTTCCAGAATATCTTGGACTTAAGTGTGCCAGAAGACAAGGACAGATCAAGACAACAGATGTAGTGATGCCCAAATACCCATCTGTTGTTTTGATCTCACCTCGTCCTTTCACATGCTTTATATCCAAGGCTAGTTCTCACCCATGCCTTACCGGGCTTCTAAAACGGTCGCAGAAATTTGGACTAAATGTTGGGATCCATGTTGATTGTGAGGGCTGCGATCTAAGGTGGTCAAAGGTAAATTTTTTACTCTCTGCAGGCCAGCCTACTCATTTTGAAGAAGTTAAACCTTGCAATAGAGATAATTCTCAAGGCAGCCTATATTTTAGGCTGCATAATAATGTAAAGTTGTTGTAGTAACGCTTTATGCCTGGCAGTGCGAGACTCTTCCATGATTCACGGAAGTGCAGCAGAGACAGTATGTGGTAATGTCTGTAAAACTAAACAACACAGTTTAAACATAGCCGGTGCTTGAAGTTCAGTCATGTGTTGTCCTATCTACTTATTACTGTAATAACCTCTAAACGTGTTCTTGAATAGGCCAGTACTCAAAAAAAAAAAAAATTAAGTTTGGTCAAGGTCTGCCATCTTGTGGATATGCCAGTGGAGTTCTTTTCACATATTGGACTCGGTGTGAGCTTATTTCAGCTGCAAGGCAGAGCTGACAAGCGTGCTGTTGCTTTCTTTTGCATGTGGTAGGCTCCTTTCCGAGAAGCAGGTCACAACGGAGAGTACCGTGCTGGAAGCGATGGACATCCTGCACGGAAAGGGCATCCCCATTGTGGTGCTGACGTCGTACCGGCCGAGCGAGACGTCCAAGGAGATCTACCTGTACGGCAGCAGCAAGAAGGGGGGCCAGCGCAGTGCTGTCAAAATCGAGATTCCTGCGATCAATGCACAGTTCACTGGCACGGGAGACTTGTTGGCTGCTTGCATCCTGGCCTGGATCACCCGCACCAACAACCTCAAGGTTTGTCAGATGCGCGACTAGGCAGCACTCGTTTCCGTTTCCTCATTATTGGCAAAATCACCAGCAGTGCAGTGAAGCGCTTAGCAGCCTAAGTGCATAGTCTTGACTCAGATTTTCCAGTTAGCACGCGATCATTAGTATATTGGGATGCGCCACAATAAGAGTTGTGTGGGTGGTGTCAGTTATCACACCCATGTGCTTTAGCTTATAATTTTTGCCATGCGAACTGTAAAAATTGCTTAAAGGGGTGGAGACACCAAATTTGTGGTTCGCGCGTTCTTAGTTGCAAACGTTTCTTATGGCTCCAGGAAGCATGATACACACTCAAAGATTCATATATTCACAGTGAATAATTTATTATAGCATTTTTAGGTGAACGATTTTCGGTTTCGGTTTCGGAACGCCGAGTTGTACAGTGACGTCACAGAGGGGGAAGATCAACTGCTTCGCTTGGTCACGTGGGCCCACAAAAGTTGTGACGCACCTACTGCTGCATCGTCTGCTTTCCCACACACGTGCTGACCAGCGCATATGAAAACAAACAACTGCACGTCTAGTCCCAGCAGCTCGGATTCTGACAGATCTGATTCCAACGAGTGAGGACATCGACTTTTTTTTTGTTCGCACGCTAATATCGCCTTCGCGGGTTCGCGTGAGGATGCGAAACACTGCAAAATGCCAGTAAGCATCGCTGCGCCGCTCTACCCAAGCTGCACCCACAACCGGTGTCACACTTCGCTGCCGTGCAGCAGTACCTGAGCGCTGCTTGGGATGGTGTACAAATATCACAAGAAAAGACAAGATCGCCTTGTTATCAGAACTGCCAGCTATACTCGAGCAGCGACAAAGCATGTCTGCTTATGTTGGGAGCTTTCGGCAACGGCACCGCTCGCGGGCGCTCCGGGCGACTAGCTCTGCTGCTGCCTGGCTGCCGTGGTCGTCGCTAGGCCTATAGCCTGTTTAGCAAGCGGCCGGCGCTTCGGAAGTCGCCTGCGCTATAATAAAAGGCCTACTTTTCACAAATAGCTGTAGTGTTAACAGAATCATCTCACAATAAAATAATAGTATGGTCAATCTCCTCGACGCCTTCGGCAGCGGAGCTAGCGGGCGCCAGGCGAGCCGGACCCCGACGTCGCGCCAGCGGCAGCTGCTAGGCGCGGTTGTGAGAAATTTGCTCATATCACAGTTGTTACCTCTACTAGCAGCTCAGTATTGGTCAGCGATCCTCAAAAATGACACTTTTTTCACATTTCTTGTCCAATGGTTTATTATTTACGTCAAGAACACTCTTTAGCTCGCTTTTATGACGTCGGCAGACGGTATCCAGGCTGACCTACCGGCCGGCAGACTCGGCGTACTTCACGTCCGCACAAGAAAATACAAACAGCCATGCCACCAGAAAGGATGCTTTCTAGATTCGAGATACGACAGCATGCATCTGTGCTACAAGTGGATCTTTCGGCAGCGACACTACCTGCGGCAACGCCGGCCGACGACCTGCGCGCTGGTCCCAGACTGCCCTAGTCGTCGCTAGGCCTAGCTGCTTTCGATATCGACTCCGCAGCTGAGGGAGCTTCGGGACTGGCCAGCGCTCAGAAACGTGCTCCGCTCGGCACCCCTTTACTGTGAACTCGTCCCATAATAAAAGATATGCTCGATTTCCACGACGTCTTCAGCAACAGAGCTAGCAGACGGCAGGCGAACCGCACCAGGTAGCAGCAGCACAAAACCGGCTATGGGATGAAATTTGCTTGCATCGCAGTCATCACTTCTACCAGGAACTCGGTATTTGCCAACGATCGTCACAAACGATGCATTTTTGATATTCATATATCCCAGGGTTTGCTATGAACGTGAACAAACAATACTATCGCGTTCTTCAGATGCCGGCGTTCGGCACGAATACTGGCGCAGGCCGCCCGGCTCCAAGGAGTGCGCCCTATGTCATCATGACGCTGCCGCTCTCCGCGCTCGCATTGGCTGCCGCTTCCCGTCGTTGTTGCCGCGAGCGGCCCGCCGTTGACATCTAGCAGGCCGGACGCAGGCAACGAGCTGCAATCGGACGTTGCGACGCTGTTCGCAACGGCGCGCCGCAAACCGAGCGAGTGGCGGTTAGCAGCAAACGCGGCTCGCTGGTGCGTCGACTGCGCTCACGCGGCTGTGCCCCGCTCATCGTACGTCACTGTATTTTGGTATGACGTCACTAAAACTTTATTTTTCTACACCCCTTGTGACGTCATGGTTGATGGCGCTAGCGAATGGGTCTAGGTCGTGAGAGTGAGCATTTAGGTAATCTTTGGAACCGAATTAAAATATTTTTTAAACGTTTGTTGCGTCCAACACCTGGCAGTGACTGCCCTTGCATACATAGGAATCCCATAGCAGGCTTTTTATAGCTTCAAAATTTGGTGTCTCCACCCCTTTAATCCACATGTCAGAGGAATGTTAGCAGCCTACAGATTGGTGTACCGCACCTATTACCTTGCTTATCCCAATAATTTATTCCTCAGCAAAAGCATAAACTTGCGGTCATTAGACCCTCCTCGCCCCTCCAACGAAATGAAAATTAACTTTTTTTGATTTCTTTAAGATTTGTGTGTTCACCTTAGTGGGATAAAAGCTTGTATAATTAGTTATGTATCACGTGATGACCACAAGTAGACAGGCAAGATGTTCACTTCCAGACTCCACATGTTGTAGGGCATCAGTGACAGCAGAAAAGCGAGCTCAAGTTTTTTTTTTTCTTCTATTGTCTTAGTCTGTGCAGACAGTTTGCATCTTATCAGTTGGGATGCTTGAAATGTTTATTGTCTTGGTAGTGTAGTGCATTTAATTCCATTTGTTTTGGCCTGGCCCAACTAGGAAGCCTTGGAGAAAGCAGTGGCAACTGTACAGGGTGTACTGCTCAAGACGTTCAAGCATGCTTCAGGTGAGGTTTGGCGTATTTGTATTTGTAACTGTATCTGTATTCAATTCAGTAGCACAACTGCACTATTTGTTTTCGATTTGCTTTAGAAAAAGTACTGTTCGCACTGTCCAACCTATACTGATTGACTACCACGGTCTAATCACAAAGGAGGCTACTCTTACTGAAAATGAAGCTTTCATTACCACCAGAAGTTTTTACCAGCAAACTGCAACGACATCAAATACTTTCTTGTTCCCATATCTCTGAGGCTACACTGCACTGCCTGCCACGTCCATCAGTGATTACAGAGTCTACAATTTTCTTGACATTATTATCGATGTTGACACGGTTGCAGAGAAGGAAAAGGAGAAGGAAGGCGAAACTGCAGCAAACGCCGCGCCTGGAGCCGAGGCAGAGGGCGGGGCCGAGGGTGTCGCCGCTCCAGCCGCAGCAAAGTCTGTGGCCCTGCTTGAGTTGCGCTTGGTGCAGAGCAAGGAGCACATCGAGAACCCGCACTCCGACATACGAGCCATCAAAATCTTCTGACGACCTTCCACTGCTAGGCCCAGGGGACTCAAGGGAGGGACGCGAATAAAGCCCAGTTTATTTACAGTGTTGGCAGTTGTAAGCCACATCCAAGCTTTTTTCTTTCTTCAGGTGCAAAGTGCTCAATACTGATTCAGGCATGGATTGCAAGCCTTCATAAATATTAGTATGCAGAATAATCGAAACTTAGCATATTTACTTAGTGAGATGGATAACATTTGTTGACTTTTTGTCCGTCTCACTAATGGACAATTTTGTGTAAGAGCCCGGAGTATCTTGCTCCTATGGCTGTGTCTGTGTTGTGGTTGTTTATGTGAATTCATTCTGTTGTGGACAAAGTACTGGCAGAAAACCTGTGCCAACCGGAAACATATGCCTGCTAGTTGATGAACGATAAGTCTTAATCGCTCCAGCAGTACCTACACGAAGCACACTTGCACCTTTTCATCCAACCGCCCTTCAGAATTGCAAGTGAGAGCCCATCAAAATCAAAAGAATAGTTCACTGCTGATTCTATACTTGATATACTTGCCATGCCACAATTTTCTAAAAGCGGCCACAAATCATAAAGGCTCGAGAACAAGGCTATACCCTCTAGCGGGCTTGTACGAGCCAGGCGTTATAAGCCAACTGTCATTTCTGGCACAATGTGTCTTGTTCAGGGCGAGTAGGACAAATACACAGCATTTTTTCGGTTTGCCGACAGATGGCAGCTTGAGTACTAAATGACCATTTTATTACCATTTTTGAAAAAAAAAAAAAGTCGGTTAGGTCAAAAACCAAGCAGTAAAAAGAAAAATTGATTGCTGTCCAGGTTTATCATTCAATACACTCAAAAGTAACTCTTAGAGATGCAGCTGTAATTCAACTGTATTTGACTTGACCTCTCAGCTCATTTGCAGGAGTTTTTATGCTTTTTTATCTTCATTCTTGCCTCAAATGCCATCCACAAATTGTATTTTTCTGTCACATCTGCTATTAGCAGTAGCATGAAACATCAGAAAATTTGTACTTCTCAATTTCAGCAATAACTGTTCTTAGGTGATGCCTGAACTGCAGTGTAGTACTGAATTTCATCAGTGATTCACCAGATATGAAAAACTGTCGGGTACCGGTTGAGGCACAGTGACACTCGTGCACCGTGTGCAATGCACAGAAAGTAGAACTATTGCGAATTTCACAGTATTTGCCTATAGTCGAAAGTTTTATTGTTGACCCGCAGTGTGTTTTTTATTTTTTTAAAGGTGCATTATTGAACTTTAAAATTTACTAGTGCTTACTCTTGCTGGGTAAGATGCAGAACTCAGTGAGAGCTGTTGGTTGCTGTTGTTATTGTTGTTGTTTTTCTCAGGGCCAAACAAGAGGCAATATTTGCAGTACGAGAGGCAATGGTGTGACCGTTGTGTCACGTGACTGTGCATTCTTGCCCTGCATAAGTGTCCCACTAAATGTGATGTCACGTGTCGTGTGACACGTCACATCACATACGTGACTAAACCAGATGGGGTGACACTGCTCTTCTACTAAAATGTGCGAGAAAAAGCTCTTGCTGCAACATTTTTTTCTGCCATTTGAGTGAGAAAGACATTTGTTCAAGGAAGCGCAGATGTGTATAAGTACTGGTGTCCAAAAACGCTGTCCTTTTAATTTTTGCTCAATGCAACATTTTATATAAAGCAATATTTTATAAAAATAATTCAATCCACAGAACTTGTTTTGTTAATCTTTTTGAATAGAACTTGTTTGTACAAGGTCTGAATTAGACAAGTAACAAAAAGACGAATGGTTCCTTCTTTGCCTTTTTGGTACTTCTTTACCACGAATACGTACAAACTGTCTACTTCAGTTCATAAATACAACTTGTTTGTATTAATCTGATGAGTAATTACTCCTTTAATCGTAATCTCATGTTGATTTTCCGTAAGTGCTTTCTTCAGCCATGTATATGCTCCAAGTACAGTTGAATGGCTGCTGTAATGTTGAATGTTATCGCAGTGTACAACCAGAGAAGTCTAGCAGAGACATGGCAGTGCTGCATATGAAAATGGAATGAAGATGATAAAATGAGAAAAAAATCTTATTTGGTAAACAGTTTCTTTGTGCAACCTTCCATTTATGGATTGTCTGTGAAAATAATGAGCAAGAAATAGATTGTAATAGATGGCAACTTTCTTGATTAAGCCAATTTTTACCCAGATTTGAGCTGATAAAGCTACTGTGATTTTTACTCCCCCGAATTACAAAAAGTGCCCTATTAATATACTAAGTATTAGCAGTTCTAACAAATTCCTTATATGAAGCTCTCCCCAAGTTTCAAGTTAGTGCATAAAATGAGTCCACTTCTGGTGGCAAGAAAAGAAATTGATTCACAATACCACACAAAGTCTAACAAGGCAGATTTTATGAAACTACTACTTTCTGCGATTCATCACTACAAGCTCATTTTTTTATCTCTACATGCAGCACAAAACTTAAATACCACCTAGAAGCACGCAACCGGGAGGTTTCTTCCACACAGGTGCTCACACAACGCGAGTGCAGGCTAGCAACCTCTCGCCTTCGCAACTGCTTCTGCACTGTTTCTGATGGCGAGTGGACTCATGCCAGATGCCTTGTGCACTTCATCCATTGTCCGCAATGCAATCTCCCGTGCTCTTCTGGAGCCCTCTTCCAAAATGTGCCACAGGTGGCCACGGTCCGACAGGTACTCCTGCATGCGCTCCTGTATGGGCGCCAGGAACGCCACGGCTGCATCAGCGATGACCAGTTTGAACTTTCCAGTGTCCAGGCCTTCCGCTTCACGACACACCTGCATGCAACGCGCTGCCTGTCACCGCTGCTACATGCTAATGTCCTGCTGCATTTTCAGTGAAATGCCTCTAACCATCAAAACTGGAAAAGACTGCAGTAACACGGCTTGCACAATCGTAAGCTAGGACAGATGCACCGAGCGTGAGAAACATGGGCAAGCTGGCACTCCCTGTAACTACAACATGTTACAAAGCAGCAGCTGGCTGTGCAGACATAATTTTGGAATATGGGGCTTTCAGAAGCACTGTGCTTAGCCAAGTCGTGCAGTTAACACGACAGAGAAAACTAATAATGATAGTTTGATTTTAATTCCGCAACGGCAGCTACACCAAAGAGCACCATGGCTAACGTGTTTCGACTGCACATGGCGGGGTCAATGACCGATTCTCCCAAAAGTTTCACTCCAGAGAAGCTGAGCATGAGAACAGGAGAAAACTTGAACCCACTAAAAAATGGGTAGGTACTAGGCAGCACCGGGGATTGACTGCGCACTTTCCACACAGAAGTAGATGCTTAAACTACCCCAGTCACTTTGAAAGACTTACATAATTAGCAGTCTTGTTACTTAAGTAATATTAAAGGCACACTAAGGACAAATGGAAGTTTCCCTGTATCAGTAGGGTACCAAGTTCTAATTCCAGAGAGACCGCTCCCATTGAGAACAGAGCTTTCTATAAGTTAGAAAAAGGCAAAAACTAAATAGGGGTGTTGCCATCACCAGCCAATTTCGCGAGCAAAATACATGCGTTGATGCTGATTATTGGTATGGATGCCCAGAGGCTACACTACACATGCATTCACTTCCAAATAACGCAATCTGTCCTTTTAGGTGAGGATGTCGGGAGTTCAAATTGACTGACGGGAAGATTTTTTAAATAGAATACCCTAACGCGCCTCTCATTCCACTTCCCTTGTTTGCTCACTGATAAATGCGTCTTGTGTCACACAAAAACAGCAATCACCTCCTCGGGGCTCAGGCCAGTGAGCAGACTGTGCAGAGCCACAAGGTTGGCGACGGCTGGCCGGGACTCTGGTTCATAGGTAACTCGGGAAGTGAAATCAGTGAGTGCCTTCTTGATCTTGTCACGCACTGCACTGGGAGTGTCGTCCAGGGCCACGTAACTGCGAGGGTCGTCGCTGGACTTGCTCATCTTCTTTGTCGGGTCTCTGAGGTGGCGCAGCCGAGCAGCTTCTCCTGAAACTGTGGTGAAAGGGCACGTTCGAATGCAGACTTTTCCCATCTGCAGTGCTATTCATGGCCTAGCCCTGTCTTGTCCTGTTTGTGCCCTGTCTTAATTACCTCCTAACATTCCCCGAAGAAAAGGTTCTCACTATAACAATGTTCTCATTACACAGAAAAAAATCCCAGGCGTTTCATTCTCAATCGATTTGGATCATATGACCACAGGTATCGAGTGCACCCACGTTAACCTAGGTGGCAATCTATTTGGCGAGATGGTGAACAAGGGAGTTTTTTACAGCAGACTACGATTGTGTTCTATACCTCTAAATAGGCCTTAAAAGTGTGATCTAGAAAAGTTTTCAGATCCTATTACAAACTGAAACAGGCCATGTGGATAAACTGTTCAGTACACACCTGAAATGCATGAGCCATTTTCTTTTGTTCAAATACTTATACCATTTTTCACAGTCTTTGAGCTATTTGATGACTACAGCATGTTGAGATGAAACACAGTCAAGAGAATGAAAGAATGAATAGAAATGGCAGACATCGGTTTGGTTTTATGGAGTTTAACACCCCAAAGCAACTCGGCCTATGAGCGACACCGTAGTGGTGGGCTCTAGATAATTTTGACTGCCTGCGGTTTTTTATTGTGCACTGACATCGTACATTACACAGGCCTCTAGCATTTCACCTCCATTGAAATGCGACTACCATGGCCAGGATCGAGCTCACATTTTTCAGGACAGCAATCCGAGCACCGTAACCACTGAGCCACCGTGGCGACAAAGGCAGACATCGTGTCCTGCAGGTAATGTTCAAGGCAAAATATTTGTCCTTCTACCTTGGTGAAGGCCCATGGTCCCATGATATATTTCTTCCTTTATGGAGCTTTCAAATATTCAGTCAGTCTCGTGGAGCACGTTTTGTCGACTTTTTCAGGGAGTCCTTAGTTGCCCAACATAGAATTTGTACCTTCAGAAAGATCATCACTAGGGGTCACCAAGCTGACTGCACTTTTAAATGGCACTAAAGCTTGCTCTCATTTCTGGTCACTGGCAGGCCCAATCATCCATATTATGCTTCACTCCTTTCCTGCCAGATATTTCTGCTACCTTGGGAAAAAAGGTAGTGCTGAGCAGGACAAAGCAAATATGAGAAAACTGATTGAACAGAAAGGTACCAAACAGCATTGGCTCAAAGAGAGCAAGAAGATGACCTTAATGTCAGCTGAATCAAGAGCCTAGAGATCCTCTTCTGCTAAACAGACAAGAGCCATCTAGTCAACGTCAGCCACCGAGCTCAGCCATGGCCAGCTCAGACCAGCACACATTCTAATACGACCTTTTCATCCACCTCATTCATTTCCTGGTCCATCGTTTAGAGATACTGGAGTAGGTGACCACTTGCCTAGAAGGGGCTCAGGCCTGGGGAAAACGAGCCCAAAGCGCTTGTTGAATGTCTCAGCCGTGTCTTGCACAAGGTAAATGTGGGGAAGCTGGTCTTTTCCCACGGGCACCTTAGTGGCCCTGCGCAGAAGGCCAGGCTTAGCAGCAAGAAAAATAATGCCTTCCAGCTGTCAGACTTACTTGTACAGCATCACATCTGCACACTGGAGTACAGGGTAGAGGTAGAGTCCCAAAGGTGTCTCCTTCATGCCAGCAGTCTTGTCCTGCGAAATAAGCGGCACTGGCATTTGAGAAAAGCACCAAGTGGCCATGTGAATAGTGTGCAATGGATTGGCAGAAGGCTAACTGCCATTTCAATCAGTACCCAGATGTTAATAGATGAAAGTT
Organism: Amblyomma mixtum; assembly: GCF_055824585.1. Lineage (NCBI taxonomy): Eukaryota > Metazoa > Arthropoda > Arachnida > Ixodida > Ixodidae > Amblyomma > Amblyomma mixtum. Next base: position 32,477,594 of record NC_143013.1, on the reverse strand, counting down.
TTGTTACTTTGCTTCAAGTTCAATTCAGCCTATGTGTTTAAAAGTCGCACCTGCAGCTCCTAGACCTGTAGCATCGGCCAGTAACCACTCTTTGGAAATGGAAAGTGGATGCACTAATTAGCTCCACTACGAGGCCCACCAAACAGTACTGCAGTACCCCTATTTAATTCCTCTGCGTCCAGGTGAAAATTCTACCCCGTCCAACTGGTTTGTGGAACAATTCCCAGTTGGTTCCAGTTAAACATTTCCCAGATGATTCCTGTTGAACAATCCCCAAATGTTTCCAGTTGGAACCAACTGGAAAGGTCTGGGAATTGTTCCATAGTTGGACTGGTTAAGATCAGCACTTTGTAGCAATGCGGCAATGTGAGAACGGCATATTTCAATTTACACAAGCACGAATCCGGTATACCTTGAGCTGTGGTAAATGCTGCAACCTGGCGGTAGTGTGCAGACATCCAAGAATCCACGAAAGCTCCGCATGCTCTGGGACCTAAAGCACAAGAGAGAGGGAAACCCATGGTCACTTGAGGTTCCCAACGTTCAAGAGTTTTCGCTGCGCGTGCTCTCACCTGAGACTGCAGAAAAAGCAGAGACTTTTCAGGATCAATTCCGCACGCTAACAGGCTGGCAGTCATCAGTTCAATGTTGGTCCTGTTTTGGGTCAAAACCGGCTATGTGATGATGCTGCTAGAATTGCATGTTTTTTTCACGCACTTACCTCAGCCTGTTAGGATCATAATGAGGCTTTGTGATAGAGTGCAAGTCCACTATGCTGAAAATACAATCATGACCAGAGTCCTGCAACGCCTTCCACTTTTGAATAGCGCCGAAATAGTTGCCTAGGTGAGGGACACCGCTCGGCTGGATGCCAGAGAAAATGCGGCTGGAGAATGTCACCGACTGGCGCGCGTTGCGGTCTTCAGCGTCTGAATGTGCTCGCTGCTGGTTCGTAGACGCTAAACACCTTGCAAATTGTCGATTGCGCCACAGGTCATCGCGAAGGGTCCGCAAGCCCAAGAGAGAGCAGAACCGGCACGTGTTTGAAGTGCCTGTCGTCAACATCTCGCCTAGTCCGATCGGCTCGTCGTTTAGCGCAGCACACAATGCGATCTCCTGAAACGACCACAGAGGAGTTCACTTATGTGTGAACTCGCGAACTAGCACTCGCAAAACACGGAGAAGGTCTTACATTTCTCGCACTGCCACTTAAACACACGACAGACACACACCTCACTCCAAACGCTCCAAAAGCGAAACCAGCGAATATTCTCACTAGACCTACAAACAATCTCTCATCTTCGTAGTAGAGTATTAGCTAGCGCTAAAGTGAGCTAGCGCCACGGAGGAAGGAAAAAAAGAGGAGAGGCCCTTTCCTTCCTCCATGCCCTTTCCACACGACCATGGAGGAAAAAAAACTAAGGAGGGAGCATGACGTCACGCGGCCAGCGTTCGCAAGTCGAGTGTTTTGAAGGTTTCGAAGTCGTTTTCTCCCTCAGTTTTTCGCTCTCCGAGCCGGTCCTTTATGTTTTGATTCCGGTATGTTTTAGTGCGCGCGTATGCGCGACCAGCGGCGCGGGCGTCTACAGCAAGGACGTTGATCTACAGTTAGTCTGCCGCGCTAATCGGCGCATGCGCGCGCGCAGCGGGGCTAGACTTTACCGCACGCTATCACGTGGTGCGATCACGGGGGGGGACACACTCTCTTTTTTTTTTTGCTATATCTTTACTTGTTAAGACGAGGCTTCAAGGTTATCGCCGGACGCTCCCTCCTCAGTTTTTTTTCCTCCATGCACACGACCATGCACACGACGCCCTGGGAGAAAAGTGTGGAGGAAATCACGTGGTTTTTTCGCGATCGGGAGGCCATCTAGTCCGGGCAGCTTAGCAACGGCGTCGTAGTTGCTGCTTGCAAACCGGGCGGTAGCAGACGGTCGCGGCGTAGCATTTGCGGTGCGGCGTAGGCGTACTTTTCTCAACTGCTCGAGTTTGTTTTAGAGCGCAGCTCTTTGGCGTCCGTTCCTGGGTTTCGCGTCGTCGTCGGCCTCGTAACCAGCTCCGCCCCCAATGTCACGCTTTTCAATTGGTCGAAATGCTCGTGACGTCACAGTGCGCGAATTTCAAATGGGGCCAATTGTACTTTGGCTAGTAACCATGCAACCAATCAAAGGGATCGTATAGTGATGCTGCAACTAAGTTGGACTGAGTTTACTTAATTGCTTAATTAATCAATTAGCCTAATTAATATAGAGGAGAATGAAGAGGTCAGAAGAAAAGAAAAGAAAGACACGCGCCGCAGCGACAACAGCGTCCGCGGAAGGAGACGCTGCTGAAAAAAACAGATATCTAAGTACGAAGCCGCGTTCCCTCCACCACCACGCACTTCCCCACTCAGTAAGACGTTGCTCGTTTCATATACGTTGTGTCGAACATCCTAGACAGTTCCAACAATTGACAGGTTAATGACAGAACACGATGGATAGAAATACAATAATATAAATATGAAATAGCCTAATTAACCTTTCTAGTTAGACCGCATAAATCAATAAAACCGAGAACGAAATTGGTCGAGTTGGGGAATCGAACCAGGGTCTCCGGAGTGCGATACGAGCACGCTAGCCACTCCGTAATGCCAGCTGAATGGTTTGGAATGAACAAAGGCGCGTCTAGCTAATACGGCGTCTTCGTTCACTCCCATCTTCCCCCTTTCCCTTACGGCGAGGTGCAGGTGTCCACCCAGATATGCGAGAGAGATACATTTCCTTTCCTCAAAAAATAAATTTACCGTCCAGCAAGGCGTACAGCCGAATTGGCGATGGCGTTCTGTGGACTCCCTGGCAGCGTTGCAAGACGCTGTCGCGTTCCACTCTTACAGGCGAAGCTTAACATGTACCACACATCAGTAACACACGCAGACAGCCAATGGACGCGTCATTCGCTGGCAGCACTTGATTCATCATTCACAACCGAGCCGAAATTGCCGCTGCCGTTCGCCACTGCGAAATTATCTGCCAGTTCTTTCTGAGCCATGAGCGAGACGACCGATGGAAGTCCTCCGTCTGCTGCTGCTGCTGCTAAACGAGCTGCCAGAGCAGAGGCCCAGCGCCGTCGCCGTCAGAATCCAGAGGTGCGTGCCGCCGAAGCAGAAGCTTACCGTCGCCGCCGTCGAGATGATGCAGGAGTACGCGTCGCCGAAGCAGAGGCTAAGCGCCGCCGCCGAGAAGACCCTGCAGTTCGCGCCGCCGAAGCGGAGGCTCATCGCCGCCGTCGAGAAGACTGTATACCGTTCGCGCGGCCGAGGCCAAACGCAAACAAAGGCTCGCAAACAGTCAGGGTGCAACAAATGCTTTCCGGCGACAGTTTACAGATAATCCGTTTGGAAGTGTGTGTTCAGTGTGATCGGCTCTGGTTCCAAAATGACGTGAAACCGCTTCCGGATACGTGCCGTGAGAATCTCCGGTGTGCGTTTCCCAACTCGGACTTGTGTCAATTCAGACTGTGTTCTTCATGCATGCAATCTGTGCGGAAAGGTGACATTCCTCATTTTAGAGCGCAGCTCTTTGGCGTCCGTTCCTGGGTTTCGCGTCGTCGTCGGCCTCGTAACCAGCTCCGCCCCCCTTTCATCCCCCCAGCGCTATCGGCGTCAGCGGCATCAGTCAGTCGCTGCTATCTCTTCCCTCCTCCCTTTATCGTGTTGTCCGCTTGCTGCGCGCGCTTCGATCTGCGGGCGGCTCTCGCCAAAATGAAACGGGGCACTGCGCCAGGACGGGATAAGGTCACCGTCAAGCTTTTGACGAACCTACCCGACTTGGCATACCAGTCCCTCCTGGAATACGTCAATGCGATTTGGCGCGGGGACACCCCCCTGCCAATCGAATGGAAAACGGCTTTGGTCACTTTTATTCCTAAAGCTGGCAAACCAATTGACACAGATAACCTCCGCCCCATCTCTCTCACCTCATGTGTGGGCAAACTAATGGAGACGATGGTGCGGGATCGGTTATCTACATATCTTGAATACAAACATATCTTTGCGAGCACCATGTTCGGATTCCGCCCACACAGATCCGCACAGGATGTCCTCCTGCAACTCAATCGGGAAGTCCTTGACCCCCTCGAATGCCCCCATAATGACCGGGTCGTACTCGCCTTGGATCTTAAAGGGGCATTTGACAATGTAACACATGAGATCATACTCACTAACCTAAGTCACACCGACTGTGGCCTCAACACATTCAGATACATAAGCCAATTTTTAATGGATCGTCAATCCTACATTCGAATTCAAGATAGAGACTATGGTCCTTACCTACTCGGCACGCGGGGAACCCCTCAAGGCGCGGTACTTTCCCCGCTGCTCTTCAATCTGGCCATGATGCACCTGCCGGCCCAGCTGAGTGGTGTCGCCGGCGTGCAGCACGCCCTGTACGCCGATGACATCACTCTGTGGGCCACGCAGGGCAGCACAGGGGATATTGAAACCAGCCTGCAAACAGCGGCGACGATAGTAGACCGCTACGCCCGCCGCTGCGGTCTTCAATGTTCCCCTCAAAAATCGGAATTTGTGCACCTCCGCCCCTCACAGAAGTGCACAACTAAAATATCTCTTTCTCTCGAGAGTGGTCCCATACGCGAAAGTGATGAGATACGGGTACTCGGACTCTACATCCACAAACACAGGCGGCCAGACACTACATTGGCCAAACTCCGTAAGGTGGGGGACCAGGTGGGCCGCATGGTCCGCCGGGTTTCCAACAAACGCGGAGGGTTACGAAGTAAGGATGCCTTGCGGCTGGCAAACGCCTTCGTAACTAGTCGAATTCTCTATTCGACTCCTTATCTCCACCTACGGAAACAAGAGGAGGATGCCCTTGAGGTCATCCTTCGCAAAATTGTTAAACGTGCCCTTGACCTCCCCATCACTACTTCGAACAGCCGGCTTATGGCCCTTGGGGTGGTGAATACTTTCCGGGAGCTCCGGGAGGCGCACCTTACAAACCAGTACACGCGTTTGTCGCTAACGGAGTCGGGTCGCCGCCTTCTTGCTCGACTCCATATACAACACACCCCTCCAATGGAAGACAGGTTTCGCATCCCGGAACTGTGGAGACGTGCCCTCCACGTGCGGCCTCTTCCAGCAAACATGTCACATGAAGACCATAATGGTCGGCGCCTGGCACGAGCGGAAGCGCTAGCCCGATATTATGGCAACAAAACAGGTGTATACTACGTGGACGCCTCCGGCCCTCACCACGGGGGATGGTACACGGCCGCGGTAGTTCACAACAGCAACACAGTTAACGGCCTCACTTTCAGAGCCCGCAGTGCAACACAAGCAGAAGAGGTCGCGATTGCTCTCGCGGCCTCACATTCCAATTCAAAATACATAATTACCGACTCGCGAGGGGCCTGTCGGAACGTCGAACAAGGCAGCACTCCCTTCCTAGCCTATCGAATATACCAAAATTGCATACGGGATACGGACCCCGCACACCGTCACCTCATATGGGCCCCTGATCATCAGGGGTTGGCAGGAAACGAGGCAGCAGACGCAGCCGCCCGCGCGCTCTCTCACCGGGCTGTTTTCTCCTCCCCACCTGATCAGGAACCCGATTTTAATCCGGTTTATACGTTCAAAAATATCGCAACCTACTTTCAAGATAGCCATCGCCTTTACCCTAGCCCATGTAAAGGCCTCAAGAAGGCGGATGAGCGGCTTCTTCTCCGCCTCTTCACCAATACATTGCTGTGCCCGGCAGCACTAAAACATTTTGACCCCTCCTTTAGCGGCAGCTGCCCGCACTGTGGTGCGGTGTCTTCGGACACCTATCACATGGTGTGGGCCTGCCCCTCCAACCCGGCCATTCCCCCTATCCCCAACCCATCCCGGGAGGACTGGGAGGCGACCCTGCTCGGCTGCCACGACTTACAGGCCCAACAAGCCTTGGTCGGGCGCGCCCGGGCGGCGGCTACCGCCACTGGGGTCCCAAACTAGGGACCTCCACCTAGTGTTTGTGAGGATCGGTCCCTTACGGGCCGATCCAAACACCTCCTGTTCTGAATAAATGTTTTCACCACCACCACCACCCCCCTCGTTTGCCGCTGGGTGTACACGCCGCCCCCCTCCCCCCTCTTCCTGCGAGTCTCCGGTTGTCAAAGCGCCGGCTCGAACTTAATTCCTTTCTTCGCTCCTCCTCCAATGCAACCCCTGTGCGGTGGCAATCAGAGAGCCAGATCGGTGGCGGCGGATCTGTATATGTGCACCGCCCGAGCCGAAATTGCGAATACGTGTGAAAAATAAAAAAAAAATTCTGTGATAGCGCATACATGCATGTGTTGCTCGATTTCTTTGCCTCAATCTATCGAAAAGGTGAAACAGCTTATTTGCTGCGCTCAAATTTCGCATTAGGAAGTAACGTAATCGTCGGTAATTTTTTGATCGTGCTCACAGGCTGACGTTGGCGCCGTTCACTCATATCTCAGGTGGAATTCGCTGCAAAACTCTCGTTGTTGCGTGCATTGATTTCAACGTGCTCGGCGACCACGATCGCACGGGCATTTCGTCTACTGCGTCACTGCTCGGAGCCGTCGGGAGACTACCGCTGCTCACTGAGGAGCACTCGCGCTGTTCGTTCACCAGTGATATCTCCTTGAGTGATATTCACTGAGGCCGCGCTACCAGACGGCGCGAGCGTCGTCGCGGCAAGCGCTCCATGTTTGCGGTCGTTTCAGGCCAGCTCGCGTGGTGTCACGGTGCGCCGTGAGGTACCCGGCCGAACTGTTTGTGATCCGTAACATATATTTGTACGTTGTTGAATACGTCAGCGACCACTTTTCTTTGTGGAGCGCGTATTGTGCATGAAGTTTGTAGCAGAATTCTTCTGCGCTGTGATATAATCGAGCTGCCTCAACTCGGCAGCAAAACTGGCCGGCTGCGGTGCTCGCAAGAATGTACACGACTTGCAGCTTTTAATATCAGTTGATAACTCTCAGCTAGTCATGCAGGGCACATCGTGGATAAACAGCACGATTAACTGCCGAAATTCCAAAACTGCCACCGCAGAAATTGATAATTCAAGCGCCTGTAGTCCGCGAACTGCTGACGCTTCTCAGACGGTCTTTTAGCAGAAAGGCAAAGCGTCATAGCTGCCTTATTTACACGACAGAACGGTCAAACAAATACTGCCATGCGCTCGCAGCACGAACGGCAGACACAGCGAGAATGTTTTGCAGTTTTGATTGTGGCTACGTAGCGCTGCTTCGTATGCACAAGAAGCTAGCGCTTTCGCAGCAACGCAGTGTGCAGCCATTCCGCTAGATTCAGTAGTAACGTCACTTTCGGTAGATAGAGATGACAAGTTAAGCTACAGCTAAGTGAACAGACCCTTCGAATTACTCACCTCTTCAAAAACGGCACTTCAGCCGCCGGCACCGCGGACGTCGGCACCCCCAGCACGGCTCTTGGACTCACCCGCTTGTCAAGTAATTGCACCCTCTCATAGGTTTATATCATTTAATTCCTTGGCCTGCCAGCAAACTTAAGCCGTGCACAAGGTGGGCCTCGATACCGGTGAATTCAACACGCGGCAGCTGTCCTGTACGTACGTACGTCTCACACAGCGCCGGCGCCTCCGCTTTCTTACGGGCCGACCTTTTCACAAAGTGGAACCTTTTGAGCGTGGCCGCTCTTTTCTGCTTCGCGCAGTTCCCGGAACACCCTCTCAGTAACGCGGTGTTACGGGCCGGACAGTAATTATCTATGGCGAGACGCGAAATACACTCACATTTCACACATCACCGGCTATTTAACGCTGCGGCTGGCTGCGGCGGCCGCGTGCGCGACCACCAACATGGCGAATGCCGCGCCGGCCGCTAGCGCCCCTTGCGGATGACGTCATGTGAATACCTCCTATACGCCGTGCGCCAGAGAGGTCGTCGGCGTATTGTGCGGACGTTTCACGTCCTGTGCGTGCAGTGTGCGTGTACCATTCGCGCTCCCGTTTCCATCGGCAGTGAATCCTCGTTGCTATTAGGCGTGTTCTTGCAACGCTCCAGTGATTGTCACTGGTGTTAATGTAACTGTCATTTTCGTTTTTCGCGATTGCGCTTGTGTGAGCGGCGGGGCCATGACATGGGCGGAGGGCGATATTTTAAAGGAAGCATGCAGCTGCGCTCACTTTGCAGAAACTTTATTACCCGCCCGTTTCAAGCGTGTAACGTTTGAAGCGTCTAGCGAGCTCTAACTTCTGGGACGTGCCGGACTCAAGTGTATTCGTTCATATCGTGGCCAAGTCTGTGTTTCTGGTCGCGCGCTATGCTTAGACCGGTTTCCTGTTGCAGGTTTGCAATTGCTTTTCTATCTGATTTCATAGTCAAGAAGTGCGAAAAAGGCGAAGCTCTAACTGAATTAGGAGGCCTTTTCTCACGTGTTTATTGTGCCCATGTCCTGTGATTGTGTTTTTGGGGTAAAAAGTACTTAGTGAAATGAGGCCCACATGTGCGCTGAATTTCATTGATGTCTGTGGTTATGTTGAAGAAAAATAATTTGATGCATTCGATCATTACGTACAATAGATCAACTTTCATTTTATGTGTTGTCATCACGAGTAAAGTGTGCTACTATGCAGTGACATTAGAAGCTAGTATTTCATCAAGTAGCGAAAAGCGGTGCGTACAGCTGCAGCTCTGCACATTAAACATGAAACACGGCATTGAAATGATGCACAACACCGTGAAACTTATACTGCAGCCACTGGGTACTCCTAAACTTCTAGAAGTCTGAAAAGCTACGCTAATATATATTATGCACAATACTAGATCTGTGGATATGTGAAACATGCTATGTTGCCATGCTACAAAGGATGGATTTATGGAGAGGAGCAGTCATATTTTAAACATTTATTTCTTGGACTTTTTTTCATTGAGAAAAAGATGTTCAGAATGGTTATCCTGTGTAAAATTTCAGATAAACCCTCCCCTGCTGTCTACTATATGCACTTTGGCCCTCTCCGTTTCTGTCACCTGCGTGAGTGGCTCTTGGAGTTGTGAATCAAAAGTCATTGCTGGAACGGCCACCAATACAACACGTTATGATATTACATTTTGCGTTCAGGGTCAAGAACTCAAACTTTTAGTATACTTGCCCATCCTCACTGCTGTATACGAGAAAGCATTCCTTGCATCACCAGCCGCACGAAAACATGCTATGAAGATAAGTATAGTATTTATGGCCAATAACAATTAAAGTATACTGGAAAATTGCAGCGCAGAAGCAAATAACAAAGTACTGCAGAATTTTTCCTACCCTCACTGCTGCAGCACAAGGCAACATTGACATAGCCAGCTTCCCAAACATATGCAATGGAAGCAGATGGCAACATTCAGCAGCAAGAGCTGCATTAAAAGGCAGGTTGAACACTAAGGTGGGGTGTGACCATGCATGGCAGCATTGTTCACGACTCAGCCGAAAGCAGACAAGTGCACACTCATTCAGCATAAAACTGAGAGGTTTGTGCTATCCTCCAGAGAGCGCGATTAAAGTGCGGCCAGTAGCGGCACACTTTTATGCGAGCGTAGCATGCAAACAACCCAATATCAATAACCTTGCTCAGGGATCTTATGCATGAACCTCTAAACTCATTCTAGCAAAGAAGGATTTTTTTTACAACCTCATGAGCATATTTGACAGCTGCCCACTAAAAAATCATTATGCTCTCAAATAGAAATTGTTGCAGAGTACCATTCAAATATAAGACTAGTGCAAGCAAGCTGTACATGAAAGGCTTCCAGGGAAGCCATATACTAAAACATTTCAGGAAGCTTAAGTTTAAAGCAAGTACTTTACACTGCATTAAGGTGGGATAGTTTGTTCGGAAGCTTCATGAAATACACTGTGAGATCCAAGACACACAGCATTAAAAAGAGAAACAAAAAAAAAAAAGAAAGGAAGAAGAAAAAAGAAAGTGCTTTCAGGCAATCGGTATGTGAAATCTCTTAATTTTAGAACGTTCCCCAAAGCTCTTATAAAATTTGACAAAATATTTTTGCAGAAAAGACTCAAAAAACCTGAGCTACTGGTGACTATTGCATGCCATACTCAGTAAAGAATGCAGGGGCTCGTTCGGTTGAATGTGAAATTTACCGTTGATTTTATATGCGACTATTAATTGTTGCGTATACCTTTGCACTCGCTGTAGTTTCTACCGGCATCTTGCTTACACCTTCGATTAATTCGATCCCGACTTTACGTATTCATTGATCACACGCACCCTTAGGTTATTCTAAACTCAAGGTAGACACGTGCTCCGAAGCAGATGAGTAAAATTCTTTCACAATACAGCCACTACCAGTGGCGTAGGCAGAAGTATTTTTCGGGGAGTGTTATACGCCGCTGGTAAAAAAGAAAGAGACCCTGCGCTTAAACAATACCTTAGAGATTTTTCTTTTTTAATAAAGGCGAAGGGTTAGTTTCTTTCACTGCAATATCTATATAAAGATACGTATGCACACAGGATCCCGAGAACTTCATTCATAAAAAACATTTATTTTCTCACAAAAAACAACTCATACGGAAAAACGTGGTTATTTACAATATTTTCGCATCATATACAACAACACAAAAGCTTCTGCTCTACAACAAAGTCATCAACTGCAAACAAATGGCATTTGTCAAAACTTCTACCCCGTACATGCAAACCTGCGGGGGCCTGTGCCCATGCGGTAGCACGCTCCTTCGTTGGCTTTGAAACGCGCGCGCAATCGGCGCGGCGGCGAAACGTCAGCATGACGTCAGCCCGGACAAGATGGCACCGAGCTTGTTTCCGGCTTCACAAAATGTCACGTGACGGCCTCTAATTTTTCTTCCTCCAAGGCTAGCGCTTTGAACTTTGAAGGTATAGAAGCGTTTGCGGGACGGCAGGCTGGAAACGCTGATTGGTCGATGGGATGCGCTTCTCCGTGACGTTTTTTGACTTCGCCCTCGTTCTCAACCGGACGTGGCGTCAGCGCGCCTTTCTCGACCTCTCCCTAGAGCGCCTGGGGAATCGCTAGGTGCACCCGCCGCGCCGCGCGTGCGTGGTGAGCGGGCATGCCGCATTCGTTTCGTGATCCTCGGCGCGCTCGTTTCGAGGCGTGTGCAGCTATGGCGTTCGTGCGTGGTGCGCTCGGCGGCGACAGCCAGCTGAAATTTCTGTGCAGTTTTTGCTTGCGGCTTTCGCCGTTTCCCCAGGAGCACGTGGCTAGTGTCGTGCTCGTATTTAAAGTTTTTGCCGCGGCACTACAAGGATCCGCATCAGGCGCGCTTTGAGGACCGCCGTTTGACAGCTACGCTGACGCGCTTGTCGGGGGTGCGCATTCTCAACCCTGAGGTAAGGACTGAACTACATTGTCGCAAGTTTTCTCGTGCATTGAGGACTCACCAAATTGCGGTGCTTGTAACGAAACTTTTTTTTTTTTTTTTGCAGCGTCGTTCCCTGGATATGCTTCTCGGAAGCCGATGTCATTGTTCGCCGCGGACGCTGGGCCTACTGCTCGCCGCCACGCCGCTGTAGGTTGACGTTGAAGAGCTGCTCCAAACGGCCCTTTTCAGGGCCGCTTCATTGCTTCCTGGAAGATTGCGGGCATCAATCTCGCGGCCGTGTTCCCTCTCTTTGTCGAAATCGGCGCCAGACATCAGAACCCGCGCTAGGCCTCGTTGCAGGGTTAAACGAGTGCAGTGTGGCTTTAGAGAAGTTATGACTTGCGCTTAGTCTATCTATATCATTCATTCAGTGCAGTGTGCCTTTGCTTCTTTAGCGACTTCTCACGCCTTGTCGAAATCGGATTTAAAGCTCACGCCACGCCTCGTTGAATGGGTTAACCGAGTGCAGCGCCTAGCTTTGTTTTTGTGTTCTAACCTGTAAGCAGTGCACCTTTCTTCGTGAAGCCTGGAGCCAGGCTTGCCGGATGGTTGTTCGCCGTGAATGGAACCACGAGGCGATCGCATCTGCATACACAGCACGACTTTGTTCCCTCGTGTTTTTTTTTTTTACCAAGGATTGCTTCGACAGCTCGTGCAAAACGAGGACTGCGCACGCCGTGTCGTCGCTGCTTAGTGAAGAGGCACAAAACGGATGTCGTCCTTACTAAAGGCCCTTCTCGGGGCCACCTCAGTGTTTCCTGGCAGACCACGCGCTTTCCGCCCTGTGCACATGTTCCCCTCATTTCCAATCATTTGTAAGTTGCATATCAATGAATTAATAAATCAGTCAATGCACTTTATTTACCAGAAAAATCTGGCTGGTCACCCTGGGCTAAAAGCTGTGCACACAGCTTGACAAGGCCCAGGGGACCATTAGATGACAGTTTTGAACGTAGGAAAAACAAGTTGGTACTTTAAAAGAACATGGAAAGTACACCAAACAATATAAGAGATAAACATTACAATCGCGCATTACAGTAAAGAAAAAGAAAACACTTTGACAGCAGACATACAGTATCAATTTACACTATAATACATACAAAAATCACGACATTCAGCATTATGGCACGAAATATAAGAACAGCACATAAAGCAAAAAAGAGAATGCAAGTTACAATAGTACAGATAGATTAGCTGTTTACATTTGCATATGCATAAAATTAGTCCTCGTCTCTTTGGGCCTCCTTCAAATCCTGCAGAAGGCTTGAATTTGCAACTGCTAATATCAAAGATTTAGAAGAACTTCAGTTTGGGATACACGGTGCATAGTACTTGAGAAAACAAACAATAGCGCCTACAATGACACACACAGAAGAATAACTATGCAGCACAAGCGCTATCCTGCGCTCTACAGTATGGAACTGTGACTGAAAAATGAACCTTCACGTCAGTGAAATATGAGCCTTTAGGCTGTCTACAAATTGTTATTACAGAAAGAAAGAAATATTAGTGAATGTTGTGTGAGAGGCTTGCATATTACTCTGTTTATTTATTTATTTACCCCTCAAGGCCAGTGGCATTACACAGATGTTAGGGTGGGCTAGTCTAAAAGGAAAGTAAAATAATAGAGCCCGGCCCGCACCGCTTAGAGCACAACGGGCTAGTGGCATTACACAGGGGGAATGGTAAATATACTAAAACTGAGAGAAAAATACAGTTGATTACATGAACATTAAACAGCGCCTGAATATGCAATGTTAGCTAGTGCTACGCGGAACTGCTCGTAATTTTCAGTGCCGGCAACTTCTGCGGTAAGGTGGTTCCAGTCGCATGAGGTTCGCGGCAGGAATGACTGCGAGCAGCATTTTCTGTTGCATGACATACTTCCAACTTTGTGATCATGATCAATGCGGCGGGATACAGAAATTGTACGGGGGATGAGGTGATCACGAAGAGCGGGATGATGGTACAGCTTGTGGAACAGGGTGATACGAAACACTTTTCTACGCGATGTCAGTTATGGGAGGCAGATATTAGACTTCATAGCTGTGCGGTTGTAGTTAACAAGGATTAAACGCACAGAGTTATTTTGCACCAGCTCAAGATCATTAATGAAGTCATGAGCAGGGTGCCATACACGTGTTGCATGCTCGAGTTTTTATCGTATTAGTGTTTGATAAAGCAGTAGTTTCAAATTGGAAGGAACGTTAAAGAAGTTGCGACGTAAGTAGCAAAGCATGCGATTAGCATTTTCAATTATGTTCTCGGTATGAAGAGACCAGTTAAGATAATAAGTAATGTGGACGCCGATGCACTTATATGATGAGGCTGATTCCAACGAAATGTTATCGATGTAGTAGTGAGGTGGGACGGAAGTTTTTCTAGATACACGCATGACTTTGCATTTGTTCATATATAGCTGCATTCACCATTCTTCGCACTGAAGTCAGTGGCGGTCTCGTCAAGTAGTCCCCTGCTTTGTACGTTCACCTTGTTAGCGGCTGTCTTATTTCACACAATTCCACGTTCTACACGTTGATAGGTATCGTGTTCCTGCCTTGGTGGTAGTGGTTTATTTAAAAAAAAAGGAAGCAAAAGAGTGTTGCCGGCTGCGGCAATTGCTATCTAATATCTTAAGCACCCGAGCTGCAGCCGGCGGAAACGACAGGGAAAGGGAGAGGATAGTAAGGAGAAGTATAGAGGGGAGCGACAGCAAGAAAGGACAGGGGAGAGCTTTGTACACTATTTACAAAATACAAAAGTAATCAAGTTCCCGCCACCGTTGTCTTGCCATGCCGCCGGCGTGGCGGCGACGGCGGTGCCATTTACCTGCGGTTGCGGTGGCCAACAACCTCGTCGGCGGGAGGGGGGGGAGGGGGGGAGCCACCCATTCATGTCTTTATCCCACCAGGGACAGAGCGACGCAAGCGAGGGGACCATCCCTTTCTGGCTTGACAAGGAGCGCCGACCAGCCGCCTTGGGGACTGAGGGCAGAACAAATTAAGCCACTTCCCAGAACTGATAAATGAAGGCCGCTAACCCCACTGGTGAAATGTCCGGGCAGGTGCTTTGACCTTAGTGGACATGTCGTGGCAATTATCTCAGACGTCGACTCGTTTCCCCTGGTATCGAAATGAATATTGCTCGCGTAAACGTTAACATTCAAAGATTGAGTAATGGTATAACGTCTATACCTTTCGCCATTTATTTTTCAATAACAAAGCGCAAAAAAAATTTTGTGCAAATAAAATGAAAAATCGTTGTTTCTATTTTTTCTTTTTTTATATACAGCAGTCTGTCCGCTCCCCCTAAAACCACTCTCTGTGACCGCCACTGACTGAAGTAATGTAAGGTTGTTAGTGTTGGTTATTTCTCTAAAAATGACGCAAACATCAGCGAATAGGTGAATATGAGAATCCATAAGAGAGCGGGGATCATTAATGTTAGATCAGGAACAGTAGCTAGGGTCCAAGAACTGAACCTTGTGGAACTCCGGAAGACACCTCTGTAAAACAGGTGTTATAACCGTAAGCAATAACTAATTGTGAGCGATTAAGTAGACATTCAATCCATTTCAATAAGTTACAGTCAATATTAAGATGTTTTAGTTTGTGAGCCAAAAGGTTGTGACATACATCGTCGAAAGCCTTTGAAAAATTCAGAAATATACAGCCAGTTAGTGATGATAGGTCTAGAATACAGTGCAATGCATGTGTAAACTATATTAACTGTGTTTCGCAAGAGTAAAGTTTTCGAAAACAATGTTGCGCTGACATAAAAAGTTGTTCAATGAAAGGAAGTTAACAAGGTTGGTGAATATTATATGTTTGAACATTTTGGGTCAAGTATTGGTAAGGGATATGGGACGATAATTAATAGGGGATGCTTTGCTGCCAGATTTGTAGACTGTAACCACCTTTCCGATCTTCCACTCAGTAGCAGCGTTGACTGGTAAAACATTCCCGTCAGTACACCGAATGTCGATCCGCAGTTGTCTACCAGATTCCCCTCACTTGTGGAAAAGTATACATCGGCCAGACCGGACGCTGCTTCAATGACAGAGCAAGCGAACACTTCCTGAACGTAAAAAACAAGTCTGGGAGCCACATGGCACTACATTGTAACCAACCCCGTCACGATTGTCGACCTATGTTTTCAGATACTAAGTTTCTGGCGACCGCAAGGAGCAGAATAGAAAGGGAGATTATTGAAGGTTTTTTGATTGAAAAGGCTGGGGATGAGTGCATCAGCAGCTCATCTGTCTGTTTACAGGAGAAAGAAAGGACCTTTCTTGAACGGACGCGATTCTTGCGTTTTAACTGCTAGACATCCTGACAAACGGTTTTTCCTGCATCTCACCTTATAGTGTTTTATTTTGCGTTGTTTTGTTTGTTGACCTTATGCGGAACTTTGCTCCTCTGTCTTTTAAAGACTTTTAGTTGTTTTACCGTCTTCATTGCTTGGCCGGTGGTGGTTCATGTTTTTGTTCTTTCTTTTAGTTTCCCTTTTTAACGATTGTTACTTTTACCGTGTTATTTGTTGGTGTCGGTTTCTTGTTTTCGCTTTTAGCCTGCTGACTGTGCCTATTGCCTAGCAATTTTTACTTTTTTCATCGCCATTTTGCTCATGCTTTTCTCATGCTTTTACGCCTTCTCGCTCTCTTGAATGTTTTTTACGTAGCCCAAAGATTCCGCTTTGCTTTGAAGTACTCATTTTCTTGCCTATCTGAGCTGCAGTTGTCATTGGCTGTAGCTGGTCCATGCACATCTTTGTATCTGTTAGTCCCTTTATCATTAGCTTGGTAATGCTATAGTTTTTGATAGTGCATGCACGTTTTATGAGTTCTGTCGAGCTGTGTGATGACTCCCCAAACGTGTGAAGCGTTCCTTCGCTGTGTCCCGTGGCTGACAGTGCATCACGTGGTCAGGGAAATAGTATAAATCTGTGCTGGTTTTTCACGCAATAAAGAGTTGGTAGTCAGCGCCCGTCCTGTGTTTTTCGTGTTTCTTCTGTCCTTGTGCCGTAGCGCTGTTGTGAATCTGTTTATTAAGCATGAACCAACTAGCCCACACCAGAATCCTCTTAGACTGGTCAATGCTGGAAAAGTTTGGTTAGTATAATGGGCGAATAAGCTGCAGTGCTTTTTAAGTAACGCAGTCATAACCCGGAGCGGAATGAACACTGAGTCCATCAATAAGCTTATTCACACCAGTAGGAGCAACAGTTATAGGTGGCATGAAAACATAGTTGAAGTGGTGAGTTGTAGGCATATGTATACATCAGATATGGGTGTAAAGTTGTCAGTGATTACGCGGTTAAGAATCGTGACGCGAACGTCGGAAGGGATGAGGTCGCCTAACGGGTCAGATAACGCAAAACTATCGTCGGTGGAAGGATTAATGACCCGCCAGAATTTTTGACATTGGTGGTTACATGTGAGTGGAAGTGCTTTTAGCGCTTTTGAGCGCCTGAACATACATGTTGGAAGCCGCTGAATACGAAGTCCGATCGCTCACTAGTTGGCGAGAACTTTGCGATGCGGTAGAGGCTTTCTTTTTGTTAGATAAACGTTTAATGTGATTATTACACTAGGGAGCTATTGAGTGGGTGGTAGCAGTGCGTTCAGGAGTGTATTGTTCTGTGAGTTGGGTGATTATAGCTGTGAACATGCTCCAGTTGGTTTGAATGCTGCGGACACCAAAGCTATGGGAAAGCATCGATAAAAAAAAATAGTTCATTATTTATCGCCTGAAAATTTGCTCCATTGTAGTCTCGTATTATTATTTTTTTTCTTTCTGTTAGTGTTCGGAGTGGCTAGATTAATGTCATAGTGCATTAGCAAGTGGTCGCTGATGCCTGGCAGGTATGTAATAGGTGAGACTATGTCAGATCGATTTGTCAGGATTAAATCTAGCGTATTAGCCGCGTTGGCTGTTATAGTCCCTTGTGAGCACAAATGCACTAACAAGAATACTGAGCGCACATCTAAAAATTCGCGACTTCGAGACGAGAACGGGGACATTAAAGGGGAGTTGGTATCCCATGTTATCTTCGAAAAAATTAGATCGGCAAATAAAACAATACTGAAATAGATCATGGTGCTTTGTTTTTAAGTGTTTCCATAAAAAAGTATGGCAACAGATAAGGAAAGGCTTAGGTGATCGTGATCGAGGAGGTTAGACTGAATTATAGTGCAACAGCTTGAAACAGGTCTTCACATCATTCATATATACTAGAACATTGCAGGAGCCTGGACAAAGCAAAATTACACAAATTACGTTTGAATAGAGATTATGGCAGGAAAGTGGATGAAATATAGCTAAAAGAAGAATTGTGAACCGAAGCAAAGTATGTAATGAGCCAGAAATATGCATATCAAAGAAGACACTGCACCGAGAAAATGGACAGCATGAAATAAATGAGCAGCACAAGTGCAGCGTACAGGCCTTTATCAAAGAATTTATTTTTTGTTTATTTACCACGTCCTGGTAGTGTTAGCTCCATAAAGCATTATCAAAATTATCACAATTTTCAGTTTTATTTGCTTAGGAGAACGTTAGAGCAATAAGAACTTGGCTCATAAATGCACCTCAAATATTGCCATAAATCATCGTACTCTTCGTCCTGGGCCACAAGAGCTGGGGCTTCATGAGATAATTATTACGGTGCATTAACGAAAATTTCAACATGCCGTCAGCATGCAAATATTTTATACTGGCGCTGAAAAACCCGCATTTTTTTAATTTTCGCTGGCAGGAGGGAGTAACTTTCTTGACTGCGCTGCTTTCTTCCTAAGCAAATGAAAGACGTGTATGCCGAGCAAAAACAATTCGAAAATATGTAGCGTAAGATATAACACTAATGCACTGTGAAGCTTGATGCCTTATTGGTCCAGTAGAGTGGAGAGCTGGGCGAGTTAATTGGTTCACGATTGTAGAAAGAAAACCAGCGCAAAAGACGGGGACACAGAACTCGGAACACAGAATACAGGAACACAGAACACAGCGTCGTCCTGTGTTCCTGTTGTGCGTCTCCGTCCTTTGCCCTTGTTTTTTTTTCCCTTAATTGGCCATGCACTTGTGGCAATTTAAGTGCACTTCCTGTGAATTTTGCACAAAAGTAGTGTATTTTTGCATTCACCTTTTTTACACGCTGAGTTGTTTTATCTTTTGGTCACTTCAGAAGGGAGGAGTTAGTATAGAAGTAATTTACTTGGAGAATACAAGGAAATATATCTTGCGATGAATTTTCTCATATTTTAATTCTGCCTGATGGGAATGCATTACGCGCCATACGGTGTTACTCACAACCAAACGCCCAAGGCTCTAAGTTGGGCAAAGCATGTATCATATATGTGGAAGTGCGAATATGGCTGTGGTGCGCTGGGCGTCTTGCTTGCACAGCAGGAAGTGATTTGTGTCTAGACCATCCAGGAGGGCATGTACAAGGACGGGAGGATAGTACAAACGCTAAAAAAAAAAAAAACTAGCTGGGGCTAGAAACGCATTTTTCGTTCTAGCAAGTACCAACGTTGGGGCAAAGCAACCAGTTTTGGGCGCCTTGTAAGAAGAAAGGATGGTTCTGGGAAGCGGAGGCAGGGCTGCGTACGGCGCACGCGAGGTCGCGGGGTCACGGAGTAGCGCTGCAGCAGCACATCGGGAAAAGGTTAAATTCTTCCACTCGCCACTCGCAGCGCACCGCAGAGCCGGCAGCCTTCTCTCTTGTCCGCCTACCCGGCAGGTTCCGGCCGGGGAGACGGACAATAGTCGCGGGCGAGAGCGAAGGAGGGGGGGGGGGGGGGGGGGGCCACCACATGAAAGGCATTAGAAGAATGTCACTGGCGCCTCCACTACGGCTCAGCTTGTACTATTCTGGCGCAGTGCTGCGTTTCGCCGTAATCGCTTGTCAGCAAAGTGAACACAGCACCGTGCCTTCCCGTGAATAGTACAAGCAGGGACGTCGCGGCCACATCGGCATTCGCAGTATAGCGCCGCCCTGTCGCTTATTTGCTCGCTTATCCTCTAACAAGTCAAAAAGTCTTCCTGTTGTGGCACGCCATCCATGGCTTACGACACCACGTCTGTCATTCCCCTTCATACTTCAAGCGTTTCTCTTGCTATGGAAGTATTAGCCGTTGCGGCCACCAATTCAAGCAGCGAGAAAAATTTCAGCGCCGCAGGATTCGTAATGAAAGAGCGCCGCTCTTGTTTCGATCAAGCCATCATCAATGAACAACTTGCATATTTAGAGTGATAAATCTATACCTTTATGCGTTGTGTCTTGTGTATAATCCCAAACTGTGATCTGGAATGCGAGGTCAAAATTTGAATGTCATTGAAATAAACTCATTTTCCTGAAATTCTCTTTTTGTGTCGTCGCCGCTTTGCAGGTCGGGCCGAGCACGAGCGTGCTCAGGGTCCTTCAGTGTCGGGCCGGGCTTCCTGTCGGTAGGTTAAGTCCCGGGCCGGGCGCGGGTTCGAAATTGCGGCCCGTGCACAGCTCTATTCAGAAACCTAATCACATTTCCTTTTGTGAAAAAAGAGCTATGTGCAGAGTTTAAATGGTGCAAGTATGAAGCTACAATGAAGTCAATTACCAAACACATCGAAACATCAGTTGTGATGCCTGAAAAAAGATGTACTGCAACATATAAATACTTAAGTCTCGATAAGCAGGAATACTGAAGGGGAATAAAAACAGTTTTCTTTTGTTCGGGCTCACGCACCTGCTACAAACATATTCTTTATACATAGCAATAAAACTTGAAATAACTGTTTAAGAAGCCTTTTGGTCAAAGTATAGCTAAGTATGACTGAAAGGAGTCCGCAAGAAATGCACGGAAGCAGGCATGCAGTGTGACAGCGCAGCGCGACAGGTGCGCTTTTTAATCTCGCGCGCGCACTGAAGAACATGGGTTTATGGTTTATTGGGGTTTTAACGTCGCAAAACGAGTCAGGCTATGAGGGACGCCGTAGTGAAAGGGGTTCGGAAATTTCGACCACCTGGGGTTCTTAAACGTGCACTGACATCGCACAGTACACGGGCCTCTAGAATTTAGCCTCCATCGAAATTCGACCACCCCGACCGGGATCGAACCCGCGTCTTTCGGATCAGCGGCCGAGCGCCATAGCCACTGAGCCACCGCGGCGGGTCGAAAGACATGACGGGGACACGCCGAGGAGGCAACGCTGCAGTGCACGCTGCCTCCTCGCCTCTCGGCTCCTCGCGAGCAGCCCCGTCCGCTGACGAGCGGTGGCGGGGGAAAATCTAAGGAAAACATGCCTGTCCCCAACCGGACATGACGTCATTAAATATCACGTGACCTATGACGTCACGCGTATGACGTCATATTTTTTTGACCAATCAGCGTTTCCAGCCTGCCGTCCCGCAAACGCTTGTGAAGGTATGTCCATTATATAACATAAAGTCAAGACTAGCTCACCAGGGGTAAATTAGCGCTAACAGCGTAAACGATGTGATCTAAGCAAGCCTGCAGTCTCCAAGCATTAGCCCGTTCTCGAGCCAGCTCGAGCCGGCAGCGGCACGGCTTCGGGCAACTACCGTAATGAGTAGCGTGTAGGGTTGAGTCGCCGGCGGCGCACCGAAATTTTCTTCACTGTTTGCCAACGTTTAGTGGTCTGTTTTTGAGCCCCGGTTAGATCGGGGCTTAAAATGGCATTCACCGCTTGGACCGCAGTGTCCCAGTTGCTGCTTTGATCGTGAGTAGCGAGCGTGTCTCGTCAAGCCGCGGCGCGCGCAGGGTCATTCTTCGGGGAGGCTGGCGTGTCGCACGAGTCGTGCCTCGTCCGCACGCGCTGCATGCGCGAGCAAGGCCGCGTCCGACGGCGGCGGCGATGAGCGCGCGCGCGCGCGTGCTCGGGCGCGGCTCGCTAAGCGTGACTCGCGCGGTGACGCTCCTTCGCGCAGTGGCCGCAGCATGCTGAGCTCGAGTCCAAGCGGCGAGTGCGCTCCGGCGGAGCAGGAAGGCCCGTCGCCTCCTTCCTGCAACGGGGAGCAGCCCACTACGGCCGTGGCAAACAATAAAGAGAAGAAGACGCCCATGTGCCTGGTCAACGAGCTGGCCCGCTTCAACAAAGTTGGCCTGCAGTACAGACTCGTCGACGAATCGGGGCCGCCGCACAAGAAAAGCTTCACCGTAGTGCTGCGCCTCGCGGGCCACGTGAGCACTCGACACTATGCTGGAGCCTCGCCTTCTTCCCTTCCTTCCTTCCATTCGTCCTTCCGTTGCGCTTGTTTGGCGACTGTTCAACTATGCTGCCCGCGCGTGCAGTTTGAAGTTTTGCCAGGTGTCATTCAATACACGTGATCCGCTGAGCGTCGGCCTTCTTTTTCTGAAATTTCCCAGCGCCTTTCCCAGGCTTTTGTCATCGTGACACTTCCATTAACTGTTACAAATTTCGGCAAATAACCATGGTATGTGGTGGTTTTATTTTTCGAAAAAAAAAAAAAATGCACAGGCACGTAACAGTAGGCGATGGCAATGAGTAAAAAGATTTTTCTGAGGGAAATTTTCCGTAGTGAACTTACGTTTATTAAATGTCATGACTGACAAGAGCACTAACATGCTGGCACTTAATTCCAGGGGATGTAAACTTCAAGCTTTGCATATAATTCATTTATTTGCATGCTCATGGAAACTTTTGCAGCTTCAGAGCCTGAGAACAGTTGACAAGTCAGAACAGTGATTTGGACCTTTGGGAAACATACGAAGTCAGTCCTGTGGGGCATGTCCCCACAGACACTCTTGTGTCAGCCTTGCACTTAATTATTCCCCAACTGAAAGGTGCTGGTGTAACGCTCTACATCTTCAACATTCCTCACAACCTGGCCTCTGGTCATCATGAATAGAATGTTTCGCGCACTCATTTTTCACCATTAGGCATTGAGTCCATGCAGAGATAGCTTGTGCATACATTTAGGGTATGCACTGCACCTAATGAGTTTCACTGAGTCCATCCATGCTATCACGGTAAAGGAATTTTCATCCTGCAAGGAAGCAGGCCCGTAGATTTTTGCAGAAGAGGGGTCCTTTGCATGTCCTGGTGTGCTAGGTCTCCAATGCACCTTTTTAACAAAGGGATAGGCAGTGAAATGCTAGCTTTTACGGGAGTCATTTCAAACTGGACCTCATTTCTAGTGTATTGGCCATGACATGGCATATGCAGATATTCAGATGTTCATTTTATGCAGCAAGTGAATGAATGAAAATGAACTTAAAATTTTTTCCTGGAGCATGTATCATTATCAATCATCATTTTACTGCCGCGGTGGCTCAGTGGTTATGGCGTTCGGCTGCTGACCCGAAAGACACAGGTTCAATCCCGGCTGCGGCGGTTGAATTTTGATGGAGGCGAAATTCTAGAGGCCCGTGTACTGTGCGATGTCAGTGCACGTTAAAGAACCCCAAATGGCCGTAATTTCTGGAGCCCTTTACTACGGTGTCCCTCGTGGCCTCAGTTGGTTTGGGACATTAAACCCCATAAACCATAAACCAAACATCATTTACACTTGCAGATTGGAAAATATTGATAGTGTGAGCATATATTGTATAAACAATTGACCTTTCATGGTGCTATTTTGTGAAGCAACAGAAAGCTTACCATCCATATTAAGTAATGGCTCAATGACTGTGCTGACAATGCTGTTTGAAGGCCCTGCACAAAATTTTTTAACTAGTACAAAGCTGTAAACCCTGATAGTTGAGAGTTGTGGCTGTTGTGTTGCAGTAAAAATCGAATTGAGTAAGTGCACATCAATCACAAGAATTATTTTTTTCATTGATCAATTTGTTTTTTTTTAATGGCAAATGTTCTTGAGATATCAGAAACTGTTTTCCTGTCTTTTGCACTTAGGTCACGCTGTCTTGAGCCATGGTGATAGCTAGTTGGGGCGGTGCCTGTAACATTAAGAATATAATTAGTGTACAGTGTCATATTAGGGTTGCTGCTGTTCTATTGTTATACCAAGTGATTTTTTTTTTAACCTTTACAGATTGTATTTTAAAAACTGTGAGAGGTATGTCTGTGCAGGTGGATTGTGCAGCAAGGCAGACATCATGTACATGATAAAACATAATGATTAACTGATTAATAACTAGAATTGGCTAATCAACTTCTTTAGCTTTCATTGTAAGGGGCAATATCATGCTGCGAAATTGAAGGCCGTTAACATCAAAGGTTTCTAAACTTTCTAGATCGGCACTGTGCTTAGAAATATCAAATGTCAAAAATACATATTTGAACGCTCGTTGAGTTAGCTTTCCCGATGTCCATATTTATAAAATGATGTCCCTCGCATTTGTTATTCATCAAATACGGACGCCATTTGTGTATTTGGTCATATAGAAATTCGCATGACTTTGATGACAATACCACATGCAGTGATGCCATTTTAGAAATATGCGATGCGGGAAAGCCCTTTCAGCGAGCTTTGAAATGTGTATTTTTGCTGTTCGGTATTTTGAACCACATTGGCGATTAAGAAAATTTTAAAAGGGGGCACACTTCTGATTTTGATGGCCTTCAGTTTCACAGTGTAATATTGCCCCTTAAAATTAAAAATAAAAAGTTGATTAGTTAATTATAGTTAATTAATCATTTCATCATTACCCTCTATCATGTAGATGACGTCCGCCTTGATATACAGCCCTCTTGGACAGACCACACAGACATAACTCTCATAGCTTTTAAAATACAAATCTGTAGAAGTTAAAAAAATCACCCAGTACTTGCTGATATGAAAGCAGTGTAGACTTTTCTATGTTTTTTTTTTTTTCAATGCTTCTCAGTCTATGCGTTTCAGCATATAGACTTTGGTTTTGAAAAAAAAAAATACTAACATCAGGTTGTAATTTTTCAAAATAGCGTGCGTTCTTTGGCTCTAGGCCATAAATACTTCGTACTTAATATTGAGGTTTCGCAGTTGGAACCATCAGTCTCTTGATTTCGTTGCACATTGTGGTCACCTGTTAGGCCCCTGGGAGCACATATCTAATGGCAGACGCCAACTTCTGAAGCTGAGGCCCCAAAACATAGATACAGACAGTTGGCTGAAAATTGTTTCTCTTGAAGATCGAAGTTTTGCAATTTTCACTTGTGCATGATAACATAGTGAATGGCTTTTCTGTCCTAGTGATCTGATGCCGTCTGATCTTGTCTGTCAAAGAAGCAATTCTGTCTCTCTTGTATGAATGCACCTCAGATTGGAGGAAGGGAGAAACATTGTTCAAAAGGTCATATGCAAGACGGTCATATGCTTATGTTGACAAGGACAAGGTTAGAGACAGCATGAACGGTTCATGTTGTCTTTAACTCTGTCCTTGTCAACCTGAGTAGTGCATGTTTTGCATATGATACTGTTCCAACTAGCCCCGTCCCAAGCACTTCTTATTGTTCAAAAGGAATTGGCACAAGGCTGCATGGGGTGTAGACAACTGCCCGCTCTGATTTCAAGCTCTGCCCGTGTCTCCCGCAATCCCTGGCAGGAGGAGTACCAGGCTACAGGGTCGAGCATCAAGCGAGCGCAGCATGCAGCAGCACAGCGTGCCCTGGACGAGACGTCCCTGGCACGGCCGGTGTCACGGGCCCCCCAGCGGGCACAGGGACCCCTGACCCCCACAGTGGAGCTGAATGCGCTGGCCATGAAGCGAGGCGAGCTGGCGACATACCGGGTGGTCGAGCTGCCCCGCAGGGCGTACATACCTGCGTTCAACTTCCAGGGCATGTGTCACACTACACGCGGCTCTTGTGAGTCGGTGCTGTCCCCGCCTTTTTGTTTTTTCGCTTGGTCTTGAGGCTGTGCAAGGATACATATATGTACGCCTGCTTTATTTAAGACAACAGCTTTGTAATTCTTTTGCGCTTACTGCTGGCTTAATTTTAAACCTGTGTGAAAGCAGAGAGCTAAAGAAGAGACAAAAACAGGCAGCTGCTGGTGGACACTAGCCACCGTATTTCTTCTGCTCCTTCTTGGTGTCTTCGTCTGCTCCACTGATTTCAAATAAAGCATGAAATAGCAACTCACCCAGTGTGCAGCTCCCTTACTGCTGTCAGCACTCAGGTGTCTTGTGCAGGTTACATTCTGCGGTTTTGTACTATGCACTTACTATGGAACAGGGTTGGTTGGTGGTGGCTTGTCTAATACAAACATTTATGCTAGGTTGACTCAATGCAGTGTTTTTTCGGCATGGTGCGAACACCTGTTATTCGGTCAGTAGGCACATTTTGAATCACGAGGATTGCATCGACCCCTTACATTGTAGAGAAAGCTCACAAAATTTCGAACTGAGACTTTGATGTCAGGAAGCAGTATTGTTCGCTCTGCTGTGTCAAAGATGCGAAAGTGCTGGCTTCCAGAAAATAGCTTGATGTGGCTAAATGGGCTTGTGCTCCAGAATGGCAGAGATGTCATCACTCTACTAAAGGAATGTTGCATTGGGGCACCCTGATTTATGCAAACCGGCAGAGCCGTCTGCTGGGAGAGTTCAGAACAAATACTACCATGTGTTAAGAAGGACCAACAAGGGTGCTCACATTGTCTTCTTTGGTTACGCAAGGTGCTTGTGAAATGACCTCCATCTACCAAGGAACGAGTTCAGAGCTGGCAGTTGTTTCCTATTTTTACAGGGCAAATGTGACAAACAGTAATTCCACCTGCGTTGTTGAACTTTATGTACTGCAAGATGAGCTCTTTGTGTGAGATTTGAATTGATAACGAGGTAAAAAAAAAAATTTTAGAGCTGCTGTTTCTTTTAGTGTACTAAAAGAGACAGCAGCTCTAAAATTTTTTTTTTTACCTCGTTTTTTTTACCTTTTAGTGTACTAAAAGAGACAAGGGGATGGAAAGAGGTGCTCGTCGTGGCATTCGACAAATTAAAAAAAAAAAAACATTTCTATACACTCCTTGGTTTTGGTGACTGTTGGCTTCTGTAGTGTGCTAAAGTAGCACTAACAAAAACGGGGACAATTTTCAGAGGCACATGAATGGCATGGCTGACAAAAATTGTTTCAAGAGTGCCTAGGCCTTTTGTTTACTGTCGCTGATTTTGTTGTGTCCCTCCTTTACTTTATCACCCTTGCATTCGTTTGCACTCGACAGCCTAACCTACTCAGTTCATACACAGTCACATTTATTTTTATAGCTAGCTGTGCATGTGCACATCGCCACCTGGCATGAGCTGTCTGTGCATCAACTTTCATCAACTTTACAAGTGCTTAATTTCTCTTTAGTATTTCTTATTGTGTAGGAAACCATTTTGAATTTAATATGAATGCAAGTGAACACAATGTACAGAGCAGACGGCAGTGCACTTGCAACTTTTGTACAGATGTGTATTTCGGGTGTATTTCTGTTTTTTTTTTCATTAGCCTGGACTGTAGTTGTGTTTAATTATATTGGCTAATTGCAGTGCTGCTGCCTGCATCCCCACACCCCTCAGGCCTGTACTCGCCACACTACCGGCACATGGGCACTGCTCCGGGGGGCTACTGCGCGACGCTGGACGTGGGGCCGCGGCGCTTCCACGGCGAGGGCCCCACAGAGCAGGCTGCCCGCCATGCGGCCGCCCAGCAAGCCCTGGCCCAGCTGAGGCACCTGCCTCTGCGGCCGCCACCTCCGCCACAGCCGACGGCCACAGATGCAGACACCGCTGGGGACGAGCTCAAGTCGCCTGTCAGCCTGGTGCATGAACTGGCCCTCAAGCGCGGGCTCTCGGTCGTCTTCCAGGTACGCACCCTTACCCCGTTCCCACTGGTCTTCCTCCAAAAACAAAATCGTGTGAATGACGGCTGCAATGTTTCTCTATGAGAATTTCCTGGCGGGAAACTCAAAACTCTGCCTTGAAGCATCTCGTTTTTGTACAGCTGTATCTGGCAACTGGACAAATGACTAGTTCCATGCATTTGTCATGACATTCATGGCACTAATGCAAGGTCAATATTGCTTCTGCTTCCGTACCAAAGTGCACCTTTGGAGGCCTGTAGGTGCCTCTGTTTTGTCCATCATCTGGTCTTCTCCTGGAAGCTGGTGGAGCACCTCCCACATGGTACTCTGTGGTCTTCCATGATGTAGTTGATGGCTGGCCATGAGAGCACTGGTGAGAAAGTGGGCTGGCATGAGTGCGCTTGTCGTAGTTCTATATCATTACCGGATCACTGCAGTAGGTGATGTGTGTATGTGTGTGCACAAATGGAGCTGCTAGCCGCCACCTAAGCAGATGGTAGCAGATTGGATGAAGTGGTGTGTACTGCTGGTGTGTATTTGTGGCCAGTGCTTTTGTTTTTGTCTGTTCTGAGTTCAGAAACTACCCCTTTAAAATGAAGCTACCTCGGGTAACAAGTAGGGGTGTGCGAATATTCGAAAATTTCGAATATAATTCGAATATTAATTTTTGAGTATTCGTATTCGATTCGAAATCCAAGTATCCGTGTTCTTTCGAATATTCGACCCGACGCGAATATTCGTACCCAGCAGAATATTTTATTGCGAGCACCGGCGTTCATTTCGGTCCGCAAGTCCTATCAACAGATTCATAACAATACGGCGGCGCCCTGAGCAATGCGTAACGTTGGGCCATGCAGTAGTTGACTATATGCTGGTGAGCTTCTTTGTGGCTATACCTGCGAAGCTGGTACAGTCAGAGCTGTGGACGAAATACCCCGCAATACGTGCCAGTTCAGTGCCAAGTGAGAGGGCATTTTTGTGGCTGGAGAAGTCGCTTCAGCTAGAAGGGAACTAACTACTTCTGCCTGACCATGTGGAGCAGCCGGTTTTCCTTCACGACAACCTTTTACGTTCATCCCAGCAACGCGATTTTGTGCATATGGCAAGCTAGCCTAATCAGTGCTGTGTACTAGCCATCTTCTCTGATATTTCCACTCTTCTAAGAATAATGTTCGAGACTTTGATACTTTTTTGTGCAGCCGCACACATCTTTTGTGTTCATTTCATCACGGTTAGTTGAACTGTGATGCTCTTGGATGCTCAAATAATGTTTTGTAGTAGTTAAATGCGTCTGTCCTTGATTATTCGATATTCGATTCGATATTCGGAACCAAGTATTCGTATTCGATTCGTATTCGAAAAATTTGATATTCGCACACCCCTAGTAACAAGAAAAAAAAAATTAGAAACTTTGTGGATGGCAGAAAAAAAAGTTGCATCAGTCTTTGCATTGAAATTTTGTCCAGCGCCTAGTGCTGTACTTTGTCTGGCAGCTTACTGCCTTTGCTTTTGTGTCTGTAGTTGTGTGTGGTTACCTTGTCTAAGCAGTGAAATTACATCAACTGTCACTGCAGAATTCACGCCAGCCCATGCGGTAGTGCTTTCCGCATGGAAAAGCTAAGACACAAGGTCTGAACGCACTGTGGCTTACATTGCGGGCAATGTTCCACAATCTGTGCCTTGTATTTGGGCATCTTCGTAGAGCACGGAAGGGGCGGTCCCTTTCTGTGTAATTTGTAAACGTTCCACTTTTCATTCCTTTTGTGCCATCTTGTTGCATTTTTCTTGCAACGTGCTGTGCTACGCCCGTCCTATGGCAGCTTTCAACACCACTCCTCTTGCAAGAAGTGCCCACATCAGCTAATGCTTGCATATTTAACAAATGCATCTTTTTAGCGTCTGGAGGGATTGGGATGAGATGAAAAGCATCTCTGCTAGCAAAAAATATTGAGCAGTTTACTCCCTCTTAACGAAATTAAGTTTACCTGATGTTTAATTAAGCTAAATTGGGATATTAACATGGTAGTATATTTAGGGTCCTGTTTAGCGGAAAATTTGATGGCGGCGGCCTGAGTGAAAAATACCCAGAGAAGCAAGCTAGGTGGCCTGCGTAGGTCATGTGACCTTTTGACATCATCACAACCTGCCAAGCGGATCGTGAGCAAACTGCCCGGCGTGGCAGGCGGAAGTTAAATTAATGATTGGTCATGAGAGGTTGCTCAGAAAGAGCATTATGGGTCTCACACCACACCGGTGGCAACACCTGCGATTGCCAGGAGTTGTACGAGGAATACTAACGATCTATGAATGTAAAGTAGAGAATGACTAATTGTGCATATATGAGCATTAACCCATTACAGTTGACAACCGAAAATTCGGACCCCTGATTTTTTAGACATGCTTGATTATTCGGACTTTTTCGCGGCACTGTGACATGAACCTCACAGCCAATGTATAAGAGCGCCTGAAATTTCACACAGATCGCAACTGACTGCTTAATTGTTCAGACCTTCTTCAGAGTCTCTTCCAGCACCCAAGCTGGCACATGATGTGTGCAGTGGAACCTTGTTCATTCAAACTGCAAGACAGATCGAAAGCTTTATAAACAAAACAAAATTCAAGCTAAAAGGGAGCCTCTTAAATGGCAGGGCTGACAGTCTCCGCGAGTTGACACATTGCGCCTGCCAAAAGGCCTTTCCTGAACTGTAGAGTTTAGGTACTTTTTTATTTTGAAGTTCTGCACACGCCTTGCGTAGTCTTTTGAACTGAACAGACATCAGCTCCTTCTTCAATCCAGCAGAGTTTGTATAGTACCTTGACTAATCTACCTGATTTCCCTTCTTTTTTTGCTTCCGGCTTGGCTGTGTGATACACTTCATGGTTTACCTGATAGGGTATAGCTACGGTCATGATCATCGTCATCACCATTACTAGTACCTTGGCCCATATGAACGACCCGGTGGTCTCATTGTCTGCCTCATATGTGGGAGGTGCGGGGTCCAGTCTCCAGTGCAGCCTGTGCTTCCCACCTCCCAGTGGGTGTAAGCTTTACACTATCCTGGTGCTCAGCACCTATGGTGTGAAATGCTAGGGAAAATTGGTCTTTCACTGCACCTCATGCAGACCAGACCTGATTCTGTTTGGCCAAGCTGAACTTAAGCCATGAAAATGAAATCTTTGCCTTCAGATTAACACCTTGTAGGTGATCGTGATCTGCTTCCAGAATCTGAGTGACTTGTTCCGTGTGTAGTTCTTAAAGTTCGCCAAATTCCGATGAGATGGAATGTGTAGCTTTAGCTGTGGTCGGGAAAAAATGTGCAATGAAATGGTGCTAGGTTTCCAGCACCTTTGCAGTGTTCTCTGTGTTTTCTATTGGCTGCAGGTGGTGCAGGAGAGTGGCCCTCCGCACATGCGCACCTTCCGGACACGCTGCACAGTGGGGGAGCTGAGCGCCGAAGGGGAGGGCAATGGCAAGAAGGCCTCCAAGAAGGAGGCTGCCCAAGGGGTGCTCGAGCAGCTGCGCAAGCTGCCGCCCCTTGAGCCACCCCCGGGACCGGTGGTAGCGTCGACCGGGCCCGGCAACGCGCAATTAATGAAGCGTCGGGCGCCCCCCAAGAAGCGCGCCCGCAACCTGGTGCGCGACCAGCAGGCTGCAGCACCACCGTGCGAGGTAGGTCTTCCTCTCGATGATAGGTGCCTGGCTACAGAAGTTTGGAGAGGGCTTTATGGAGGGTTATGGTAGCTGTGCACCCGCTGTAGATACTATCTTCTGGTATTTTTACATAAGGCTCTTCTACACCTTGATTCCGCAATGCCTGCATGACTGCCGTAGTTCCGACTGAGTCAGATGCTTTCTTGTATCTATGAGAGTTAAATAAAAGGGGTTGGTTATATTCTGCGCATTTCTCTATCACCTGATTGATAGTGTGAACATGATCTATTGTTGAGTAGCCTTTACGAAAGCCTCCCTGATCATTTGGTTGATTGAAGTCTAAGGTTGTCCTGACTCTGTTAGCAATTACTTAAATAAATACTTTGTAGGCATCGGACTGATCAGTCTGTAATTTTTCAAGTCCTTGATGTCCCTTTTTCTATGGATTAAGATGATGTTAGCCTTCTTAACTTATTAGGACAAGCAGAGAAAATGTGGGTTTATGTTTTTTCTTGCTCAAGACATGAGCAACACTTCTTCCTCGACACACTAGAACGTATGCTCTCCCGAGCAGCAGTGCATGGACAAATGGGAAGCCAAACACTAACCTCTGATAACACTCCAGTGTGCACTGTTAGAGAATGAAGAATGTACACTTCTAAATGGCAGATTTATTCCATGTATCCTAATGTCTCAGACATCGTTTGAAAAAATGAAACATGCAACTAAAATTATGTTTCTATAGTCCTTTAATAATGTGACATTATTAGGTCAGAGCACTGGCTATCAAAGTGCTAGGATATTTCACGGTCTAGGTACAGGAGACTAGTCTGTTAGAACTTTATTGCTTGCATTCCACCTCTGGGATTATGATGAAGGCATAAAGCTTGTCGGCAATCATGGTGGCTGCCTAGGGTCAGGCTTCAGCATCATGATCTGTCTTGGCTGCTGCTGCCTTTGCGTAGGTGAACCCCATATCCCGGCTGATCCAGATCCAGCAGGCAAAGAAGGAAATGGAGCCCACCTACGTACTGGTGTCTGAGCGAGGCGACCCCCGACAGCGCGAGTTCGTTCTTCAGTGCAAGCTGGGAAACCTCACTGCACAGGTAGGTTTGGTTGGTACCACCCATCTGCTGTGCTTGGGGCGCGAAAAGTGGTTTGTGGTACCCTTGGGAACAAAAGTGATGCATACCAACCAAGCATTGGCTGGACTCAATCGTACCGCCTAGGGGTGTGCGAATATTCGATAATTTCGAATATTCGATCGAATAGCACGGTATTCGATATTCGCTTCGAACCGAATTCTCGGTATTCGAAATTTCGAAGTATTCGCCTCGCGCGAATAGTGTTTCTGGGGCGCTTGCCCGCTTGCTTCATGTGGTTTCAGTTCCGAGTATTGCCGCATAGATGGCTTTTTTTTATCGCGCTTTCAACGCTCGGGGGTCAGTCAATACACGAATCACAACCAGGTCGGGGTGCGAACCCAGCTACAAACGAAATAAAGGTGAGGGCGACGCGCTCTTGCGGAAGATCCTGCGTTCTGGCCGTCTCCGAGCCTCCGCACTGCCATAAGCCGCGTCGCTGCCACCGTGTCGAGGCAGACGCAAAGAAGGAAGAGCACTGCCATCAGTCGTCTAGCAAGAAACCTCAGTTTACTGTTGTTGTTGTTGCGACTGAGCGAAGGATGAAAAGGAAAGTGTACGGGCCTGCCGACTGGCTCTAGCCGAGCCACCACCGCTGCCACGAGCAGATAGAGGAGAGTTCAAAGATAAGTGGAAAGAAAGAAAAACGAAAAAAGACGCGCGTCACACAACGCAACAACCGCGTCCGCCGCGGCGTACGCTGGCTGGAAGATCAGATAAGCACCGAAGCCGCGCCCGCTCCACCGCCTCTCGATTTTATTTCCCGTTAGAGTTGCGGAAAAGATTACCAGATAGGACAGATGCGAAGATAAACACGCAGCCCTACCGCGCTATCGCTTCACCCTGGTGACGAATCATGCGTACGGAACATGACCGACCGTTCTCGGCAGCTTTCAAGCAAGCCATCATATTACCGGCGGAGGCGCGAAAAATTCAGCGGCAGCACGGGGACTCGATGTCGCCGAAGTGTATACTTACGTCAATGGGAAGGGCGCCTTTAGCGTGTGATAACGCTAAGCTTATTGTGCACCCGTGGAGGATTACTGCCGTTAACGCTCGGCATCTACGACTGGCGTCTTTTCTTGCTATTCTGACTGCTTGCGCGTTGATGGGAACGGAACGCCGCCGTAATCAGGGCATTGAGCCATCTTCGGTGGTGTGCCGAACTCCGTCGCCGCAACTCGGGCACTCCCATACGTTGGAGGCTGAGAGCATTCTTGATGGAAGCGCGATGCTGAGTGCTGCTCGGAAGTAATACCGGGGACAATTTTGCCAGGACGCGCGAGCGGTGCGAATGACGTTTCGCTTGCGGCGCGAGTTTTGTACACCCGTTTCCATTCTTGCTCGAGGGAATGCAAGTCTGGGAATGTAAAAGTTGTTCTTCCAGTATAAATTGCCAGTAAAAATTGTTCTTCACTCTAGGTGTTAAAATTTTGAAGTGTGGTTTTAAATAAAGCCTCAGTGCAGTGTGTAATGGCATCGTGTGTTGGGAAAATAAATGGTTTTGGAAATGCCCACTGTCACTCAGCCTCTTTTAGTGCCAGAAGTACTATTCGAACTATTCGCTTCGAAATTATTCGAAGAAAATTGCTATTCGCTTCGAATTCGCTTCGAATCAAAAAAACACTATTCGCACACCCCTAGTACCGCCACATCACGGCTGGACCTGGTTTTAAGACAGCCAAAACAGGGAATTTTTTTATCTGCTGTCATATCAATCTCTTTGCTTGAATCCGTCATGCACCTGCTAATTGAAAATGCCAAAAACTTGGCACTGTGTAATGCAGTTTGATTAGTGTTTGATTAGTGCTTGTATGGTCTGCATCATTTCTGTTCCTGACGGCACATAAAAAAAATGAAAAGGTTTGAAGAAGCATGCTGTTTGAGCACTGTCCTGTGATAAATATCGCTAATGGCTTACATCGACATGCGCTTGCATCGGTAAAAAGTCTTTCCTGTCTCCAGTGCACTCACTGCTTAAATGGCTGCAAGTCAGCACTTCTGGTTTTCTTGAGATATGCAGTGGCACAAACAATCATTGCATGCTGGAGAAGCAAGCAGTAGTGAAAAGTAAAAAGAACATCCATGTGGACATAGTTAAGAGCCTTAAGGGGGGACACTGGTCTTGAAAATAAAATTTTATTAATTTAGTCATAGTTATGAAATTTTCAGGGCACATGTATTTTTGTGCACTGATTTTAGATATGTCATTTAATTTCATGTAAAACAATTCCTTGAGCACTTATGCACTTTTTATGCTAGTATTTTGCGGAGAGTTTTGAAGAAAATTTGCTGCAGGAAACTCGCTGAAATGTATGCCATTGGGTTCTCTCGACACCAAGGAGTAGAATAAGGGTAAAATTATCATCCTGGCTATTATAGAACTTGAGTAATAGGGTACTGAAGCTGCCACTTCACACACAGGAATACACATTTTCCTTCTCAGTTCTGAAGCGACAACTTCAAAACTCTATAACTTAAGTTCTATGATAGGCAGGAAGACAATTTCACCCTTATTGTACTCCTTGGTGCCAAGAGAACCCGATGGCATACATTTCAGCGAGTTTCCCGCAGCAAATTTTCTTCAAAACTCTCCGCAAAATACTAGCATAAAAAGTGCATATGTGCTCAAGGAATTGTTTTACATGAAATTAAATGACATATTTAGAATCAGCACACAAAAGTACATATTCCCTGAAGATTTCGTAACTGTGACTTCATTAATAAATATTTTTTTTTCAAGACCAGTGTCCCCCCTTAAGGGGGGACCCTGCTCTTAAAAAATTTTTTTAATTATTTAGATATAGTAATGAAATTTTCAGGCCACATGTATTTATGTGTGCTGATTTTAGATATGTCATTTAATTTTGTGTAAAACAATTCCTTGAGCACTTGTGCAATTTTTATGCAAGTCTTTTGGAGAGAGCATATAAGAAAATTTGCTGCAGGAAACTTGCTGAAATGCATGCCATTGGGCTCTCTTGACACCAAGGAATGCAATAAGGGTAAAATTATCATCCTGGCTATCATAGAACTTGAGTTACGGGGTACTGAAGCTGCCACTTCACAAACAGGAATACACACTTTTCTTCTCATTTCTGAAGCGACAACTTCAAAACTCTATAACTCAAGTTCTATGATAGCCAGGATGATAATTTTACCCTTATTGCATTCCTTGGAATCAAGAGAATCCAATGGCATGCATTTCAGCGAGTTTCCTGCAGCAAATTTTCTGCAAAACTTTTCCCAAAATACTTGCATAAAAATTGCACAAGTGCTCAAGGAATTGTTTTATACGAAATTAAATGACATATCCAGAATCAGCGCACAAAACTACATGTGGCCTGGAACTTTCATAACTGTGACTTCATTAATAAAAATTTTTTTTCAAAGACCAGGGTCCCCCCTAATGCAATGCTGTGTGTCCCATTTCACTGAGTACACTCCTTCGAGGACACATCTATTCATCCTTGAAGCCTAGGCCTCAAAGTTGTACTAGAAAGGTACCCCTCAAGTTCCACTTTAACAAATTTTCAGTTCCCATCGAGTTCGAATTGTCGAGAGTCTAACATTGGCCATCACAGGCCATCTAGGTGAAAATGGGCTTTTCTGAAATGAGCTCTGGGAAATGCTGATTAGAAATCTTTAGCTTGGCGACACATTCTGTCCTTAGCATCTTTGTTGCACCTGTCAGAATGTGCTCTTCCTTGCTGCACTACAGGGCGTGGGTCCCAACAAGAAGACAGCGAAGCGGCTTGCAGCCGAAGCCATGTTGCAGCGGCTTGGATACTCGCGCCCGCCTGCAACCAGCCAGGCAGGTGGAGGAGCAGCAGCAGCTACGGTCGATGGTACAGAGCAGCCGCCCCCTGCTTCCAACGCTGCCACCCGCGGAGTGGTGTCTCCGCTGAGCCCCCGCGGCGGGCGTCAGCTTGTGCCGGGCCTTCTGCTGGTGCCCGGCCATGGAGCCGCCGGTGCAGGCTCAGCTGCCGCTGGGTGTGGCGTTGGTGGCAGTGGAGGGAACCGCATGGCTTCCGCTGGGGACCTCCAGGCGAGCTCAGCAATTGCGAAGGAGCTGCTCGACAAAGGTGGGCAGGACAGCAGGCGTTCGAAACATTTGTTGCTACGCTGGCATAGGCGGACTGGTGGAAACTGCGTTGATGTGAGAAAAGTTTTCAGGAAATGTCAGTGAAAGGAACAGCAAGCGTTTGAAGTCTGGCCATTGTGCTAATGTGGGATAGAGTTTGGGGAAGTGGATTCTTCAGTGAGCAGCCAACATTTGAAGTTGTGAAATGAGTATATTATATTTTTTTCTTATTTTACAAATTTTCTGTTCTGAGGCTAGTGGCCGTGGACGTAGTCATGCCTGCCATGGATATTTGTGCCACTGACAAGTGATAGCTGAAACATCCATAAATGACAGTGTGTTTGGTTTATTAGTTATATCCGCATTAATTATCCTTTGGCCATTTGCACATTTCATGCGTTATTTCATTTGCTTGTTACAGGGAACATGTGTTACATTTTGGCACCTCAGTCTTTACTACAAGAAAACTGCAGTCAGTTTTTAGGTCTAATGTTTGGGACATTGACCCCATGGGTGTATTGGTACTTTTAATCAGTATGTTCTGTAAGCTGATTGGTACACATATTTAGTCATGGAAAACATGCATTTATGTTTGTGTCATCAAACCTAGAGTTCTGAACAAAGAAAAGATCAGCACTGACAGCTCAAATAGTGAATGTCTTTGACTTTCTTTTTAAGTAACGTGTGTCGGCAAGTTCCTTTCGTGTGAACGCTCCTCACAAGGATCTCCTAGGAATTTGAACAGTGCTAGCTGTGTGAGGGATGCTTTTAAGCTATTGTGACAGCTGTGACGTTTTTGTATTCATCAAGCGTTTGAATACAGCATGTCTATATGTTCCAAGGATCAGTCTACAGATTGGCCACTTCTGTATGGTTGGTGAGCCACAGTGTGGGCTCATTTTTTACTTGGGAAAATGCAAAAGGGGCATGGCTTTGTCACACGATGTGTTGTCATAGTAGGTACTAGGTGTAGCACGTGTCAGGTATAACTTCTAGCAAAGGCAGCGTGCTTCTCTGGCATTTGCAAGGCTTTGTGGTTCTCACGGTCGTTCTTATGCACAGAATGCCCTAGACCCATTGCAATGGCTAGTAGCCTGAAAATGCAGGTTAAAAATACAGCACCCAGTAATGTAACAGTAAGGTTCTACTTTAATGGGGTCAAACGCAGACTCGTGTTTTATCCCTGCATATATTGTTGTCAGGTGATCTGTCTGACGACTATGAATATATCCCCAGAGTATGTTGCACATTATGCTGATGCAGCTGTTGAATGTTTCACTTTTCTGAAGGCGTGTCCCCAACAGCTGAAGCTCTCCGCCAGACTGCGCCTGTGACGGCGGCTCCAGTTCGACCCAAACAGCAGCTACTCTACCTCGCCGAGGTGCTGGGCTTTCAGGTCAGTGCTGCTATTTCTTTGCTGCAGATATGTGTGCTCCTGAAAGCATGCGTTGTGCATTCGAAGGAGTGCAGACATCATATTTTGGCTGGGTGTTCTTTGTAATGATGCTCAAGACACTTGTAAATCTAACTGCCACGCGGAGTTCTTCTATATGCATTAAATAATTTGTAGGGGTGTGTGAATATTCGAAACTATAATAGTTTGCGAATAGTGTTTTCGATTCAATTCATGCATCACTTTCACGAGACTTCATGGGATGCGACACTGCCTCTGCACAAAGCTATCATTGCTTTCACGATTTGAACTGTTCAAACCTCCTAAGCTTTCAAAAATTAAATGTTTAGTTCATTTAAACTGGTGGCAAAACATTGCGACATTCCCAAATGGCAGTATCTTGCTCTTGTCACGCGTGTTAAATGCGGCGGCTTCGCCGCTTTACATTAGTGCAAGGGGGCGGAGCATCTGAAAACAACGAGGGCAGTGGCTACTATTGCCATTGCCTCGTCGGACAGGATATGTTGTGAAATTTCTTTCGCAATAGGGACATTGTAAATGCTGACTGAATTATGCAGGCACTAGAAAGAGAGCCTTTGAAATTCTGTGTCAAAAAATGCTAATCGACATTTTTATGAAGTGAAATTGCCAGATGCCTTTGTGCTTCATTCGACAGCTACATTTTTCATAATTAAGCGATTGTTTATCAGAAGTTTTGCCACGTACAGTGAAAGCTCGTTAATTCGACCCCCGTTAATTCGGAAAATCGGATAATTCGACGCGCACGCGCGGTCCCTACAATTATACATAGGAGTCTATGGGGCGAAACTCTCGTTAATTCGAACAAATTTTGCCGCGCATCGGTTAATTCGACTTCACTCCGCAGCCCGCCAAGTGGGTGCGCCGAGAGCAAAAAGAAAAAAACACTGCCACGAGTGGCACTACTGTACGGCTGATAGGTCATCCGTATGGTCATCGTCATCAGCAGCGTGAGAGAGGGAAGCGAGGTTAGCGGCGGCCGAAGCGGCTGGCGTCTTTTTTTTGTGCTTTGTTGTGTCACAGCAGTCGCTATGATCGCAGTTATTTACGGCACCTTTTTTGGTGATTGCGCGCTTTGTCAGCGTGTTTACTGCGCTGCTTATTGTTGCTGTTTTGTTGCGACTGACAGAAGGGTGAAAGGAAATTGCACGGGCTTGCCTACTGGCTCAGCGGAGCCACCACCGCTGCCACATGCAGATAGAGGAGAGTTAAAAGATCAGAGGAAAGATAAAGAGAAAAGATAAGACGGGCATCTCAGCAACAACCGTGTCCTGCGCGGACGCTGGCTGATAAAACAGATAAGCGGCCGGAGCTGCGCTCGCTTCACCTCCTCCCCGCGCTGCTTTCGGGTGGGTAGCGCGTGGGTAGCGTGCAGTGCCTGCGCGCCTCGCCTTTGTGTCCTGTCAGCTGACCGAGGATGAAATAATTAAAGTGACAGGCACTGACAACGACCATTCGTCGGAAGGTGACGATTGTGAGCAGTTGTCCCAAATGCCGAAGTGCACGGTGAAAGAAGCCGCAGAAGCCTTGTCTGTGCGGGAGGACTTCTGTGAACAAATCCCTGACGGCGCGTGCGCAGCGGAGCACCTGGCAGCTGTTAGAGCTATCGTAGTCGCTCAAATTCGCTCAAAAAAGCAGACAACGATAACAGATTTCTTTGCCAAATAAAGGTACGTCCTGTTGCGGCAAACATTGTTTTTGTTGTTCATTCGATAATTCGACATTCGGATAATTCGACAATTTTTCGCGGTCCCGTCAGTGTCGAATTAACGAGCTTTTACTGTAATACGTTTTTTTCTCGGCGTGCTCTGATGGCAGTTTTCACCGCACTACACAAGCGGCTGGTCGTGATATGGCAAGCGTTTGCGTGATGGTTCGTGCTGTTATCTCGCTTGCGCCACTAACACCACAGAATATAGTATAGCAGTGTGGAGAGTTGGTAGCCGGCAAGGAGGTTATAGAACTTCCTCATTCCAAACACTCATTTCAAACACCAACTAGCCCAGCTTTGTGCTTAAAAGAACTTCCTCTAGCATGGAGGAAGAAAGCAAGCAAACGTTTCTTCTTCCATGGTGGCCAGGTGGTCTGCAAGCTTCGCACCTCGCTGTTGTTGACGCACTCCTAAAAAAACTATGTTACATTCAGTTGAACGTGGTATATGTAGGCCAACTTCAATTTGTCCTCAGTTTCCTTTCAAGCTGTGTTCCTGGTTTTGCGTGCAGGTACAGTTCACTGACTTCCCCAAGGGCAACAAGCAAGACTTCCTGTCGCTGGTGACATTGAACACGAGCCCGCCACAGGTGAGCCACGGGGCGGGCTCGTCACTGGAGGCGTCTCACGACGAGGCCGCGCTGGCTGTGCTGCGGACGCTCGCGCACCGAGGGCTGGACACACTTGGTCAGCCGCCAGCCAAGGACACACCCGAGCCACCGTTGCGCCTGCGTCAATAAACGCCGCCCGGCCTCTCATGTGCCTGCTTTTACCTGTGTCCCGAAAGCTCGCTGTTATGTACTAGTTGAAAAAAAAAAAGAAAAAGGAGGGGGGTTACATGAGCGGCATCATTTCTGCTATGAACGTGACCAGCCATCCTCATTGCCCTGGCAAGTGTTTGTAAGATGTGGGCGCTCTCTCTCTATATTTTTTTTTCAAATGTGAACCGTTAAAAAGGAATGTTTCGGAGCATAACTTGATAGCCCTTTGTTTCTGAGGGAAGTCAGAAAACATGAAATGCTTTGCAGATAAAAAGTAGTAGTGTCGTAGTGAGCTCTTAAGCATATTCTCAGTCTTGCTTATCTGCAGTTGGTAGGTGGAGTGCATGCATGTAGTTGCACTTGTTTCTGGCTGCACACATCACACTCTTACTTGTTAACGGATAGTTCTGATATTCCCATGAAATGTGACTGCACTGCTCTTTACTTAGTGAGCCACTTTATATTTCTGCAAGCATCCAGTTTGCAGGCCTCCATATTTTAATTGATGCTCTGTTGCTTTTTCAAGTTTTAAGGAGAGTGTAGTTTGCGGACCTCAAAAGTGGAGTTCTACAGTTACATTTCGATGATTGTTTCTCTATTTTTGTGTTCATTGGCTTTTGCATATGTGACATTATTTCGTGCCAAAACCGAACTCTTGGTGCACTTGCTGGAAGGCTGTACATAGACATGCATCTACTTATGTATCGTTTTCAGTACAAAAGCACTTCTTCACGAGGTCAAACAGGCTCACTGGTTTGTTTGAAGCTTGAACTTGAGGGTAATCTCAGGCAAACCATAAATAAATAAAATGTTGCCGTTGCTGAGATTTGAACTCACGGCAGCATGGTTAGGTCAGCTTTGCTGGCCACTGCACGAGAGCACTAAGTTATCGCCGCAGCTGATCATGCCTCGTATTAAACTGCAACACATTCTCGCGCTGTGCATTGCACATCATCTTCTTCATCAACTAATATTGCTATCAAGCTGATATTCGCGCTTTGAGCTGTGCGGCGGTAGTAACTCTTACAGTGGGGGCCTGGCCCTCATTTTAAGAGCCGCTAAGATTTGCTCACAACGATCCACTTCATGCATCTATTCCTACATCAAGGGTTCATGCCGCGGGAACCATCGCCTCATTTCGCTGAACCCTGGACCACACCTTCGTCTTCCGCCTTTTCTGTTGCAACTTAAAGCAATTCTGACCGCTGTGGATTCGTGTTGCTTTCACTTAGCACTGCTGATTCCACCCTGACATGGTCGACAACTATGCTTGTGACACGTGGCTGTGAAGACACAATAAGACATTTCCAGTGTGAATGCCCTGCGTTTAGCGCTGACAGAAAAGAAAACTGATAATTTAATTCGTCGTCAGTAATATACTTATAAGCGTGAAACGCATTGCAAGAAAGGCGAAAGGCATTCCAGGGTGCCCATTAGATGGTGGTAGGCACACTCGAGCCATGAGGAGCCGCCGTCATCAGCCACTTTTTTTAAGCTTAAAGGAAAAGATACCAGTGATCATTGTGGGGCCAGGATATATCTGAAAAGTTCCGCTTGATGACTCTGGCACAATTTACTCGGCGCTAAGTTGAACTCGAGTAAAGGGCTCAATCGCAATTTTTGCCAGAAGGCCGAAAAAAAAAACACACATGAGCATAGCTCCCTCCTAGGTCCCCCTAACTTTGGTTTAGTTTATGAGGATTTAACAGCTCAAAGCGATTCAGGCTATAAGGGACGCCGTAGTGAAGGGCTTCGGAAATTTCGACCACCTGGGGTTCTTTAATATGAACTGACATCGCACAGTACACGGGCCTCTAGAATTTCGCCTTCATCGAAATTCGGCCGCCGCGGCCGGGATCGAACACGCGCATTTTGGGTGAGCAGTCGAGCGCATAACCACTGAGCCTCCGCTGCGGCTCATTGCAAAACTTCGCGCTGTTCTGCTGACAAGGAAGATCGTTTTGTGACTGCCACAGTGCATCTCATGTTCTGCAGACATGCGCATTGCGAAGGTCGTT
Source organism: Amblyomma mixtum (assembly GCF_055824585.1). Taxonomy (NCBI): domain Eukaryota; kingdom Metazoa; phylum Arthropoda; class Arachnida; order Ixodida; family Ixodidae; genus Amblyomma; species Amblyomma mixtum. The sequence goes on along the minus strand of NC_143013.1, from coordinate 32,435,656 downwards.
GCACCAGTTCGCAAGGAATGGTACGAGGACTCCAGGTGATCTATGAATGTAAAGTAGAGAATTACCAATTCCACGTATATGGGAATTAACCTACTAAAGCTATTGCGTCATACCCTTAAGACGGAGCATCTCAGTGAGTGATACGACTGTTTGTTGAGTTCCATGGAGTGCATATAGCGCAGCTCTCTCTCATCTCTTTGAAGCTAGGTGCTGGCTGTAGCGACTCTACATATAATGCAACGGCCAATGGTGGCCATGGGCTGGCAGTTGCAAATGCGATGAACGTCATGTCGTCCTTCGGAACAAATCGGTAGCCTCACGGCTATCCCACTGTTGACCTCCGTTGTATACTAATTAGGTCACGATGATTGCGAAGTTTCGGTTCGTAGACTGCGCATTTGCCGCTGCTCCGTTAGGAGCTGGTCCGATGAGCGCGTACGCTCGAATGCGACGTAAATACAGGTGCAAAACCAGTGTGCGGTGGCGCCGTTCTTGCTGCACCACTTTGGCTTGGTTTTGTGACCTCGCGTACAGCGGATGTCTGTCTAGACAGCTGTGCGCATCTGCGTCACATGCGTTTAAGTGTATAAGCATAGGGGTGTGCAGGGTTCATTACCCCCTCCCGAACCTCCTCTCACCTAGGCCCTTCCCGTCTAAATAGATGAGAACGATTATAAAACATTTATTTCGATGTGATGGAACTGCAAAATATACAAAACGTTTCATGGTTATATCGGCAGAGGAAGGCAGTTCCTGCGCCGCTGAGGCATCAGTGTAATACGCGCTTCCGAAGGAATTTTCATTCCCTCTAAACAACAGCAAATATGACACACCTGTCTTTTAAGTTTTAACAGCGACGCTGTTTAAGCCGGAGGTTGTTCTGTTAGTCGTGCGCAGCGGTGAGTGTGTTCGGGTCGGTTTGGTTTATTGGGGTTAACGTCCCAAAGCAACTCAGGCTATGAGGGACGCCGTAGTGAAGGGCTCCGGAAATTTCGACCACCTGGGGTTCTTTAACGTGCACTGAAGTCGCACAGTACACGGGCCTCTAGAATTTAAGTAAATTGGTTTTTGAGGAAAGGAAATGGCGCAATATCGGTCTCGCATATCCCGGCGGACACCTGAACCGCGCCGTAAGGGAGGTGAGGAAGGTGGAAGTGAAAGAAGAAATAGAAAAAGAGGTGCCGTAGTGGAGGTCTCCGGAATAATTTCGGCCATCTGGGTATCTTTAACGTGCACTGACATCGCACAGCACACGGGCGCCTCTTGCGTATCTCCTCCATCGAAACGCGGCCTCCATCGAAATTCGGCCGCCGCGGCCGGGATCGAACCCGTGTCTTTCGGGTCAGCAGCCGAGTGCCTAACCACTGAGCCACCCCAGCGGGGTGTGTGCGCAGTAATGAGGTCACGGATAGAGAGAGTGAAAGAAATGAAGAGGAAATTTAAAATTGGTTTTTGAGGAAAGGAAATGGCGCAGTATCTTTCTCACAACTGGGTGCACACCTGAACCGCGCCATAAAGGAGGGAGGGAAGGAAAAAATGAAGAAAGAGAAAATTAAAAATTGGTTTTCGTGGAAAGGAATGGTGCAATATCCGTCTCACATCTCGGTGGACGCTTGAACCGAGCCGTAAGTGAAGGTTTGGTTTGGTTTATTGGGGTTTAACGTCCCAAAGCGACTAAGGCTATGAGGGACGCCGTAGTGAAGGGCTCCGGAAATTTCGACCACCTGGGGTTCTTTAACGTGCACTGACATCGCACAGTACACGGGCCTCTAGAATTACGCCTTCATCGAAATTCGGCCGCCGCGGCCGGGATCGAACCCGCGTCTTTCAGGCCAGCAGCCGAGCGCCGTAACCACTGAGTCACCGCGGCGGGGCCTAAGTGAAGGGAGTGAAAGAAGAAATGAATAAAGGAAATTGAAAAATTTGTTTTTGAGGAAAGGAAATGGCTCAGTATCCGTCACTTCTCGGTGGACGCCTGAACCGCGCCGTATGAGAAGGGAGGAAGGTGGGAGTGAAAGAAGAAAAAGAAATAAGCCGGAGGTTGTTCCGTTAGTCGTGCGCAGCTGTGGCTGTGTTCGCTGTAATAAGGTCACGGATAAAGGAGAAAGTGAACGAAGAAATGAAGAAAGAGGAAATTGAAAATTGGTTAGTGAGGAAAGGAAATGGCACAGTACCCGTCTCACACCTCGGTGCACACCTGAACCGTGCCGTAAGAGAAGGGATAAAGGAGGGAGTGAAAGGTGAAATGAAAGAGGAAATTATAAATTGTTTTTTGAAGAAAGGAATGGCGCAGTATCTGTCTCACTTGTTGGTGCACACCTGAACGCGCCGTAAAAGTAGAAAAGAAGGGAGGGAAGGAATAAATGAAGAAAGAAAATTAAAAATTTATTTTCGAGAAAAGGAAATGGAGCAGTATCCGGCTCACATCTCGGTGGACACCTGAACCGAGCCGTAAGTGGAGGGAGTGAAAGAAATGAAGAGGAAATTAAAATTGGCTAGTGAGGAAATGGCGCAGTACTCGTCTCGCATCTCGGTGGACACCTGAACTGTGCCGTAAGAGAAGGGATAAAGGAGGGAGTGAAAGAAGAAATGAAAGAGGAAATTGTGAATTCTTTTTTTGAAGAAAGTAATGGCGCAGTATCTGTGTCACATTTTGGTGCACGATAAAGGAGAGAGGGAAGGAATAAATGAAAGAGAAAATTAAAAATTGATTTTCGAGGAAAGGAAATGGAGCAGTATCCATCTCACATCTCGGTGGACACCTGAATCGCACTGTAACGGAAGGGAGGAAGGTGGGAGTGAAAGAAGAGAAATAAGCCGGAGGTTGTTCCTTTAGTCGTGCGCAGCGGTGGCTGTGTTCGCAGTAATGATGTAATGAGGCGCACTGTTTGTCTTTCATTTATTTTTTATTTGTGATATTTTATTTCTGTCATGTATTTTTTATTTTTGTTTGTGTCAGCGACGGCGGCCACCTGCGCCATACGCGACGTCACTCGGTTTCGCGCATGTGCAGAAGTGGCAAATCTGGGCTCCGGCTCACGCGAAGCGCGGTGTTGACTAGCCTAGTGAAGCTTTTCGCTTCGAAACCAACAGAGTAAAGGTATGGCGCAGACTTCGCGTCCTCTTAGGGGGGCGCACCGCTGCCTCTTCTCCCTGTGCGCACGACTATGCGTATAAGCTGCAGAACGTTCACTTGCGCAGTTTTCCGCGTACGTGGTGCGCGATTTTTTTTTTTGAAATACTGAAGTATAAAGAATCGAGCGGGCTTTTCATCCGATGTCCACAAGATGTCATGTCCAGACAGTTAGTAACTCTAGTTGCGCATATATACTGAGAGACATCTGCAGGGCTATGAGGGATGGCGTAGAGTGAACACCTCGGCTGGTGTGTGTGTTTTAAATAAAAGTGTCATCTTCTAGGGTAAACAAAGCACTAGAGGGTTAATAGAAACGCGAAAGCAATTAAGGTGTTGGTTTAGGTTTTATAGGGTTTTACGTCCCAAAGCGACTCGGGCTATGAGGGACGCCGTAGTGAAGGGCTCCGGAAATTCCGACCACGTGGGGTTCTTTAACGTGCAGTGACATCGCACAGTACACGGGCCTCTAGATTTTCGCCTCCATCGAAATTCGACTGCCGCTGCCGGGATCGAACCCACGTCTTTCGGGTCAGTAGCCGAGCACCATAACCACTGAGCCACCGCGGCGGCCCATAGCACGAGGAGGAATGCTAGTGCGCGCGAGCCGCGCAAGCACCTGCTCCTCTAACATGCCGCGCGAAAGTTTTGGGGTCAGGCCAAGACTGGCTCTCACCATATCTGCTTTTCCTTAGCTCGGTCTTACCTTAGACCGCACGATGGCTCAGGCGTTGCGCCAACCGTGTTGTCGGATTACAGGGAGGACTTCGTAAAACGGTTTTCACCGTTCGTGTCCGACTTTCTCCCCGTTGGGGTCCCGCTTGGAAGTTGGCATTTGGATCTAAACCGGACATGAAGTGGACGTCTGTGGCCCAGGGGATTTGAACGTATCGACCAGGCCAGGCTTTTTCGTCACAAAAATCCTAGACTGCTCGCCATTACTGCAAGGCGCAGCAGGCAAACGAGGCCTCATTTCAGTGGCGCATGCGCAAACGTGTACGCGCTAGTGTAAACGGCAGTTTGGCTTTGCGCCAGGTGACCTACTGCACTCGGATGTGCCCACATCTCGCTTGGCTGAAAGCTAGTGCGTACTGTGCGATCTCAATTAAAGAACCCCAGGTGGCCGAAATTTCCGGAGCCCTTTACCACGGCATAGACCATGGCTGCGTAGACATATGCGGGCAGTGTAACGTGGGGACGCGCCCCTGAATATTCACGCCTTACATCCTGCTTGTTCGGTATACATCTGCGCTAATAAATGCGCCTCCGCCGCGCTAAAACTGCTAAAACCCACAATACGATATTAGTTAGCGCTAATATACTTGACGAAGAACAACAGCACAGCGATGTACCGGCCCCGTTTTGTAGATGTGGTCAGACGAGCCAAAAGCGAGCCAGCACTCTCCCATTGTAAGTATGTATGCAGCGGGGACCGAGGGACGCCCGAGCGACGCATATAATAGCGACTCCGTTGGGTGAACTCGTCTGTTGTAACGAGACCTGGTTAGCGAAATCAGAGGGCCGGCCGGGCACTCGTCGGGCAATTAGATGCTGTATTTCCTTGATCCCTATCCCCGTGTGTAACAAGCTGCTGCTGCCAGGCTAATATATTCCTTGCCGATCCTCGTCGACGCTTCAATGCACCGGAGATCGGTTTCGGCTCAAAGTGTGTGCTTTGGCGCGCTCACTGTCCAGATTCATTTTCATTTTCATTATTTATATTTATATTATTAGCGCAGAGTTTCTTGGGATGTGAACAGTCGTAGAACAAGATACTTCATTTCAACATCAGGCGCCATCGCGCGTCTCATGGACCAAGAGGCGCTGCTGAACCTTCACCGCATGATTTTAAATATAATGGCGATCAGAACAATACACCTGGAGCATCCAAGGTTGCCTGATTTCCGCTTTACCGACCGCCATTATGAACTGAAGCAGTCTGTAATCATAAAGCGGCTTTTTTTACAGCATATTTTGTTTTTGTTTTTCTTCATGATTCGTTACTACGAACGACTCTCTTTATGGACACTTCGGTACTCGGGCACTTTTGCTCACTTTTGCTCGATAACCAAAGTGTCCATATTAATGCGGCACATTAACTTTTTTTTTCAGGGAAACGATTCACGTTGACGAACGTCTGCTTTCTGTCGCTGTTTTGGGAGTACAGGAGATAAAAGGATATGCCTTGCAGTGACTTGCAGACTAGATTCCCTCGCGCGTGCTCCAGTCAGCGCTGGCATGTGCCTCTAGCGTACGCGTTTGCTCTCTTCATCTGTGATAGTTTTTATTTGTCTGGCCGGCTCGCTGCGGGTATAAAATATCCCTAAAGATGCTTGTGCCAAAGCTAGCGCCCTCTTGAATTCGCCAGAAACACCTCACTTAGAACGCGTGACACTATTGGAAAGTAAATGAAATTAAAACAAGTGCTTGCACGGTGACGCCGATAACAGGCGAGGATTCTGCCAGACACGTCGCACACGCTACGTCATTGCTGCTACCATGTGGCTGCTTACAAATGAAGTAAGGAAAATAGTGCATAAAGGTTTCTTTAGAGATCAACGTCATTGCTGGTACCATGTGGGTGCTCACAAGCAAGGTAAGGAAAATAGGGCATAAAGGTTTCTTTAGAGATCACCTTCCTTGCCTTAATTATTCCGTATGTGTGTGCATGAGATTAAAACAATCAACGGAACGCGTGCATTCTTGCACTGGGGCAAATCTAGGTGTTGTACTCATTAGACAGCAAACTTGTTATATCTCTGATTTCTTTGCGTAATGCCCTTCACGGTGGCTTTTGATTACCGAGCAATCCATTTCTTCCTTGAACTGCGCAAGAACGCGAACAGCGTTCTGACATTCGCAACGAGAAATCTGGTCCCAAAAGCCCTAAAAGGTTTCGAGAATAACGCAGTTTTTACTTGCCGGAATTCAGATCCTGGACAAGTTCGCTTGTTCGAAACTGCTAGCAAGGTTCTCATTGGAACGATTTCATTGCCGAAAATATAGTTCGCCAGTTCACATACACAACGAGCAAAGGCGTGAGAAATCGGTGGCGCCGCTCACGAAGTTCGGTTGTTTGCTCGACAACTTGATGTTGGTTCCCTCATCTTAGTTCTTTCTATCAGCACGGTCTTAGGCCATGTAAATGAGCGTGGGAAACATTTAAATACGCAGCGTTATCTAAAGCGGTCCCGCTCAGCTATCGTCCTTGGTTCAAGCGGTCAACCTCGTGACTGCTGAGGGTCAAAACGCATCCAAAAACATGAATACTTGCGCAATAGTAAAGTCGATGACGCATCTGGCAATCCTACATTTTGCGCAACGCAGGAAGAGAGATTGTAAGCATGTCCGTCTTTGTGTCTGGAAGCATGCTATTTCGCGTTGCATGCATGCATACGCAATACACGTCGTGGGAACTGAATAGCGCGTGCGAACCAAGTGGGCGATTGAACTACTATTTTTCTTTCTTTTTTTTGGCCCGTAAGTAGAGAGTGGCAAAGATTGTTCTTTTGGCAAACAACGCCATATTACGCTTAAGCATTCGCCGGATCACGGATACACTTGTTCGAGATCTCGAGACGAGCGCTGTTGCCGAATTAAATGCGCACTTTGTTACCGATGAACGTGCCATTTATAAATACCTAATTAGCCGTGGGAAAGGAACTGATAGTTAATTGTCGCTTGAGAAAATGAGGCCTGCAAGAGAGTTATTTTAGAAGCAATTAGGCTTGTTACCTAATGAGCAAGAGAACCTTAACTGCGTCAGCTTGTTCTTAATAGCGGCAGAAGGCTGTTGAAACGCGAAAGAGAGGAGGTTAGAAGAAATAAAAGCAAGAACATTAAAGGTGCAGGCTCCTGGTGTAGTTTTTTTTATGATGTCGCCAAATAGTACAAATTAAACGTGTGAAAAATGACTGTCCCGAAATGCATCGCGAATATTTCTACTTATTCACACGGACCCCGCCGCGGTGGCTCAGTGGTTACGGCGCTCGGCTGCTGGCCCGAAAGACGCGGGTTAGTTCCCGGCCGCGGCGGCTGGAGGCGAAATTCTAGGCGTCCGTGTATTGTGCGATGTCAGTGCACGTTAAAGAACCCCAGGTGGTGGAAATTTCCGGAGCCCTTCACTACGAGGTCCCTCATAGCCTGAGTTGCTTTTGGACGTTAAACCCCAATAAACCAATAAACCAGCCAAACTTATTCACACGGCACAAAATTATTAGCTTTTTCTGTAAACAAAACGTGTCAAGATGACTCTGAGAGCCCTGAACCATATTTCAAACACACTTCCGCGCTGTCTCAGCAAGGCAAGATGCAGCGTCTCGACATGTTCATTCTATCTCGCTTGCGCGGCCACTAGCCATTGTTCGCAGTGTTAACTCGATCGCTGTGGCCGCCCTGCCTGAGATAGAAAACAAGTTCTAGGTCGTTTGGAAGAGAAATGTATGGCATGTATTGTTAATAGCATTTTTTTATGAGACGAGGGGAGTGAGCACGAAACAGAGTGCACGAAACAATTCTTTTGTTCGACTTGAATGCAAAAGCTACTGCACCAAAAACAGGGCTGATTCTAGTTTATAGGGTTTAACGTCCCAAAGCGACTCAGGCTGTGAGGGATACCATAGTGGAGGGCTCCGAATAATTTCGACCACCTGGGGTTCTTTTAACGTGCACTGACATCGCGCAGTACTCGAGCCTCTAGTATTTTGCCTGCATCGAAATTCGACCGCCGCGGCCGGGATCTAACCCGCGTATTTCGGGTCAGCAGCCGAGCACCATAACCACTGAGTTTCAGGTCTAATTGACAAAACAAACATATCTGGCACATTTATAGATCGTGCATATTTCGTAAAGTATGCAAGTTTTCTTTTAGCTCCACTTAATACTTCTTTAGTTTTGGCTGCTCAAATGTCACTGTCACCACGAAAGCGCGACCACGGAGTTCTAGGTTCTTGGTACTCAGGCGCCCGTATGTCGCGTTTTAGTGATCACGGGCGTTTTAGGGATGACGTCTCAAGGGTGACTTTTACCGGGCAACGATACCCAGTACGGAAGGGGGGGGGGGGGGTTAACGTCCCAAAGCGACTGAGGCTATGAGAGACGCCGTAGTGAAGGGCTCCGGAAATTTCGACCACCTGGGGTTCTTTAACGTGCACTGACATCGCACAGTGCACGGGCCTCTAGAATTTCTCCTCCAGAGAAATTCCAGCCTCCGCGGCCGGGATCGAACCCGCGTCTTTCGGGTCAGCAGCCGAGCACCATAGCCACTGAGCCACTGCGGCGGCCAGTACGGAAGGCACGGTGTCTTCCTGACTCAGCCGAACACCCACCTTAAAACTCCTTCCCTCACGAAAATATTTCTGACTGCGCTTTTATACTGCAGCGTGACGTCAATGCTTACGAAGAAATATTTTATTTCAAGGAAAGCGCTCATGTTTTTACTGCAGATTTGGCTGTATCTGTTTGTGTACTGGTGTGTTCGATATAACAACTACGCAAGGGGGATCTTTCAGTGAACAAAACTCAACGTCTGTAGTCCGATTTTGCTAACGTTTTCGTTCTGAACCGCGCATGCAACGCATATTCGTTGCAGCTGTGAATAGCACACTGCCAGACTGTGGTCGCTCTGTTACTCCTCCGACTGGCATATAGCTTTTTTTTTCTCTCTATCTCCTTCTTTTGCCTTCTTCACAGCTTTGTGAGGCTATTGGCTCTGTGCTGGACCGCCCACAGATCCAGAGGTGGGAGGCGTGAAGCCCGCGTTTCCATCTAGCCAAATGCCTCTCTTCCTATTGATTTCCGCTCTTTTTCCCCCTCGCCCGCCGCAGTGAATCAGTGGTTACGGCGCTCGGCTGCTGGCCCGAAAGACGCGGGTTCGATCCCGGCCGCGGTGGTCGAATTTCAATGGAGGCGAAATTCTAGAGGCCCGTGTACTGTGTGATGTCAATGCACGTTAAAGAAACCCAGGAGGACGAAATTTCCGGAGCCCTTCACTACGGCGCCCCACATAGCCTGAGTTGCTTTGGGACGTTAAACCTCAATGAACCAATAAACCTTTCTGCGTTTACAGGAAGCCCACGCATTCAGGCAGATACTTTGACTTCGGTTCAGCTCATCCGACAGCGCAAAAGCGGTATGTGGAGAAATCTTTGATGAATCAATCTTACTTCGCATCCTCCCGTTCCACCTGCCTCAAGATTGAACCACAGACGATCAGAAACGACGTTAATCGAAATGGCTACCCAAATATGTTTATCCAGAAGGTCACGAAGAAAGCAGTGCCGACGTAGGCACAAGCGGATAAGAGACCATAACGGATAGCGAATGCGGAGTGGGTTACGAGTCCGTGCTGCCCTGGAATCAGTGGGACCTTGGCACGTGCACATGTTTTCCGAAAAGATGATGTGAATATTGCGCACACACGCAGGGTACAGATGGAGCTGGTCAACGTCAAGGACGCTCTCCCACGCGCTACGGTCCCGGTGTTTACAAAATTCCGTGCGACCAGTGCGAGGCGGTCTACATCGGAGAAACAGGTAATTCCACCAGGCGAATTAAAGATAATCAGAATGATATGAAGAATTCCCGCACAACGTCTAATGCGAATTCAGAGCACGTGTAAGCCGCTGACGAACGAAATAGATTGGCAAGAGGCATCATTAATCGCAACAGAACGTAATGCATCAGCACGCCTTCGTCTCGGTGTTATAATCATCCAGCGGCTCACACATAAATTGGAAAATCGGAAATTCTAACCAGATCTATGCCAGGTCACTGTGACAAATTCTGAAGGGTATATAAGCCGCTTTTGCACAGAATGTTTTATTGGTAACAAGGGTTCTGTATTAAATCCGAAACTTCAGTTGTTTTTGTTTGACTTTGGTCAGCGACCGTTATATGCATTTTTCACGATATGCTTCGCTCTGACAAGACAGTGTTCTGTCGAACGCTGGACGGAAATATTAACAGCTACAGCTGCAAAAATCTGAGCGAGAGCGGTAACTTTCTTAAACTACAGCAGAAGCTGCATTTTGCTCAGACGGGCCGCCCGCGTCTGTATCTCTGCGCTGGAAGCTCCGCTGCAGATCGTCTAACCGAGAAGACGAGTCCGAATTACGCGCTATGTACTTTTGCAGGAAGCTAGCAGTCCACGAAACCTAGGAATACACGTGTGTGTGTGTGTGTGCCTGTGCGCGTGTTCTTTTTTTCAATGTGAAATAATAGTGTAATATTTTTTTACCTCAAAGATAATTGATCATAAAGAAGAATAATAAACAACCACATGCCGCCAGTGGGATCTGAACCCATGACCTCCGTATGTCGCGTACGATGCTCTACCAACTGAGCTTGGCAGAGGTGTCCAACCTTCTACTTTCGAGTGCATTTTGAGAGTTTTCCCCAGCGCCACCCTAGTGTCCATAGCGGCGGACGTAGAACCCCCTGCAATACAGCAAGTGTCACGTGGAACGTGATCGAACGGTGAGGGCAGAAGCTCTGCAAGAACCCTCTTATGCTATACCCATTGCATAAAAACTACCAGAACCAAGGCCTCGTTACGCTATTGAGCAGACAAGGGTAAGGGCATGTTTTACAACGAGAGCTATTGTACTTGCGTTTAGCGATGCCAAACTGAGGGTCTGATGAGTCAGCTATGCGCTTGGCTTCATGGCTCCCTTCACCCGACCGTAAAGCTTAGCCTGACAGCCAGTGACGGCTTCCGAAGCGCGCAACCGATGGTTAACCGTCACGTGTCACAAAATCGCTGATTGTTCGAGAGAGGACACGCGACCTTGTGACGTGATCACAACCTGCCTGCCATGACAGGTGTCAACGAGCCCACTGGATTGTGAGTAACCTACCCACCGTGGCAGGTGAGAATTGAATTTGTGATTGGTAGCGAGAAGTCGCGTGAGTTGCTGACATTATCACAACCTGCTCACAGAAGAAAGTGAGGCTAAAATGAGAAGGCAAGAAAAGCAAGAAAAAGAAGGAACAAGAAATGGCGGTAAAATTCGGCTAGAAACCGAAACTATACCCAAAAGCACCAACGTAGCAACAATGAGGATCTCTAACGCCATCGAATTCCACTATTAGGGCGCGTAAAGTGTCCCCCAAGCCTTTGTCTTTACGTACTAGCTCGGAGAGAAGCCGGTGCGCGAAATTATCGCTTTAAGACGTTTTGGCGGGCTAGTTGGTTGCGAAGCATCTTGAAATTAACAGCGCAGTCTGAGACGCACACACAGACTTCGTCCTCTTTGTGTCTATGGGTCTCAGACTGCGCTGCTAACTTCAGAATGGGAAATTATCGAGACGACTGAAATAGCGAAAATTCACAGTCATTGCGTAAAATTTCCGTCAATCGCTCTCAACCAGAAAGAGATGTCAATTTAAACGCGCTTAATCAGGCGTCCGTCTCTCGGGTGATCGACGCAGCCGTGACTAGACCGACTGCCAAATTGCCAGCCCAACAAGACTCAATTCGTTCATCCGAAGATTCTGATTTTTTCATCGGCGGGAATAGTCGGTCTCGGAAATGAATATAACGATGCGCGTTGAATCCAAAGGAGACGAACACCAAGAAACGTTGCTTTGAATGAGTTGTTGTCTGTTGTGCTCCCTATATATACAGTTCCAGCGCTGGCGACGATTGTTTTCGCCTTCAGTGAGTACAAACCCACTCCTGCCGTCGTGGCAATATAATTCACGCCAACTTGCGTGTTTAGTCTACTCTACACAATTCGGCATCGCACAATGAGGACTGATGCGTACACCCCACTGGCGTGGTCGCTCTGTACACGCACCGATCTCTGATAGGAATAGGTCGTTTACTCTACCACCCGCATGCTATCTTTAAGATCACGTGACCCAGCTTTTTGCCGCTGCCTTGAAACAGTCGTCAATTGGCAGGGCATGGATGATTGAACACCGTCGCCTCCGTTCCCCTTCCTCTCTCACTGCCTACCGTGAACCCTCTTAGTCCCCCTTGAATGCTATATGGAAAACACTTACCTGCTCCCCTGACAATTTGCTGTGACGATGGGGCCGCCAATAATAGAGCGCGTAAAGTGTTTTGCGTCTGAAATGCTTGAACGTGAGCTGTGCTCTGCGGTGGCGCGGGATAATAGAATTCCAATATGGTGCCAAAATGACCGCTATTTCGACGACAACGTCATCCGAGCGAATTTTTCGCTAATTACTGAGAGCTTTTAGTGGTGCTTACGGGTGCACTGGGTCGCTAGGCGTCGAGTTTCGTGTGGCCCAAATTATGTTATTAGCGCAGACGTCGTCGGTGTCATTGCACTTGTGATTAATCTCCGGTCAAGGACAGTACGTAGTGAGGCGTGATCCCGCGTTGTTGGCTTCTAAGAGATAACTCTCATTGTTTTGGCCTCAGGAAAGTTCGGTCACCTTTTGTTATTGGAGGAAGAACAAAAAACAGCAACGGCGATGGCAGGCGTTCATTAGGCATGGACAGAAATGCGACAAGAAAGACAGGAAAGAGCAAAACGACATTACCAAGGAAGCAAGACAAACGCTTCGCGTCTCCCACGGAAGTCGCGCAGAGCACGAGCGTTGTCGACTAGCAATCTTCGGGATCCCTCTATTGTTAAGCACTCGCCTCGAAGATCCCGTCTTGCACCTGTTACAGCTTTGCCGCGCAATACATACTGGCGCCGGTCTCATAGAAGGCTTCTAGTTGCGAATCACGTACTTGGCGTTACGTACCTCGTGTTTCGCGCGAGAAAAACGCTCCAGGAAAGCGGATACAGACGTATTCTAACTTAAATTCAAATTATAGAGAGCTACTCTTCCGAGCTTCACATGATTAAATACGTGTATCTGAAAACACAGAATATAGTGGAAAATAATGAGGGAATAAACATAGTTATCCAGACCAATAAGTATAGTAAGTTATAAGCTAATCAAACTAGTGGTTCTATTACCTTCCAAACAGTATTGTACATTTAGCCGCCGCGGTGGCTCAGTGGTTTTGGTGCTCGGCTGCTGACCCGAAAGACGCGGGTTCGATCCCGGCCGCGGCGGTCAAATTTCTTTGGAGGAGAAATTCTAGAGGCCCGTGTACTGTGCGATGTCAGTGCACGTTAAAGAACCCCAGGTGGTCGAAATTTCCGGAGCCCTCCACTACGGCGTCTCTCATAGCCTTAGTCGCTTTGGGACGTTAAACCACATAAACAAACAAACAGTATTGTACATTTTTCTTGTTTCAACGCAATGAAGTTTCTCCTAAAAAAAATAAATAAACAGGACAGGCATCAACTGGTACTCGAATAAAGTGAACACGGCAAAATTAACAAATACTGAAACAAGCCCCATGGATCACTCGAGTTTTTCAGCGCACTCGTTGAGGCGGCCGTTTCTTTCTTCAAGAACACGGAGATAGCAGCGTCCATAAGTGGTAGGCAAGGCATTACAGTGAGCCTAGCTTGCTTTCTTGTTTGACCTTGTCACGGCCGCACCGCAGATCCGCGCGTGGCATCATGGAGTGCAACACGTGCTACGCTCTATTTCTCGTCCATTGTGGCGCGCACTGCTCGTCGTCGATGCGCGACCAAGCGTGTGGTCGGCGCGCTGTCTTGAAGAAAGCCACTCCCACTCCCCCTCTTCTTCCTAATGCGCACACCGGTCAGTCGAGAACCGCGCGCTGCTTTATAGCGGGACAACTCGAATCCATCCGTTCGGGTCAATTGCGCGGACCGGCTGGGTTCGTTTTGAGCTCCTATGAGAGGCTTGTTCTCTGAGCGCCGTAAGCTCGGATTGAGCGAAGGCAGGCACCTGCAAGGCTAGGCCACGTCTGACTGGCTCAGACAAGTACCGTAAATTACGGTGCACAGCCCATGGGCTATACATGTTTAAAACTTAAAATTCCGGGGTTTTCGGACTATCTATATGTGCGTATTATGTAGCATTTTCTTTTGCAATGTAGCCAAATATACATCAAATGCCCAACCCAATTATTTGAGCCGGTTGCAGGAAATATACATTTTTTTTTCTTTTTTGCCAAAATTGAGTCCTGCGGACTATACATCGGGTGAGGACTGTGTGCTGGAAATTTCGGTAGTAATTGTGGAGCCTAGGGTTGGTGTGGAGCCTAGGGTGGACGTCAGCCATTAATTAAGCGGCTAAAATGTTGCACAAAGCCTACCTGCGCGTCAGGACTCTGGTTATAGTCGTCACTGGCGAGCATCCATGCGCGCTGAGCGGTCGGTCACAATAGTTAGCGATAAACTTGGTCAGTGCCATCCAATTGCTTGAGTGGGAAAAATGAATGAGAAAGGATGTCACGCATGGAGAGGAAATATCTTTGTTGCTATTCGCTACATGTCTATAAGAAGAGCGTTAGGCTGGGAGTAATTATAGGGAAACCGTGGAAACTTTAGATTTGCTGAACTATTGCCCTTCTGTGCAACTCGAGGTATAGATCGCAGCGATTGGTTGAATACCCGAACAGGAAAAATGAAACGCCAGGCTTCTTAAACATTCTGTAAAAAAAAAAAAAAAATACAATCAGCCTCTTCGTAGAGAGTGGATGTAAGCATGAAATGCATTATGGAAAAATGTCGCACATTTTAAGACGGCTCAGAGATTGTCGTAGGCTGAAACATTATTATGAATAAGTTTGTTGTCTAGTTCGAATCCTGTTTTGGAATATTTAACGGTGATAACTTTTTTTCTGCTGAATACCATTCGGACAGAAAATTTCGGAATGTTTCAGAAAACTTCGGCTTCATGTTCGTTGCAAGGTTCGGCTTCATATTCGATTTCATGCTTGGCCTCTTGTTCAGCCTTAGATTCGCCGCGTGGTTTCCGAAAGATGTTCGCCTGAAATTTGCAAAAAAAGGAACTAAAAGCATTTCGTGCTTAATATTGAAGAAGCGTAGTTTGATGGGCCAGTGTCGACCTGTTTACTTCTTGTGAACGCGTCCCTTCCTGCTGGTTTATTCCGCGGAATTGGCATACAGCGAGTGCGCGACACAATCAATCAATCAATCAATCAATCAATCAATCAATCAATCAATCAATCAATCAATCAATCAATCAATCAATCAATCAATCAATCAATCAATCAATCAATCAATCAATCAATCAATCAATCAATCAATCAATCAATCAATCAATCAATCAATCAATCAATCAATCAATCAAAGTTTATTCTTTCTTTATTTGATTTCTCCAGGTAGCAATGTCAGCAGAGCGCACAAAATACATCATGGTAGTAATACTGAAAATACATTGTGGATACAATGTGGATATATACTTTGCGGATATATGCAGTAAAAATGTGTACAAATAGGCAAAAAATATTCATTCTATATGCAAATTGCACGGAAAGTGATCAAATTATTAACAAAACACGTTATATGCATATTACTTACATACGCTCAAATGAACATAGTAGCACTTAAAAGAAATTATGTGCATGTATACGTACGTACACATAAATAATACACAATATGGCATCTCATATATAGCACAGAAAACATTAAATATACATATATACATTGTTTATGACAGTCATGGTGAATGGCACTATTCAGGAAAAGAGATGGGGTCGTTTATTCTGCTAGAGAAAAGAGTTAAAAATTTTATGTGGGCCAAGAAATATTCGGTGGTTTTCATGATCCTTTGGATAAAATGAGGGAGAAAACGGGTGGTTAACCGGAAGTAAATTTCGACTCGCTAACCTACCGTGGGAGAGGGGGTGATTAGAGTAAAGAGTAAACGGAAGGATGAAGGAAGCCACCGGCACTGTGGCCAATGCTACCCTGTATGGCCACAGGTACACCGATTTGCGCTCTCGACGAAGGTTGTCACAAGCCACCCCTGATGGAACTACTTTGCTAGCCCAATTTTCAGTATTTCTGAAATGACAGTGGTGTTTAATTAAGGATATAAACTACAGCCTGCCTTTAACCACAAAAGTTATGTCTCCTCCACGCCCCCTAGCACCGAAGAGCTGGCTATGCCTGCCTCTGTAAGCCTTCGACCTGCACAGTCGGCCACAGCGTTGCAAATTCGCTACATAGAGGCTTTCTCCCTCAAGAGAAACCGTATGGTGGCGCCACCTGACCGCTTGCAAAAAAACCTATCGGCACGGGAGTTTCTCTTCACCGCAGGGCGTTCTCGTAATGCAGAAAAGCTTGCACCCACATGTACTCGGAAGGGTGGCTGGCCGGCGCTGAGAAAGCTAAAACCAATTCAGTACCGAGCTGAATGTGCGAAAGGCACATTTTCGTCTGAGCAAACTGGTTTTCGTGGTTCTCATACGCAACAATTTCCATCATGAACGCATTTTTGTCATATATTGCAAGATTTTGCTATGGCAATCAATATATCCGCGCATCTCCCATCATTAGGCTTGCATATTTATGCCATTAACGTTTTTGCAATCTTCAAAAGCGTTCCCCATTGGTCTTCTATGGCAGTCTTAACTGCTAGATGCGAGCGATGGAAAACTTGTAAAGAAATATTAAGGCGAAAGCCTTTAATGTCTCATCGCTGTAAGCAGCAGTTGTCGACAGAAATGTCACGCTTTTCAATTGGTCGAAACCGTCGTGACGTCACAGTGCGCGAATTTCAAACGGGGCCAATTGTACTTTGGCTAGTAACCATGCAACCAATTGAAGGGATCGTATAGTGATGCTCCAAGTAAGTGGGACTGAGCTTAGTTAATTGCTTAATTACCCAACTAGCCTAATTAACTGTTCTAGTCAGACCATATAAATAAATAAAACCGAGTAGGAATTTGGTCGAGCTCGGGAATCGAACCCCGGTCTTCGGAGTGCGAGACGAGCATGCTATCCACTCCGCCATGCCAGCTCGATACTTTGGAATGAACAAAGGCGCGTCTAGTGAATACGGTTTCTTCGCTCACTCCCATCCTCCTCCCGTCCCTTCCGGTGAGGTTTAGGTGTCCACCGAGATATGAGAGACAGATAAATTTCCTTTCCTCAAAAAAACAATTTACGGACGACTGAGGCGTAGAACCGAATGGGCGATGGCGTTCTATGGACTCCCTGGCAGCGTTGCAAGACGCTGTCGCGTTCCACTCTTAGAGGTGAGGCTTAACATCTTAACCACACATCAGCGACCACCCTTCAGGTCAAAAAGTGCACCCCTGAATTTTGACGGCTGTCCACCGAGATATGTGAGACAGTTACTGCGTAATTTCTTTCCTCAAACACAATTTTCAGTTTCTTCATTACGGGCCCTCTTTGTCATCTTTCACTGCCACTTCCTCCCTTCCTGCACGGTGTGGTTCAGGTGTCCACCGAGATGAGAGGTAATTACTGCGCCAATTCCTTTCCTCAAAAAACGTTGCGTTCAAAGGGCAAGGCATCGCGCCGAACGGGTGGTGGCGTTCCGTGGACTCCCTGGCAGCGCTACAACACGCTGTCGCGTTCCACTCCTGAAGGCGAAGCTTAAGCGTCATTAACTAGCAGTTAATCCGTAATCAGGCATTAATCAGTAATTAACCATTAATTAGTGATTTGTCATCGATTAGTAATTAGTACAAAATTACAGGTGACGCCACCAGTGCCACAGAAGCAGTCAATGTGGTGCGGAAAACGCTTTCGCCTCTACGCACTTTAGACAGTCAAAGTGCTCCCTGAATTTTTTTTGCTACACATCGGAAGAATGGACCATTATTTTAAATATTTCCATAAGAGTGCCTTACATTTTTTTTCAATACTGAAATTTTTGTCTAAGAATGTTGCGCATGCTTCTGTTTGGCGAAAGGAGAATGTTGCTGTCTCCGTCTGCAGCGAGTGTTCATTAAGAAGCATTTAAACGACCTCGTCGCACCTGGGCACGCCTTAATGGTGATACCAAGTTTCATTCTAACTTGGTAATGCTTTCTGTGTGTTTTGCTCTGTCCTGTCGTTCTGTCTCTTTGCCTCCTCACCTAGAAAAAAAAATGAAGCGGCTTACGGCCTTATGCTGATTCCCTTGCCCCCTTCATTGAGGCGACACAGCTTATCACTTTTCCTCCACGCTAATGGAATACCTCCGCGAGCGGTATTGTGCGCTGGTGTCCAAGAACTCGCGTTTTTCAAGGTGTGAAAAAGACCGGAGGCGTTGGGGAAAAGCCTTCACGCGCACGTTCCTCATTTGCGTACGCGAGACAGGAAGTCAACAGAAACGCGGAAGACTTGTTTGCGGAAAGGTTACCCACTCCCCCTCCCCCCAACCCCGTGTGTACCCTTCCTTCGTAGGACCCCGCTGTGCTTGGAAGCTGGCTTCGCTAGCAGGCGAAACCTGTCATCCCGGCAACAAAAGGAAAACCTTGGTAATATATACTCGTACAGAGGTCTCCGTGAGAGGTACCGTATCACCGCAAGTTTAACTCTCTTCTTTCCTGTTACAGGGATAATTGTATAGGGGACTTTTTCCAGGTCACGCGGTGTCGCAGTCGCGACTGTTAACTTCACTGTCGGCGTAGTTTGTCGAAATAAAGAACTTACGCGTTCACCAGAGGACAAGTGATTGATTAGACCATGATCAAACAGGTGTTAAGCAGGTTATACCGTCGAGCGGGCGCTTTCTAGCATGTATCCTCTGAACTCGTATGCGGTCCAGGGTGACTTAATTGGCCTATGCGAGCCTTGGAAGAAGTACTCTCGTGGGCAGTAGAAGAAGAAGATGGTGGGAATACATCTCTGCCACACTTCTTAAAGGAGTCTGCAAGTGTGCGTTAAATTTGTTGGCCCGGAACTCGAGGTTGTAGCTGAAGTTACCAATCAGTGACTAAATCTTCAAAGCTGTTCGTGTGTTAGAACGACATATTTTTGGCCATTGATTTAACTGTATACTATGCCGGGGTGTGCTATTGTCCGCCAAGCAGTGCTTTAGTGCTTTGACTATAGTACGCCAGGCAATTATTTGGCTACAGTACGCCACGGGGTGCTCTGACCTTGACCAGGCTTTACAGTGGCGCCACGGAGTGATGTGTCTGTAGTACTTGAGGCGGTGCTCTAGCTACAGTACGTACGCCAGGCTATCTATTATGCCAGTCAGTGCTATGGTTATAGGACACCAGTCGATGCTTTGGCTATAATACGCCAGGCTATGTACTATGTCAGAAAGTGTTATGACTATAGTACGCCATTTGGTGCTTCGATGTAGCGCTGTATACATGAGATGGTGTTTTACAGACACCAAGCAGTGTTTGGGCTATTGTACGCCAGGCTAGGCCTTGGTTATAGTGCGCCAGAAAGTGCTTTGGCTTCAGTACACAAAGCTCTCACGACTGCCGAATGCATGGGCGACGGCCAGGAACACGTCGCTTTTACGTGCCAGTTGCTACGAAGACTGGGCTCCTGTTTCTCTGAAATCAACTATATCTTAGCGGCAAAGAAGTGTGAGACAGAGTATATATAGAGCGGCCGATTGCAATAGAATGACGCTTATATTCGCACACAATGTCTTATAATGACCGATTCAAATGTTCGAAATTGTTTGTATAGTGCATACGTTATATACATAATTCGTTCACGGCACTCTATAGTATACTAGAGCGCATCAGGCTCCGGATTGGATGCCCGATGAAGGCATTCGTTTACCGCATTGTAACGACAAAGATAGTTTCACTGAAAACAGAGCTTAAAAAATTAATGACATCTGTCGCCACCGTCGACTGATTTCGTGAGTAAACCGTGTGCGTATCCCGGAGGCTAAGCTAAACCACCACTCACTTTAAACGGTGATCACGGAGGTCTTTTCGCTGTAGACGTCACGAGTTTGAATCGAATGACGGGAAAATTTTAAAATGCAATTTCGTCAGCAAGCAATTTCCAGCGTCTTTTGCGCCCGGACAGACATCAACATGCCCAGAGAAAGCGATGCAGACGATTTTAATTAAGAACAAAAATAGCATTGAATTGTCTTCAGTGCTCCTTAACCTGTCTTCCTTTAAGGCTGAGCAGCGCTGAGGTTTACTCAGTGTCATTACGCAGAAGCAGGCCTGGACTGTGGCGCTGGATAAATTCTCCCTCTGATTTAATTCTGGTTTCAACTTTATAGAAACCCCTTTTGCTTCTGGTAGTTCAAGTAGAGCATTTCTGCACGTCACGCTGGTCGATGGTGTTCAAGTTGCTTCTTTTGTTTTTGTAAAACACGGCAGCGAAGAGCAAAAGGGCCGTTGGAATGGCGAGCTTCTTGAATTCGCGCGGACACGGCACTTTCAGCCGCGGCTGCCTTTGTGCCCTTGTATAGCACGTGCTGGAAGCTCCCTCTCAATTGCCCCTGGAGGCGAATAATTGCTGAGAACTCGCTCTACAATAACACCGACGCTTTTTAATTATCCCTTCCACGTGCGCGAAAAAACATGAGGACTGGGCACGGTGCGCCCTTCAACATTTCGCGCGCGACGCTTTAGGACACTAGCGAAAAGAAAGCAAGCGGAAGGCTGGGCGAGGTTCTCGGGCATTCTCGTATCCGCCCGTGCAGTTACCTACTCCCAGAAGACAGATGTTGGAATAGCGGCGAGATTCACAATGGCTGCCCTTAAGGAGCGCTCTTTAAAAGTGCCGCTCACTTGACACTTCCCTTGCGGATGATAACGTGGCGACCTCGCTCGGTACTACGACGCGTAAATTAGACAAGGACAAGACAACAACACCGTGTATATGGTCGTTAGTGTGCCTGTGTATGTCTTTGTCCTGGTCGCGGCACAATATTTTTGCACCGGGTGGCGGTCGCGCCGTGTCAAAGTCCAGCCGGACAGCGCTGCTGTACGAGCCCGACACGTTCAAGACACTCCCCTGACGGTTAAAATTTCGCGCGTTTCCTTTATTGCGGGAAAAACATTTATTTATTTATTTATTTATTTATTTATTTATTTATTTATTTATTTATTTATTTATTCATTTTTTAGGCAATACAAGTATTGCCCACGAGGCAAGACAAAAGGAGACTGTTGGTCTCCTGACTAGGTCTTGGCCTCGCCGGGCGCAGCAGAGGCAGTAGTACATAGCATATCGCCATAATCATACATCCTAATCACGATCAGATCAGATGATTATATAATTCTACATGCCCTATTTGACCCAAAAAAGCTAAATGTCAATTACGCCATTCGCGCTATCTTTCGGTTTTCCCCAACTTGCGAATTGAAACTGTTCGCCTGTTAAAAAAAGTAAAATGCTGAAGATTGGTTTGGTTTATTGGGCGCTCGCAGGTGAAGCCTGAAGCCAGGTGAAGCTCGCAGGCTTCGCAGGTGAAGCAAAATGTTTGGTTTGGTTTGGTTTGGTTTATAAGAGTATAACGTTCCAAAGCGACTCAGAGTATGAGGGACGCCTTAGTGAAGGGCTCCGGAAATTTCGACAACCTGGGGTTCTTTAACGTGCACTGACATCGCACAGCACACGGGCCTCTAGAATTTCGCTTTCATCGAAATTCGGCCGCCGCGGCCGGAATCGAACCCGCGTCTTTCGGGTTAGCGCCGAGCGCCGTAACCACTGAGTCACCACGGCGGGGTAAAAATGGTGAAGAAAAATTATGTAAATTAGTTTTACTAATTTGACGATCGTTCTTGCGTACGTCTGTCGATCTTTGCTTATTTTTATATTCCTCTGTCCTTACCTTATGTGCTTAATTATTGTTATTGTTTTTATGTTCCGCTTTTGTGTATTGCATTTGCATTTACAGTGATTATGCTTGCTCCTTAATGTCATTGCTCCTGGCGCGTGTACTGTCTTTCCTATGTTGTATGCTGTGCATGTTGTAGTTGTGTTGTGTTTTGTCGAGCTGTATATCATCAGCACAAGTGGTCTCTTTAAATTTTTGAAAATGAGTAGCCGGCTCCTCTGCCAGGCACCAACCACTTCTTTAGCATTCATGTAGATAAAAAAAAATGAAGGGAAAGACATTGATACTTGCGCTGCAGATTGCCAGCGGTAAAAAGGTCGAGCATCGTTCCCGCGGTGTGCAACAGAATTCTTTAATAAACTCTTGGCTTAAGTTATGTGGAGCACTATGATTATGGGTACACGACGCCAAATCGGGCTCAAGAACGCATTCATGCGTTGCGCGCACGCACGCACGCACGCACGCACGCACGCACGCACGCACGCACGCACGCACGCACGCACGCACGCACGCACGCACGCACGCACGCACGCACGCACACACACACACACACACACACACACACACACACACACACACACACACACACACACACACACACGTGCGCACGTACGCACGCACGCGCACTCTACCGCCACCGCCACCACCACCTGAAACTTTGTAGCCGAAGCACGCTTCTCTGGCTGCCTGCGCGCCGTAGTATTTATTATCGGTAACGGCGCAGAGAGCTTATAGAGCCCCCGCACTTCATCGGTCACCGGAGTCTTACCAGGGGGTGCGCCGTACGAGAGGCGGTCGACCTTTCCGGCTTCCAAAGGAACGACCTGCTTCCAACCCTGCGCTGCTGGGGGCTATCACTCGCATCGCGGGAGAGATCGCTACCTATACCGCGGCAACAGCTGGAGCCTGTGCAGCTAGCGGGATCCCAGCCATCGACGATCGCTGTTTACACACGCACGAACACACCGACTTGCGTAACCACAACGCCTTGCATTCCCGGCGTGAACGAAGGTGGTCGCTCGATTTCGCAGGCACGCTTTGGTGCTTCCGCTCGCGCCGCCGCCGATGCTTCTGCGATGTGGAGCACGGAGTCGGCGCCATTTCCGGTCGCGTGGAATTCGCACCTTGCTCACTGAGAGGGGGAAAAGAACTCCCCGCTCCAGTAGATGGTATGTCCGCCAGTGTTTCTTTAATCTAACAGTTAGGTTTGGTTTATTGGTTTATTGGGGTTTACGAAGCAACTCAGGTTATGAGGGACGCCGTAGTGAAGGGCTCCGGAAATTTCGACCACCTGGGGTTCTTTAACGTGCACTGACATCACACAGTACACGGGCCTCTAGAATTTAGCCTCCATCTAAATTTCAGCCGCCGCGGCCGGGATCGAACCCGCGTCTTTCGGGTCAGCAGCCGAGCGCCGTAACCACTGAGCCACCGCGGCGGGTTAATCTAATAGTTAGGAAACCCCGGATTGAAATCCGTGCCTCACCTGCGGTATATTTCTGGAGTTACGAAAGGGAAGAAAGTAAAAATTCAAATATAGTAACAGGCAGTTTCTGGAGGTCATTTGCCTGTGATATGGGCAGTCAGCTATTACTGGAGCTCAAACTTTTCTTTCTAAACGTTATCCCTCTCTGTCTGTTTTTTTTTTATTAGGCCCGCGGCATTCATCTCATTACCGCGAAAGGCTTTACAGCTAACCTCCGAATATTTGAGGTATCGAATTTCGATACGTGGGCTTTCCTCTCCGTGGGGCTTCAGTAGCTGTTGCGTTCGTCTGTTGAGCCTAAATTCGCGGCTCTAGAGTGAAGGAAAAGAATAGTAAAGGAAATGAAAGGATAAGAGAAACAGAAACTGTATAGACTGTCTTGAGAACCTTAGCATCGCACTCTGCCCGGCGTAGCGTGAACAGAATTTGTTCTACTCATTCTGACAGTGGAGCAAGCTCTAGTTCGATCTGACGTAGAATCACATAAAAAACCTCGTGTTCACGCTCATAGAATCGAACCAAATCGCATGTTGGTTAAACACGGCTGAGCGGGAGGTGCGATAAACGCCGTAAACCAAACCAAACCTAATTACACGCTTGTCTCCAATTCCGCCAGCAGTAATCCGCTGCGATGGCCTAGTGGTTTCAGCATCCGCCTCGCAAGTTTTCCTCTGGCCTTGTGCTCGGTTTGCCTGGCATGAAACGCTCGGGAAAATATGGTCTCTCATCCCACCTTGAGTAAAGCGAGGCACCTGGCTCTCTTTGGCCAATTCTGCCCTTGCGCCATAGGAATTCACCGTCATCGTCATGAATTCCGGCCTCAGGATCGCAGTAAGTTTTTGTTCACTATACTGATGCCGACGTCGCGTCCTGCTTTTTATTTATTTATTTTATTTATACATGTACCTACATTCGCCCGCAGGGGCATTACAGTATAGGTGGGTGTACCACAGTATTCTTCATACGTTAGCGCCAAGGAAACAAATATATAAATAAGCAATAACAATAATAGAGAATACTGCAAGCACTCCGATAGGACATAGCAAGAGCATGCAACAAAATATCAGCTTAAATGAACACTGGGAATTGAATGGAAATGCATGGTAATATCGCCACGCGCACTAAAAATTTGCTAAGTTTAAAACATGGTAAAGAGAACAAGCACAGAACAAGTCGACATAAAGATCACGGAAATCAGTGTTAAACCAGAGCAGCCTTTAGCGCAACAGAGAATTCTGAATCAGATGTAGCGACAGCTATGTCGCGGGGAAGATTATCCCATGAACTGATTGTGCGTGGAAAAAAATGAATGTGCGAAAGCTGAGGTACGCGCTGATATTTCTTGAATCTTATACGGGTGATCTCGACGCTGGGAAATGTACGTAGGTGGTAAAAGATAGGCACCTTTATTCAGTTCGGTGCGACAATGCGACAAATACGTGTGGAATAAACTCGCGCCGTGCCAAGTTTTGACATAGGCTCAGCAGGGCGTGCGATGCCGAACTACGGTCGTAAACGAAGACTTCGGTGCAACGTCGGCCTCTTCGAGGAGCCTCCTCAGCGGTGACCGACCGGCCTGGCTAACAGGGCCTTCTTGCGCAACTGCGTACGCGCGCCCGTCGACCCGGCCACGTAGGCTGCGGCCTTCTCCACCGGCCTCGTAGAAGTCGACGGGATCTGCCATGCACCTGCCGGGGAAGATTTAACTCCCATCGCATTTCCCATCTTATCGTGTTCCGCTACATGACGGGAGCACGCGGAAGAACAAAAATCACATCTCTCACGCTTTCTCATCGCCCTCTTTCGTTTCACAACTTCCTCGCCGTCTCACCCAAACGTGATAGCTGCGATTTGGTCGAATATGCGCTCCACCAGAGAGTGTTTCTATGCCGAACAGGATTATACAAAAGACCAATTTAAAAACCTTGATGTGTGGGGTTACTTAAAAAAAAAGTTGCGTCAGGGGTTTGCGGAATTAAACCCTGGATAGGGGAGTATACCGGATGTGATAGATGCGATGGTTACGTCGTAAAGTGGGTGATATATAGAAAGACGACATCGCCGTAGCTTTATCGGAGAAACACGAACATTGAGTAAGGTACCGTGCTTAGCTTTGTGTTGTTGACGTCATGAGCCTCAAATAATGACATATACCTCAACGGAAGAATGCACATCAATGAATTAACTCTTTCAGTTTGAGAGCTGGCGACCATTGAAGCGAGTCTTCGCGCTCGTTTGTGTTCTCCACTGCAGCTGTTATGAACTCTGTTGCGGACAGACGCGCGTGGGTACATTGCGCGAAATCTGGGTACAGTGTCGGGGAATGTGGACGGCCGCCGGCAGTGTTCTTCCGTTTGTAAGAGACAATGGAGGTGGGGGGGCGTGGTGCTCCCTGCACAGATTTTAATCCCCTTACCCCTTATCCTTCCTTGCTTCCGGTTTCCTCTATTTTGCCCCCTCCCCCCCTCTCCCTTGTCCCTTTAATTTCTGCTGGCAGCAGCTCAGGTGCTTCAGACTAGGATAGCAGATGGGGCGGCCAACAAAATCTTTTCCTTCGTTTTTATATTTTTTTTTTGAAATAGAGCCACTAACAACAGCAATGAAATTTAAATCTATGTCGCGGAAATGTACTCAGTCTCTAAAACGCTTAATAACATATATATATTTTTTGCATAGAATAATTTCCAGCAATGCGTTAATAAAATATCGCAGGTTAAACGACTTGTAATCTTTAATCGGTGCTCCAGCAATGTCACATGTGTTTGCTTTGCTCTCTACCAGTTACCGCTTGTCGTACTCAGTCGGGAACTATTCTCGAAAATAACCTCAGTGCATACAAGAGACAAACAGACGTCTGAATGAATGTAATGGCGTACACTTAAGGACTCCACCACGTGTCTCTATTAGTCGGTAACGTTTCGCGTGACCGAAGAGACACTCCTTCCGAGCTGGCTACGCGTGCCCGCAATAATTACGTTGCTACCCATAAAGCATTAAAATCTGTGACGTCAAATCCGTTTTTCTTCTCGGGACGGCAACCGTGTAATCATCTGCGATGACCATCGCCCGCGCTCCTTTGTCTACAGCCCATAGATAGCCCTAATTAGACGGGGTCAGCCAGCGAGCAGCCCCAAACGAGCTGGGTGCCTTGCTTGCCTGGTCGAAGGTCTCGGACAGGAGGGCGTTAGCGATGCACACTTATGGGGCCCGTGTAAAGGGACCGGACAGCATGCCCTAATGGTCTGGTGAACCTTACACGCATGCGGTCCACAGTTATGCTTTCTTGTAGAGTCGTTCGACTTTCCTCACGAAAGAGGGCGTAGCGCTCGGGCATTCATCAGGCACCGAGGTAATTCGCCGTGCTCGTCCACTACATGCATGTGAATCGCCCGGGGACAACTTGCATGCTGTTCCGGCTCTTACTTGCGGCATACGCGTATTGGACGCTTGCCACTCAGATATTGTAATCGTGCGCTAATTTTACGCTAAGTGTATTTTTACGCTAAGTGTAAGGGAAATCATCGAACGGGCTGCCTGTCGTGCGGTCTGTTGTTCACCCACATTCGTCCCTTATTGCGGTCGGTTCGACCTGTTTCATGAAGGTCGGCACTCAATGCTTTCAACGCCCCGTTCGACTACCCGTATGACAGCGAAGCCGAAAGAGTCGCCTCCGGCTGTTGGAGACGACATAATACTGCACGACGCTCTGAAGGTCGCGTTTATAACCCTACTACCTGCCTTCAACGGTCTATGAACAGTCGGCATATGGAGTATGCATTTACTGCTCGGCATTCAGAACGGTCGGGTCGTTTGCTCGGCACGTGCGACGTGTGTGTGCCAAACAATTTAATAAC
Source organism: Amblyomma mixtum (assembly GCF_055824585.1). Lineage (NCBI taxonomy): Eukaryota > Metazoa > Arthropoda > Arachnida > Ixodida > Ixodidae > Amblyomma > Amblyomma mixtum. The sequence goes on along the minus strand of NC_143013.1, from coordinate 32,408,577 downwards.
ACAATGAGACAAAGAGAGAGAGAACCCTTTAATGAACAACAGAGAATTTATCCGGCGTTTAAAAATCACTGGCATCCTACTCTGCATGGGGAAGAGAATTTGGGAGACAAAGACGGAAGGAGGGCGCTGCAGAAAAGGTAAAATAAAAGAAAATAAAAAGGGAGAAGATTAAATGCGGCCATCAAAAGCGCATTATGGTGCATCGGCGAATAATGATGTTACGCATGTAATGATCAAGTGCATAGTCCGAAAAATGGGCTACCAAAGTTCAATGCCTGAAGAATGAGTGAGGGTAACATCTAGATGTCCAATGTCATTTAGATATGCGAACAAAAAGTTCATTGCATGTCTTTGTTGTCTAAGCCAGGCTAAGGGACCTAAAACACTGTCCATTGTCAGAGGCATTGGGGAGAGCTCCTCCATGTAATGCGACAACACTGAGCACGTGATGGTATGGTGTGGTATGGTATCGTGTGGTGTGAGGTGTGGCATGGTACGGTATGGTGTGGTATAGTAGAGAAACCACTGTTTCTCGAGCACCTTCAAACCGTCATATTCGATATGTTTCTTCTAAATTTCCTCGGCCACAAACATAACGAGAACTACGACGACACGAGTCCCTATAGCGTGCACGTAGAGGTCCAATCGAGCGGGTGCAACCGGACCTGTATGCGACACTGCGAAGGCGACATGGAAGAAGGTTTGGGCGACAGATAAGCGGTCGCGGGCGGTTAAGGTGCAGCCACCCGCCAGATGACGTCACGGAAGGACGGACACCGTGGATAATAAGCCAGCTGCTGACCAACAGAACTTCGCAAGGTTCAACCAGAGGCGCTTGAAAAAAAAAATTGCCGGTGCACGGGCCAAGCGGTGGGGCTGTTTGTAGATACTTTATGCCAGCAAGCACACTCTCGCAAAAAAAAGAAAAAGAAACTCACTCTGCAGAACCGCATTCGCACCATTGGTCCATAGAAGCGCGCGTATCCTATTGGGGCTAATGTCATCTTTTTTTTAGCCCCACTTCTTCAACTTCCTTTTCTTCTAAGTCCACCTGGACAGCATGACTAACCTACCCTCCTACTTTCCATGCATACAGTATATGCTTCTGAAAAAATGGGAAGCCTTTACTGCTACGCAGGTGAACTTGGGCATAGTTTGCAATGCAGCTGAGCTCTGTGATGTGGGTGAAAGAGTGAGTGTACGCAAATGCGGTGCGTACCAGCTCCGGTTTGTATTTCTGCATCAAAAAGCCGGCTTTGTCAATGGTATACTTTGATGGCGTTCTAAATGATTCCGTTATGGGTCGTACTTGAGCTGACGTTATGGGGGAAGCCTGCAAGCTGATGATTAACATTCTAAACAGTATGACTATAACTCCGATGCTCCGAACTCTCGTTCCGATCGATGACCGAACAGATGGAACGGATCAATCAACAGTATAAGTCTAGGAATGGGAGCTCCCGCACAGAAACAAGTTTTGGTGCAATATGTGAGACCAGTTCTGATGGAAAGAGCCGGGTGCAAGGTCTGAAGCCTCCCACGCCTGAAAGGTCGACCGTGCTATAGCATCTTCTCGCCCGATAACCTTCGTTCTCGGTTTTGTCCGTGTTGAGCCATTGCGCCGATCTACGGATGCTCGCGGAGCCCTGAGCCAGCCGTACTGCAACTTCTATGTGGTGTTGCATCGGTAATGAGGCAGTCAAGCTTGCATCGACGTGCCGTTCGACATGTTCACGCCCAATTGCGAAATGAAAACGTGCAAGAACTCTGCCTTTAAGGGTAACAGCGCAACCCTGTATTTTGTTTTGCGCGACTTCATCCGTGCACCAAGTACGATCGAGCGCTAGCGACAGGCCCGGGCGAAGCGGCGGCTCTACATACACGACGGATGCAAAGTGACTAAGCATGCCTTTCCAGCCGTCAAGGCAGCATGCTGACCGCGAAATTAGCCGAGTACACAGCCATAAGCAGCCATAACATACTGTGTTGGCAAACTGAGAACACGCTCAACCTTTGCGTGCTTGAAGGTATATATAGTAAAGCTTAATGATAGCATTTTCGCTTAGGTTTAGCGTAGACTGCTAGTGCCTAGCGCTAGCCGCGAACTTTCAGCGCGCGCATTCACAGTTCCGTGCAGGCTCGGTAACAATAGTGATAATGCGGCAGCGACAAGTAAAACTGCTAATTAGCGCCTGATTTCGAGGGCCCAAAATAACTATCTGCTGATTTTTTCTTTTTTTTTCTGCTGTACAACGAGTTGTTGCCGTTTTAGTTTAGGCCGTAGTCGAAGCCGTCTGAATGTATATATATATATATATATATATATATATATATATATATATATATATATATATATATATATATATATATATATATATATATATATATATATATATATAGTCTATTTGTGTTTGTATTTTATTTCCATTTAGAAAATTGACAAGCGTAAGACTGATAAAATTTATGCCTTGAGCGACTGCTTGATTGATTGATTGGTTGATTGAAAACATTATTGAATGAATGCCAATTCCCGGAGTCTTGGGTGGTCCGCCTATTCCGGCATCCCACTGGCCTGCGCCGCAGCATTGGCCCTGCGGACCAGTCCTCGTTGCTAGTCGGACCAGTCCTCGTTGCTGGTTTGTAGAATGGGTGAGGGGTACCACTGGTGGAGTTTAAGTGGAGTTACGAGAGTGTCTGTCTGTAGTCGGCGAAAGGTATGTTCTTCCGCCTTGTCTAGAGTTTTGTGAGGTGCGGGGTATATCTGTCTGGCCTTTCTCCTGTAGGTCAACGGTCAAGCTCATTATACAGGGTCTGTTCAGAAAGTAGTAGCACTGATTTTTTTCAATCAAATTTATTCATGAGAGTAATACAACCGATTAGAATTTTTCAAAGTAGCACCCTTCCGCACCTACACGCTGCTGCTAATGAGTTTTCGAGTTTTCGTACGCCTCCAGGAACGCCTGGACTGGAATGCTGTATAGCTCCCTCGTCACGGCCTGCTGAACCGCCTCTACCGATCCGTGATGTTCCCTTGAGCGTCGATTTTATTCTCGGGAATAGAAAAAAGTCTGGTGGGGCCAAGTCGGGGCTGTAGGGGGGCTGAGGCAGCGTTCCCGCCTTGTGCTGGGCAAAAAATCTGGGTCCTCATTCACATGAAGAAGGTCCTGGCAGATCGCTTTCCGGTTGGCCTTTTGCTCCTCTGACAACACTCCCGGCGCCAACTTCGCGCACACTTTCCTCGGAGCTAAGTTTTCTGTCACGATCTCAAACACTTGGGTTTGAGGAATGCTCAAGTCATCAGAAATCATTCTGCTACTCATTCTACGATCGCTGTTCAGTAAATGTTTCACTCGCTAAACATTTTCGTTGGTCTTGCTCGTCGAAGGGCGTCCGGAGTGGTCGTCGTCTTCCACTCCTTCCTTACCTTCTCGAAGCAGCTTGCGCCACTCAAAAAACACCTGGTCTACCCATGGCAGCGTCACTGTAGGCCTCCTTAATCATCTCGTGAGTCTCTCTGCACGTTATATCATGATTTAAACAAAATTAGATGACGTATCGCTGATCCGGTAAACGCTCCATGATTCTTCGTGACGAGATGTTTCGACCAGGGTTCACAGTACAAGCGACCTGCTCTCTTCGACGGCCGAGAGCCGACTGGCGATTTTCCCCAGCATTCCCAATATCCCCCTTCAACGATCCTGCACGCGCAGACCGCCTCTCGTCCGCTCGTTCGCCCAGGAAAAAATCAGTCCTACTACTTTCAGAACAGACCCTGTAGGCTGTGTAACGTGCACCTCTGCCTCGTCAGCTAAGGGGAAATCCCGGCGTAAGGGAGCTCGGCGTGAGGGTGGCCGGCATCATTCCCTCCCGTGCGTTCCGTGTGTCCCGTAAACCATATGATTGAGGCTTGATTAGGAGCATGTTTTGCTAAGCGTGTGAGGCCTGATTGATGAATTAGTCCATTGTTAATATTTCTGCATGAATTTTGGGAATCTGTGAGTGCATCAGCGTTTGGGTGGGTAGCTAGCGCTAGCGCTAGCGCAATGGCAGTCACCTCTGCCTGAGTGGGGCTGGACGTGCGCACTGACATGCAGTTGATTAGTTTGCCCTCGGGATTCGTTAGGGCGATGGCCACCCGCCCTTGGGTTGGACCGGATGCATCCGCGTAGAGCGTGTCCGGGAAGCCACCCCATTTCTCGCGCAGGCTTTCGGCTCTGGAGCTTCTTCGCTCCGCGTTAATTTTGGGATGCATATTTCTAGGTATTTGATGGACACAGATATTCTTGCATATCGATGGAGGGAATTCGATGTATGAGATCAATAATTTAGGAAGAACAAGAAGATAGAGAGACTTTAATGAATAAAGGAGAGGTCTGCCTGGTTATGAACCTAGCATGCTACTCCAATCTAGGAACTGTATTACCGAGCATGTGATACCTATAGTTAGTTCTCAATGAGGAGCTGGAGGAAGAACGAGTGACATATGCCGAAACATTTTCATGCCGGTTTCCAATCTCTTATAGTGCCATATCATTGTGTTTGGAGTTGAAATAAAATTTTGACGAGAAGAAAATTACACTGCCTAATGCAGTATTGTGTGACTAACCACTTAGTAAATCTTGCGACCAATGGTTCGTCCGTGTAAAGGCTACTCGCGACAGTTTGTCTCTAAGGAAGTTATGGTTACCTTTTCAGGAACTAATCGTAGCGGCAACGCATTCAAGCCTCAAATAACTGACCGCTATTGCACTTTGTTCTCTCTAGCTTAGAGTGCACGCCGTTATGCTGTTCACAGGTGGCATAGAAATAACTTCCACTATCGTTTCTCGCGGCGTTCCTGCTTTCAGTGGCGTGACTGGGCAGTTTCTCGTGGGAGCATGGGTGCGTTTCAATTGCAGGAGTCAATTCTACCCAGATAGCTGGTCTCTGTGCGCAGCTCCTCAATTGACCGCTGAGGCATATATGAAGAGGCTGTAATTACGAGCCGAGTTTCGGGCCACGCCATCTCGCGAGTTACGTTCCAAGATTTTTTTTTTATTGTGCGTGTGACGGGGAGAACGGCCTTGTGGCAGGCGGAAGGTGCGGCTACTCATTGATTACCTTCGATGTTTGGGTTGTGTCCCAAACGACCCTGAATCAAAGCGACCGCTCCGTAATTGTTAAGGACGCCGCTAGGTCCGTGAATTGTGCGAAACTCACCCACTAATGGCCCCTGGGTCCCTTTCTGCTTTCCTTCCTCGGTGAGACGATGCTTAATGCGGGAACTGCCGATCAACAGCCAAACAGGCTCGCGTGTATGGCTTAAGATTAATCGCTGTTTATGAAAGCTGCGGCCCAAGCAAAGTCCGAACGCGCCTTTCCTGCCCCATTTATGTTTTCATAGCGGAACGGACATTTATAGCGGGACGCTGTGGTGTTTGAGCCGCCGTCTGAAGTAACTGCGAGTTCCTTTTCCGGCCGCGGCGGTCGAATTTCGATGGAGGCGAAATTCTAGAGGCCCGTGTTCTGTGCGATGTCAGTGCACGTTAAAGAACCCCAGGTGGTCGAAATTCCCGGAGCCCTTCACTACGGCGTCCCTCATACTCTGAGTCGCTTTGGAACGTTATACTCTTATAAACCAAACCACACCAAACATTTTGCTCCACCTGCGAAGCGCAGAGCTCTATAGGCCTCGCATCTTCACACGACCTCCCCGCTGAAGCTTTCATCCATCCTGGCCTGGAATACTTCAAATCATTCATCACTGATTTTTTTTTTCAATGATATGTATGCCCACCCCTCATGTAATGCCCCTAGTGGGCCTTTGAGGTACTAATAAATAAATTCAAGCCGCAGCAATGCCATAGGTGCGTCGGAAAGATGCGTTTTCAGTCAGTCAAATACGCACGCACACATGATAAGAAAGCATTTAAAAAGTTATCAGTCGACAACTTCGCACAGACGGAATATTTTTCTATTTTATCTCCCACGAGGCTGGTGCACTATCGAAACGGTTACGTAAGCACGAGTAGTGCGATGGGGATTGGTCTTCGCTGACGTCATAAGCAGCGTAATTTTGAAATTCTTTGCAGTGATTTTCGAATATCGCTGCAGGATCGACGGCGAGCGGTACTGAGTTCAAAAGCTTATGGAAACATGGGGGAATTGCCGCGCTAGATTTGAGGTACTGTAGAACAATGCTTCACAACAGTAGTTGACTTCAGTAGTAGCTGCCTCCATGGCTCTCAAACGCCGTGCGCGACTCTGAGGGTCGACGGTCTGCTGAGCTGCTCGACTTTGGTATTGTTCTTTGCCCTCACCCGCCAGGCTCGAGAGTAGGAGCAGTGGTCTGTCGGAGCTTGCCTGCTGGAACCTTGGAAAAAGCAAGGACTCCGTGAACAGTTATTCAACTTCGTTTATTGCAGGAGCCTGCCTTCACTTTATTAAATACTTTATTAAGTTTTAAACAATTTATTCAACACTTTATCAAAAAGGCATTCAAACAATGCGCACCAATTGCATCTCGGTTCACGCCCTGGGGCGCAGCGCCCTTTTCGTGTTTCCACCTCGCCCTTGGAGCGGGTTACCTATCACTCTATTCTACGCACTGCCTCTACGGTCACCATGCTGCTGTAAAGTTGCGGAGTCACGTGGTCGGCTCCACGTGCGCCGGCGAGCTGCGCGTGACTGCATGTTTCCAGGGATTCGGGGTCTTCGTCACCAAACACCTTGCACCACCGCCGCTGGTCCGACCCGCTGACGTCGACGTGGGGTGCGTCACAGTGGCGCTTAGGCCGGCCTGGCCGCAGGAAACCGTTATGGAATGTCTCCCCCGTCTAATCCTATAATGAGGAGGAGGCACGCGGTGTCGTCCAGGAGCAAGGCGCTGACGTTGCGTTTGGAGAGAGACGGTGCTTTGGCGAGCGCGACAGCAACTATTGACCATTAGGGAGCGGCTGGTACGCACTAAATCGAATAATAAAAAACACTTTTACATTTAGGGTTAGCTGACAAAACTGCGTAACGCATACGTAACGCATACGTAACGCGTTAATCCGTGCAACGTACACATAACGTATGTGGAACGACGAGCTGTACAGAGCGGGATATCCCGCAAAGCACCCATACCGCAAGCATTATTAAGACTAGCTAACGTTCCTTTGCCCTCTCCCAGCGTTTTTTAGTGGCAAACACTCGCTCACTGGGTTATTGTTTTTGTTCTCTTCTTATGTTACGTACGACATTCTACGAGAAAGAAATACGATGGCGAGCCATACACTATGGATAATCTCCTTCATAAGCATTGATCGGGTAGGCATGCAGCCTAGTACACACGCACGCACGCACGCACGCACGCACGCACGCACCCCCCCCCCCCCCTTTCCCAAACACACACACAGCAGCAGCATTCTTCGATAAGCGAATCCGTTTTATTGTCCCGCTTGAAGTACATCTGAGTGAAAAAAATTACGCCTAACTATAAAGAGAATAAATAGAGAGTATAGAGTACTTTATTATTCCCGTAATCTTTTTCAAAGTGCGTTCGCTGTGACGGGTTCGTCTGAGTGGTGAGCACATGAGTGTTAAGCCTAGCACAAACTGCGCTCTAAAAGTGTCTTTCCAGAAGCTGTTGCCAGCGGGCCAAGTCGCGCCGCATGCCAAAAAATAAAGACGATGATGTCGGATGATGACGACCGTGAGAACACCCCACATGGAGGATAGCCAAAAGTTCGCGCGCCTAGTGTGGGAAAGAGGATGCAAAGTGCAGGCGGCAACATTGTGTCACTTAACGTCACGAGGTTTGGCGCTTACGTAGGTGCATTTGCGTGAACGAGGAAAGCCCGGGATAATGGCCTGCCCGATGACCACACCACGTGCGGTGGTGTGAAATCCTATTTTCATCTGTGCTCCTATTCATTCGTGGCGTGCGAGAGGTTGTTGAAGTTGCCTATAGTTTGATGAATTCCGGTTCAGATATTGTTGCCAACGAGTGTTACAGGAGTTTGTGCTGCATTCGTGCTTTGAAATTCGAAAAAAACATACAATGAATGGGACGTGTGTGGACGGGAAGCGATTCTATGCTGTTTCTAATCCACGCTCTGTTCGTTGCGCTAAACAGCGTACCGCATATCCAACTACGAACTGACCAGCCAGCCCAAGTGCCCTCTGCTCTTCGGGAGCTGCATTTATGCGGCGCCGTTTTCTTGTGTTTCGCGCCTGTCGACAAATAGCGTATACTAGACTGTTGACAGACGGACGTGCCTTTATACAGCCTATACACAAAAGTCTACACTCTACATAAACTGTCGATAAAATTGCTGACAAAATTTATATGGGCAACACTTTGCTGATGGTGATGTAAAAAACATGACACTATAAATTCTCTTTGGACGGTCATTTAAAACTATTATTTTTGTGCTTTAATGCCCTCTTCAACACTTATTTTTAGTTGCTCCTCCTATAGAGTGCCGACAGAGATCACAGCAGTTCCAAGTCAAGCTTTCTTGGACATCACTTTTAATTGTGAGGCAACTGTGGAATATTTTAACATACTGTTCTGAACATACTGAGGGGATTGTTATTGCCTTTCGACGCGTAGCAAAATCTTTCTTTGGAAGTTGTTCCATCGCTCGCATCGAGTAGATAGAACTGCCATAGGAAACCAACGGGGAGAGTTTTTGACAATAATTGTGAGCCAACTGTGGAGTAGTTTAAGATCCTGTTATGAGCGTATTGTTGTGAATGGCTTAATTTTCAGATGTGCGGTAAAAGCTTGCTTCTAAAGTTTCTCCTGCGCTGGCACAGAAAAGAAATGGGATGCGTTTTTCACAATAAATAGCAGAAAACTCCAAAAGTCTTGAGGGGAGATCTTCGGATACATAGATTGTCATGACACAATATTGCAATATTTGAAATAACTTCGTTCATAAGCAACTTCCTGCTAGAAAATTGCGCTTGGTCAGAATTTCCGGTTACGTGTTAATAAGATGTTTCTGAAAAACGCTCAAGCATTAGTTGCGCATACGTTATTGGTTAAAAAAAAGTATTACCATGGTTTTTATGTGTTACCATATAAATGAATTTTCCCTTCTTTCCATTCAGTAGACAATGACATACGAAAATACTGGATAAATATGAGGCGTCGAGTAGCCACCCACATTATGATCTTATTTGAAATCATCCCAATGCTTACAGCCCTAAATCTAAAAACTGTCTACAGATGGTCAATAAGAGCTGCCGAAGTTTTGCAGAGAAAAGTCCACAAGCTGTTATATTTTTTGCGTTGGCTGTTATATCAGTGCAATCGAGCCAAGGTGATTACGTCAGGTGATTAAGGTGACACAAGGAGTTAAGCTAGAGCTGAAAGCGTCATTGAGAGTTTTCTATAGTTTTGCGCTTATAACCAAGCGAACGCCGGAGAACAGCCGAATGATGTTATTGTGCCTTAAATTTCGTCTTCTGCAACTCAAGTCCCACGTGAAATTAGCTGCAGCGTTTTATTTGTAGTTTTTTTCTTGGGACTAAATGCGTCCAAAATGCGGCTAAAGAACATTTTGGTTGTAAGCAGCCTGCTATCGCGAGCAGCTGAAACACAGACATGACGACACAAATGAGAACGCATCTGCCGCACTGGCTGAGAGGATACGGAGTTTTGATACTGAGCACAAGGTTGCGGGTTCGATTCCTGGCTGTGACGACTACGTTTCCACCAAACGCCGCCGCGGTGGTTCAGTGGCTATGGTGCTCGGCTGCTGACCCGAAAGACGCGGGTTCGATCCCGGCCGCGGCGGCTGGAATTTCTTTGGAGGAGAAATTCTAGAGGCCCGTGTACTGTGCGATGTCAGTGCACGTTAAAGAACCCCAGGTGGTCGAAATTTCCGGAGCCCTTCACTACGGCGTCTCTCATAGCCTCAGTCGCTTTGGGACGTTAAACCCCATAAACCAAACCAACCAAACGTTTCCACCAAATAAAATGAAAAAAAAAAACAGCTCGATAATTGAAAGCACGTAAACCAACATCTTGATCCGCCGCGGTGGCTCACTGGTTATGGCACTCGTCTGCTGACCGGAAAGACGCGGGTTCGATCCCGGCCGCGGCGGTCGAATTTCGATGGAGGCGATATTCTAGAGGCCCGTGTACTGTGCGATGTCAGTGCACGTTAAAGAACCCCAGGTGGTCGACATTTCCGGAGCCCTTCACTACGGCGTCCCTCATAGCCTGAGTCGCTTTGGGACGTTAAACCCCATAAAACCTAAAACAAAATCTCAATTGCTTTCGTGTTTCGATTAACCCGCTAGTGCTTTGTTTACCCTAGAAGATGGCACTTTTATTTAAAACACACACCGGGCGAAGTGTTCACTGAAGTTGTCCAATGCGTCGATGTCATTTCAAGGCGCACAAACGAGAGCAAGGTCGGTGGGAAACAGTTCCAGTGCAGGCGGTGTAACCGCAAGCACAGACCGAAGCAGTGCCAAACATTTAAAAAAAAAAATGCTATGCGTGCCAAGGTGTCAATCACTTTGCTATACGTTGTAGGAAGTCGAAAGAAGTGAGTGCAGTCGACAAACATCAAGAGAGCGACTTTGATGTCCTAGATGTCTGCACTAAACGTGGCAAAACCAATGAGTGGACTGTAAAAGCTCAAGTTAATGGTCAGGGAATATACTTCAAGACAGACGCGGGATCACAAGCCAGGCTTTTGCCGTTTTCAGCCTATCGGAAACTATCATCAGACGAACTATAGCCGACCAAGTGATAACAGGCATGTCAGGAATAGGCGCAGTGTCATGCACGCGCCTGATACTGCCAGTCGTCAGTCATTTGTGCTAATACAAAGTTGCATAGCCCCTCTTTCCAAATGCTATAGAGTTGTGTAAAAGCTGCGCGTATGTACTGGCGATGCTTCCATGAAACAGTGATCGAGGAAGTCAGTGTGCGGCACGCGGAAGCTAAGGGCGCTTCATTTGTGTTTTTAGTCAGCAGTGAACGGTGTCTACTTTAAATGCGCGACCTGCCAGGATTACGAACGATCCATAGGTGAAAGAAAAATAAACAAGCTTTATATACAGCCGATAGCGCAGCATAAAGTTACAGCATGAGGACTCGATCGAGAAATAATTGCTCGTTCAAGAGCAGGGGAAAGCATACACGTCATCTTCATCAATGTCACCGTTATTCTCATCGCATGATCCTCGCAGTGGTTATCACGGTTTCCTCCGTGAGTACTCGGGACCGGTATAGCGGCGCGGTTAGCAGGTTTGGTTTTGTTTCAAGAGAGTTTGGAGCGAAGCAAAAAAAAAAAAAAAGTAGTGCCACCAGTTGTGACCTGTTTATTCTTTTGCTGTTCCTTTAAGCCAAGATAATTATTTACGTAATACTTGTTTGTAGTGGCGAGGAGCGATTTAAACATTGTACAGTGCAGATCTACAGGCCTTGCTGTAACGAAAGCCCCGAACAAGCAAACGCTGCGAAGTCAAGCGCTATGGGATTATTTCATTGCCTTCAAGGCCTTCACAGCCCTGATAAAGGTGAAAGAGTAGTCCCTTTCCAAGGCGTTTTACGTAATCCTAACCATGCCCCGAATGTCATGCAGGTTACAAGGCCGTGCACTAGGTGAAGTGCTGTATTAATTCAGTCTTAGGCATGGACTTGGCTTGGTTTTCCGCTCTCCGGCTAGGCTAAGAGAGACATAAAGACTTCCTTGTCCTACATTCAGAGGGCTGACACAAGCCAACAATGTATAAAAGAAACAACAGGCAAGCATGAAGAAATATTTCAGTGTTTATTTTGCTGTAAACTAAAAAAATGAGCGATGGTTTCGAATAAGTGACAAGCTGAGAGATTAGGAAAATACGGCATGCCATCGCGAGCTTCAGTAGCTGGCACGAGTGGCGGCTTTGTCTTTTCAACGGATAGTTGTGCATTATCCAAGGCAAATGGCATTGTCGTTCCTGAGTGTGGTAACTGAAAGGTGCCTCGATCAAGATGTGGTAAGGATATCCAGGAACTCGGCGAGTTAGAGCGATATCCAGGCGGCTTGGGGGACGGGAGGAGGCGGGCAGCGCCCACAGGGCCATAAATGAGTAGGTGCTCTAATAGATATGGGGGGGGGGGGAGGGGGGTGCAGCTGTCAGTATCACTTGCTCGTCCTGGGGAAAGCGACAGGTCTCTCTTTCATAACAGTCGCAACACATGTCTTCAAATGGCCACTGCTTGTGTATTAATACAGCGCAGCGATACCAGGTTAACTAAAACGAACAGGCGTCTTAAAAGCGCCCGTGCAAAGAAAGCATTTGTTTTTTCCGTCTCCCTGCTCCTCTGTATGTTGCCTTCAGCCGCGAGGAGTTGTATCCGATTTGCTTTTTGCGGCTGCAGCAGCCATGGCAAGTATGGTCGTGACAATAATCCTGTCCCAAGGGCGACCGTGAGTGGGGCTCCGAAGAGACGTCTGTGGATGCCAAGCCCGCGATCGCTAATGCCGAGAGTCCCACGGCGAGCGAGTTGCGCTTGCGTGGCGTTGGCGTGTTTGCGTTTCTCGCGTGTTAAATTAAGAAGTAAGGATGGCATTTCTCCGTTGCCTTTTTGGGACCCTGGCAATTGTAATGTCGCGTTATGTCATCGACCCCAATGACACGGAAGCGTGGGTTATGGGCTATGGTTGGCGCTTAGTGGCGACATAGGGGCGAAAACTTTGAAAGCTTGCATTTCCATAACCATGTTTTGCTTGACCCTCTGAAAGACCAGTTACCATATACTGGGCATTTCAGCGAATGCCTAAAAAAATTCCTAAAAATAAGGAGCTGACCTGCACGTGACCATGTGGATCACCATTGCCTTGACTTTTTGTATTTTTTTTTTGTGAGGGGCTTATCCCCATTATCTAAAAGGATAAGGTGTAAAATATGGACGCGGGAATAATAACGTGCCTAGTTCTGGTAGACTTGACGCATTCAACGAGAGTTCTGCGCTGACACGTATTTGGCCGAAGAGGTAAGAAATTAAGTGTCGTCATGACGACTGCAACGTGACTGGTTTCTCGTCTGCGGTACTAGAGAAAAGTCTGGTTTGAGGGCTTATTAGGTTGTCATACTGTCCATTTTCCGGTCATTCCAACTGTAAGAACGGTTTGAGATAGGCTAGTAGTGCCCACGACCACAGAAATTATGCGTAGTTCTTTTATACTACCGCCAATACCACCGCAACCACCATCAATCGCCATTGCCACCTCTAGAGCCACCGCAATCAACCATGTGAACAAACTACACCCAAAACAACCTAAACACACCACCACCTCTGGAATAACCGCCTTAAATTTCCCGCCAATCATCACCATCACCTATACAAATACCAGAAACCGACCGTATCACTATAAGAACCACTTAAACCTATCTCCCACCACAACCCTGGTGGTGGTGGTGATAACTTCTGCAGCGCTGCTAATTTTCCCGATACTATGCCGTAGAGCAGATGTTTGTGCGCTATCGGTAAATACTCCTGATATTGCGATACCTGACTCACCTTGTAAATTTGGGAAAGAAAGTAAGCACAGTTTTGAAGATCGAAATGTCAGGACATCACACGTGCTTTCTACGGTCTTTCTCACACTCGTTCTATGCTCGTCCAGAACATTCCCAGCACGCGCGGGCTGCTCGCCCTATTGCCATCACGGAGCAAATGAGCCCAAAGCATCACGACAGAATTTAATGCGCAGTAGAACGTGGTGGAAGAGTCTGCAGCGGATTAGAATTAGCGCCAAGGGAACCGCGCAAGCGTGATAGAAGCGCTTCTTCTTCTTTAAGACTCCAGCAGATCCATTGTGCGAAAAGAGTGTTGAGTAAACGGAGCGCTCGTGCACGTGGTCGCTGCCCACGGCTTCGTGTGAACGCGACTCAGCGGGCATTCGCAGGTATGCCTATGCTACGTGTGCCGACATGCAGATAAGGCCTACTAGAACAGTGAGCCAAGGTTGCCGATTCTGCATCCTGATTGCGCAGCTGTGAGACATCGATATGGGACGTCGTTCTTTTCGCGCTGCGCACACGGGGGCCCCAACCGACCGACTCCAGCGAGTCATCACTAGCCGAATATGCGTTGGCACATGACCTTGCTATATAAAACGACCCCTGTTCCCCTCCAACACCTTCTGGCTGCTCGCCTACGTATCTTCTCTCCCGACCACTTCATTACCGATATTTGTTTTGGCATGGGCACGCTTGTCGCTTTTTGTTCCACCTTTCTCGCACTATATTTTCAGCGTGGGTTCCCCCTCCCCACTTAATTCACCCTGCACTGGTACACCTTTTTCTCACCAATTGTATTCTTCTGTTCTTTTTCTCTTGTTGCTTTTCTTTCCCTCTTGTTTTTCCTTTCTTAACAATTTATTTCTGTTCTCCCCGAACACCAAGACTCCTGCCAGCCTCCACGGCTGGTCTCCCCGGGCACACTGGACACCCTTCCTTCTTTCGCATCACTAAACACTCTCCCCTCGGTTCCTGTCCTCCCTCAACCCTTACGACACGTTTATTTTCGTACCCGTGTACAGGCTTTGCTCTCACCGTTGTTTTTTATGTTGATTTCGGGGAATGAGTTTGACAGCAAGGGCATCGTTCTCTTCGCGCTGTGCACATGGCGAATGTCGTGCGAAGGAAACCATGTCCGGATCGCGGCGCGCTCTCTATTCTCATTAAAAATTACCAGGAGTAACTTAGCAGCCATATCCTGCGTTGCAAGCCAGAATGCAAGTGGAGATGAAATGCATTCCGCATCGTTGCTGCTGTAAGAAAGATAAAAAAGGGTAATTACTTGCACGAGGAAAGACTCGGCACGAGCTTGAAATATTCATTCTCGAGGCGTCACTCGTGGGGAGAGCAGATGCAGTCTAGAATTGCGTGTTCGCGATTGCAGACCGGACGAGGAGGATTGCAGTCTGGATAAGAGTGAAATGTCACACGGGAATCTGCTCATCGCGGCAAAGTACTACGTGTTCCACCGGTAACTCTGTCATTTACTGGTGCACGAGTTGATTTGCCATTTTTTTTCTTCAAGAGACACCAGCATCTCAGATTCTGCCTTGTGTCAGGCCTCTCTTATAAGACTATCGTCGGATGGCCGATGCCTAATTTTACAGGGATTTGTCCTTGGTCGGTTTACTGTTTGAGAAATAGATTTTATTGTTAAAGGCGTCCCCCATGTTGGCGACTAGGTGAGGTATATCCAAACACCCCAACTGAAAATTTAAATTTAATTTAGGTTTCAAATTTTATGCTGCACTCTATACAAGGTAGCGATTCAAGAACCATTTCACAACATCTAGGGACCGCATTACAGAAAGCTGTCAATTTGAAGACAGTCTCAAAACGGTCTCAAAGCCCCGCTCTTATAGGTCAGCCTTGATCACGCCCTGAGCGCGGTCAGGAATGGCCACTAGTAGCGGGATTTTGAGTCAGTTTTGAGGCTGCCTGCAAACTGAGAACGGTGACAGGCACCGGGGCATTTAATTCACCGGCTAGTAAAGACAGCATGCATAGCTCTGCTGGTAAAACTGTTGCATACGTACAGTTTCGTCCAACATAAAAGGGAACAACCAGTTTGCACAAAAAGACGAATTTCTTAGTCATTTCTCTGCCATAGTTGAGAATGACTTTTGGATATTACCCGCCGTGGTGGCTCAGTGCTTATGGCACTCGGCTGCTGACCCGAAAGACGCGGGTTCGATCCCGGCCGCGGTGGTCGAATTTCAATGTAGGCGAAATTCTAGAGGCCCGTGTGCTGTGCGATGTCAGTGCACATTAAAGAACCTCAGGTGGTCGAAATTTCCGCAGACCTTCACTACAGCGACCCTCATAACCTTATTCGCTTTAGGACGTTAAATCCCCATACACCATAAACTTTTGGATATTATACGCCAGGCGGAAAACTAGTACAAAAAACAGGAAAATTGTGCTTTTCACCTATAGTCACGGATTAATTGACAACTAAATGCTCAAACTTTGTCCCATTTTGAGGGATATGTACTATCAGAGAAAAAGGTCACTATGAGGCACAAAAGATATCTGGGCACATTGGTGCCATGCTTGTCATCAATCACCTGATTTCATTATTGCATGCATCACATCACGTCAGACAATCAGGTAGGCTCCTCATTACACGAAATCATATTCGAAGTGGAATAGCTGCTAATTCAACACATTTCCAAGCAACTAAATAGTTCCAGAATTTCACTATTTTGTTAATGATGTTCGTGGAACTTACAAGTTACTTGTCACTCCTTTTCGCAGTGCTCTTAACTACTTCCACGTTGTATACCATTGCTCCTGCAGGGACTACAATACAGTACCGAACTCCATGGTATGTGACGCCGCAACCCCCCGTGGTATGTGACGCCGCAACCCCCCCGCCTCTGCCCTATCGAAAAAAATAAGGTTAGCAATTAGTCAAGGTTAACTTTTGTTCCTGCAGGCCATTACACTGCTCCAAGTTCAGGAGCTGCTGCCACGCCAGGTAGTGCAGTGCTGCTAATAGCTTTTCAGCTTTGCGATGTCTTCCGCTTAAGGTGATTTGTTATTCTGAATCGTTGTGCTGAATTGTTCTGGCCGCTGTGGGTGCTGCTATTACCGCTATCACCAAGTCATTGCGATACAAATGGCTCCAGCTATAAACTGAATCATTTTGTTATGTTGCAGAGGCTGCTGATTTTACAACTGCTTTGGGCATCATCCTCGCATGCGGGAGGATAACCCCCGGTTTTCCAATGTGTGCAAGCTTTGCCGTGGCTGGGCGCTCGTTTTCCCTGGGGTGAATTGATTGCGAAAACTGGTCCTTGTCCCGCCTCGTAAAGACCAAAATCACGTTGCCCACTGCGCACTTTGGCTAAGTTGCACTGGTAGGCAGGCAGACAAGTGGTCGGACGGACAGATGGACGATAGAGGGACGGACAGACGGACAGACGGACAGACGGACAGGTGGGGAAAATGGGGGGGGGGGGGGGGGCAGGTGGCCGGGCGGCCGAGCGGGCCGGCAGGCATGAACACTCCGCCTCACTGTGCTTAGCTTCTACCTTCCACAGTGCTTCACTTGTTTATTCCGGTCATCGTCATGAACATTTGTTATTTCGTCGCGGACAAGAAGCGAGAAGCGCTCCATGGCTATCTGTCTATCCTTCTCTTCTGTTTTCTTTGGGGAAGGGGCTGAATCCAGCATAGTGCTCGATACAACGAGCAAGAACAATGACATCACCATAATTATCAATCACCCTTACAGTATGCCCACTGTAGGACTAAAATCTCACAAGTTATCATCCATTTAGCCCTGTCTTATGTCAGCCGTATGGACTATCGAAATATGGTTATGCTATAACTACAGGTTGCTTTTCCAACACTAAGTTTCGTCTCAATTACTAGACATCCAGTGTTTAAACGAGCGTAGCTTGCATAGTAAGAGCATGTCACCATTGTTTCGTCTCCTTACCTGAGTGCAGCGTCATTGCCCAGCCTTGTCGGTGAATCAGTTTTGAATAGGCAAGGCTCATTACCAAGTTAACCGCAGTCCAGTTCCGTCTCTTTGTCTCAGTAGCGGGCCACTTCACTGCCTTTCTTTTCTTCGAAATCTTGTTTTACTTCTTCGTCTTGCATGCATCTTGCATTCACCTTTTTTTTTTCTCTCTCCGCTTTTTCTCTTTTGCTCTCTGTGACGTCAAAGCGTTCGCGTTCCAAAGATCACTGACTGAACTGTCCATATAGAAATTTATATGGATTACAGACTGTCGATATATTACCTATTGAGTGTCTAAATAATATTTTTTTTTTACGGTGGGACCACGAGCGCCTCAGACGGGAGTGATTTTTGGTGTGAACAGCGCTGAAGCGGTGACAGACAGAAAAGCGGAGCACAGGATAGCAAAACTTGCGGCGCCAGGTACCACGAATCGCTAGCCTTGTGAATTATATTTTTTGAACAAAGAAAAGGACTCTTCTTTTTTCTTTCCCCCGCCGCTGTGGCTCAGTGGTTACGGCGCTCGGCTGCTGACCTGAAAGACGCGGATTAGATACCGGCCGCGGCGACCGAATTTCGATGGAGGCGAAATTCTAGAGGCCCGTGTACTGTGAGATGTCAATGCACGTTAAAGAACCCCAGGTGGTCGAAATTTCCGGAGCCCTCCACTACGGCGTCCCTCGTAGCCTGAGTCGCTTTGGGACGTTAAACCCCAAGAAGCCAAACCGAAACCTTTTAATTTTTTTTTGTTGTGATCATTTTCATCGCTTATACTGCGTTGCTTGTTCTAGTCTGTAGTTTTTTTTTTTCGGGCTCTTAACACCAAAAATACGCTTCTGCTCTTGTGATGCTGCAGTTAAGATGGTGTTTTATTTTTTTTTCGTATCCTTTTGTTTTGAGTATGCTTTCCGCTCGAATAGTTTATTCTGCTCCTCCTCTAAATTTGCTCTGATGCCCTTAAGGTGCTGGAGAAAGTTGTGCAAATAAGATAAAAACAAACATGCCTCGCCATCTAGGCCAAGCATTTGCTCTGTAAGCAATGTGCGACATCCTGAAACTCCTCCGTTTCAGCCACGTCGATCCACCTGAAGTTCAAGCGTCGTTGCATTTCGGCGAGCAGCAAGCCTTCACTCTACAGGTGAGTATACTGTTCGTTGCTGGTTGCATTATGAAGAACACATGAGACCTAGGAACCGCTCTTGGTGCAGGTACAATACATGTTCAGCGCCATTGTGGGTTTGTGGCACTGCGCGTCCGATACCTGTGCGCACGCACATTCGTAGCACCGGACTCGCACTATTGTTACTGTACTGTCAGCCGCACAGGGACCCATGTTCTTACGAACAAATTATTTATTGCAAAAAAGCCTCACGATCGTCCGGAGCACCAGTGGTTGACAATAAGAACCACCAACGAGACAATAGCCGGAGTAATTTATAAAGAGAGAGTACTTTACGAATCTTCCCTCGCCATATGATTCCCGGTAGGGTGCATTTCGATTCCCCTTAACATATGCTCACACAGCCGCTTCCCCGCCGCCTCAGCAACGATCACCGTTGCATGTAAAAATTTCCTGCGCTATAGCACCACATGGTGGCGTATGACGGTATGTGACGACTTCGCTTCTCACTCCCTGGTCGGCCGCTTCGATTTACCGCGCTCGGGCAGCCCGCTGGCTGCCAGAAAGTTCGCCTCTCACAGGAAAGCGCATCATGCTCACATGGGCTGGCGGCCACCGGAACCAGCCAGCAATCACGGCGGCAAGCAAGTCGTGGATCACGGAGGGCAGATGCTCTCCGTAGCTTCGCGTTCTGCTGTGTCTCGTTTCTACGCACGCGTACGGAAGAAATAGGCTGTTTGAGATCTGAAACGACGAAATGAAGTTACTGAGGGCTGCCGCAGACTGCAGAACAAACAGCTGATCGTGCTCGCACCCGTATACATCGGCGACGACAACGCGAGCGTGTGCCTTCGGTGCACAGTGTGCTGTGCAAGCTTTGAGAAATCCTCAAAAGCATGCGGTGAACAGTCGCAATCTAACGTGTTTCATTTGACACCACTTATGACGGAAAAACTGCCCGTGCGTTGCTTATCGAATGACCCGCCGTATTCTCGGATTATCGCGTTTGTTTACTACGCAGTAAGGATGACTAATATGACCGCACACGATCCACCCTGCATGGTGATTGACTCTGCTGTGGTCGTTGCGATTTTTACGCCCGTGTATGCTGTGATCAGAAAAGAATCGGGATACGTTCCGTTCAACTGTATGGTGTCCACCGCCGGCTTATGCTGCGGGCAAGGAATGCACGCATACTCTCGTCAAAAGCGCATAACAGCTTGTTGAACGTTCATCTAGCGCAAGTGGTTGTACTGTAAGAATTTAGCTGCGCATCGTAAATGTAAGGTTACAGCTTTACCGCAGAGAACTGGCACGGGAATGAAAGGCGCTACAATCCAGCCCTGCGTGTCGGCGCTTCACGTATCGCGTGTGCTTCGTTGTCGATCAGAGCTGGGAGATTCTTTTTATCTCTTTAATGCTCCAAACGCGAGGAGGTACACGCCTACGGTACTTCTCAGATATTTTAAGCATATGTGACAGAAGGCCCGAGCATCAAGCTGTACAACAGTTGGCGACGACAGAGTCAGCACTCGCCTCGATCGGCTGCCGTAAGTGACGTCCGCATATATGCCCGCAGGTCGAGATGCCTCGAGCAATGTGCTCGTGAGGGCTTTTAGTAAAGGACATGTTTCACTCAAGCGTTTCCCAAAGCATATCCGCCTTTGCACTTCGCCGAACGCAATGAAGACCATACGATCTCGTGTCGCGCTCAACCTCCCAAAACACGTTCAGCAAATGCATATAGCGCGTATACTCGGAGCTGGAATCTGCGGCCGCTCTATAGTGAAAGGCCTCGAACGCCACCGCAATATCAGCCGGAAGCACGAAATTAACAGCCAGAATATTTTTTTGAATCAGAACTATGCGATCGTAATGTGAAGCGAGCATTTGTGCTTGCGAGATGGTGAGACGAGCGAAATACGATCGCACATACGCACGCAAAACATATAAACAGCGAGAACTACTGCAACGGGTGTCATTGCAGGCGACACAGACGATATGCACCGTGGCATAGTCGAAACAGGCGCCTGCATTGCGAAAAAATCACGTGAGGAACCGTGGTCCTTCTAGTCCTTATAAAAATGGCCGCGCGAGATTCCCGCTGCCATACACTGTAAACAAAATATACCCAAAAGGGAGTAAAAATGGTGGCGGCCACCCTTTTTACTCCATTTTTGAAAACATTTACTCCATGAGTGGGGAGTAAAAAGGTAGACTGTCCTCCATTTTACTCCCATGAGTGAATAAGGGAGTAAAAATGAGGATTTACCAGCATTTACTCCAGTCTAGAAAGGGAGTTAATTGTGGCAAATACTCCATCAGTGCCGAAATGGAGTAAAAAACACCATTTTGTGCAATCCGCCCCGCCGCCTAGCGTCTCGTCTGCTTCTGGTCAGTTGTCGGATAATGGCGGTGAGTGACGACCGCTTGGTTACCATCGTCGCTGGGTCTCTGCTGACTTGTGCTCCTTCACGGGCGCCTGCCGCGGTACAAGGTACTTGTCGCCGTTTTCCGCTACAGTACGTTACATAATTGAATTGCTCCTGTGAAGCCTCCAGTGCTCTAACGATACCTGACTTTCCTTTGTTTGTGTCGCCACCCCGTTACAGCCCCCGCTTAGGCCTAATTCTCGCAGGCTTTTTACAGTGTGGTTCTCGCAATGTGTTGCAGCAGATTATGTGTTTCATGAACATGGAACTGTGGTAGAACATAGTGTCAACGCTGAGCTCTTGATTGAGCTCATGAGGCCACATTTTTCCTCAGCCATGTTTAAAATCCAAGCCTTAATGAAGTGAATATGAAAGCAAACACTGCCATTCCAAACTACCATCAGGTGTATTTTCATCTTTTCTGCCGTGGTTTTGGGTCAAATATAGCGTGGTGCATGGCCGTGAAAACTACCCAGCGTCTCCTTTTCAGTTTTGAACTACTGATTATAATGTTACATCCCTTTATCTACGAACATGGCCAACCAAACGAGCTCGTACAGCAAAAGGAGACAAGCAGACGACTCCTGCCGCCTACGCCACCGCTGGGCTAGCAGACGGCGGAAAAAATGCGTGACGCGGGGTCACATGAGGCCAGCGCAGTTTCCCAAGTTGGGTTGCCGGCGGCCCGCAGAGCTACTGCCCGTTTCCGCCGCTGTCACTGCTGTAAGAATGAGCCTGAATGAGTATAAATAAACATGACGCCATTTTTGGGCTCCATCTCTGTGGGTAGTAAAAAATGTACTCCCTTTTCACTCCAAAATAACCCCCTTTATACTTCAAAATAACTCTTTTATATAAGGGAGTAAATAAAAAACACCATACATATGGAGTAAAAGACCTCCTTTTGGGTGTGCGTTAGAGGGCAAGCCATTTACTCCCTTTTGGGCGTTTTTTTGCTAACAGTGTACCATTGCGCCGTCGTCTGCTAGTTGACCGAGCTCTGCCAGCACAAAATCGGCCTGGCTAGTCTGGCTGCCCGCCGGCAGCCCGGAACCCGTCCAGCCAGAGAAAAACGAACGCGTTCTGGGTAGCCACCGGAAGTGGGCGGAGCATCCAGAGAAAGTCGAGAGCCTGGCGCCGCGCTCTGGCAGCCCGCAGGCAGCCCGCGGGCAGCCAGAGGGGGATAATCGAAGAGGCGTGTGCGCGGACTCAGAGAGTGAGAGTGAAAGGGAGAGAGCGAAATGGAGAGAGATGAGAGGAAAGATACAACGAGGGGGAACGAGAAGAGCAGGAACGCGGAGAGGACGGATGCATCAAGGTCAATTACCGATCTACATTTGGAGCACGGCGGACCAGGACGAGTCCTGTGGCCGCTGCTGGGAGACGCGCGCACTGCACGAAACTTGCACGACACACTGGGGAATGCAGAGCGGAGAGAGAATGGAAGGGAGCAACTAGCGGTCAGATAACGGCCGCGGGACAGCGTGAGGCAATGCTCCGAGGAGAATAGCGGTGTATAATTAAAGCGTGAGTACGGGACGAGCTGACGTAAGAGAAGGTACGCTAGTCGAAATGCCTTACTTAACGAGGACGAAAGTGGGCAGATATGAATGCACCGGAGAACACGCATCGTGGAGGGACCTAGTGTGAGCTGTGCCTGAGTGCACGTCAAGTGCTGTTTCTATAGTGTGATTTACCAGCACTGCACGTAGCCTCAGGGGTACTACGCGCGACTCGAATGACTTGGCTTCGTGTACAATGGGAATAGAAAAGAGCTACAGTAGAGGATCAGATGCGCAGTAACGATAGGAAACCTGCATAATACTTAAAGCCATGACGCCATTTCTTAGTGTCTGGACATTTCCCTGCACGAGGAGGAGTGACATTTATATCGGTTATTGCACATTGGACCCTCGGTTCTACTGCATGTTGTGACTGACGACCAGAAGCTACACGTAGATTGTGAGGGACGTTGTATTGGAGAGCTCCGCATTAAATTCGATCACCCAGAGCTCTTTAGCTGACATCGCACAACAGACCGGCATCTTTTACATTTCGGTTCCATCGAAACGCAGCCGTCGTGGTCGGTATTCAAACCCGCGACCTCGGGCTCGGCATCCCAACGCCAAGACCACTGAGCCACGGCAGCGAGCTACATTGAATCCTATTACCATAAACAGCGCCTGAAACATCGTCACGTTGAGGTGCAGTATGACGCGATTTGAAGGTGATCGCTTCAGGCTTAACCTACTCGCATCAAACTTCTCTAACGCGGTTTATTTTCGCAAGACGTTTGAATGAAATACCTTAGCTGAGCTAGCCGAGGGATTTTTCTACCCTGCACCGTCAGTTTTGTTGCAGACTAAGCGACCATCACGCCAGCAAAAATTGACTGCTGCTTTTTGACCGAAAAAGACGCTACAACCTTCAAATCGCTAGACTGTATGTAGAAGCTGCTACGTGTATATAGTAGCTGGTAGATGCAAGAGAGCTGGACGTCTCTTCACGGGTAACAGACTCCACGTCTCGAGCGAAAATAGCGCCTGTTACCAATCCAATGATGCCTCGCCATGCACATTCTCTTTACGGCAACTACGTGCAGTTCGAGTTAAAAGTTTTCAGGCCACGTCATTCTCATTTCAGCTACCGTTAGGGCCTAAATTTCTGCAAGGTGTGGATGACCTTTGTCCTGACCTTTCAAGACCATTTGGTTTTCGGCGGTATCACAAGAGCTCCACTACAAGAATTAAGGGTAAGCCATGCGGCCCGTAGACTTTTGACCGATTCTGTACATCCAAACTATAGCTACGAGTATACCAAATGGCGAGAACATGAACGAGATACGTCGAAATGACTCGGTTGGCGAAGTCTGTCAAACCGGCTCCGTCGCTAAAGTCAGCACTCCGTCTAGTTCTGCAGGACACAACCACGAATCTCGGAGTTTCGTCCTTTCATGCGAGAAGTAGCGGCAGTAAAATACTGAATTCTTCTGGATTCAAAGATCGGATCCCCAAGAAACAGAGCCGCGCAAGTCAAGCGTGATAACCGCAGATGGCTCAGCAACGCGAAATTCTGGGAGAGAGTTTCTATTCATTGCAGCATGATACACGCCGGCTACCTGCTCTCTCCTTATTGGTCTTATTTCTTAGAGTCAGCAAAGAGACAAGGATAAGAAGATAAGGAAGGGATATCGTTTAGGACAGATATAAACGGTAAAAGCGAACTGCCATTTAAACCAAGGAACACATACGGGAATGCCACTTCTCTTCGCGTTGGGGGTAACTAGCGTAGGAAAATTTTTCGCACAGTCGTTTTCGACAAAATGTAATTGCATACGAAGTATAAAAGACGAACACATGCCGCAGGTGGCATCTGAACACACGATTTCGGAATGTGGACTCCAGTGCTAAACCAACTAATCTATTGCGGCAGCTGTCTTGGTGTCTGTGGTTGTCTCTTCCGCTTTCTGTACAATTTTCTCTTATCTAAAATTATTACTCAGTTAACGTTCCTCTTTAACCAGCGCCCTCATAATTAAGTAACTTTCCTCTATGCTTTCCCAGTATTCAGTGACTGTTGCTTTCTTAGAGGCAATGAGCCACTCGTGGAAGCCAAAGTACGGTGGATTGTTTCTTTTAAAATTTTGTTAAAGCCTGCTGCAGATGAGGACGTGTTGCTCTCATTAAGAATTCCGCGCGATGAGCGAAACATGTAGCACGGTTGCACCAGGGCTAAGAAACTGCTCAAGGTCACTTCGTGAGGCAAGGGTGCCCGGGTGCTGCACGGGTGTGTCGCGCGAATACAAACGCGAAGGAAACGAGTGCGCATAAGCTCTTCTTGCGTTTAGTGCTTGTCCTCGCACGCGCTCGCACCTGTTCGTCCGCTCTGCTTCGTTCCGTGAAGGTGCCCTCTGCCCACAGGCTCGCGAAATCCAGTGCGCTTACTGCAATTGGGCGTGTGCATTTCGTACTTTAAGCTGCCTTTGGAATGCGACAGTAATAGCAGCAATAAGAACAGAGTAGGTGTAACGGAGTGCTAGCGAGGGGGCAGTTGGTTTAACTCATACATAGTGGAATGAACTAAAATCTACGAGTGCAATTATATAATAATCGAATCAGGGGGCGTTCGCGAATTCCTTGTTTTAGAACGCTGCTGTTGCGGCGCTCAAGCGCATTGTAATGCGGAATTTTTATCATACGCGAGCTTTCTTTTCAGCGTGAAAAAAGAAACGCATCTACAGCACAAATAAAAATAAAAACTGATGAAAAGTAGATGTTTTTTGCCACATTCTACATTTTGGCACCAAAAGTTTTTCCAGAAATTCAATAGACAAAAAGTTAATTTTTTCTTTGCAGTTTGTTTAAAAAAGTTTCAATTTTTCGAATATTCAATTACGAAGAACACAAAAATATTCTGAGCAACTACACACAATGATTCAACATAGTTAAAGTTGACTTCACCTATCTTGCCTCGGTATATTTTTTATCTTCGGCTAAAGATAGTTGGTACAGCTGGCATACAAATGCCTATATAAGAATGATACAGAAGAGCGCTGGATAGCAACTAATATTTTATCAAAGAGGGAACAGTCCGAGTATCTAGACAACCCATACGCAGTAATACACCAGTTTATAGTCTAATAAATATATACTGTCCTGTGTCCTACTTATGCTCGTGTTCTTAGCTGTTTGCGCTATAGAACAGAGAAAAAGAAACGCTAGGGGCAAGGAGTGTAATGAGGTGAATGCGTTCTCCGACCCATACAATACAATACACTTTATATATACCCTTGCCCGTTTCTTCCTCTATTATATCCGTCCTTCGCCTGCATGTTCCAATTACCCCGAACCCAGTACTCATCTGGAGCGTTCCCCTTTATCCTGCCCTGTTGCTAGCAACGCTGTTCGATGGTCAGAAACGAAGAGCGACTTGCGGAACGGAAAGGAGCGCTTAGATCTGCATCATTTCTCATGCGGTTCTTAAGTCGAAACTGACCATCACAGATCCGGAGCACGACAGTAAAATAGCTGGGAGAATAATTACAAGGTGGAGTAGGCAGGTGCTCCAAGGTTGTGAATAGCCACTTACCTGTACCACTCAAGAGAAGAGTATGCACCAATTGTATCTTGCCAGTACCCACCAATGGGGCGTGCACTTTTGATGTCCGCTGCAGACAGCTTTTCTGCACCGTTATTAAAATTTTGGTGACGACGTACTACGACGCACTTGCAGTCTGACAAAAAAGCTTGAAATTAAATTGAGAACAACGCAGCGAGCTATATGGGAAGCAAATTATTGGATTAAGGTTTAGAGACAGGGAGAAAACAGAGTGGGTGAGGGAGCAAACGCGAGTTAATAACATCCTAGCTGCAATCAAGAAGAAGAAATGGGCTTGGGCAGGGCATGTAATTCGAAGGAAAGACAAGCGTAGCAGGGAGCGGCAAAGAGTTAGGCGGGCGGATAAGATTAGGGGGCTTGCCGGGATAAGGTGGCCGCTGCTCTCACCGGTCAGTGTTAAAGGGACTATGAAATAAATTTATTGAGATTACTTAAAGATAGGCAATCCATCACTCGTCACCCCAGCGCAAGAATTTTTGAGCTAGCATCAATAACAACGAAGTTATAGACGATTAAAAATCACGCTCCTCCTCTCCCCCCTCAACTCGTTCGCGCGGGGCGCCATGAAAAAATAAAGAAAACAGCTCCGGGACTGGGCTCCGCCCATGAATACGTCATTCGCTGACGTTCGGTTTACGACTTCCGATTGTCGCACTCCCGAGGAGCAGCGTGCGTCGGCAGCGTCTCTCCGGTCTCAGCGCTTTCTTGGCTCCCGTACTCGCGACAGAAAGAGGCGGGCGGCAGAGGTAAATTGAAAACATACGCGCGAAGGCAAGGCTCGCGCTTGCCCGAGGGGGTCGCGCGGCGGCTCGAGCAGACGATTTTCACCGCTACCGGAAGTGTGCCCGTGACGTCGTAGCTGCCGCAGCTCGAGCGAATGACAGCGTATGGTGGCCTATCGACGTCATGGGACTAGTGACGTCTGTTTTCCCTATTTTGGTTCCAAAATGGCTCCCTCGAAGACACCAAACGGCCCGTGAATTTTAAAAAACACGATTTTTAAAAATTCATAATAAATTGCCGGCTTAGTTCCGAAGACTCATACTTGGTGTCAATGCTTCTGAGCATCACTTCTAACATTTACAAGCGGTTTTTAATTCTTTGCATGGTCCCTTTAATAAGAGTCCACTGAGAGAGGCATTCGTACAGCAGGGGACATAGGCTGATGGTGGTGATGATGATGACCAAGGCGCAAAACAACAAACGGGCTCAAGGATAGAAATCCAAGGCAGCAGTCAACGACACATTTCCACGTGCATGTAAGCAGGCAAATGGATGTGTGAATGGCTGTCAGGGACTCTGCCAAGCGACCCAGGGACAGGTAATAAACGTGCTTTGAAACGTCAAGCGACACTTAATACGTATTCGGACGGGCTGTATGCGAAGGCAACAATAGTGCTCAGCGGCTTGAGTGGCCGTCACTGCATACCTGTACCTTATTGCTGCTGTCACGTAGTTGTTATCTGTAGATCTAAGAGCTTAGAGTCGCGCAAGCAGGCATATGAGCGACACGAACGGATTCATTGTGAAGGCATTGGGGTAAATACTCGAGCGTTCGGGAAGGTACACTTAAAAGCATGGTTGATCAGGTATATGATATATTCGTTATTGCGAGATATTCCCATTAACGGGTGAATAAGGCAAAACAAGGACCTGAAAAGGCGAAGCTAAATTGGCGGGCTGCAGAAGGTTATATTCGTGACGTGATAGGCGGGGAACTCGGCTGGACGCTTCGAAGGTGAATCACGACTTGAGCTTGACACTTAAGTTACTGCGCGAGCTAGTGGCGGGCCCCTCGCAATGAAACGTTGTCCAGGCTGTCGAAGTTGGCGTTTATAAAGGCGTCGCCGTAGCGGGCCTTACGTTTTTCTTGCGTGGATTGTCCTCAGTTCCGTGCAGCGGCGCAAAAGCTGGCCTCTGTCAGCCTCGCAAAACGAAGCACACAGAAATGAGACATGGGGTCTTCAATTTTTGATGTGTAAACATATTAACTTCCGCGAGTTCTAAAGCAAGAATTCACATCATTCTGCGGGAATCGTGACACGCACAGAACAACGAATATATAAAGTCAAGTTTTGAAGCAAATGTACTATCGGTTCCGAATAAAAAACAAACACGCATATGCCGTACATGTCTGCTTCGAGACATTCCTTTGCAACCGGTTTATGAGTATACACTTCGCTAGACCCTTTACCCAGAAACATGAATTACGCTATAGTTGTATACTGTAACTGCCAACTAAACGTGTAAAATATTTTTGTTTTGTTCGTAGGCCCTGTCGCATTTCATTCCAGCCTAATAGCACCTACATTAAAATCAAAGGTGTCTGTAGCACTTTCACCTCACATAGTTCTCAGTATTATTTCAGCTTGAAAAATGGTGTTTGTATAGCACAGAGCCCGCACGGCGGCTGTATGATCTCTATGGTGCCCCGGTGCTCCGGTGTGAAACCCGCACCAGGCGCGGCGCCGGTATCGTGACTCTTTCCATAGAAGGGTGCGAACACATTGTACTTAGAGCCACCGAACTTTACGAACAGCTACCGCAGCAGGTGATGAGGCGGCGAGGAGTGCCATGCCGAAGTACCTGGTGTCGCTGTACAAACATCACTACATGACACGACGACGTGTCGGGGACGGGTAACGCTTCGA
Organism: Amblyomma mixtum; assembly: GCF_055824585.1. Classification (NCBI taxonomy): domain Eukaryota; kingdom Metazoa; phylum Arthropoda; class Arachnida; order Ixodida; family Ixodidae; genus Amblyomma; species Amblyomma mixtum. The sequence goes on along the minus strand of NC_143013.1, from coordinate 32,379,786 downwards.
CCTATTTAGAGAAGTAGTGGATTGCAACCAAAACGTATCTGTTACCATCACCGGTTTTGAGAAATGGGCTTAAACGGTCAAGACCTACAAGTTCGAACGGAGAGCTACGTTGCGGAAAACACTGCAAGAGCGTCTTTAGTGCGCGCGTCGAAACATTCCTGCATTGTCACGGCTAACAGGACCGCAACGTGTTCCCTGACTTCGGGGAGTAAGCTGGGCCACCAAAATCGCTCCAGGACGCTGACATAAGTTTTGCTGCCACCGAGGTGGCCCGTGGTGGGGGCGTCGTGCAAGCAGCGCAAGATCTGCGGCTGTAGCTGTTTTGGCACGACTGGCAGCCACGTAGACACTGGCATTCAGGTGTTGGGATGATTGCAGCCAAGTGAGAGCGCTGCACTCCGTAACGATGATGAAATGGTGGTCTTAAAAGTACGGCCGAAACATCTCGACCGCCAAAACAACCGCGAGGCACATGGATCAGGGAGCAAGTATGTCATTTGTAGAATAAGATGAACTTCGTTTCTTACCCTGCAGACTGCAGCTTTCAAGGGGTTAAATTACTCAAATTCTTATCATTCTTTGACAATCGCAACGAAAGTAATGTAAAAAAAAAGGAGATGTGGCTGTTAACATGCAATTTCGCGAAAAATGATCAAATTGCAGATTTTTCAAGTAATAGCGGGAAACTAGGGGTCCTAACCTTGCAGGGCACAGCTAAATCTCGAACAGTCTTTACCTTCGGTGATTCGCCGCATTCGTTCTATGAATTTGCGCACGATTCTTTTCTCGACATAATTGTGCATTTGGAAGTGCTCCTTCGCTGCTAAATAAAATAAAACGCAAAAAAAGAGAGAGAAACGAGTATATCCGAAGTGTTCATCCGAAACTGGAGACCCCCCTGTACCTATAAAACAGTTGACGCCAGTTCTGTAGCTTCAACCTCAGTGCACGGTTTTAGCCAGACTGGAGATAGAAAGCGTATTGCTTGCTTCTTTCTTTCATTGCGTGCCAGGAGGCGAAGGTAAGACTAAAAGGAAACGAGAACGGAGCCGTGACGAGCAAAGCTGTGACAGGCGTAAGCATCGGTTGCTCGGTTAACGCCGCCGCTTCTTGAGCCGTACGGCGCAGCAAAAGAAGTTAGGAGCGATGGAACGAGGAAAAAGAAAGGCTCCTCTCTGACAGGACTCGCGCGCCGGCTTTGATCGCCAAGCGGAAAACGGATTCCCAAACACTGCGCGGCACTACCAGGGGCAAAGAGAGAGGGGCTGGAGGGTGAGGGGACGTCCATGCCTGGCTGCCAAGGCGTACTCGAGCAAAACGGCGGCCGCGCTTTTTCAGGAACCAGACAGGCGGCGAAAAAGGGGCCCGTCCGTCTGGAGCCGCCGTTAAGCACGTCTCGTTCTCGTGGGAAGATCGGGAAACCCCCTTCCACGCTGAGCTTCGATTTACTGGCCATTCGGCTCCGATTCTTATTTATTTGGAGAACTGCTTTACCCGCTGAGTAAAGCTCATGCGATCTATCCCTTTGTCCTTGGTTTCCTGGCGACGTGTTGTGATAATCCCTACCGCGCTGTTCTATTTTCGTGGGAAAAAAACGGAAGAGAGATTCAAAAGAAGAACGCGAACAACTGAGCCAGTGCGCTAAAAGGTCAGACCTGCTGGATATATTTGTACGAGCAACAGTTTAGCGATGTAATGGATGGCTCCTCCGAACTTCACAGAGCCTTTGGGGGAGGCGAACAGTTTGCGAGTGGCCGATCACGTGGTGCACGGAACAGTTCTTCATGCGACCGAGGCTCTGATACTGGAATTTTGTTTTCATTTGACTTTGTTGCTTGCGCCATACTAATTACCCGACGAAAGAAGAAATAGGAACCGGATGAACTGAACTATTCCCGCGTAAGCTCACTTCGTGATTTTGGTGGCAGCTATGCATCTACCAGTCACTGTAGCCAACGCGCCGGCCGTGATCACAAATCGATTTCCTCGATCGAGATAAGCTCGGATCGCAACTCGAGTGTTGTACATGCGATATCATCAATATGTATTGACTAGGGAGTCCCTGGGGCGGCCTCACTGCTATGCACGTCCCCTCTGCACGGTATTTTCGTGAAAACAGCGCTTACACAGGACGGAGCAAGGGACACCACGCGACACTAACAACGCGCACTTTTTACTACATGGTGGTGACTTAATACAACTCGGTTACGCGACAGATGGAACATGCACAAAACGCACAAATAAAACAAGAAGTAAATGACTGAGCTATTGAGTGATCAAACAGTATCACATAGATGTTCAATTTCCTTGTCACGAAGCACGATAGATAAGACATTCAGGCTTGCGCAGCTCTTGTGTTTGATGTTAATAAGCCCGCTGGATTGCACATCACGGTGCGAGAGGAGCATCAGCGACCGGATGAACTATAAACTATTCCTGCTTAAACTCGCTTCGTGATTTTCGGCAAGATCTGCCTCCACCTGTCACCGCAGCCAACGAGTGAGTTTGCCATCCATTGTGCTTCGTGAAAAAGAACTTGAATCCCGATGTGATACAGTTTGATTATATGCATTGTTTCATTTTGTTTGTATGTTTTGCTGTACCAACCAACCAGCTCCCTCTCCCATAATTTTTACCTTATGGAAGCGTCCTAAGCATTCTTGTTAACCGTGCCGACAGCCAGTATGGTAACGCCTCCTGATTGCCAGCCGTTACCCTGTTGCTGAAATACACAGGGCGCACTGACCTGGCAACAACTATCTTTTTAGATCGTAGGATTCTAACCGGTACCATGACGCCCGCTCAAGGTGAGCGAAGATAAGAACATTTTTTCTTTAAACATATTTCAACGCTTGTTAAAGAAGTGAGTCGTGGATTTGGTGCCACTTTTTAGGCAAACATTCACGGCTGTACCATGACGGCACTCCCTAGGGTTAGCACAACTTTTTCTCTGCTCTGTATCCCTTGTAGAGACTATATACTTCGAAGAAGAGGAATTGCAAAAGCTTTGACTACTGGCGTCATAGCTCATTACGTTTTGCTATCACGGTATTGTGTCCGTCGCTAAGTGGTCTCAACAAGCCGCGTTTCGCCACGACCGTTTTGTGCGGCGACATCCGCTGTGACATAGGACTTATTACGACACCTCGCTTGTTAAAGTAGCGAGTCGTTGCTTTGGTGCCTCTTTTTAGGCAAACAATCTCGGCTGTACCATGACGGTACCATACAGGGTTAGCACAGCTTTTTCTCTGTTCTATATCCCTTGTAGAGGCCATATACTTAGATGAAGAAGGAATTGCAAAAACTTTGACTACTGGCGTCCTACCTCATTACCGTTTTGCTATTATTGTGTTCGCCGCTAAGTGGTCTCAACAAGCCCTGTTTCGCCACGACCATTTTGTGCGGCGACATCCGTTGTGACATCAGACTTCTTACGACACCTCAGCACACGTGTGAAATGTTAGCCCGGATTCATTACCGGACAGCTTCGAAAATTTCATGCACTGCGTCTCATCGACGCCGCGGTGATCGGAGGCTGAATGTATGCGCGTGTCCTTATTTTTCCACAGCTCCGTACTTCCTCTTGTGCAGCATTTCATAGCACTCGCCGACGAGGCAGAGTCCGGGGCGGCAAAAAACAAGGCCTCACGGCACTCTCAAAATGTCGCCGCCGTTTCAAATCGGCCACGATCGGCGTGCGGTCGGAAGCGCCTAGCCGACGAGGTTAACATGCACGTCCGCCTCGCGCGCGCCAGATTCCGGGCGGGATCACGCTAGCCACCTCGTGAGGGAAGGAATTACAAGCAAATAAATGAGAAACAATGCGGCTTCTCTGCCGTCAAGTGTCGTCCCTCCTGCCGCCTTTTCCCCTCTGCTCTGAGCGACGAGGGCATGACTGGCTGCCTTACGCACGGCGGTTATCTTTGGCCTGACTCCGCTCACGACTGACAAGAGAGAAGGGCTTAACTGACATCCGACCGGCACGAGTCTGTTTAGAGCACGCGTGCACGCGACGAAACCCCGGGGACGACTTCGTGCGCTCGGCGTGATATGCGAGGCTTAGCTTCTGCACGCGAGTCGTTCACGACCGATGTGCGCAGTGCTTCCGAGACGGGGCTAAACTAGCGGCCGTTACGCGCGTGTTGACGCAACGGACGTGACTGGGGGTCCTCTATACTTATGACACAGGACGCGGAGGTCGTATACATTGGAGTGGGAGCACGTTTGCACGCGGGATGTTGTTGTTGTTACTGTTGTGTCCTCAAAAACGTGGCACGCATACTTACGAGAAGCAGGGGCCACTAACCGAAGAATTGAAAACCTAACGTTATAAGAGATCTTAGATGATCCAAGCAGTATTCAGAAAAAAAAAATCTCTTAACGGAAAAACTAAAACGTGAAGAAAAAAAGAAAACTGAAGTCCATCGTATAAAAATTTCTAAAAGCGAAATTTTATTAAAATGTCTATTGAATAGAAAGCACCGAGTTCTCACGCACTATGTTTTCTCTTAATATTTTCGTTTTCTAAGACAATTTTTTTTTTGTGTGTGTGTGTGTGTGTGTGTTTGTGTGTGTGTGTGTGTGTGTGTGTGTGTGTGTGTGTGTGTGTGTGTGTGTGTGTGTGTGTGTGTGTGTGTGTGTGTCGTGCGCTGAAGCCTGCAGTACGGCCCCACATTCTAGCCAGGCTGAAGCCAGGAAGATTCATCTCACGTAGTCTATACAGGTTACCGACTGCTTAGTCTATCTTACATGACGGACCACGACTCACGCAGTTTTCCACCTCCACAGTCAACTGCCTTCAGCTTTCGACGGGCCATTGTACAAGCAACACGTGAGGTCACACTTCCTACCAAAACTTTGTCGACGTGCGGGAGCTTTACAGCCTGTGTCAACTGATTGCAATCAAGAGGAGGAAGAGAAAAAAATGCGAGGACACTTAACTAAAGTGTTGAGCGTCGAAAGCCGAGAACACTATGCCGTGACGACTTCCGGTGGATGTGACGTCAAACCATTCCCGTGGCTTATCGATACTCAAATTATACATATTTCGGGGATCTTAAGTGTTAATTACGCTTAGTTACACATTTTTTCCATCTAATTTCACACAAATACGACGTTTTTCCGACCATTCTGTGACAATTTTCACTATGCCGTGACGACTTCTGGTGGATGTGACGTCACACTGTTGCCGTGGCTGTATTGACGTCCGCGCTATTTCGACGTAATTTCGACATTTTTGCTTATAATTAATCAACTAATTAGTCTACAGTCATCAAGCTTCGCTTCTAGGTTCATGTTTTCCTCTTCTGTCTGAAGCAACCATTCGTTTTGTCCTTCCCGTTTTGTCCTTTACTTCCCGGGCTAACACGAGTTAAACGCTGTCAAAGGTGTGACATCCTCTGCCAAAGGACGACGAGCCATTAAAGGCTTTCACCTTAAACTTTTTTTGTCCGAGTGAAGCCAGGCAGACAGAAATAAGGGGGGGGGGGGGGGGGAGGGGTAATGGAAGCGTTGCTTCTCCCTGTCGGCCACTACAAGAAAAACTGATTCTCCCTACAACCGTTAAGAACCGTGATGATTGTTCTCTACTGGTAAGTGTATCAAATTGCGCATTGTCATAGCTAACTCTCTCTTTCTTTTTACTTAAGTGTACTTCACGGACTATATGAGCGAATTTGTTAATTTGGGCGACGACATAGCGTTGCTTCATAAACAAGATACTGAATAAGGATTTACAAGTAAAAAAAGATTATCTTGACGAGAGCGAACAACAACCGCAAGTATGACCCGCTAGCTGCATCTGTTGTTTACCGTGGAAGCGACTAGCCCTTAGGGGTCACGTGTTCTTCGTAAACGCGATGGAATGTGGGGTATGCGACCGCTTCGAGAAGGCTGCACAACGTCTCTTCGTGGTTGATTGTACAAATATCGAGTTAATAAAGAGAAGAAACAGATTAAACACTCCTTCCGTCGCAGTGGAAGAAACGAAGTGACCATAACAAAAAAAATAAACGCCTGCACAAACGGAGCCCCGAAGAGAAAACACAGCATGTAGTTACCTGATGCTAGGAACGATAGCGCGTTATTTGCCGTGCGGCCTTTGGCGACGTCATTGTACCGATGACGCCTTTATGAGATTCTTGAAACTCGCTGCTTTCGGCAAACATTTCGGTACCGTTAGAAAGGTGACCGTTAAAATGTCGTTGTGTTTGCGCACAGTTTCGTCAGTGTACCGACAACTACACTCCCCCCCCCCCCCCCCCCCCCCCCCCCCCCTCCAACCACACACGCACACACACCTAATGCCTTGTTATCGGGCTCTCCAGAAAGGTAAACTCAGATCCTGTCAACGTCCGCTTCAGTGCGAAAGATATTTTTTTCGACGCTCTACAATCAGCGCGACACAATCAGTGCTCCGACTGCTTTAGAGGCCGGGTGGGGCAATCTAATTTATCATGCGATCTAGCACTTCACTCCGTGCTTCCTGCAAAGTAGCGTTGCTCGGCTGAATTTTGAAGGCGTCGCACAAATACCAATAATCTCCAAGCATCGCTACTAACCCTGCCTGACATAGGCCACGTTTCATTCTGATCTATTCCGTTTACGACTACGAAGCCTTGGATGCTCGACAAGCAGATGTGGCCTGCGTGACTGCAGCCGAACTGCGACTGTGAACTACATGGCGGTGACCTTAGAAGCAAAGGATCTTTCATTGCCTTTTCTTTCCCCTGCCCGACACGTCGAGTTTGCCCGGGTCTCGCGTAAACCTCACAGTTCACGACACAGCGCATAACCCTTCGATGTCATCTCCCTGTCCTTCGCTAAATAGAATATCCATTAACTCAAGCTTGAGTGTGTCCGCTGTTGACAAGTAGGGGTCACGCCGGCTCGATATGGCAGAGCTGGCGTACGTGTGTGCATTACAAAATATTTGCCCCCAAACCCTTGTTTTTGTTTGCATTAGATCAAGAAAGGCTATTACGTATGATGACGTTTTGATGCTGAATGTACTCCGCAGTGGCACTGGTCCCCGCGAGATTTCGTAGAACGTTAAGGAACTCAAGGTACGCAATTCAGCGCTCGCTAGGAAAAATATACGTCAGTGATTTGTGGCGTAGTGAATGTTTTCACTGCGCAAATACCTAAGCGAGAAAAGGCAGTGTTTTCAGCGTAGTACGTTTTCTGGAAGCACTGCGAACTGGGGTTGTCGTCACTTGTAAGTTACGTATATACTGCACCTGTTGGAAGTAACTGCAGCTGAGAAGTCTGTTCGTGCCTGCACAGTGATGAGAAAAGCAAGCACCGTTAGGCCAGAGCAAGGCCCCACATAAACAAAATTACTTTTCCGCCGATTTATCCGCCTTGGGTTTCATGGTGCTTTGTTTCTTTGTAACCTGATGGACAATTCTTCGGACATGTCGTTGTTCTGTACACCATTGGCCGCATGTACCAGTTGTCATTGATATCGCAGTGAAATGGCTTAAATTGCTCATTTACCATCTGCTTGGTTTATTTATTTATTTATTTATTTATTTATTTATTTATTTATTCAAAATAGCCCTAAATGACCTCCAAGAAGGGTATTACACGGGGAGGGGGGCAGTACATAACATCCATATTACAGAAAAAAATGCAATAATGGTGCGGTTATCAACAACAGACAACATATGCATCTAGGTACAATATATGCAGCAATACACAAAAGCACAACACAAACAACAGCAAAAAAATGTGGGAGACATTAAACACTAGTAAAAAACATTCGTTCCTATACGTTGTTGTGTCCTTGCTTACGTTCCTATTAATTGTTTTTAGCTTCGAAGTCACCGCATACGTTACCTGCGGCGATCATTTTTTCCTTTTTTATGCCAGTGCATAGATGCCGAGTGTTTATTACGCTAATAACTTGTGTATGTTCACTGCACATTATGTTCATTCAAGGCCAGCGCGCCTTGTAGAATCTAGTGCTTGGGCCAATTAATGAGTGATCAGACTTCTATAACTGCATGCCCATATAAGGAGGGCCACCGGTTGGCCAACGTCCAATCTTGCATGCACATGATTGGTCGACACCAGGTGTCGCCTTCGTTGCATGTATTTAGTGAGAATGTGTAGATGCTCAGCACTGCAGCTTTTCTGCACGGTTCTTCGCCTCGCCTCGGCCTGAGGCTAGTTGCATCCGCGGGCTTCGCTGATTCCTCGGCAGTTTACGGATCAGCGCCTTCTGCCAAATCTTTAGTCATGTCTAAGTTGCGCAGCTGAGAAAAAAAAAAGGCACGGATCGACACTGAAGATCTGGGCGTATAATCGACTACTGTAGACTAGACGTGGCCGAAACAAGACTGAATTATTAAAAACACTTTGGAATGTGCGTTCCAAGTTTCCAGCGAATGGAACACTTTTTCCTTCGAATATCTGGCGAGGGTGGTTTGTAGTCGCCATTGCAAGCGAGGATTCAGTGGCTATGTTGTTCTGCCTTACTAATGACCACAGATCACGCGATTTATGCCGCCAGCATTTCAATGGCAGCGAAACCCAAGGGTACTCTTGTACCAAGATCTCGGCCTACGAGGAAAAGTTCCAGGCCGGGGTAATTATACCGGCGGTTTACTCTATATATAGCAAGCCTCATAGATCAGCTTCGGCAAGTAAATAAACGACTACTTAGTTATTGAATGCACAAATGAAAGTGTACGCTCGTACCAACAATTTAACAGTGCTTGCCTTTTTGCGCAGAGGACGTTTCTGCAAGTCGAAGAACAGCTCCCTCTTCCAGGCTACCAGGCATACCCGCCAAGGCTGTGAACGACGGACAGCTGGGGGTCGTATCTTGTGAGGTTTAATTATTTTTTCTTCCTCCGCTCGTCTGTCATTGGTCAGAGCTCCAGGTGGCGTAGACGGGGGATATGATGCCAAGCTGGTGATAGCATAAACACGTACAGCCTTTGTCAAAAATATACAGCCCAAGGGGTTTGCTTCCAAGCCATGTAGCTGGGCTCTCAAGCACATTTGGTAGTTCTAGGTTTAAGAGGGTAGAGGACGCGAGTTGCCCTTGCGTTTATGAGATTAGAGTAGCTGATGATGCAAAACGAGCCATGCTGCAGGGCTTACAAGGAAACCTCTTGGGTCGTATATTTTTGACAAAGACTGTACATGATGCCTCTCGCAGAAACGCGTCTCACGCCTATGCAATGCTATATGACCAGCGCCGACGCCAACAAATGAAAGAGCTCGACGACGTGTTTACCATGCCTGAGGAGCTTTTTCAGCACTACTTGAGCGTCGGGGAAGACACTGGGGTTGCGCAACTTATTGGCGGAGTATGTTCTCTGTGACAGGGCCGGACTAGACACGGCGGCAGTAGGGTGGGTGACATCGCGTCCACACCGGCCGTGCCTCTGATTGGTGGTTTGCTTCCCCACCTCCTCTTGGCCTTCGTCACGACTGACGTCACGACCAAACGCAACAAAAACAAATCAAATGTTACAAAATACGTCCTCTGCTCGGCTTTGTCCAGTTTACCACCCTTGCGGCATCATGCAGCTTGCTTCGAACGCGACAGTTATGAACGGAGTGTATCTGCAGGTACGTAGAGGGCAAAACGGTTGTCTAGAACACGTTCTGGACGTGTTTCGGACTGAGCACGCGATATGTATAGCTGTAACACTCGGTTAAAAATTGTCTGGATGTAAGCATGTGCAGTTAAACTCATGATTTCATCGTCACTTTTTTTCTTCCTGGTCGCATCGGATAAAGAATTTTGCGGAGATAGGGTGGCCGCAGCTGGCACAGGAAACGATTAATTGGAGATTAATTGGAGAGACATGGGATAGGCCTGCGCCCTGCAGTGGGCGTAGTCAGGCTGCTGCTGATGATGATGCACTGGCCGATTTTAATGTTTAAGAAACGCAAAATAAGCACGCAAAACATTTCAACAACCTCATTTCTGTATATCCCTTGTCCTCCCTCTTTTGCGCATCCTTCTTTTGAATATTTCTTTCCTAAACACCAGTTTATATCTATAAACGCTTCCTTTAGCGCAAGGCGTGTCTTTGAAGTTTATTCTACACGTGCCGTCCAAGCCCATGCAGCGATCCAAATATTCAGCTCTTCGAGAGACCATAAATTCTCGTTGATGTGTTACTTCAAGCACGTTTCTAGTTGCGCAGAATTAGCGTTGTTCCATATAGATCTATACTCTTTGCCCTGTCGTGTATGAAAATACATCTGCACGAGTCCGTAAACGGGGCCCCGAGCACAAAGCATTGAGTACTTCGATAGTGTTAAAAAGACAGATGGAAGCGAAGACATTGACTAGGAGACAAAACAACATGCACCATCGCAGGCTCTACAGCATGCGCCCGATAGGTTATAAAATAACGCTGTAAGTCGATAAACACGTCCAATTGGTATAAATTGCGGCACTTGGCGGCTGAAGGCGCAATGGACTGTCTACGTGCTGTCCACGCTGGGTTCCATTTACGTCATCGCCACCATGCGTCCGTTGGCTTGCTAGGAGAGATCGTCCGATATACTCTGATCCACACTTGAGTCGTCATCGCTTGGTTGCGTCGCTGTGGGAGGCAGTATCTGATATACACCTTGGAGCCCAATTAAAAGTAATCGACGTGTAGCTGCTCTGTTGACGTTACTAGTAAATGACTGACCTCCCAGCTATAGCAAACGACAATAACGAACGAAACGTGCTCCGCAAGACCCGGCACGCTGCTTACACGACGTCACGGGTGTTCGAATCGAGTGCACCTTTCTTCCTCGCTCATAGAATTTCGCATAACGTACCCATCTTTAGCCCTTTCTTTTTACTTTTAGTCAGGCTTTGCCGAAAATGGTGCATGAGTGAGCGTGCGATCCGATGAACTCGCAGAAGAGAACTTAAGCTCTTTGAAAAGCGCGCGAAGTGACACCTGGCGATGAAGAAGTCCAGCTTCGGAGGAACAAGTTCGTCAGTTCGTGTGAGCCCCGGCCACAGCAGAATTCACATGAATGAGACGGCGGACTTTCTAGCATCGCCTTCCTTGAGCGGACTTGTTCTGCGCTTACTTCCTTGTTTTGCCTTGTGGGCGGGTGCCCGTTTCAAGCAGTTTTTATTGCTGAAGCATTCCAAGTCAGCAGTATACTCGTGTCGGATGACTTCCGGCATGTAACGTTCAGGCGGATTTGGGCCAATGCCTTTCCTCTAGTCAAATGTGAGGTGACTCTGACCAGTTTTCGATGCAGGATTCTTGCCTTAAATTTCTACCTTCATATATCTGGGTGTTCTCTCAGCCATGTGTTCTTTCTGCAATGAACCTGAAGCATATAAGATAATTTCCTCTCATCCTGTCGCCGATTCGCTTCCCTCCAAAAACTTTTCCTTGACGTCCCTTTCATTTAAGCCTGTCTCTGAAAATTTGAAATTTACTGCCGATTAGTAGCGCAGACTGTTGGACTAGGTGGCGAAAGATCATTACAAGAAAAATTTTCCGCAAAACAGACGGGACTTAGGCGAGAAACACAGACCAGCGCAAACTTACAACTGTACTCAGTACTGCACTGCACAGTTGTATTTTCGCGATTATCTGTGTTTATCTATTAAATCCAGGCTGTATCGCGCAAAAATTTCCTTCCAACTATATAGCTTGGCGCCACACAGATGGGCTGCAGCCACAGGACAGTTCGCTGCGCTGGCCACAAGTTAACTTCTTCCTCTGGAAAGATTCACTGCTGTGCGTGCTTTTTTCTTCTTTTTTCCACTCATCCTTTTCTTCGCCATTCTAAGCTCAGGTTATTGTCGTTTTTGTATTTATTTTGCAATACTCAGCCCTATCGTAATTATTTTTTCTTTGTCTAATTCTGTACAGCAATTTCAGAATGACCTCTATGTTTAGCCGACCTCTCTCACAGTTCGCTAGTCTCCAAGGGCACAGCAACAACAAATCATTTTTATTAATTCTCAACCGTTTAGCGATTGCAGCGTGGAGTTGGGCCCAAGTGTTGGTGTCTCGTTATTCCTGTGTCCACCTAATATGCTGCATTTAATGCTGCCCAAAAACTTCAAGCTCCATCTGTCACACCGACTGCACAGCATCCAGCTAGAGTTACACTGTTTGCAATCATAAGCACAGGATAGTTTAATGTCTGAATGTAGATATTTATGACGACACCTGTTAAAGGCTTACTTCTTCACAAAGAATCGAAACCAACTCTGCGTACTCAAACAACACAACGTTTGTGTAAACAAATAAGCGGAAAATAACGTCACTACTCAGAATGCGCGAAATGATGGGCATAACCGTATGACGACATAAACTAAACATATGTTCCTCACCGTGCAGTTAAAGTTTTTGCCGAGTGCAAAACCTAAATGCAATCCACCGTACCAACGAGAAGACATTTTTTTCCCAACTGTACTTTCAATTCTTCTAGAGAATTACATTGCATTTTAGCACAAGGGACGAATATTTTCTGATATACTATTGCCATTATTTTCATGAAAACATTCACCCCATGTCAAGTCTAGGGTTCTTGCACATCAATTTCGAGTTGTGCAATATTGTTAGGTACGGTTACGGAAATAAAGAAGACGAAGTTCCATTCTTCCGATGCGTAGCAAAATCTTTCTTTTAAAGCTTTTTCATCGCTCGCATCGAGCAGTTAAGACTGCCATAGAAAACCCAAGGGGAGCGCTTCTGACGATCGCAAAAACGCTAATAGCAAGACTATGCAAGCCTGTGGAGTGGAGATCTGCGAATATATTGATTGTTATTGTGAAATCTTGCAATATACGAAAAAAAATTGCGTTCATGAAATATTTCCGGCTGAAAAATGCGCTTGTCCAGAATTTCTGGATGCGTGTTTCTTCTGTGTGTCGGCCAGTGTTTACCTGAACCACGGTCGAGGTGGTAAGTGACAGGGCAATAAAACATGGAAAGTCAAATACGTTATTTATGGTGTTATTTCTGCTTCGCGTGGATTTTACAATGGTCTACAAAATCAAGCAGTACGTGCAGTGACATTTAGTCACCCCGGAGCGTCAATGTAATCGATCTATTATTATGTTTTTGTATTCCCTATCTTTCTCAAAACAATTGTTCAGCTTGGACTTTTTATGTAACGCCTGCGGGAAAAAGTTGTCCCAATCACCTGAATACCCACAACTTGCCTAACTCCAAAATACGAGATTTCCGGAGAATGATAATCTACTCTTCCCAAAGTTTCTACTGCTGTGGTAAGCAGAAAGCAATGCTCTCAGGCACACCTATTTTGAATTATTTACCCTACATTGTTAAAACTTGCCTTTCCTATTCCTTTAATACCACAGTGAAGCAATACTTTTTTGCAGGTATGGTGTAATATTGCTCTTACTCAGCATTTTTGTTTACTCCGCTGTACTTGCACTGCTTTATTTGTTCGTGGTATACAACTTCGAATTATGATATTTGCTGTTCATTTCCTAAGACAGCATGTTTGTTGACACTGACTGCTTTATGTGCTCTCTAAACATCTCAATCGCATATGACGGTTGCCTTTTGTTGGCGTTCCTATCTGAACTATTAATTCATGCTTATTTCTTTTTTATCCCTAGCCATGCGCTGTTTTATATATTACATTTATATGCTAATTGGGAAGTCCCTCTGACAGCTTTTGACTTTTGGGACCTCCTTATGGTGTATACAGTTGCATGCTCTTTTCGGGCGTATGAGTTCTGAAATAAATCACAAACCTCAAATAGTGTTGCGTCAACACTTGAAGGCGCTTTGTTCACAATTGGGTGCTAAGTGAACTCGCAGATTCATTTTAGTGTGCTCTTCACTTAGCAATGATTTCTTTGTTTTAAGTCAATTTATCATCCTCATGCCGCAAATAGGATGGTTTATTTACGCCATCTAGCGAAAGAAGAAAATATATATTTATCAAAACAGTGAGCTCGGTAGCACGTCGCTCGCCATGTTAATGCACACATTTTCCCCATCACCGTTAATATCCGATTTTTTTTTTTCAAATTTCGAGTACTAATGTGCATATTCGAAACTGAAATTCATTCCACGATCCTTCGGGTGCTTTTTTAGAGCGAAAGCTCTCGCCACCAAAGCTGCAAAAGCCGATAATCAAGCCGAAGCCTTGACCTTGAACAAATAAATAGAATAGATATCACTGCGACTGGGATTCGAGCCCACGAGGGCTCGAGTGCTTGAGAGCACTGTGCTATCGCCGCGGCCGATCACGCCTCGATCCTGTTAAACTGCGACACACTCTCGCGTTGCGCATTGCACATGATCATCTTAATCAGCTTCCATGTGCGACGCGAACAGATCAGATCAGCTTAACCTCGATAAAAGCTTAACTTGAGCCTAATGCCGTCGCCACACGTGCTGACGGCCCAGAAATGCGAAACCATGAGCCAACCAGGCTAAACACATTCTTTCGAACATCTACTCGTTTAACTACATTAAATCTTACCACGTTTATATTTTTTGTTCGACGAGTGATTGTGAAGAAACAATTACGCATCTGTTTTGTGAGTGCCCTGTTTTTGTGACCGAAAGAAATAAGCTGCGTTTTGCTCTGGACCGCCTTGATCCTCGCCCTTTCACAGAGGCCAAGATCCTCGGTCCGTGGCCACAACAGTCGACTGCCATCGAGGCTTACAAGGCACTGTTTTGTTTTTTCAGAAAAACTGCCTTGATTGACAGATTGTGACTGTGTTTCCCTTTCCTTCTCTCTTTAATCCCCTCATTCCCTTCCCCAGGGGATCCTTCCTTCCCACCGGAATCCTTTCTGGTTAACATCCCTGCCTTTCCCCTCTCTCTGTATCTATCTATCTATCTGTTCTATGAAATTCTCCCCCTGTACCCTGCCCTCTGCCGCTGTTCCTGCTTCAGATATGGGTTTAGCAGAACGGCATGTAAGCGGAGATTTCCTATGCCTGAAAATTTTCATGTCTTGTATAACCATGGTTTGAAAAGAGTCCATGGTAGAGAGAGGGTGTGGTAGATGGTCCTTGGCGATCACAAAATGAACAAGGGAGGGGAAAACCTCAGGTTGCTTGAGCCAACGTTTCGACAAGGGGACTTGTCTTCGTCTGGGCAAAGCGTTCATCATTGGCAGGGGTTAAATAGGGCCTTCGCTCCGAGGAGAAAGGCCCCGGTGGTGGGGAAGGAAAGAGGTATGAGAGGGGATGCGTGTCAGGAAGGGGAGGTGAATCTTGATTCGTTAAGCTGCAATAGTGGAAAAACTTATATCCGGGGGGGTGTAATGAACAAAGGCTTTGAAGGGGCTGCGACGGGGGGGAGGCGCTGGGTGGACCTGTAAGACTCAGATAAGAGAATTAGTCAGCGTGGTACAGGGAAATGAGAACAAGGCAAACAAAATAGGCTGGCACTGGAAGGAGATAGAAAGGGGGGGCATTTCCAAAGAAGGACAAGGCAGGGGGGGGGGGGGGGGGGGGATAGGTCGACTTCATGGTTTGAAAACTAAGTTTGCAGCTGCTGACCAGCTACACTGGTGCGCTTCCTCGGTAGCCCGTAGCACGAAGCCCGAATTCAGCGCGCGGATCGTGCTCGCTTCATCAGTCCGTAGTCTTCTACTACGGCGGTTCTGATAGTTCATGTCCCGCAGCGGGACGTCAAACCCTACATGCCTTGCTATCACACCATATACCATGCCATATACCGTACATATACGTATACCATACCACGCCACCGCGCCATACTGTACCACATCCTACCATACACTACCACACTACACCACACTGTTAGGGCTGAAAAGTTTGCACCAAGGAAACGAAAAGTAGCCGAGGGCGGCGGAGGCTCAGATGATGGGGTTGGGAAGTTGCTTGTTGGACTGGCAGGTCTGGGGGCAGCTGACTCAATTAGGCAGGAAGAAATTCTGGTTTATGGGGTTTTAACGTCCCAAAGCGACTCAGGCTATGAGAGACGCCGTAGTGAAGGGCTCCAGAAATTTCGACCACCTGGGGTTCTTTAACGTGCACTGACATCGCGCAGTACACGGGCCTCTAGAATTTCGTCCTTATCGAAATTCGACCACCGGGGTTGGGATCGAATCCGCGTCTTTCGGATCAGCAGCCAAGCGCAATAAACACTGCAGCCGTTCTGGTCTATGTAGAGGCCTTTTTCCTGCGATGGATTTACCCTGTCTGAGGGGCATGGATGAAGGAAAAAATTTTGGAGAGACCGTTACGTCACAATTTTTTGAAGGCTTAAGTGAGGTTTCCACTATGCCAGTTGGCTCGTCGTTTCAGCGCTCTTGCGCACGCGCCGCTTGCACTGTGAATACTTAGACAAGCAGACGATCTCACGTCGCGCCGAGCCGCCGGCAGCTGACAGACAGCTGATGCCGACAATGCCTTTGGGCGATAAGCCAAATTCTCATCGTAGTCCTTGTGAAATCATGTAACTTCCAGCACACTTCTTGTCATGCAGCTGGGATACATAGACAGGCTTTCCTTCCTTCATGCTGAGGACGATGATGGACATAACGGTTTCCCAGCGCTTCACAGTTCATTTTCTTTTTGTGAAAGAGTATGCATGGGAAAATTTCCAGGAAAACCTTCCCTGACATTCAGCGCCTTTCTCTATTCTTTCTATATCATCACTCAATTCATTTTCTCGTCGTGCCTTCTGAATGCTCAGCCAAGCGACCAAAGACAAAAATGAGACGGAAAAACGCCTTTGGTGTTGGTTTTTGCACTGCATGGCTGTGAAGAAGCACTCGCACGCGTCTCTGGGTTTTATTCATTGTGGCTCTACTCACACGATTGCTTCCCGCCGCGCACTGCGACGCACTACAACGGTCGCACACGATAAAACGCACGCTTTTGTCTGCGGTTGCCCTTGAATGCCGTTCGCTAGAAGGCCGCTGATTCGTGTTCAGGGTACACAACAAGACGTCGACTGAGATGCTCTAGAAATTATCGTCACTATGCACACTGACGGGCACTCAGCCGGTGTCTGCCACAGCTGGGTGTTGACATATTTCAAAGGTTTAATGCACCTGAAGACGGTGCATAAGACGGTCATAAGATGTTCCTTATGATCACGTGTCATTGAAGAAGGAGAAGCGCGCATGAATGAAGGAGAGAGGGTGGGAAGATAGAGGAAGAGATTGAAACGGAAGTTCTGAGGCGATGCGCTGTCGTGCTGAGAAGACGTGTAGCAGATGCAGCCGCGGAGACCGAGGCCCGATACGGTGATGTAGTACCCACGACGGCCGGTCATTCCCGAGGACGTGACTATGTGGGTGGCGCGAATATACGCAACAATTCTGGACAAAAGCACTTTTAAGCGGGAGAAAGTTTATGAACGCAATTGTTTCATATACTGTAAGGTTCCATTATAACAATCAGTATATCTGCAGATCTCCCGTCGGCAGGCTTGTATTTTTTATTTTTTTTTGGTATTAACGGTTTTGCTTTCGTCAAATGCGTTCCTCATTGGTTTTCTATGGCAGTCTTAACTGTTCGATGCGAGTGATGGAAACACTACAAAAGAAAGATCTTGCTAAATATCAGAGGAATGGACTATTATCTTCAATATTTTCATATCAGTACCTTATAGCTTTCGAATATTCAAAATTTTCGTCCAAGAATGTTGGACATGGGACCACTGAGGGCAGTTCGGTGTCATCGACTATAGCTGGACCGACTACATGACGGACGTACCGGACGCCTCAGACTTCGTTAACGTGAGTGATCACGAGGAAGCATGCGCTACGGTCTGTGACCACATTTCACGAGTGAGATAAACCGGGTTGTGAAAGAACTTCGTCATGCGACTTTCTGTAAAAATTGTCCTACCCGTGTTATTGCCTGTGATTTCACTCTCATCGCAGTCAGTGGGGTCCACCAGTCCAAAACGCTAACGACACAAAGGAAACTGCTTTTCAGCTAGTAGCACCGGTGATCATGGACGTGACTGAGGTGCAAAGTTGCCGCAGTCATTGAACGAAGAGAGCGTTCTGTATCAACGAGCAACGTTGGCGAAACGCCTGCACTATTTACGACCTCGATTTTAGTTCTGCATTCTGTAGCTGCTTACGGAAATCGCGCAATACTTGAAAACGCTTCAAGGGCAAATTACTTTCCTCAAAAATGCAGCATCTTCGAATTAGCGGAGAATGCATGACAGGAGACTTGGTTGCAGTAATGCTTCTACTCCTTATTCTTGCGAAGGCTAAAGCGAAAAAGAAACGTTCGTAACGCTACATTTTGATGTCTTAACTTCTTCATCAAACAAGTGGGCAGTTATTTATAATACACGAATTAGGCGTGTGTGTGCTAGCTTATAACTTTTATCATTCGTATTTTATTGATCTGAATCGTATTCGTTTGCACGTTCCTCAATGCTGCTTGTGAAGCGTGTTCTCGTCAAAGTTTGTCCTGGCAATAGCTTTATCGTTGCAGATCTCTCTGCCCAACTTTTTCCGGAACGGATTTACGATGAACGAAGAATATCGATGAAAATCATATCCGAAAAAAAAAAAAAAACGGTCACTGACATATAGCTTGTCCCCGGCGTCGGAGGACAGACTAAGGTAGCTGTACCACACTAACACCGTAACTCCCAGCTTAATGTTCTTGCCCGTCACCAGACCAACCTTGACCATGTGACATCTGATCATTGCTAAACTGCTTGACCCATCGTTTACTCTCATTTCCTCATTTTCTTGGTGTTATAAGGTAAAATGATTTGAATTATATATTATACAGCTAAATAATACGCTCTGAGCATTGAGCACAAGAGTTCAGACTTGCATACTCGGAACACTCTACTGGCTCGACTGGTGAAGTTTTGAAGTCGAAGTTCTGCGGCAAAAGCAAACAACATGCCTGTGGCGTGAGCTGGAGGTTATGGCAAGCAGCTGTCACGATACGTTAGGGTTCCCGTTGTGCGCTCAAACCGAGGCGACCATTACCGATGGTCGCGAAGGCAAATATGTACAGTAAAACTCTATAAGCAAACAAGCAAATACAAAAGTGCGGGCTAATAGTTCACATTTTCTTCTTACCTCTTTTTGCTCCTTACTTGTTTGTATTTGACTCCTTACCCATATCACTGTCGTCTTTGCCCCGTAGGAAATTGCGCTGATTTGCGGTGCAAGACATCCGGCACTGACAAATAACGAAACAAACGAAGCTTAACGGAGCAGAGGCTAGAGTTTTGAGCATCACATACTTTTTCATTGCCTATTGACGAAGCAGAGCTATAAACATACAATTACGAACAAAGCCACTTACGAAATTATGAAGCCACCTAGTCAGTGTAAACCGGCGCCCATGTACACCCGATGCATGTCGAACTTGAATCGAATGAACACGACCGGGAAGTATACAAATCATAGCAAGACATTCGAATCCCAGACACATGAATACAACAGTAGCGTACTGTAATAAATGGCACCCGTCAATGCCAGCGGTGGCGTGCGTTAACTCATGCTACCTTCCTGTTACCGCAGCCTCGGAACAACAACGTTTCACGGGGCGCACTGCCAAAACGCTGCGATGCGTTACTAAACGGCAATCAT
This sequence comes from Amblyomma mixtum, assembly GCF_055824585.1. Lineage (NCBI taxonomy): Eukaryota > Metazoa > Arthropoda > Arachnida > Ixodida > Ixodidae > Amblyomma > Amblyomma mixtum. Next base: position 32,360,244 of record NC_143013.1, on the reverse strand, counting down.
CTCCCGTGCCCTGCTTTCTTATCTCCCACATCGGAATTTTCCTCTTTTTTGAAAACTTACGTCAGCCTTCGCTTCCGACGTTTGGCCCGTGTACGCATTCCGGCCCGTCGGATAAACCAGGCCTTTCACCGTCCTCGTTACAAATAGCCCGCCACTCTTGCTCTCTCTGCGTCGGTGGTGTCCGTGCCAGAAAGGATATACGCGGTCCGCTGGGAACAACTTCAGCCATGTCCTTCGTGACGTCTCCTCCGGAGCGGGCTTCGATGCTGCCGCTTCGCTCCGAGGTCATCGTCTCTCCGTAGGCTTGGCCGACGCCCCGCGACCCTGTTGGCACGTCGTCACATACACGGGAGGAAAAGTACGGGAAAAATTGTCTCGGTGGTAAAAGGAGGGTCAATTTTTCAGTACAGCGGACGGGTTGCACGTTGCGTTAAGGTTTGGTTTGGTTTGTGGGGTTTAACGTCCTAAAGCAGGCTAGGCTGTGAGGGAAGCCGTATCCCTTATAAAAATGATCTATAGACACTCTATAGATTTCTTATAGACTCTATGCCTTCCTATAGATATTTATTTTGTCTATTTATAGTCTATACACTGCATATAGACAAAAGACTGCTAAAAGTGTATGGCCATAAATCTACAGATTGTCTATAGACTGTCTGTAGCATTTGTGTTGCCTATAAACTGTTCTCTAGGATCTGTCTATTGAGAGTCTATAGACTTCATACACAGAAGTCTGTAGACAGTCTAAAGACTGTCTAAAAAATTTTGTACACGTGTCCGGAGTCCTCCACTATGGTGGAGGACTCCGGATAATTTCGACCATCTGGGGTTCTTTAACGTACGCTGACATCGCACAGTACACGGGCCTTCAGCATTTCGCCTCCATTGAAATGCCACCGCCGCAGCCGGCACTGAACCCGCGTCTTTCGGGTCAGCAGGCGAGCAGGTTGCGTTAGGTTGAGGCACACCCAACAATTCTGGACAAAGGCATTTTTGGACTGGAAAGAGTTTATGAGCGCAGTTCTTTCTCATGTTGTAGGATTTCACTAAATGAGACAATCTCCCGCCGGATGACTAATTTTTTCGCTATTAAGGTTTTTGCTATCGTCAAAAGCCTTACCCATTGGTTTTCTATGGCAGTCTTAACTGCTCAATGCGACCGATGGAAACACTCTAAAATGAAGGTTTTGCTCTATATCGAAAGAATAGACCATTACCTTCAATATTCTATGCCAGTACCTTACAGTTTTCCTATATTCGAAATTTTTTTCCCAGGAATGTAGGACATGATGACGTTAGCTTTGGGGGCATCATTGAGAAAATTCAAAATAAGCGCTGTAAATTGTGAGGATTAACGTCCCGAAGCGGCACATGGGCAATGACTGGCGCCGAAGTGGAGGGCTCCGGATGAATTTTTACTACATGGGGTTCCTTAAAGCGCGCTGACATCGCATTGAAAATGGATGCTTATGGATTTATTTTATATCGAAATACGCCCACCCGCGACGGTATAGAGCAGAAGCCGAAAGCAAATGCCACAGAGGCACCGCGGCGGGTCAGTAATTTGTAGGGTTTGGAAATGTAGGGGTATGTAGGGTTTAACTTTCCAGAGCGGCACATTAAGGGCTGTGTAGTGGGAAGTTCTTTGGCATGCACTGGCATCGGTACACAGGCGTCTTGCGTTTGTACTCTTCCAAAATGCAGCTGCCGCGGCTGATATTGAGCCTCCGCGTTCTAGGGCTCAGCAGCCGGGCGCTATAACTACGCTGGGGATGAAAATGAACGGCGAATTAAAAAAAAAAGCAAACAATTAGTAGATGATGGACTGAAATTCGAGTGAAACGCGGCTGGCAGGCGTAACAACTAACTTTTACAGTTGTAACAACTGTAACAGAGGCTTTTTTCTTTGAATTTTTTTTAGAAGCTGATGGAAAATTGAGGTAAGCAAATCTAGCCATACTGCTGACAGCTCAGCGGGCAGGAGTAAAGCAGAGCCAAACAACACGTCACAGAACAGGACAGGACAGAACTGGACAGAATGGTTTGGTTCGGTTTATTGGGGTTTAACGTCCTAAAGTGTTGGGGTTTAACGTCCCTCAGGCTATGATGGACGCCGTAGTGAAGGGCTCCCGAAATTTCGACCTCCTGGGGTCCTTTGACGTGCACTGACATCGCGCAGTACACGGACCTCTAGAATTTCGCCTCCATCGAAATTCTACCACCGCGTCCGGGATCGAACCCGCGTCCTTCGGCTCAGCAACCGAGTGCCATAACCACTTAGCCGCCGCGGCGGCTTTGGACAGAGTGATCACATGGGGCGGAAAGCAGTAACCAAAATAAAACAGAACAGACGTCAACACCACACAAACAACTACTGCTTCCGCGCGTGGCAGCTGGCAGTCGCTGCTAAGTACAACGAATGACTTATTGATACTGTGCCTCCTGTGACCTGTCACGCTTAGTAAACTATACTAGTCATCACGTATGTTATAAATAACTTTATCTAACGACTTCCTTTCCTGGATTTCCTTACTGAACGCGAGTCGATACACTAAGCGAATTCGAGCGTTCCTTGCAAGGATTCTTTTTGCTTTTGCTTGGCATTTTGCAGAGACGGAGGCAATGCCAACCTTGGCGATTCCATTTCTCCAAACATCATATCAGATAAAGAGGCACGTCATGGCCAGAACGCCATGGAACAAACGCAGTCAGCAAGCCAAGTTGCGTCAAAACTCGCTTCTGCAGTATACGTAAACTCGTTGCCTCCTGGCGTTTTTGTCGTCTGCCATCCTCTCATGATTGTTCGATACCGGCTCTGTATCTACACTAACTTCCTGCGCAAAGCAGCAAGTGGTCAGGCAAAGCAGGAGGAAGGGGAGGGGGGGGGGGGGGGAGGTGTTGCGTCGGGGAAGAGACACTGTCTCGTTAAGGACAGGTGTCGTCACCGCGTCTCCGGGCCCTTGGAGCGCACACTGCTTCGGCCTTGAGGCATTGCACTGCCGTCCGCCATCGACCGCGATGATCATAGATAAAGCAGAGGCTGTGAGGCAGCGATATATAATCTTGGCACCCACGGATAGTTCTCCACGCAGGTCGCGGTGGCCCCGCAGATTTGTCAGCCCAGGCAATCTGCCATAGCAGCGCGTTGCTTACGCCGTCGCTGACACTGGAGCCCGATCGACATCCGTTACGAGTCGCCCCGTGGCCGAGTCCGATGGGCGAGCTTCCAAAAAAAAAAAAAAGACATTCAATGGAGCGGAGGTGCTTTTCTTGAAGGCTTTCGCCTCGGGACGGCAATGCAGCAAGGTTTCCAGCGTCAGGTTTTGGAGTTTTATATTTTTTTTCTTATGATAGGGTAACGCCGAGGTCGATTGTTGATTATATTCACTCACCGTCACTGCCGATCGCCTTTCCCGATCCTGCGAAGTTCTCTGCGCACGTGCGTTTAGTCAGCTCTGTTTTCCCTCTTCCTTGAACGATCTAACTAGGCCTAGCAGCAGCGGTCTAGGTCAACTCCTCAGCCGCCCTTTGGACTTTGACACAAGTCAAACTTACCTCGTAATATTTTTCAGCCAGCGCCCAGTTGAGATGTTCGGCAGCTACTACTTTCCAAATGGGGTTACCTGTAATAGCTGACCTCTGGTTGGACAGCCTACCGTAAGGTTAGGCTTCAGACAGTGACGTCAGCGTAGGTTTAGTGCTAAGGTAGACGACCGCGCCAAAAACGGCGCGAGCTTGAAGATAGTGAACGGAGGCAGTCTCTAATTCATGACGTATTTTGCTCTCACGCCATCGAAACTTCATTTTTTACTCTTTTTTACAGCAGCGTTTTAACGTTTGTGTGAGATAGAGGAACAGTAAATCTTTGCTAGCGAACCCTTACACCGACGTACGGTAGTCGACAACACTCCATTCTGGCTCGGCTCATCGAATTTCTGTTTCTTCGCGCATGGATTCAAAAGAATTGTACATCTGACAATGCCACAATTCCGTCCTGCTAAAAGGTCGTTCAAGAAGGCAATGGCAATGACAGAAAGATTGAACTGTTGAAATTTGTAGTCCCGTTCATTCCGAAAACTGCACTAACTCCATTATGTGCTTAATGCCTTAAGAGGTGGGATGAAATGTACGAAATGCTACGAGGGCAAACCTCATACAGTGCTGTTAGCGGTCGCACACCGGTGAGATTATCTTATGCCTTAGTGAATGATTAGGATATATCATTAGGAGTAATGAACTCATTTAAACTCTGAAAATGTGTGATATTTTCAAGGAGAAAGTGTTAGATGGTCACATGACGCGTCATTTTCTAATAGCAGCTTTATTTAGGACCTTGTGATCACGATCTAAGCAATGCGTGGTAAAACAGCAGTGTTTATGGCATCATGTCCAGTTCTGAAAATGCCGCGTTAGGTAGCGCACTTCTACTGGCCACTAGTATTGTGCGCTCAAGGTCGTTCAAGCGCAGTCGTTATTGACGCTCGAGAGGAGTCGTAATTCTGCGCACGTCTCTGACCGCCAGATTGGTTCAGGCGCAGGGACAACATTCAGACTGAAACTATCCACTGTCCATAATGAGGTACCTAGTGTTTCTTCTTCACACTGCGCAACTTTTCGTTTGAAACTTTTCGCCTGTACCCAGAGGATCTAATGTACTTGGGCATGTTTTACTTTGTAGCTGCAGTGGTTGCATTGATAGCCCACATCATGAGGATTAAAAAAAAAATGTAAGTCCCAAATATTATACGACACCAAAGCAGACTGTGGCCACCAAGACGTTTGGTGAGAATACATACACCTTTTGACGCTCCAACTGCGTATCATTAACACCAGACGACAAAGAAACGACGTGGGCTGCGTCCGACATTAAACATAGAACTCGCCACAGAACATGTTATTGTGTACATGAACTTGGCGCAGAAACGTCTGCAAAAAAACAACGGTAATTTTAAAGTAACCTTATATGGCCAAGTCTATTTACTACGCATGACATATTAGGAGCTAAATTAAAGCGGAAAAAGTAATTAATGGTAGGGCTAAACGAGCTGACGATTGGGGCTGGGTATTTGCGGCAGAGGGACGCACTAGACTCATTAACATGCGGTGCCTTTGAATTCCCTCGGCAGAGTAGCAAGGGGTGTTGTGGCCGTTTTACAGGCCACCTTGGGTCGGGCTCGGTTACCATGGAAATTATCTCATTTTCTCTCAACAGAGACTCCTCCGAAGCTCGAGGGCATCGGAAACGCGCCAGTCGCAGTGACGTCGACTCTGCAATGGTGCTGACGCCAGGGTGAGCTATTGTCCGCCGCTGGAATAATTCTCCGCCGACGAGTGGGAGAATTAGGCGGACAATGGTCGTCTCCCTCGCCCTGTGCCGGGGAGTGCGCGCGCATGTGGGCCGATTACGCGGGCGTCTTCGCGCGCAGAAGAAAAGATTCTCCGAGCGGCGTAGACAAAGGAGACGCCCTCTCTCGCGCGCACTTCGACGAGAGAGAGGAGGAGGGGAAGAAGGAATCCGACGACAAACCGTGAATGCCGAGGTCGCGTCGACGGCTGTGTGTGTGTCCCAGAGCATGGTCAGGTGGTGCGACCTTGGGCAGGCAGCGCGACAGAGAGGCTGGAAATGTCGCACTTTTCGTGCTTTGTATTTGCATGCCGCAGTTGCGCTCATTGTGACCTACAACGCCCCGACGGTGACCGTGTCGTGGTTCGCGCCTTGTGGCAAATTGACGCGCCGTCCAACGAAACGCCTGACATGCCGGGTCACTGCAGGTGGTCTTACCATTTCAGTCGTGTCGTACCCTAAACGAAGCTAGCTCCGAGGCAGTGTTGGAGGTCATACTGAGCATTACAGTAGAGTCTCCGCTGGAAGTAGACAGCCGTCTGAGAAGACACACGCCTGCGTTGTGGGCGTAGCTGATAATACACTTCTGCCTTTACGAAGCACAGGCAAGGGTGAATAGTTACACTCCATCTCACAAGTAGTAAACCGCAGCGGTGGTCCAGTGGTTGAGCATCCGTCCCGCATGCGGGAGATGCGGGGTTCGATCCCCAGTGCCGCCGGGTACCCACCGGTGATATAATGGGTACAAGCTTTCCCTGGTCTGATGCTCGACTTGTCTAGGGTGAAATGCTTGGGGAATGGGTCTTCGACCCCACCTTGAGTAGTCGGAAAACACCTTGTGCCATGACGCTCAATGGCCACAGATACCCTCTCGCCGTAACAATCCATCATCATCACAAGTAGTTCGCAGTGGTGTGTAAGCTAAGAGCTCGAGGGGACTGGTTCCATCCCTAGTATGATGTCCCCATGCATCGCGCTAGTATATACCCCTCCGCTGCGAACTACTTGTAGGATGGATATACTACCCACGTGAAGGTAAATGTGTTCATAAAGGCTTAGAAAGCCCTAGGAGACCTCTAGAAGCACAACCCCATTAACTGGATGCAGCGTTGAAACCTCATTCGAGTATTTACTTTTTTTCACAAGGCCTCAGTGTTTTCTGCAACCAGGACAGAAAGCATCGTCTGTGGAAGGACGCCGGGGCCGTATTCAGAATGAAATCTGAGTTGAAACTCCTTTTTTCTTTGCGTGTCTGCGTCAAAGCAAGATATATACAAGGACTCCGCATTGCGTCACAGCGCAGCATGTTGACCTGTTTCTCGCAGTGACGCTGCCGACAGTGAACCTCATCAGCCTGGTACACGAGACGCGCGCGGTCTAGCTTACATCGTGCAACGTCAATGTCTCGTTCTTTAGCCACGTGTAACTGAGGGAAAAGGTGGCCGCTGAGAGCTGCTCACTCAACGCTGCTAAAGAACCGAGGGCACACGAGCTGCATGGCAAAGAGCTATTGCCACCAAGCAGTGGTATCATGTCACGACACTGGCTTCATAACCAAAGCTGTGTCACAAGACGGAACAAAGGAACTAGCCACAGAGTAGCACCTGGAGGCACTGTCACCTCCAACGTTTTCGCTTCACTACCTACCTCTAACGGTCAAGCGCTGCCTTTGTATACTTGAGGAAGCTCTCTCGTGTACAGAACTGGCAGGATTCTTCCGGGGCTATTTCTCGTTTGCGCAATGTACCTTGGCGCATTATGCTTTCTGGGCTGCTGTATACTTTCTAGTCGGTGTGCAGTTTGTCCCCACAAGAGATGGCGCGTGCATGAAGCCGCCATTGCGGAACAGTGCAACACGTCGAGGCCTAGGCTGGAAGGTTGCAAAGAATAGCACAAGTGCAGGTGACGTCGTATTGCGCTGCGGTGGTTCGGGAGGCGGACTGAAATAATTCGAGCTGTGTGGTCTTTACACCCTGGGAAATGTTTATTAAGTCTACAATAGTAAATAAAAAACCTCTTTTACTATTGCGGATGCTGCTCGATATGAGTATGGTCCACACGATATGCAGTTTACTTTCTATTCGCCTGACCTCTTCAGCAGTATTTGATCCTATTTGTCGAACCACACAGAGTAGCATTTAAGGCGTCACTTTTGCCTAAGCATTCAAGCAAACGGTGTTTACGCAATTATGTTGCCTATTTTGACGTTCATGATTTGACTCCGGAATGTTTTCTTTTTTTTGCAGGACAGGAATTTCGGACGAGCGCATTGAAGCAGGTTATGAACGCAGTTTTTCCATATATCGTAAGGTTTTACTGCAACGATCAAAATATCCAAAGATCTCCCGTCGATAGGTTTGCATTTTTTTTTGTTATAACGCTTTTGTTATCGTCAAAAGCGTTCCCCGTTTGTTTCCTATGTCAGTACCAACTAAGCGATGCGAGCAATGGACGAACATTTAAAGAAAGATTTTGCTACGCATTGAAACAGTGGACTATTACCTTCAATATTTCCATAACAGTACCTTACAATATTACAATATTTAAAATTCATGTCCAAGGATCCTGAAGTTGCGCTAGATCTAAAAAGTACGCGGTAGTTCCAATAACTTAAAACAAGTAGTTTAAATCCTTAAACTAAATGTACTAAACTCTCCATAAAACTGTTCATTTACAATTGACTATATTTTAACTTTTCGTCTAAACGCGACACATTGAATTCAAATCGGCCAATGTCCGCCTAATAATGGCGTACCCACGTTTCCCAAGTACATTCTGTTCGTGCTAGTTTGACTTGCAGCAGAGTGAAATGAAAATGGTAGGGGAGTCACACGAACAATAATTACTTGGGTGCTAGTGTACACTCATGCCGAGACTTCGAGTTGAGAAATTAGTCAGTCGCGAGCCATTAACTGGTACTCAAGATTATTGATGTGCACTTTTCATGCAACCATTTTGGTTGCATGAAGTGGTGCGCTTCGTTGAAGCGCACCACTTCATAACTAGTATGTAAACGATCAATAACTGTTTTACGCGCGGGGAATTCTGATACGCTTCGTTATCAGATTTTCGTGTCCCCTAAAATCTGGTACAACTTGCCTTCCGGAGCGTGTTGCACGCTGCTGGAATGCATTTGATGGCTGTCGTCCAAAGGTATACTTTTATGTGTTTTTTTTTTCTCTCAAAAACGACCTTCTGCACAGCCGTCGCAGCGTGATGGCATCTGTCGATGCGTGTCATCTTCGCAGAATTGCAAGCGACTGGAGTAGAAAATGTGCGCGATGTCTGCGATGCCTTTCTTTTTCTATTTTTACCTCTCTTTACTGTGTTTCTTGAGAGCAATGGTCTCGCTCTGACTGACCACAGTGTCACGTAAGTTATCCTCCTAGGTCACGTAAGTCAGTCACGTAGAGCGGCTCTAGACGTACCGCTATGGTCATTCGCACTGCACATGTGTTCGTACACACAGCACATCTCTCTCCACATCGTCACCCCCTTCGCATGCAACCCTATTCCGCCCTTTACCTGTGCAGAGCAGCAGGCTAGAGAAGCTGCTCAGGCCGACTTCTTTGCCTTTCGTTACAAATGAGCCCCCCCCCCCCCCCCCCCCTCTCTTGTCTCTCGCTCTCACACACACACGCACGCATGCACGCACGGAGCGGGGCTTACACGACCTCCATTTAAAATCGGAGACACCTTTGCCGTCGAGCTCGAACTTGTTGACGCCGAAATCTGTGTATAATATCATCTGAAAAAGCTTAGCCGCGTGTAATGAGCGCGCCAAAACGTGGCCCAAATGGGTGACCTTCTCATTCCCTATGCTGGCCATGTACCGAGAGAGTGAGCTTGAGCAAAATTGCCCTCTTCTTTTCCGATGCTGTTGCCCTTCGGGAACTAAGAATTCCTGCTCACAAATGACACCTCACTGCAAGAACAGCTGGCAGCGTCTCTGTGTTCTGCGCGTACGAGTAGCCGGTGCCGTTTAATAATCGTCAGTATTCACTTCATTACGGTGACAATACTCCGGCGAACAATCAGCATTCGCTTTTAGTTTCATGAGCATGTGTGCTAAGTACTATCGGGGTTTAAATTATGACGCACGAGAAGTGATTTCACAGCATGGGTGTCAGGTTTTTCAACAGTTAGCTAATTTCACTAACGCACATTAAAGCTCGCTAGTCCGACCTTCATCCGCACAAGTGTGGTCTAGCGCCGCCGATTGTTGCAGTCTTTGGCAGAGGCTTATCCGTCCTGAAGACTTCTGTCCCCGGTAGTACAGCCGGCAGCAAACGCTTACGGGATGTTGCTGCGAGCAAAATCAATTATTATGGTGACAGTGACGCAGTCCAGCAGTAAATACCTGCAAGTATAGGGAAACGTGCATGGTCTGTACACTGCTATTATTAAAACTTGCTGTTGGGCGAGTTAGTAGTTCATCTTGATGTAGAAGGGTTTATAGCGCGAACAAAGACACGGACAAGAGAGACAAAACACTTGTCCGTGTCTTTCTTGTGTCTTTTGTCCGTGTTTTATGTGTTTCTTGTCCGTATCTCTCTTGTTCGTGTCTTTGTTTGCGCTATAAACCCTTCTACATCACTGTTATTAGTACCAGGAAACAGAGCCGTATAAGGCAGCACCATGGTAAATGTGTTCGCGAGCAAACGCATCCCGTAGATTTCTGCTGCCGACTGTATCTTATACGTCTCGAACCCCGGTACTTCAGTATAGTTCCAAACAGCGCACACGTACGAGGACTTACAGAGAAGAAGACGAACGCAGCGCTGTGTTCATCTTCCTCCCTCTCCGTTCTCCTATATGTGCGCTGCTTGAAGCTATGTCATGGAATACCAACTAGCCCCACAAAAGACTGGTGTCAACCGATACTTTCTTAACCTTAACCAGTGTTGCCGGCGCACGTATTCGCATAGGATCAGTTGTGTCATATCAGCGTTGATCCCCGAACACGCACGAGTTGTGTACCATACAATAGAAGAGATGCGACAAGGGGTACGAGTTACGAACGATAGATGGGGCAGTTCGTGTACGTACCTCGAGTGGGTACGGGCAGCCCGCTTCGCGTACTTAAATTGGTACTACGTCGCATTTCCATACGCGGCGTGGCGAAGAAGGGCTGCGTTTGCCTTGAAACGAGGTTACTGATTTCATTGCGATAACGTGCATAGTCACGCCACACAATACGGCAGGAAGAACGCCTCAGCAGAGCACCGGCGTGCACTGCGTGTACGATGAACTTGAAAGATATGGCGCAGGTCGCAAATGCACATGCGGCAGTATACATTGAAACACAATTAATTACAGCGAAGTTCTATCAGCGAAGTTCCGTCCTCTAATAACGTTTGTTACTCTAATAACTAACAAAAGTAGTTAGTTGTCGGCGCTTCGCTGTCGCTGCTTCTCCGTGCTTTGAATGAGAAAGTGCAGTACAGAGCAGATTAACTCTAACCAGATCCACGCGCGGCTTCAACGAATTTTTCGAAGGCGATACACGACTCCTGTGGTTGATAAGTTTGCCTTCTGCGTCCTTGTATGCACAAACTTTTAAATGTTCTCACCCGTGGAATTTCATAAGCTTTGCTTCTGATTCCGTTTCCACGCAGCAGAGCATATTGTAATAGTAATTCGTATTTATTCAGTGCACAGTTTTACAGCATTAAACTAATACAAACGGTCATGATTTTCAACAGGTATAAGCAAGCTCCCAAGCACGCTGAACTGTTGAATCTACTAACGTTTTGTGCGTTGTTGCAGCCGTTTATTGTATCAGTGGTGGCTTTATTGCTTCCTACAATTTAGCTGCTCTCAGTCAGTTTATTATATAGCTTATATACTTTCACCTTTATTCATTTATGTAGTCACTTCCCACAGTTTTTTCAGCCGTAAAGAGCTTATTTTCGTCGCATCCTGCACGATTTATTAAGCATGAAATGCTTTTAGCTCCCGTTGTCAGCAGTGTGGTGACGTCGTGGCGAGACCAAGAGCCAACATCCGGGCACTGAATTCCACACATCCGGGAGCTGAAACGAGAGCATCCGGGCACCGTACGAGATTTAACGAGATTTAACGAGACCCTCTAAGCCCTCCTGCAGGACCGGCATACAAGCGCCGGTAGCTTCGCGCCGAACGGGTGGTGGCGTTCCTTCCTTCCTTTAGGTGCGGTTCGGGTGTCCACCGAGGTGACAGAGAATTAATGCGTAATTTCCTTTGCTCAAAAAGGGTCGCGTTCAAAGGGCAAAGCATCGCAACGAACGGGTGGTGGCGTTCCGTGGACTGCCTGGCAGCGCTACAACACGCTGTCGCGTTCCACTCGTAAATGCGAAATTTAAGCGTCATTAATTAGCGGTTAATTAGTATTTAGTCATTAATCAGTAGTTAGTCACTAATTAGTAATTTGTAATTACTTCGCCATGAATTATGTGTGATGTAATCCAGTGGTGACGTCACCAGTGTCACATAGGCAAAGTGGTGCGGAAAAAGCTTTCGCCTCTATGCACTTTAGGCAGTTTCGAACGCGCTGCATATACATTCTTGCCAGGCATGCGTCTCGTCGTGTCCGCTTACGCTTCTGCATCGTCCTGCATTTCATGCTTACTCTACTCTCGGTTACGGGGGAGGCAGAGATTTTCAGGTTTCGTTTATTAACAGCTCGCAGTCAAGTGATGATGATGCGTGTGAATTTTCATGACGCTAGCGCATCAGGAGCCAAAGAGCGCCATGGCACAAGGTGTTTCCGTCTTCTCTAGGTGGGGTCAGAGACTCATTTCCCAAGCACTCGACCTCTGATAAGCCGAGCAGAAAGTCAAGGCAAAGCTTGCACCCATTGCATCCCCAGTGGGTTTGCGGAGGCACTGGGGATCGAACCCCGGAACTCCCGCATGCGAGGCGGATGCCCAAACCGCTGCAATCGCAGCCAGGCGCACTGTTGTTTACTACCGCAAGTTCAACGGTTTCTCCGCCTTGAGCCAACATTGTGGCAGTGTTGGGCATTGCACGTACACGACGCAAATTAGCAGCGGCTGCCTTTGAAAGCAAGTCTCATATTGCGTTCGTTCTTTGCCACACGAAAGCAGTGCAGCATTGCACAAGCTATCCAGCTGGAGTCAACATATCAGGTACCGAGTGTGCATAGAAACTGTTTCTTGATTAGTCAGCACACGGGTGTAGACAGTAAAGAACCAATCCCGCGCGCCAGCAGAGCTGCACCTTCCTTAGCGCTGCATCGTTTGTGTGAGCCGGGGTGTCGGCAGCAGCAAGGTGCCGGATAAGTGTCCCTGGGAAGCTGCGCATTTTTCTCGTTCGCGCGTAAAGGGTTAGCTGTTTTCCGGTTTCCCCGTCTTTGTAATCGTGAGCCTTTCGCTTTAATGGACCTTTGTTCCGTGTGTTGCGCGGACAGGCCTCTCTGTGTGTTGTGGTGTAACTGTGCGGACAGACCGGGTGAGGCGAGCCCGAGACTGCGCTGTTATGAAAAGTGTTCCGCGTGACGCAGACGCAGCACGACGTGACGCAGGTCTCGTATCTTGGCGCGATCGCGTGTTAGCGCGCCTTTGTATGGGAAGTGCAGCCAGGAGAAATTGTGTGTGTTCCCGCGCAACTTTGCAGAGCCTGCGAAAGGAGTTCTGCATTTCCTTATAACGAGCCGTCGGGTTCGTTATAAGTGGCCTGGACTCTATTCTAATCTTATTGATAATCGTTATCATGATTAATCCGCTGCAAAACAAGAACCTCCGTCTGCCAGTTCCCTCTTCTCACTCCTTCCGGAGCCAACGGGACACTGCTATGACCACTACAACCATTACCACCATTGCCATCACTGCCACCATTACCACATCCTTCATCCCCATAATCGTTTACTGATCATTAAAGGGCCCCTGGCTGGAGTATTGCATAAGGGACAACATAACACAATGTGCCCATTTTGTTGTCATGAATACGTTTTATAACCTGCTTCTCTACTGCCACTGACTACGTTGCCCATTTCTTGGCATTTTGTGGCTTTTGATAATTGATTTGAATGCAGTTCGAACTGAACCAAGTCCTTTTATCGGTCCGTAGAAGCACAAGTTCGCATTATCAAGAGAATAAAAGCCTGAGGGCTTGAAAGAAAGGGCACCTAACGGACAGCAGATAACCTGACAGCGGAGGTCAAACAAAGAAAATGAAATTACAGAAACAAAGAACACAAAGAACATCAAGCGCAGGTATAATTCGTTGGCAACCAATGATTCTGGAGAAAGGGGACCGATCATGTGCAACTAACTTGGTCACTGCATAAGTTGGTATTCAGATTTCGCACGAAAATCGCTGAGCGCTCATAGATTGAAAACATTCGGCGCATTATACTCGGTGGTTCGTTTGCCATTTTAACGCCATCGAGGCTTCAAGGACAGGCCCCATGCCTATGATGCCCATGAGTAAGCGTTATTGATTATGCGGTTTAACATCCCAAAGTGACTCAGACTATAAGAGACGCCGTAGTGGAGGGCTTCGGGTAATTTCGACCACCTGGGCTTCTTCAGCGTGCACTGACATCGCAAAGTGCATGGGCCTCTAGCATTTTGCCTTTATCGAAATGCGACTGCCGCGGCCGGAATCGAACCCCCGTCTTTTGGGTCAGCAGCAGAGTGCCATAACCACTGAGCCACCACGGCGGCTAGTGAGTAAACGAGGCCGCGCATGTGGCGTTTTATAACAAATAGACGAAGAAAATGTTTGCATTCAATAGGTTCTATAGTAAATATCGTGGAACACCGATTATTCTGCAACAGATAATTGCCGGCTACCGGTCACCGTACCGGTAGGTACGGCACCAGAGATTACCGGCCGCTACCTCTCATAGTGCCGGTGATTGCCGTACAGCAGGTAGCGACCGGTTACCTACTATAATGTCACTTCAAAACCAGTACTTTACTCGTACGATCTGATTTGCCTTCCTTTGAGCGTAACATGCTCATAATCTTGCATACTAATTAACTTCTTATTGCGCAAATGCAAAGAATCAGCTATACATATAGCGACGACCAGGACAATCACAACAATGACGACCGTCCTTGCTGTAAAACACCATCATGTGATTGTGTTGTCTTGTTATGTCTGCTGCCGTAATCGCGAAATCGATTGACCTGCCGAAGGAAAGAACCCGGGATTATCGCTTCCCTCTTCGAACACATCGGTGTAGACAAAGCCTCGCGTAGGTGTCGTTAAAGGAAGCACTTCAGCGCCACATATCTTGCTTTGCGGAAGTATTGACTGGACCCAATAGCCTCCTCGTTACCACTTGCGCGCACGTCTACGTGGTTTCCTTGTAGAAGAAGTTATGCCCCTCATTCGCGTTATAGGCTTCTCTCCAAAAACAACTTTTCCTGATTTGTCTGCAGTGTAATCAGAGGCGTCAGCAGCAGACGTTGACGAACTTATGGTTCTCTCGAACGCACTGACACTACCATGCCGAGTTACGATGATATTTGTTGCGCCATCTACAGCAGACGGAAACGAAATTCGGATAATGGAGTAGAGTAGCCGGAGTACCCGGGTTCGAACCCGACCGCGGCGGTCGCGTTTCGATGGAGGCGAAACGCAAGAGGCGCCCGTGTGCTGTGCAATGTCAGTGCACGTTAAAGATCGCCAGGTGGTCGAAATTATTCCGGAGACCTCCTCTACGGCACCTCTTCCTCTCTCTCTCTCTTCTTTCACTCCACCTTCCTCCCTCCCTTGCGGCGCGGTTCAGGTGTCCGCCGAGATATGTGAGACAGATACTGCGCCATTTCCTTTCCTCAAAAACCAATTTACCAATTTTTATAACGCAGTAAACTGGCGTACGACGTCACAGCACATTTAAGCGAACATACATAGTCATGAACGTTGAAATGTAACGTACTGTGGTTTATAAAAGTCATGTCGTGTAGTCATAGTCATGACTCACAGTCATTCTGCAACATTGCGTGGCTCAGCACTTTAATACTTTCAGCTTCTCACACGTAAGCACGAATATTTTTTTTAGCACGTCTAATCCATTGTCCCGGAGAGTAGTGTCGTAATGATTAGTGCGCTTATCAACTGGCGAGGACAACGTACAACTCTTGGCACGACCCGGGAATTGCGTTTAGCGTTGAAGCCACGCCAGGACATCGTCAAGATCTCGTCAAGACCTGGCCAAAATACTTCCAGGAAAGCCTTTTCTCTTTTATGCTGGTAGTATCTGCTGAGTAACATCCGTTTCGCTCAGAGATAAGCGTTGTTCCTCATTGCTGCTTGAGGAAGCGACTGCTGGAAGATGACCAAATGCTATAGGATTGGCATGCAGTGTTGTCCGTAAGGTGACGGCAAAGAGCTCAGCTGGACAGGCTGATCAGAGAGATGTCTTCCGGGATATTCGTGTTCGTCATAAGAGCGGGCAGTTAACGACACGGTTACCACGACTAGCTTCGTCGCCTGCCACTGATTGCAGGCGCGATTATGCCTGTTGGCGAGTACGCAATGCCACGGTATTTCCGTAACGCCTGACAAAACCTTTCTTTATGATGTAGGCAAGAAAACGAAGGAAAACACATACAGGACACTGGAAATGAAAAAAAAGCGAAGCGAATCATACGATGCCGATATTATAGATGAGGAAGATGCAAGCTATGGCAGAAACCCTTAGCTATGGGGTCCTGCAGGCAATCAATTGTAAGAAAAAAAAAACCATTTCTGTTGCTCAGCAAGGAAAAAGATATGGCAGTGGTGATGACGCGTAAATGTCTGATAGAAATATGGTAGGTGTCGACCAAGACTTGAAATAGGACGTGTACGTGAATGACGGAGCTTAGGAAAAAACCAGAAAGGATACTTCAGCTCCACCTTAAGGGTATGACGTGATAGCTTTATTGGCCCGCGTCATGCCCGTGTGTGCGGAATTGGTCACACTCTAAATTACATTCATAGATCCCTGAGAGTCCTCATACCACTCCTGGTATGAGGACTCTCGCCTCTCTGGTAAGCGAGGACTCTCTCGTAAGCGATGCACCACTGCCCTGCGATGGCAGGTGCTGCCTCTGGTGGTGCTATTGTGCGACCCAGGTTGCTCTTCCCGAGCAACTTCTCGCGGCCATTCATTAATTTAACTGCCACCTACCACGGTGGTCAGTTTGCTCACAATACGGTGGGCAGGTTGTGATGACACCGCAAGGTCACGTGATCTAGTGGACCACCTAGATTGCCGGAGCGCCCGGTTGCTGCGAGGCTTCAAACGGTAGCCAACACCGACTCCGGGAAATATTTTTCAATATGGGGGTAGTGACGCTCTCGCTTTGAAAGGCATGGGGAGCTACGGCCCATAATACGTGACAGGAGGCAATCATCTCCGAAAAAACGTTATTCGAACGCTATTCGAGCGTTATTCGACTCTATGGACAAATTGAAGTGGGCCTGTACCGATTAACTACGGCCTTTTAATCAGAGAAAGGCTACTTTCACGGAAAAACGAGCTTTCATTAGCTAAAAAAGCTAAAAAAAAAAATGCAGGTGTCCCACCACCGGTAGTTATTGCATGCAAGCTACTGTGCGTCAAGAAATTAACCATGGATTTCTGAGGTGATGCACTTCCAAATAGTTATCACGTAGTCATTTTCAGTCCTTACATTTGAATCAAGTGACAGGAAAAAATTTTAAATTCAATTTTCTCGACAATAAATGCGTATTTTGTTGCCGGACAAATATCAAACATAACCAATACATGTCCAAGATTCTTGGACAAAAGTTTTGAATACTGGAAAATTGTAAGGTGCTGTTATAGAAGTATTGAAGGTAATGGCACATTACTGCGATGGGCAGCAAAATCTTTCTTTGAAAGTTTTTCTATTGCTTGCACGACTCGCATGGAACAGTTAAGATTGCTATAGAAAACCAATGGCGGCGCTTTTGACGATCGTAAAACCGTTAATAGCAAAAAAATGCAAAGCTATTGACGGGAGATCTGCGGGTATATTGATTTTTATAGTTAAATCTTGCTATATATGAAAAAATTGCGTTCATAAACCTTTTTTTCTGTTCAAAAATGCTTTTGTCCAAAACTGTTGGGTATGAGATCTACAGAATCAGTATTTACCAACAACAAAAGTTGGATGAAGTTGTCGTCAATGGCCCCTTAAACGTGCAGTACATATTTGCTGCTGTCTCTGAGATTTCAAGTATCGTGGTAGGTGCATTGCGTTCCTGTTGTTAGCAATGTATTCGTTAATTGTTTACGCGTGCTTTAAAATTAATGCAGCGAGCAATGGATGATACTCACCTGGTTTTCCTCGCCGCGGTTTCTGGCTTCCTCGTTTCTTCTTAATTAGATGCGCGTCCAGTGGCCAGCTCTGGGAGCTGCAGAAGGTCTTACCGCGCCCACCTACCTGTCTTGTCCACCGCGGGGTTTCCCTTTCCCTTACAGCGGAATACAAACTCGAAGCATCCAGCTGCGCGACCTCTGAAATAAACTTCCAAACTTGATTGCCACTTCCGACCGCTCTCCCCGCGTCCACCTGCATTCGTTACACGAGCGCACGTAGTTGAAGAAAGCGCGCGCACGTAAGAGAGAGAGAGAGAGAGAGAGAGAGAGAGCAAAAAAATAAATTGATTCCATGGGTGCGCGTGAATTCCGCTTGCCCTTCCTCCTCTCCCTCTTTCGTACGGGTGCTGCATTGCTAATGCGCACCATGGGGGAGACGCCACCCAGAAGACATTAACCGGAGACCCCTCCTCCCACATCCTCCCTCTGGCGGAAGCAACTTCCGCTTCCGTAAGTTCGCCGGTGGCCGCGTCCCGTTTGGCGCCCGAGAGACCCCGTGTGGACAAGATTGCTCGGTCGCTGTGCCGGTGGCGGAGGCGATGGATTCGAATTGACTGGCGCCCCTCCTCCCCCCTACAACTAAACGCACGAAAAGCATGGATCGTCTGTATACGGAAAGGTTCTCTTCTCGCTTCATATTCACTGTCAGAATGATAGTTGTAGCGAAAACACTGATTAAATTAAACGAGTAAAACTGCCTCTCTCCTCGGACAGTCAGCTTGTACTGTTGCGACTCGGGTAGCATGGCCGGACCGGTGATGGGGCGAGGATGATCGGGGACTGGCTTATGAGGAAGGTAAGGAAACTTTACGCAACTATTTACATTATGTACACGTACAGCAAGTGAGAGTGCTTCTCAGTCGAAGAGTCTCGATGAGAGGAAGCTACTTGTTGTGAGGGACGTGTACACAATGTAAATAGTTGTATAAAGTTTTCCTTGCCTTCCTCGTAACCCAGTCTCCGATCATCATCGTCTCATCACCGGTCCGGCCATACAGTACCTGCTTTTTCTTCCCTTTTTTTTTTACAGGGAAACCGTTCTTTGTTGTGATGCAGCCCGAGCTTCCCGCTATACCTGTGGAGGCCATGCACGTACAAGTGACCACAAAGTGCCGCGGAACAGAGCTGCCGTCAAAAGTTTTAATTTTCCCCATCTAGTGCACGAAGCTTTCAACGCAGGGACAAAATATGCTCTTGCACTTAATATCCCGGCTCATCTCGGGATAAGCGCGGTCATGTACATCTTTTGCCTCTGCAGCGCAATAGACACTGCAGAGTGGTATTCTACACGCCAGTATATTCGGAATCATAAGTGCATGCGCTATGTGTGCGTTAGGTTAGAATACGAAGTGTCCGCTGCCATTTTTTTTTTACATGGACAAGAAGGGAGAGATTGGTCCATTGTAGAAAAAACCAGCGCTTACGAACACGGACAGAGGACAAGGGAAACAGACTGGCGGCGCTGATCAGCGCCGTCAGTCTGTTTCCCTTGTCCTCTGTCCGTGTTCGTAAGCGCTGGTTTTTTCTACAATGGATCACCACCAACTCGCCCAATCCTCAGTTCTTCTGAGAGATTGGTGTCTGACAGAGGGGCAGGCTGTTACGTACAAAACACTGGCATCCAGACAACAGCGATTAAACAGGAGATATGATTATGGAAAATGAAAGAAAGAAAATCCTTTTACACAGCTTTCCCAAAAAAGGACTGCATGTCAAGCACCACCCGCCGGAGAAATGGATGAAACCTTTTTGCGCAGCCCATTGCGATTTCGGTACAAATTTATGGATGGGTACTCGAGTCTCGAGGCTCTAGAAAAGAAAAAAAAAAGCAGTTTCTGACAGTGTTTACTCGCTTCAGGGAAATTTGAAACTCATATTACGTTAATTCATCACTTGTTCTTTCAGGGCGACATTTCTTCCCGGTCTAAAATGTTTGCAGCTCTCGCAGACGTTACTTGCAACCCACGCATCATTGGCTTCGCATGGCAGGAATCCTGGAGCAGTGTGATGCTGACTCCATGACTCCAAGAACGTCTACAAGCTTCGAGCAAAACCGTACCATAAGGGGCTGAATAAAGACACAGCACTACAGATACTGTCGCGAAACTTTCGTTATAAAGACCTTGCGGCGCTTTACGTGTCATGTAAATACGAATACAATTATAAATACAAATACAGGCGCCTTTATTTCAGCATCATGTGTGATGCTAGGGGTGCACCCAAAAAGCCTATGATTAACTTGGCAAAGAAGGGCACCTGCTACCTGCTGGAAAAAGCGACAGCATCAGTGTAATGACGAAAAAAGTAGTATACATAGCTAGACAATCGTGCATACTTTTCTTGCAAGAACCAAATTAAGTATTAACTACTGCAAAACGTGAATGATACACACAGAATAAAAAACAAAATAAAAGAATATGCACAGAATTTGTTGCTCACGCGTACCCAACACTAGAGGATTTTTGAGTGAGAAACCTTTTATGAACGTAATTATTTTACACAACGTAAGATTTCAGTGTAACAATCAATATATCCAGAGATCTCCCGACGGCAGTCTTGATTTTTTTTTCTACTAAAGTTTTTGCTATCGTAGAAATCGTTCTCCATTGGTATTTATAAGAGTATTAAGTTTTCGATGTGGTCGATGGAAACACTTGAAAAGAAAGATGTTGCTACATATCAGAAAAATGGACCATTACCTTCAATATTTCCGTAAAAGTATCTTAAAATTTTTCGATTTTAAATTTTTTTGTCTGAAATTGCTAGACATTTTACAAGGAAAGAAAAATCTCTTTCGAAGGCATAGAAAGCGATACAACAAAATTTATACCCAGTCTAGAAGTCTTGCTGTGAAAATATGAAGGTTAGGGATTTTAAAGCAAAGTATTTAACGGCCTTTATTATTCCGAGAAAATGGCATATACCGTGCAGATGCTGCTTCTTCAGGTGTCGTAATATTCGGTCGTTCCTTAATACAACCCTCTCTATAGAAAGTACATTACGCATAAACAATGCCGGCAGCATTATACTGCAACGTGATCGATAGCGTACTACAACGGAGGAATTAATAAGAAAAAAAAAACTCTGCCTGGAGTCTTTGTCTATCTCTACTGAAGCAGAGCGCACACTTTACCAGGAAAGAGGGGGGGGAGCATCGACTGATTCTCTGCGCCGCAAAACAAACACACAAACACATTAAAATAAGACTCCAGAAGACGTCGCCAGGCTTTGCATGGGCTGTGGACCGCGCGTGAATGCTGACAAAACGGGACAGGCGCATTGTTTATGTCACGGAGCACTGCGTCGCCGCAAATGACGCCGCTGGTCAAGCGGACATAGTGGCTGGATATGCGACAGCCTGTGGTTTCCGGTGGATCCTTTTCCTTGCGGAACTAAATATGTCACTGGCAGTTGCAAGCAACGCGCTGTACACGCTCTGGAGCCCCGTTGCTGTCGAGACCGTTATGCGACTGAACGCCATAGCGTGCAGTTCCCGCGCTGCGGAGCCGGTGATAAAGTATGCGTTCGCATAGTCTGGGAAACACACCTCTTCCACGACATCATGGCGAAGTGGCTGTCTAATACCTTGCTTTACGCTGACCGAAGAAGCTGGTCGTCGGCCTGGCCGCATCAGTGTTCGGTTCCGGGAACTCTTTAGTTGGCCAGTCGATAAACGGGGTGTAAGCTTGCTATTTTTCTACTGTTGGCGTGGGCCTATCAAGGATACGCGTTGCGCAAACCCTGCAGGTGAGAAAAACACCAGTTCTCTTCCGTGATACTTATGTATACTTCCTGTGAGGTGAGGCTTGTGCTAGGTTGACAACAATAAACTATTGCATATTACATATTATTAGGGAACATACTGCAAGTAATAAGACACAAGTAATAAAGAAATCACCATTTATTGCTGGATATGTTACACATTGCAATGATACCCAAGCACTTGCCATGTCATGTTACCATAATACACATCGTCTGTAACTTTTTCATTGAGATTTGAAATTAAAAGAAAAATAAGATTAATTTAGTATTTATTTTTAATGGAGTCGACATCAGGCCAGCTTCATACATTGCAAAGAGAAGGACTCCTTTCACTGACCTGCAATGAATTCTGTCCTGCGCTATCTGCAGCTGGCTTATTGCGGCACGCTTCATAACCCCATTCATCCAGCTGACTCTCGGCCGCACTCTGATACGTTTGCTGTCTCTTGGCATTCACTAGTTACACGAAGGAATCATGGTGTAAGGGAAACTAGAATGTAGCATATTTCATTTCCACCAGGATTAAGAAGGTACACGGCGCGTAAAAAGTTCCCCAGGTCACGGGGTCTGCTTTTCAGGAGTATTTATTTATTTATTAATACTGCAGAGTCTCTTCGACTCCAAGCAGAAGTGAGCACAAAATATCACAATGAAATAACATAAAATACAAATACACTTGCATAAACAGACACATGATACGATCGTGTGCATATTACAGTATACACATACATATCAAATGAACACATTGCAAAGTTCACACACTGAAGGCTCTCAAATGAGCAAGAAACGTTTCCACATTTGGGCTATCTACTACGCACTTCGGAAGTTTTTTCTAGTTGGCACTTGTGTTCCCCCCAAAAAATCAGTATTTAAATGTATTAGTATGAGCTCGATATTCTTGAATCTTTTTTTTTCATTGTTATGACGTGTACTTGCGCGGAAAAGATGGGTAATGTACTGGTGAGTATTGATTTTGACTAAATTATTATATATTAAATACAACAACTTCAGTCTGGCCTCTGTGCGTCTCGCCTGGAGTGATTCTAAGCCAAGAAAGCTGACCATATTTGTTACGCTGTCAGTTTTTCTGTATCTATTGCAATTAAATCGGGCTGCGATACTTTGTACTCTATCTAGTTTAGCTGTGCTTTTTGCTGTGTATGGATCCAACAATCAAGACACGTACTCGAGGCGAGGCCGCACCACAGCCTTATATGCCGCCAACTCCACCTGCAATTGAGCTCTGGGCAGCTTGCGTCGCAAGCACCAAAGGGACTTCAGGGCACTCAAAGTGTTAGTGATTTGGACTCCGAGGTATTTAACAAGTGAGGATTCTCTGAGTGTCTCTCAACCTATAACGTATGGGTGTTGCAGAATCACTTTCTTTCTATATATCCGGAGAACCAAGCACTTCTGATGGTTAAACAAATATGCCCCATTCAGAGCACCAGATAGATATTCTGCATAGATTATTGTTAAACTTAACTTGATATGCTGTGGAGTTTACTGTTGTATACAGAACACAGTCACCTGCAAAAACTTTAATTTTAATCTCAGGATTTACCACACTCACAATGTCAATTGTATATATTAAAAATGAGATAGGCCCCAGCACTGATCCTTGCGGGACTCCAGAAGTGACAGAAAGCGCATCGGAACGATGGTTATCAATGAAGACGTAGTGACATCGGTTATCTAGATATGCTACAATAAGACCAATAAGGTTAGAATTGATTCCGGCTAAGTAAAGCTTTTCTATGAGTTTATTGTGAGGAACATTATCAAAGGGTTTAGCGAAGTCCAGAAATACTCCATATACATGCCTGCTTGGAGTCGAGCGACTCTGCAGTATTAAATAAATAAATAAATAAATAAATAAATATATTTGCTGTTTATCGTTAACTGCTAAGTCATGACAGCAAGTAATAAACTGTGAGACAGTTGATAAACGACGTCTAAAACCAAGTTGCACATCAGATAAGAAATCGGTCGCTTCTAAGAACTCAGTCAAAGATCGGCAGATCACATGCTCCAAGATTTTGTAGCTGGTTGAAATTAAGGATATCGGGCGTAAGTTGGACACACAGGGACGATCACTCGCCATAAAGATGGGAACAACACGAGCGGTTTTCCCTTCCGATGGAACAGAGCACTGCGACAAACAAGCGTTAAGAGAGAGAGGGGGTTTGTTGACAGGAAAGGCAGAAAGGTTGGCCTGAAGAATGAACATCTGGCCTGCTACTCTGCACTGGAGAATGGGAAGAGGAGAAAAAAAGAGGGTCACGATGGGGGATGATGATGATGGGAAGAGGCAGATGAAAAAAGACAAGGCTCACTTGCTAACACAACAACAACAACAACAACAACAACAACAACAACAACAACAACAACAACAACAACAACAACAACAACAACAACAACAACAACAACAACAACAACAACAACAACAACAACAACAACAACAACAACAACAACAACAACAACAACAACAACAACAACAACAACAACAACAACAACAACAACAACAACAACAACAACAACAACAACAACAACAACAACAACAACAACAACAACAACAATAGAAACGCGAGTCAAAGCTCGTATCGCTTAAAAAGCGCGTGAGCGCTCGCGTTGCCTGTAGAGTTTTCGAACTATCTTACCAAGCGCCGAGGATCAAGTCCTCCGAGAGGGGCCTGGTGTCCAAATACTGCAAAATAGATGCTAGCATTTGTCTTTCTCGTGCATATGCTGGGCAGGCCACTAAAACATGCTCTACAGTCTCTAGCCCGCCACATGTGGAACAGTCCGGGGAGTCCGTTTGTCCAATTAAGTGCAAGTACTTGCGCGTGACGGCGACGTTTAAACAAAACCTATGTATAAGGCATGCAGTAGGGCGTCGAATTCTGCGAGGAACAGAAAAGCCCATCGCCGGATCTAGCCGTTTAAGGCGGATGTGTCGAGTGTCTGGCAGGACCCAGGGTCTAGCCATATCTCATTCCTCATGGATCCCGAAAGGAGACGAGTGGTGTCCGGTCTCGAAAACGGAACAGCTGTGCGCAGACCACTGCTGAAGGCGCTCCTTGCTTCAGCGTCAGCGGTACCATTTCCATCAAGTCCTCAGTGATTCACTGGATCCACTGGATCCACTGGACCAGGGATCCACTGGAACACTATACGGCGGCTTTTTTCCTGAGGAGGTGAAAGAAGTTAAAAACCAAGCGTTAAAAACCACATGCAGCTAATGCGATATCCATTCCGCGTAACGGTGCACGAAGGCTGCAGGAATATTATCAGGACCGTTCGACTTTTTAATGTCAAGCTTCAAAAGCGAATTAAAATTCCTTCGAGAGAAATAACGACATCAGGCATAGAAAAAGTATAGCTAACTGGTTTAGAAAAAGAACTCGTATCTTTATCAACTTATTATGGCACTTTAGGCGTTTATGAGACTACCAAGGTTGTCAGAGGTGAGAATGATACTTGTTTTAACATTTACAGAGATTACGAGGTTCGCGGTTGTCTTAAATTCTCCACTACACGGCTTAAAAAAGTCTCTGGGGCCTGGAGTTTTTTAACGCAGTTTGTGCATACAACCCAGAAGGGAAACTTTTAAGACACCCCACGTATCACGCTTCAAGTACAATACTTGTGTTCGCTTGTCATTTTTATTCTGCATGCTCGGTTAAACGACCGAAAACCGTTCAGTTTCCCTTTTTAATGCGAAATCTAGGCTATGTCGGCGGGGTGGTGTCACCAGAACGTGTCCGCAGCAGTTGTGACGTTCTCAAAAGAGGTAGCATCAAACGAGTGGTGGTAATCAAAAGAGGATCATGTAAGGATGTTCTGAAAAAAAAAATCATATCGGTGGGATGATTAGTTAATTAATTAGAGCCAGGAATGTTGAAGAAACTTCGAAATAGCGTGGACGTCGATAAAGTGAGTGCACGGGAAAACAGCCGTGGATGGCAAAGTAACAGAAAAATAGGCAAGAGATTGAAAATAAAGTTTGAAATGAATTTAAATGTATTTGATGAGTGATAATTAATCGAACAAAAAGTTTCATTGACACAGATTAATTAGTTAAGTAATTACAAGCAGAAACCATTGCACGGTTGAATAGGCTGGACGGATATACAGTAAGTGGACGGGAAAGGAACCACGGCGCGAAATTTGAAAAACCAAAATGGTTGATTGAGATAAAAGAAGGTATAATCAGAGTAAGTAAGTCTATTTTTGATTAAAGCATAAGATAATCACGCTAATTAATTAGTTAAATCAATTAACAAACAAAAAGAAAATGATAAAGAGAGCCAAATAGAGCCGACAAGTGTCGAGGAGGCGTCAATGCTTTCGCATTCTCCCAATGCGAAATCTGTAATTTTCTGTTCCACGTACAGTAATCTGTTCCAATTACAGTAATCTGTAATTTTTTTGTTCCACGTACAGTAATCTGTTCCAATTACAGTAACCTGTAATTTTTTGTTTCACGTACAGTAATCTGTTCCAATTACATTAATCTGTAATTTTCTGTTCCACATACAGTAATCTGTTCCAATTGCAGTAATCTGTAATTTTTTGTTCCACGTACAGTAATCTGTTCCAATTACAGTAATCTGTAATTTTTTGTTCCACGTACAGTAATCTGTTCCAATTACAGTAATCTGTAATTTTTTGTTTCAGGTACAGTAATCTGTTCCAATTACAGTAATCTGTAATTTTTTTGTTTCACGTACAGTAATCTGTTCCAATTACAGTAATCTGTAATTTTTTGTTTCACGTACAGTAATCTGTTCAAATTACAGTAATCTGTAATTTTTTGTTCCACGTTAACAGAATTTGCTCGCCACAAAAGGCAGTCTCGACTTTCTTAAGCTCTGCCGCAGCTGCGAAAAGGACATTTTAACACAGGAAAACACATGGACAGGGTCGTTCACTTCCAAAGTGAACATGGGAGCGTGTGTCGAAATTAAATAAAAAATCTGCAGAGCGTCACATGAGATTGATGTCTACTTAACTGAGTACCTGACAGAAGCGCGGCAACCGTGGCCGCCTCCTGCGCGGTATGTGCCTGCTCGTTCGCGAGTATTCAACACATGGCGTACACGTGTTCAAGTTAGAAGTGGACGACTCTCTACGTGCCTTAATTATTAACGAACTTCTAGCAGGACATTTAAACCATCACGTAGTGAACCTGGTAACTTATCAATTGCCTACCTGTCAGCGTCGAGAGATAGCAAAAGCACAGATGCGCTGAAGTTGGTGCAGCATGCTAATTCTTTGTGCATGCGACGTGTACGCATTTACAATGCGCTGGCAAGTAGATCCGGTTGCCTTGTAAAGGGAAACCGTTCAAGCATTCACCTCTTGAAATTGTGCCCTTACGCAACCCAGCTTATCTAATCTTTCTTTTTGCCACCTTATTGCCAGTCGTGCCTTGCTTCACAAGTTTTTTTATTTATTTACAAGATTCATCAATATGTGCACCCCCCTTACGCATATCTCACCACGCCAGCCATACAATTCATGTTTCGCGCACACCAACCCGTACCTGTATCTACTGTATCTTGTCTACCGTAGGTGTGTGCCACTTACGATACTATGCCATGCCTCTGATATAATCTCGCGTTTAAGCGTACATTGGTTTGTATAATCGTTTCTTCCTGTACGGTGTGTATAATCGTTCTTCTCTTAAACATTCTTCTTCC
Organism: Amblyomma mixtum; assembly: GCF_055824585.1. NCBI lineage: Eukaryota > Metazoa > Arthropoda > Arachnida > Ixodida > Ixodidae > Amblyomma > Amblyomma mixtum. The sequence continues at coordinate 32,333,108 of NC_143013.1, read as the reverse complement.
GACCACTTCAGCATGACTGAGAGGACATACCTGTAGTAGTAGCGCTATATAACAAGGACGAAGGGAGGGTGCTACTACTATGTCCTTTTAAAAGAAAAATACAGAGCGAACAGAGACGATGGACGATGAAGAGGCGCACAACACAAGCGCAATACAAGCACAACACAAGTGTAAAGCAACAAATAAAACAAAGAAAACAGCGCTTGTGTTGTTCGTCTCTGTTCGCGCTGTATTTTTCTCTTAAAATGAAAGCAACCCAACTAGCCCAACTTTCCTTCATACTACTACTATGTCCTCTCTAAGCTGCAACCAGTCCAACTTTCTGCCTTAGCATGATTCCCAGCGCAATGCACAACCAACTAGCCCCGATTCTTGCCTTGTTACCAGCTAGGAAGCTTGTATTGAAAAAGTATTACAATTTTTCTAATATCTGAAACATCGCCCGCTGTGTAATGTTAAAAAGGGGTATTTAAGAAAAGGCATTGATGTGACGCTCTTCAGAGCTCATGGTTACAATGAAAAGTTGCCTCCTTTCGTTTTAGACACAGCTTTGCTTTGGGCCTCCTTCGGTACCAACTTACTCAACCAGTAATTTCTGTAGCGCATTTCTGTCAGTAAAAAACCTGGAACATGATACCTGAATGTCAAAAAGGAAATAAGCTGAACTTGGCGCCCAGTGCTTCTAATGCGTCTGTAATTTAGATGGAAATCCGGTAGTGTGGCAAATAAGAGTCTCTTTTTTTCCTTTCACGTGCAATAGAAAAAAATTTCCTCAGCCAAACTAGACCGGTAGAGAGGTATACTCTCAGATTTACCCGTTTCATAAATGGCGAAGCTTTTGCTGGCGGATGTGCGATGCAATTAGGTTTGCGAATTTAAGAGCAGGATGCGCGCGTGGAAATGTACCGCGTTTTTTGATTCCAGGAAAAGCCCAGACATGCATGCGTTCAAATGGTGCGCTCAATTGGTTGGTTTTCACGTCTCCATTGTGTTTGCTTCGGGAAACCACAGACAATCCATCTGACGTTTCCGGTCGTTCATCAAAATAAAACAAACAAAGCAAAGCAGCATTTGGAACGAGCACCTGTGACGTGACGTGAAGAGCCAAGGACACATTCCTCACCGCGACAAAAACAAAAGTGTCACACAACAGGACAGCCAAGAAAATAAGCAACAAAACGTGTACGATGACGGTGATTAACTGAACTGTTTACTGCTGATGCCGCTTTTTGCTTGAGCTTGACGAGAGAGGGCGTTGGGAAGGAAGCTTGCTCTTCGTATCACAAAGCTTTATGCTATGGCCATGGCGATGTCTGACACGGGAGGTTGTCTGCCTGCGAAGTTTATTAAACAGATAATTATATGCTAATTTAAACAACATGAATGATTCTGTAATAACAGTGATCGATAAAAGTATAAAAGTATACTATAAGCGGATAACAACGGCACGCAGAGAAAGAGAAAGGAAGCTCTTTATTATGGTTGCATACCAAGCTGCCACCTTTACAATTCCGGCATGTCAGAAGGTTTAAAGAAATTTAAATGCCGACAAAGTGGCCCAGTAACCTTCTTTTTCTCCCAAGGTCATCTGGATAACATAGACAACATACACTCCTACCAGCGCGGTCATCTATGTAGTTTGCGCTATATGTGGGCATGTATGCAGTGTGCGTTTAACGTAAAGACGTAGAAGCTCGTTATTAGCAAACCAAGTAAGTTTGGACCCGGATTACCCTCGTTCGCTAGCTCTGCAGTGCGGACTGAGAAGGGCAATCCGCGAAAATATTCTGCTCGAACTCTAGAATGCATTTCTGCATTAAAATGCAGAAAAATGCAGAAATGCGTTGCAGTGATCGCCTGTCGCTTTTGATTTCCGCCAGGCTTAAGGCAGACTCTCCCACGAGTAGAGGGAGAGGGAGAGAGAAAATCCCTTCGTTGTCATCACATTATTAAGTGTTGCGCAAGTCTTTACAGTCTAGCTTACACAGCGAAGCAGTCGATCAGCGTGAACTCGCAAGGTTTCAGGTCCTTGAATGATATTCTATGTTGGCTATAAAGAAAGAGAACAATTTCACCAGATCAGGTCCGACCTCCCAGAGACCTGAGGTTACCACTCACTGCCCAGCTGGTCGCGGGCGTATTGTGCTATGCGTGGCAGTAGAGATGATTTGATCCCAGGTGTTAGAGCAGCGATCCAGGTCTCCCAGTCCCTGGGGCTTGGTTTAAGCGTATGGAAAAGCTTATGACGTCGAAGTGATGCGAGTATACACACGCTATTTTAAAAACGAAAACTAAGTTCATTAAGGTAGCTTGAGGACATGCATGACAGTTGGGTTAATGCCTGCGCCAGACAGTCATGTGGCAGGGGATGCACTGAAATTTTGGAGAGGTGTCGACGCCGTTGCTGTATATCTCCAGCTTAAAGATGTATATGACTAAAGTGAACTTCGGCAGTATTGATCCCCGTTTTCGACGTCTTGTTCCTTTTCCCCTTATTTTAGTTCCACGCATCGTGAAACGGTTCTCCCTCGCATCAGATACGTCGGATATGTGCATTGCATTTTGGTATGCAATTAGACACGCAGGCTACTATAGTTGGCCTTGCGAAGAATATGCAGCCCAAGAGGTTTGCTTCTAAACCGTGCAGTGGAACCCTTGTGATACCCTTGGAAATCCTATGCTACGAAGCGGTGAAGATGAAAGTTCCTCTCATCATCTAGACATCTGGAACACTGGTGAAGTAGAAAGGGCTACACAGCACGACCCAGCATGTCCTGTGAGGTGCTGATTATATACCGTATCATAAAAAAGAGAAACGGGCAGGTGGCTCAGTAAGCAGTAGTACATCACTCCTGGAATCCGGAAGTCGGTTGCCAGATTCCCGGCTCACCTATGCGCGCATGGTTTTCTTGTGTGGGCCCTATGGCCAGCAACAGCACGTGCTTAGGCATCATTGGACCAAGAGACAAATACTTTAATCACAAAGAGAGAAAGACCCAGCCACCTTCTAATAGCGTTCTGGATCTTTAGCGAAGCATAGCTGTCAAAGCAGCCCTGGATCAAACGGACTTTGTGCCGAAATTCATACCAAATGATCAGAGAGAGGTGCTTTATGTATCCAACTGGAGGAGCTACACATAAAGAAAAAAGACAGCATGGGTCACATGTCTCTAGACTCATATCGACGAAAAATGGCGAGAGCTTTGACCGGGGGCGGCATAGTGTATGCACGGAACTGAACAAAATTCTTCTGTATTTTTACTCCGGAGTTTTACTCCTGTAATCTGCTGTCTATAGCTCAAAAGGGCAAACCGGCTCGCGCTCTGTACCGCTCGCGCAAACGTGGCACCCCCCACGATTCTGGAACGCGCCCCGAAGCGCAGAAGTGTCGGAGGTCAACTGGTTTCTCCCTCAGTTTCAGCCGGAGTCCTGCCGTCCAAGTAGGCAGTTACAGCTTCCCCTTTCTGACCCCCTCCCTTTCCATCTTGCCGCACCGAGTATTGTACGAGCACGAGCCCGAATGTTTGACCACGACACACACACATACGTATACAAAGCCAGGCCAAATACCGAAAGTGGCTCTTTGAGGGCAACAAGGGTTTAAAGTAATTCCTTCCCGCGCCCTTAGAGATCTGCTTTGCGGCGAGTTTACTTAGGCTTCAACTTGCTAGCGGGCGCCGGAAGCGGGGTGGGGGGGGGGGGGGGGGGGGGGGGCTCGTTTTCTTTGGAGTTTGGCAGGACGTAAATGCAGCCTTAGCTTGGCTCGTGCGTGTATACGTTTAAAATTTTGCTTCCTAATTTTTGTTCTCTCTCGTACGAACAAAGAACGCGTACGAATTTGACTTTTGGGCCATTCATGAAAGGGAAACTTCGTCTTCCGAGTTTTCGCTAAGCATGTCCTTTATTTGTTTTGTTTCCGGACAGTCAAGAAGGAGCGGAAGTTTGGGGGTCATTTCATTTCTCTGCGCTGGCAGTGTGCGCAGCTCGGTACCGGAGAAACTACTTTTTCGGAATCAAATTACTCCGCAGAATGGTGTCCCGTTTTTCCTCGAAGTAGAGCATGACGTCGGCAAGTGCCTCTCTTTGTGGAGCCATTTTTTTCTTAATCGTTCTTTCTTTCTTTTTCACTCCTTTACTTCATAAGGAAAAACACAAAAAAATATATAGTAATCAACTGCAGTTAGTGTCAAGGAGTAAACATAGGTTACAAAAAAAGAGGGGGCAGCCATTTTGGGCGTTTCGCTGGTTTTCTTCGATCTCGTCGCTTCTTTGCGGTTGATTTGCTCTTTATCTTTCTTCCTCTTCATTCTCCGCTCGGTTTATACTCAGGCGTATACGTTCCTTCCAGCTCCAGTTCCGGATGTCCGAGATTCGGCCGCCGCACCGCGCTTCTCGTTCGCTAAGAAACCGGAAGGTAGGCCTTCGTCTCGCCCGTTTCAGCCACTGAGATACACACACACACAGACGTACGAGAGGTTCTCTCGCTGAAGTCGCCCGCGCTCAACGAACAGCCGCATCGCGCTGCTACCATCGATGTTGGTGGACCTAATTCACGCCGTCTTATCTGAGTTTGTGGCTTTCCGATCTGTGTTTGTTCATCCACAATAGAATCACGAGTGGCCGGTGCTTACAGGAGCACCTCGAACCAGCGCGCCGCATTCCACAGCTTAGGGCGAGACCCATACGCGAACTCTCGGGTAAGTGTGTGTGTGGCTCTCACCGTCTTTACGTATGCTAATTGCGCGCTACGCGCGAAGAAGTCTCAGACACGGGCCATGTACCGTTTTGTCCGGAATATAATGCGCTGACTATAATTTTCAAAAATGTTGAACGTTTACTTTGTTCGGGCTAACTAATCATTTGGAGCATGCAGCGCTGTCGCTTTTTTTTTTTGCTTTCAAAATCTCCAATTGTACCATTTCCTACGCAACGTACTTCTGACTACGATGCAGTTTCTTTTTTTGTTCATTCTGCGCTTTCCTTCCATTTTGCTTAAGACGGATATCTGGGCTAGTTGGAACTGATTACTTGCGTAAGATTTAGAGCACCATGCGACCGACATCTGCGCACCAAGCTGTCTGCCAGACATGGCATGTGAACATACGGGCCTCAGCATTGAGTCCTGTTAATATTCATTAGCAAAACCGGCCTGTAACTTCATCTTTAATTTATACCACAGGACGAATTTACGAGATAATAAACAAACAAACTTCATTAGTAGCGCTTAAGAGAAGACACGGGCTGTCTTCTCTTAAGCGCTATAAATTATGAATTGACTTCGTTTTGCGAATGAAGAAAATCATGACGATGACATGTATCTGTTTGTATGCGTATGTTATTAGTAAAATATAGCTGGCAAGAAGCTAGCTTACACAACTTTGTGTGCGCAGATTATACACATGGCCTTTGCGCACTCTGCAGAGTGTGCGATAGATGTAACATTTTCTTTTCTCTTGTAAATTAATCCTTCTGATTACACACCGGGCGCGGACTTTAGTCTAGAAATTACGGCATACAAGGCATCCCGCGGAGTCCTGTGTAGCTCAGATTATCATCGAACTGCGTGTGCCGCTGCGCGGTTTGCTTTTTATTGCTTCCATTGACTTGGCCATCCGGAAGAAGACCTGCCCATTGTTACTGTACTTGGTGAGGTTGTGCAAACAACTGCATACCAACTAAAAGGCAGCCTTAATCCTTTCTAACGTATACTCCTATTGGGCACACGGAGCGATTCTCCCACGATCGAGAGCGGCTCGGGAAATCCAGTTCCGGTGTCTAATGAGCCGACTCAATGGCAGTCGAGCCATTCTGGGCTCCGTCTCAAGTGAAGCTTAAGGCGGAGTCCAAAACGGCTCCATCTCAAGTCAGGCCAGTTTGCGCCGGCCTTCGCTTCGTTCTGGTCATGGTTATAACGTCGCGGAGAGCCACGATTCTTCCAGCTGTCCAGAGCGCAGAAAAGAAGTTCCTTCCTGAAAGCGACAAGTTCTCGACTGTCTTGCGCTTGGTCGCGAAGAGCTGCTTCCGCCTAGACGCAAGGTGTGTCACAGCTCTGCCTGTGAATTGAATACCCTGCGGTACATTCAATACATGAGGGTATTAGTGCTACAGAAGGAGGTCCCGTAGTAGAAACTGTCCGGATGACCTTTTGTTCGAAAGTGAAAAATTACAGTGGTTAAGCTACAAGGTGATTAGGATACATAAAAAATATAGGAATGAAAACCGAGGAAACATCATAATACAATGCCAACGAGCAAACAAACCTTCGCACAAAAACTGAAAGTACAAGACCGAAGCAAAGTGTGAAATGCAAATATTGCAGGCGAGATACGCATGCAATACTTTAGCCTATACGTTAACATTAACATTCGAGAACTCGAGCGTGAATTCGAAGAACAGTAGATTTATTTCTTCGTACACCTCAAAAACAGTTTCAACTTTTCTGTTCCTAAATAAAGGCGTACAAATGAAGAAATATTGCACGCCCGCACCTCCTTCTTCCAATATATATCTACTTCTTCTTACTTTAAGAGGAGTTAGGTACCCGGTGTGGTCTCTCTTTGTAAATCCAGTCTTTATAATTTCTCGGCAGACTTCGGTCTTCGTCTTCCATCTTCAGGATCATAAATTTACTTGTCACCGGTTTCTTTCTCACGGGTACAGCCAACGCAGGCCGATGTTTTCTATTAAACATTCGGAACTGCAGTGTTGGCACGTATACTCGATCTTAAGCTTGAGCTCAATGTTTGTATCCGCACAACTTCAGGGACATAGGTTTCTCACACAAACAGTGACAACGGTGAACCAAAGCCAAACGCCTTCCCTGCGAATCTTCAATTAAAATTAATCGGCTTGCGACTAATACAGAAAGCCGCTATAAAGCTTTGCGTCGAGAAATGCTGGCGCTGCGAAACTTACACACATTTCTTTCACTGCAGCTCTATTGACCTACTTTTTACTTTTGAAAGGAAAATCCGGCCTACCGCCTCTTCTCTATTTCATTGGCACATTGCGTGTTTCCCGCTTTATGTACTACAAGATGAATTATTCTTCCTTCAGTCAAGCACCATACATCGCAGGCATGGCACGCTCTTCTCACCACGCCGTCGTCTAATTAAAGTTGCCCGCCCTTTAACGCAGGTTGCTACATCTTATGCTGCATTTTTTTCCCGAGCAGCCACAGATTAGAAATTCCTTCCCATCATTACCGCCTCCAGCTCTTCGTGATCCTTGTTTCAGGAACGATATCTTCGAGTTTGTTCCTTCTTGTGAGATCCCACGCCTTATCTGACAGTTCCTGAAAACTAGGCTCTTTCAGAAAATTGAAAGGAACTTAAATGCACTGAACGAACTTACAAGATATGATCCAGGGGAAGGAGCCCGATCAATGCCCAGCAACCGGTTGACCTGCCTTACCAGTGAGGGGTGAACTGTGTTAATGAAGCCAGTCACCGCATAGGAGCCTCCGTAGCGGTAATTGCTGGCAGCGTGACATGAACATTACATGGCGTGAGCAATGCACGTGCTGCTATGACGGTATACGGCATTCTGTATTATCTGTAATTACTCCCTTATTATCTTTTTTTATGTCGAAGCAATAAACTCGTGATCACACTCATGGTTGTGGCTGGAGAGGGGCACCCGGACTAATCCGCGTGCTTTGCCCAAGACCGTCTGTGGTGCTGCTGACTCTTTTTTCACTGTTACTGCTTTGTTCTGGGGATGTCGAGGCAAACCCTGGTCCAAAGATGGACGACGTTTTAGCTCTCATCAGTGAATGCCATAGTGAAACCACAGCCACCCTAGCTGCAATCAAAAAAGACATAATCAGCATAAAAACGCGGGTTAAAAACATTGAACAGAACATCGGAAGTGTCCCCGAAATTGGGAACAATGTCGAGGCGGTGAAGTTGGGCATCGCAAAAACAAGTGAAGAGCTGGCAGATGTAGTAGACGACATGAATAACCGCATGAGACGAAACAATCTGCTCATCAAAGGCCTCCCCGAAGAAGAACAGGAGGGTTTTGCCGAATCTGAACGTATTGTGAAGAATTTCTTCTCCACCCACCTCGATTTAAACGTCACTGACATCGAACGTGCTCATCGTATAGGACAGCGCCGCTCAGGAATTAACAGACCATTAATTGTGAAATTTCTCAACTTTAAAACAAAAACAGAGGCTTTGCGCAACGCTCACAAACTGAAGGACTTGGAATCAATGACAGTATGGCTGGAGGAGGACTTCTCTCCCAAGATTCAGTTAGCGCGCAAGAAGTTGCGAGACTTCGTCAAGACAAATCGGGATGAAAAGGAACGTTTCCGCATACGCTTCAACAAATTGCATTTTCGGGGGAGTACCTTTATGTATGATGCAGCTACTGGCAGTGTCGTAGAAATACGCCAAAATAAACCGAGCACAGAACGAGACGAACAAGCTTCGGCCGAAACCAGCCAAACCAACTCTCAGCCAAGCGAAGAACAACCAAACAAAATTTCAGACTGACTTCCCCCGCCCGGCCATAGCAAACACATGGACACCAATAACGTTTCGGTTCTCTTGGCAAACTTCCGTAGTATAATACCAAAACTTCACGTTCTCAATTCATTCATCTACACATGTTCCGCGGATGTCATTGTCGGCACTGAAACCTGGCTTTCGGACGACATCCCCGACTCTGAATTGTCATTTCCGCCTTCGTTTCAAATTTTTCGTAAAGATAGGATCGGTTCTCGAGGGGGAGGAGTAATCATAGCAATAAAAAAGGAATTTCGCCCGACTGTTATACCTATTGACACAGGACTGGAAATGATTTGGGTCTCGGCACATGTTGGAACTAGAAGAATTATCTTAGGAGTTCTTTACAGACCTCCTGACTCTGCATCTGATTTTACTGATTCCCTGAATGAAGCCTTAGAGCAGATAACACTTAAACATCCCAAATCAATTCTTGTCCTGTGCGGAGATTTTAACTATCCTTCTATCAACTGGTTGGATTATTCTGTCAGCCATCATAATAACCGAGCCGAATGTATTTGCTTTCTCAATCTGATGCAACTTTATCAACTAACTCAGCTGGTTCGTGAACCCACACGTGGCGATAATACCTTAGATCTAGTTTTCACCAACCATCCTGACCATGCGTCCGCTTCTGTGCTGGAGAAAATCAGCGACCACAAGATTATTCACTGCCGCTTCAGCTTGCCTCGCCCTGATAACACAAGGATCAGCAAAGAGATACTGGATTACGCACGTGCAGATATACCTAAAATGAATAGCATTCTAACAAGCTTTGCAGCTGATTTCCGCCACGACTTCACTAAACGTACTACGAATGAAAACTGGTGCTTATTTCGTGATAAATTAAAAGAACTTGAGAAGATATGCGTTCCCAAATTCACAGTCTCCAACCGAATAAATGATCCCTGGTTCACTAACGAATGCAAAAGGTACTTAAACAGAAAAAAGAGGGTATACAGAAGAGCTTCAAGAACTAATGCACCACTCGACTGGATAAAATATAAGGAAATTGCTGCGCTTACTGAAAGAAAACTCGAAGAAGAAAAACAAAAATACTATAACGACACACTTCCGAAACTATTAAAAAGTGATCCCAAAAAGTTTTGGCGCACTGTAAATCCTAAAAGCAGCAACATTTCACCAGCACTAACTACAGGAGAGGGCTCGCCCTTACCGTTAGACGAGTGCGCCGAAATCTTCAACAAATCTTTTAGTGACATGTTCACAAAAGAACTCCCCACTGATAATTTACCGCCCATTTCTCCAGCATACATAAGGTTTCAATTTGCACCTATTACTATCACAACAAATGGCGTCGCCCGCGCAATCGACAAGCTAGAACTAAAAAAGGCCCCAGGACCCGATGGGATCAGTACAAAGATTCTGAAACTAACATGTCACGAATCATCTGGTTTGCTCGCGCTGATATTTCAACAATCTCTGGATACAGGACAGCTCCCGGACGACTGGAAACAAGCACACATCATTCCCGTACACAAATCAGGAAGTAACACCGATCCAAACAACTTCAGGCCTATCTCACTTACTTGCATCTGCTGCAAACTACTAGAACATATCTTCTTTTCCCACATCATGAACCATCTGAACCTAAATAACTTACTTCTCGAGAACCAGCACGGATTCCGGCAAAACCGATCATGCCAGTCACAACTCTTTGAGCTTGTGACTGACCTTCATCAATCCGTACACATGTCTCATCTCACAGACGCCATTTTCATTGACTTTACAAAAGCTTTTGACCGTGTTGCCCACAAACGCCTACTACTGAAGACCCGAAATTTACAGCTCGACGACAAAACAACTACATGGATCGAGCAATTCCTAACCGATCGTTACCAGTCGGTCAAAATTGAGAACCTCATTTCTAAACCCACTCGCGTATTATCCGGTGTCCCGCAGGGCTCAGTATTAGGGCCATTACTTTTTCTAATTTATATAAACGACATAGCCTCTAATATTACTTCATCAATACGGCTTTTCGCAGATGACTGCGTAATATACAGGCAGATAACCACCCCGACTGATGCACTAGCTCTCCAATCAGATCTAACAGAACTAACTGAATGGTGTTCAACGTGGCAGATGGATATCAATGTCAGCAAAACTAAGCATGTAAGATTCTCTAGCGTAGCAGAAACATCACAGAATAATTACCGGTTAAATAATAGTGGAATTGACTCCGTGTCGTGTATAAAATATCTGGGAGTGTTTTTCAGTCAGAACTTAACCTGGGATGCTCACATTGAATACATAACTAATAAAGCCTTTAAAAAAATTGGTCTCTTGAAACGCCGTCTACCCCTTGCGAACGCTGAAACACGGCACAGCGCTTATACAACGCTTATCAGGTCGTCTGTTGAATACGCTTCTGTTATATGGAACCCCTCCCACGCGATTCTTACAAATGCTCTAGAAGCAGTACAAAATAAAGCTGTCAGATTCATACTGTCATCCTACTCACGTCATCAAAGCGTATCAGCAATGAAGCAAGCCATCAATCTTCAACCTCTTGCTACACGTAGAAAGTTCGCCCGGTTGTCATTATTTCACACCTTATACTATAGCGAAACGCCGTTCTCCCGAAATCATATCTTTCCTGCACCTCATTGTTCAGCTCGCCTTGATCATGCGCATAAGGTACGTCCGATTTTCGCTCGCACACTAAAATATCAGAAGTCACCGCTAGTTTTGTCAATTAATGAATGGAACTCATTGCCATCCAGCATTGTCGGCCATACTGAATTATCATCGTTTCAAACAGCTTTACTAACATTTTTGAACACAGAAGATGCGTCATAGAGTGCTAGATGATTTACCGTGTCCGTGACTTTTTGGCGGTCCTTTTTTTGCTTTGCCATTTCTTGTGTGCTGAACAGCTCCGGAGCCTCTTTTGTGTGTCATTGTATTTTTAGTTACTTATTTTGCCCTAATTATTACTCACTTGTTTGAACGTGTTGAATTTTGCGGTTTCAATGTGTTATACTGCACTTAACCAAATGTTACCCAAACTCTGCCTTCTGTATATTTACCATCATTTGTTATGAGTTGATTTGTTATGTGTGCTTTCTTTTAATCATTCCCCCCCTATGTAATGCCCTCTTCTGGGTCTTTAGGGTAAATAAATAAATAAATAAATAAATAAATAAATAAATAAATAAATAAACTGTGGCGTCCACACGCACAACGCTTGCGACTTCCGCTATTGCGACCTCTGACCAAAAACATCGCAGACAAGAAGTTATCTGGCACACGGGGTGTCGGAGGCGTAACAACTTCTGACAACGTTATGTCATTATTCTGAAAACAGATAAAAAACTGAACACGTAATTGTAAAAGAAGGCATGTAAGTATAAATGTGCACAAAGAGAGTACAGTTTTTGTTGTAATACAAAACAAAAGAATAGGATACCACAGATGATGACTGCGAATTCTGCGGCACGGTTAGGGCCGCTTTGAACGGACGCAGCAAAACGGTCGTGCGATGGTGTCTTACAGAGCGTGTGACAAAAGATTCTGGATGAAAGACGCGTGCAAATCAAAAACGTTTCATCGAAGTGATTTTATGTCGCCTTGGTATTGGACACACAGCGTACACCCAATTTCATGGTTATGGAACAAAAGAAAACCTATTTGTGAACTATTTGTGTGGAGATGTAGTCGCAGCACGCTATATTTTATTTTCAAGTAAGAGAATTCAGAAACCATAAAAGAAAAGTTTCCCAGCATTTTACAATGAGCACATTCCATTTTACATATGACTTCTCTTGGGAGAAATGCAATTGTGGAATTGTCGCCAGTTATTAGGATCTGAAATGAAGGATATTATATAAATGAACGGCAGCTCCTTGGAACTTTTATTCTTTTAGCACAGAAAAACACATTCCTGATCTCGTGTTTGGTGCCTGAAAGGATTAGTCGCTTATATGCCATAGAGCCTACCACAACACATACAAAACAATGTGAGGTTGCGAATATTTCGAATGAATAGTGCAACAAAACGCGCAATTTCTCTTGCAACAATGGCACTGCTCCAAAATAGCAGCTACAAGAAAAATACCCCCCCCCCCCCCCCCCCCCCTCCGTTACAAAATTACAGAGCTGCAAGTCCTGAAGGCATTTTCTTGACCCTCGCCTCTTGTGTAGCCTACGTAGAATGGTTGCAAACTACTGTTCTCTCAAGGTACACAGTCCACATTCTCGACGGATCACAGGGGCCCTTGGCCGACTCCAAAATGTTATCTTCTTGCGTAACTTTCCTTTCTCACAATCTCAATTCCTCTCTGATAGCCATCAGCGGCGCAAGGTGCGTGATACGCCTCTCAGATTGTGCTGATAAACTGCCACTCCCGTCGCCTCAGCAAGGGAACTCACGACGCACAGTGCATAAAGGATGAGTCCTATGCCTCCATCTGCTCTAGATTGCGTAGCGTGGCCTCACTGCAATGGCGCCAAGTGAGAAAAAGAAGAAAAATGGCCATAGCCATTTCTTTCTTGGGAGCATACGCACTGAGCACTGAGGAATGTTCTCTGTCACCAAGGTGTAATGCGCTCCGCCTCCAACTCCGCTTCCAGCCTCGATCTCACACTCCGCATATCAAGCATTATCCCTGTCCTTCAGCCTGCTCGTATCGAGCGCTTTACTACGCATATGGGTGGTGCATCTGCCCATATCTGAACATGTTCTGCCGAGAGAGAAGGAGATAAAGGGACAGAAAGAGAGAGCGAAAGCGAACTTCATTCTTAAGAAGGTGACGTTATCCTACACATCATCCTGATGCTGTGCTGTGGGATAACCTGCGCGATATGTTTGTGAAAAACGTTTGAATCTAATGCTGTAGGACAACCTACACATCATCCTGATGTGTAGGTTATCCCACACATTAGATTCAAACGTTTTTCGCAAACATATCGCGCAAAATTCCTTGCAGCCGGCATACTTGCAGAGTAGTTAGGGTCGCTCCTTCAATATATTACGGAGTACCTTGAAGAGTGCCCAGTGCCGCCATATAGCGGGCTCGCACAGAGGAGGCCGCCACTCGTTCTCTGAACTGAAGGCACCATCCAAGCTACAAGCAACAAACCTTTTGTGCAAATAAATATTTATTCGTTCTCTCTCACACACACAGTGCCGCTTTGACAATTATCGCGGTTGGCCACAAACCTTCAATATTCATTCTAAGAAGCAGTGACAGGCTGCCCTGCACAGCCCAGCGCCTGATCGCCAGGACAAGATACTGGAATGGCCTCAAAGGGTAGTGGAGGCCTATAGCCAGCATAGGACCTGCCTTCCTCTCCCGCTGCAGGCCCCCTCCCGTTTGGGATAAGTAAAGTTGTTATATAATAACTCGTAATAGCTCGTTTGCTGTGCGATGCCAGTGCGTGGTAAAGATCCTTGGGTTGTTGAAACAATCCTGAAGCCCTTTACTACGGGACCTCTTTCTGCATTTCTTCCTTCACTGCCACTTTCCTGCCGGAAAGTTGTAGTGAAAGCCCGTAGTAAAGGGCTGCGGAATTGTTTCGACAACCCGATGATCTTTACCACGCACTGGCATCGCACAGCAAACGAGTTATTACGAGTTATTATACAACAGCTTTATTCCTCACCTCCCGGCTCGGTAGAGGTGCCCACCGAGAAGTCAGACAGTTACTGTGCCTTTTTTTTCCTCAAACCAATTTCAGCTAACAGAGGCTCCTGCAGTGTTCAAGCACTATAGAGTACCCGCCCCAGTGGCTCAGAGGTTAGGGCGCCCATCTATTGAGCCGGAGTGCCCGCGTTCGAACGCAGCCTCGGCGGCCGCGTTTCTATGGAGGCGGAACGCCAACGGCGCCCGTGTGCTATGCGATGTCGGTGGACGTTAAAGAACCCCGTGTGGACGAAATTATTCGGGGAGCCCTCCACCACGGCACCTTTCTTCTTTCACTAGCACTTTCCTTCCTTCCTGCACGAAGCGGTTGACGTGTCCACGCAGAAGTGCGACAGTTACTGCGGTTTCATTTTATAAAAGCCAATTTTCATTTTTCATCTACATTACACAACAGTGTAAGTTGTTCGTAGTTTTCCTCGATAACAGCTGTGCGTATTGCAGCCAAAACTGCCTGTTAGTGGTTTTGAAGGGCGCCCGAATTGAGAAAAAAAGTAAATAATGAATTTAGACAGAACCATCAGCTGCCTTCGCTTGCAGGCCAGTTTTAACGACTGGTGTAATGCTTTTCGAACAGTTCGTCAAGGGTTCCGTAACGTTGTCTGAAAGCTTTGCTGCGGCGCAACAAAAACACGAGCTTTTACTTCATCGGTGAAAAGGGTATCAAAACGACCGGTTCTCGTGAATATTCGATCTTCAACTTTCGTGTAACGGGCAGATGGACGAATGCAGGTATTTTTTAAGCATGAAATGCTTTCAGTTCCCATTGTCGACATACTCAGAAGAACGTCGTCCGAAGCAGGAGAACATGATGCCGGACTTTTCCGTCCGAATGCTAGCTCAAAGAACCCAAGCGGGCGAAGACGGCGCTCTTTCAGCAGGCAAAAAACTCTCTAGATTCGGCAACCACCATCTGAGCAGTCCTAGAATGCGTTAAGCTTTTTCTTCACTGCATTCCATGCTCGCAACAACAATCAACGACGAGGTAGACTATATTTGTTGATTTGGTCCGTAAAAATGAAACACTATGGAAGTTATTTCTTGCCGGTCAAGACGAAATTTAACCTTTGACTAACAACCATTATATGTAAAGCTTATATGGGCCTTTAGAGCGTCTGCACCCCTCATTGCAGTCATATACGCACAGGGTGTGTTACTCTTACTCAAGGTACATGCATTCATAGTACTACTGTGCTGTTTTTACTGCGATGACACCGTGCGCACCTGTCTCTGCTCATCGCTGTCATCGTCTTGCTTTGCACTACGAAGACCGACTTTTTGGCTTTTTCCAAGCACCCCATTCTACATGCCATAGAATTCCTGGCGCTGTCGGCCCCGTGCCTGTATAGTTGGTGCAACCTCCCCATGCAACTGCCCAGGCAGAGATGCGTGGCATAAACATGATGACGTTTGACTAAGCAATGCATGGAGAACACAAGAAGAAGGCAACAGAAGCCATGAGCAGAATGCCTTTGTATGACAGTGCGGTACATGTGGCTTGCGGTGTTCGCATGGCTCTGCGGCCAAAGCAGACATAACAAAGATGAAAGACAGAAGACGAAAGACGTACTACTCGCTATCAAATCGCTATCAAACGTTTATCGAAAAGCTTGGTAATCAAGTTTGTGCGTACTGCATGTACTTTCTTGTTCGACTCCTTCACATCTCAGCCAAGTTGTTTTGTGTTTACAAGACACATGCATGCTGGTCATCCTTGTGGCTGTTTGCTCTGCCGTAGCTTTAAAATTCAGCTCTTAAGTTGTCTAATCCTGCTTCTTTCCGTACCACGTGCGTCTCATTGTTTGTAAACTTTCATGCGGTGCACTAACTATAACCTGTCTCGTCACGCTAACATAACGCAGATAGTAGACTACACATTGACTATTACTTAACCAGAGAGCGTAATCGAGCACTACGGTATTTCCTTGGACGACACCGGTCAGTCGACCGCAGAACAGGAGGTTTCTTAAACACGAAGCACTTAGAAAGCCAACTACAGCCACTTTCCTACTGGATGGTGTAACTTTCCTGCTGGATGATACAACTTTGATAGAATGCAATATTTAGCAGGCATCAGGTAGGTTTGGAAGAATGTAGCATGAATAGAATATAAGAGATTCTAATAATATTCTTTACATAAAGGCAGCTCCCATTTTAGTACCCCCATTCTCTTATCCAGCAACACTTTAGTTCTACTTTAGTGCCCAGTCTTGCAGTCTCCTTTAAAGATGCAGCTCCGGAGTTCGTAGCAGAGAATCTGGAACGCCAATGGAAGATGTAAAACGACTGAATGTCTTCATCAACCTTTTTTCCTTTCGTATTCTTTGATGGCAGAGCGCAAATGAGCGGGTCTGTTAAACGTCTACGAAGATATCGCAATGCCATCCCTACCGTTTAGAGTGGAGACAACCATGGGTCTGTAGGGAAACTCCATTTTGTTTGACAAGGATAGCGTGCATAGATGGTACATAGACGTGAAGCTACAAAATGGCTTCCATAAATAAGACCATACGCCAGGCAGCCTTATTGGACAATCTCGCTGTATACAGCCATAAACGCGGACTTTCAGAATAACATTTTAGCATCGTTAATTGTGTATGGGAGTAAAAAATTACGTATTAAATCACCCTAAACGATGAAGCTGGACACTGAAGCACCCAAGCCTCTACCAGAAAAGCGACACCCTGCGCGGGGTTGACTAAACCTTATAAGAATTCGATGCTTAACATGTACAACCAAAGTTCCCAACAAGGAGGTGTATTGTTAGGTTAAGTTACGCAACAGCCGAGTGACGCCTTTGTTGGGCCCATTCTCCCGAGACTGCGTCTCCCGCTGTCTGGCTTCGCACTCGGCGCTCAACCCGCGCCGGCTCCCCGGTGAGCTGCAGACCGACAGAGGTCAGTTGATGACGCAACGGACGGCGTGGTTACTATGAATAGGCCCGTGGCCGAGAAAATGACCGGTCCTCGAAGGAGCCACTCGGTCCACTCTTGCGTGTCGCCCCCGCGCACCGAGGCACAAAATACGCCATTGTGCGCGGCCCGCCGCGAGGGTCCTCTTTATCGCGCCACTATTTCGCCCGCCATAGTCTTTTTCTTTTCTGGGCCACCGCTGTCGTCTGCTGCATACCTCGCGTCGTCGTCGTCTGCTGCTCCTGCTGCTGCATGACCGACGTCCGCAGGCACCCTCTGGTGTTGGTGACCCTCATTTCAGTAGTAACAAATTTACCTTATTTTTCTTTCTCACCATCTCGAGGCCGCAAAGGATCAAATGCAGGCGGCAAGTCAGCCGCACACTTTGTAATAGCGGTTCTCGAATTTTGTGCAGTTGAATGGAACGGTTACGCAAGGCGCCCTCTGTCGGGTTCGTCGAGCACACTAATAGACGGATTCGCCCCCTTTTTTCGCTAGACCCTATTGTTGCTGGGCTATACGCGTGACTGAACAGGTTATTGGTTCAGTCTCAGCTTTTTCAATAGCACGTGTGACAATGATTGTTTTCTGTGCGTGCAACTACCAATGCACTGAATACTGTTCCGCTTGTGTAGAAGCCCAAGTGGCTACCACCGGAAGCTCTGAGTAGTACGCGGGCTGCAGAGAGGAGGGTGACACATGATGCGTCGCAGAAAGGAAGGCCAGTATCGAAATAGTGGAACTGTGGGGGCTCAGTGTAGGGAAAGAAGAGGATGCTTAGCCCAATGCCGTTGAGTTCGCTGTCGCCACGTATCCGATTAGCCTTCAGCTGCAAATATGGCGCAACCATTCGGGCATGGTGATCTTGCGCTAGCGTAGAGGGGTTAATTACAGTCCTTGTCGGCAGCCACTCGGCCCTTAGACGGAAGTCAGGCTAAAACTGCACTTGTAGCGTATGCGACTGCAACGCCCGGTTTTAAGGACGCTCAAATCAGCTGCAGCATTTACCTCTTCCGGGTTCATTAAGGAGTGTGAAGGTCCCCGTGGGAAAATAATTGGTGATGAAGAAAAGAGCGCTTTAGACGAAGGACGAATAAAATAAGAACGCAAGATGATCCGCCCTAGACTGTTGTTACTGGTGGTTCGTCTGAAGCGCTGTTTTCTTCATCATAGGTGCAAACCAACTGGGCCGAATTTCAATTCACATTGGAAAATATTTTCAGTTTCCGAGGCACTGCTCAGTAAGAGTACGGTGTGTTGTAAAAATAGGAAATTAATCGCGAAAGCCAGCTCCTCCTATTTGAGAAGCATCTCAAAAGGGCCATCACTCCAGCTGGATTCGCGCAGTCCGTGTTTCTTATGAGCTGGTTCGAAGTGCCTTGTTTTCGTCATGCTGTAATGATAGCCGTTGCGAAGACTTGAAATGATGGCGCACGTATTGTTATATTGTACATTCCCATCGCCAGCACATTCCCCCCCCCCCCCCTCCCCTCCGCGAGGCAGAAAGTGACCTCAGCCCCCCCCCCCCCCCCCAAAAAAAAAAAAAAAGAAAAAAACCCGGCTACGTGCCTGACTATAACTGAAAGGATATTAAGACGCCAAGGCCACACGAAACATGTAAGTGTCTGTCCTGTGTCTATGTGGTGCCCCAATGTACGTCTTTTCTTCGTGCAGAGTTGATTAGGAAAAATTTGGAACTATGGTGACATTGCCGCCTGGAAACGTTCGAGGCACACTGCGGAAAAAATGAAGTTGGCTTGTATCGATAGGCTACGGCATTCTGACTAGAAACAGACCCCTATCATTGAACACAGAGCATCTGTAAGAAAGAAAAGACCGAAAAAAAAACAATATACAGGTATCATGCATGCTTTTATACAGTTTTTTTACGCAGGTCACAAGCCGAAGTTACTTGAATTCAACAGAAGTCGATTCCAGTCCCCTTTTTGAGGGAAAGAGCATGTTTTGAGGAGGAAAGGCGTGACTCGTCCTCTGCTCTCTTCCTCGACGTTTTGTACTTTTCCTCAAAAAGTGGGCTGGAGTCGACTTCTGTCGCATTCATGTAAACACGGCTGTAGTGGTTATTTTACATCTCCATTTATTTCAAAATACCGCCAACCAGTCCTTCTCGGTGTGGGCGTCATAAGATTGAATCGAGTGTCTCGAAAATCTAAAAATCAGTTTTCTCTGCCATGAATTTTCTGCGCAGAAAGAGCGGCAGAATCCATTTTCATAGAGAACAAGGTGAAGTTGTCCTAATTTCCCTTTTAACCCCAAGACTTGCACCCAACCTATTTTCGCCAAGCCGTCGCCAGTGTCTACAATCTTACACTGCAAGATTCAAGACCCAACCGATTATAACATCAAGGCTCAAGCGCGTATAGCAAGAAGTGCTTCAGTGAACTGGAAATTGCGTTTCAGACAGCTAGCTTGCTCAGTTGACAGATGAAAGGGAATAAGGGTAATTTATCTTTAACTCCCAATGGCCGGTATTTAACTTTTTATTTACACATACTGCAGGCCACTATCCTGGTCCAAGCAGGAAGGCTAAAAAGAAAGAAGAGTTGCCAGAATGAAAATGATCAAAAGGAATACAACGTATCATTGCACTAAGATAAATAATGAGCAAATCAAAACAAACTACAACGAGCGCTCTAATTGGCCCAGAAAATATCAGCCTCAAAAACGCTGGAGTGAGAGTTCCAATCCGACACTATGGGGGGGGGGGGGGGGGGGGGGGATAGCTGTTTTTAAAGCCAAAAAATAGATGTTAGAAGGAACTTATGGTGATGACAAAAATACATGACACCGACCAAAAGAGGAGCCCGGTGAATGACGTTTCGGCTCCCATACGGGAGCCTTGTTCGCGGTGAAGAAGGCTCCTGGGTGGGAGGCGAAACTTTATTTCATTTCTTGTGGTGGGCACCGTGTATTTTTTCGCCGTGCACAGTCCGGGCCAGACGGGCTTCCGTCAAACCTTTGACTTCTAACTTATGGTTGTGTCTTGCGGATCTTGAAGTGAGGAGTCACGTTTATGACACGTTTATGACTGTCCTTAAGAATGTTTACGATAGTTGTTTTCATGTGAAAAGAGTAAAGAGTTCAAAAAAAATTCGCAAGCCATGGCTCACAGATGAGTGCCTCGAAATGATACGCGAAAAAGATGAAATGTACTTTCATTTCGTGAAAACTCGAAATCCTGCAGACTTTTCTGCTTTTAAAAAATACAGAAATAAAGTGACGAAGTTCTTGCGGAAATCTAAGAAAGATTACTACGAACATGTTTTAATGAGGCATCTGGCCGCAGTGACCTCATATGGCGTGAAATAAATCATTTATTGAAACCAGGTACAAAACAGAATGATAGTCTGAAAATCACAATCAACGATCAGCAATTAACTGGTAAGCAATTAGCATCTCATTTTAACGAATACTTCACAACTCTTGCAAATAGCAACTATAATGAAAATGCAAAACTCTTTTTAGGTGCACCTAATGCAAACTCTGCTTTTTTTGAACCTATTACACCACAGGAAATTCACTCAGTTTTTATGGCCTGCAAAAACAGCAAAGCACGAGATATAGACGGGCTGGAAATCAGGCCTATTAAGTTTGTTGTCGACCTCCTGGTAGACGTTATTGCCCATATTTTCAATGTGTGTCTAGCCACTGGTGTCTTTCCATTGAACATGCAGAGGGCTAAAGTGACTGTCCTGTACAAATCTGGAAACAAAAATGAGCTTTCGAACTACCGCCCAGTTTCGGTGCTGCCAGTTATCTCAAAGGGATTTGAAAAAGTCATCTGTAAAAGGATTATGTCATTTTGTAATAAGCATAATGTTTTGTCGGAGCGCCAGTTTGGTTTCCGCCAAAATATGTCTACGGAACTGGCTCTTCTAACCCAAAAAGATTTCATTATCAAAGGATTCGAAGAAAGAAAAATAACATTAGGTGTTTACGTTGACTTTTCAATGGCTTTCGGCAGAATTAATCATCAAACTCTTTTCGCTAAATTAGAGCACTACGGTTTTCGTGGCATTGTCCTTGCTCTCCTAAGATCTTATTTAGAAAACAGAAAACAATGCGTTTCTATCGGAGAAGAGCAGTCCACATTACGAAGCATAACATGCGGAGTACCACAGGGCAGTGTCCTCGGACCGGTACTCTTCAATATATACATTAATGATATAACACGGGTATCCCCAGAAGCCTCTTTGGTAATTTATGCAGATGACACGAGCTTTTTCATTCAATGTGACGATACGACGGAACTCGAGAAATTAGGAAATATTACCCTGAATAAATTGTCAGAATGGAGCAAAATTAATTCTTTAGCAATAAACAATAAAAAAACAAAGGCTGTCATTTTCTCGCCATCACAAAAATTTGTTGACCGTAATCTTAATCTCTATTTAGGATCTGAGAAGATAGAAATAACAAAGGAAGTGAAAACGCTCGGTGTCACCTTTCACGAGAACTTGATCTGGGATATCCATGTAGGCTGTGTGATTAAATGTCTGGCCAGGGCTTGCGGGATACTTTGCCGATTTAGACAAGTTCTTCCACTCAAAATAAAGCTGCTACTTTATAATGCTATTTTCAATCCTCACCTAAACTATTGTAATCTTGTATGGGGAACTACATCACTAACGAACATCAACAAACTCCTTCTTTTACAAAAAAGAGCTCTCCGTCGCATAGCAGATGTTCCATACGACGCTCACACAAGTGACCTGTTCCCCTTACTTGGTGTTGTTCCTGTGACACATATGTACGAGCTGAATGCCCTATTAAAATACAAATATTCCCTGAAATTTAATCGGATGCCTTTTCTACGATTATGCAATTTAACAAAACCACCCGAGGTGCCGTACAATATAAGAACAAGAGAAGTATGGTTGGTGCCGTTTTCTCGCACGAATCATGGTCACAACAGACTACAATACATTATGCCTACTTTACTTAACAACTATCATAATTCAGACACGGACATCCACACACTATCGAAACAACACCTTAAGTGTTTGTTCACTCACAATTTAGGGAGGTAACGTCAATGTTTTGAAATCTTGTTTTATTATTGCAGCCTTTTGTGCACGTATTTTTAATGGTGGCTGCATTACACTGTCTGTGGTAAAACTGTGGTCTGTGCTTCTATGCCTGCAAATATAGCAGGAAATGTTTTTAGTCCTGTATAGCCATATATCAATTTCGCCGTTAGATGTTCTTCAGTGTGCAAAATATTGGTGATTAAGTATTAGTATTCGTCTTATTGAATCCATGTCTATCAGTTACATTGAACCGGTATTATTACTTTTTACTAATATGCAGCATTTTTGTTTGGAATTACTATGTATATTATGTATTTTGTGTTTACTATATATTTTGTGTTTACAGTTTCTATGTATACTGCATGCTGTTATCTTCGTACAATTTTAATCGCAGCTTTGTATTATTTCTGCTGTTATCCATTGCCAAGAGAAAACAAGGGGTAAGAACCGTTGTCAAGCAGCTCGAGAAGCAGCTTTTTGTTCTTATCCTTGCATTTATTTCTGTATTGAAAGAAATGCTAAATAAATTGATTTGATTGATTTGATTTGATAGTTTCAAATAATTTTGGAGAGCTATTTTAATTTTGGCATTTATAAAATCACTTAAAAATGAAAGTCGTCCATTTTTTCTTCGAACTTCAGTGTGCAGATATTATTAAGTTCAAACAGAGATGTCGTAGAATCCTGCCTCTTGTATTTTGGAGAGATAAATCTGAACGCCTTGCATTGCACACTCTCTAGCTGGTGTATATCTTTTTTTTTTGTGGTCCCACGTCTCTTAATCAAGTTTTGAGCGTACGTACAAAACCTCAGTGCTTATTGGAATGTTTTGCAGCCTTCTTTTTAAGAACCAGAGCTTTCGAAGGGCGGAATTTGAGATATGAGTTATGTGTTCGGGCCAGGTGAGCTTGTCTGTAAAGATCCACACCTAAGTACTCATAGCTGCTGGCTTCTGAACCGGTTTGTCATGCAACACCTAGGCATACATAGATCGCTATTTATTTCCAGTCAGAGAGTAAAGCATCGTTTTCTCGGTATTTAGGACCATGCTCCAACGAGTGCACCACTCATTACACTAACGAGAATTTTTTTTAATGCAATATGACTGCATTCACAAAAAAATCTTTGTTAAAAAGAACAGAACCGAGCTTTGCAACGTTATGGCACATCGTCAGGCATTGAATCGAATAATTATTTATAAAGTAAACTATAACAGCCACAACACACTGCCCGGAGGTAACCCATAGATAACTGGAAGTACACTAGATGCACGTTTCTTTTCTTTCTTTTTAAATTTTCAAACAGTTGTTTCTTTTGTAAATAACCGCTTATTTATCTGTTAGTATTTCAACAACAATAAATGAGAGGCTGCGACAAGAACAGAGAAGAATGCATGATGCAATAACCTTCCACCTTCAGAAAAAACAAAGTGCATTCTACGCATATGACTGAAGCATGATGCGTTAAAACTCCGGATGCGCTTGACAAAGCAAGGCTGCTGGTCAAATGTTAGTTTCCATGTTAACGCGCAAGAAATAATAATTACATATTTCGTTCCTTCCTCCCTTAGACGGGTATTCTACGGCTGTGATTTCAGTTCTTTAAATACGAATTGTTGCATGTAATCAAAGCAGCCCTGATACACTGTTTTGGATTAACACCGGACCAAAGTGGGCAAGCCTATGTGCCTCATATTGATGCTTCCAGTTTTCCTTGGAGACAGTACCTGTTCAATCCTAACTACCGTGACTTGGTTACAGGAAATCTGAAACGCAAAACCCCACTCATCAGTGGTATACAGCAGGGACATCACAGCGACATTATGCCTTTTGCATGCATAAATATTCCCTGCAGTTTTATTCCTCACCCGTAACTAAATCTCTGAAAGCATCAGCAAGAGAAAAAACATTACCCTGCGGAAGGCAAGATTCTTCTTCAGATATTTCGACTCGAATTTCCCGCTTGCGTCACAAGCATGACGTAGCATGGAGCCCAGTTATCGAAGCTAATCCCAAGGCTTGTGCTGCGCAGTGAAGATTAACAGGCATTTTCTCCTTGGCGTGTGAAACGAAGAAATTCCCGAGGCCCATTGCCAAGACGACCAGTCGTCGCAAATCATCGGGCGAGGCGACGCAATATTATACGGCGTCGGGGAATCCCGGCCTTCAGCACACGCCAGCCGTGCCGGGCGGTGTTGTAATGGCTTGTCGGCGTTAAGAAAACCGAGGTTGTACGAAGACAAACAACGGTTGTGTGCGCGTCGTTCCGCCCTTGTGACGGTGATACGAAAGCTTAGCCCTTACGTAAGCCAGGGGATTAGCCACTTTTGGAAATGGAGAGCCGTGCGAAAGCTCGGTATTTTGAGTCTGTCTGGTTCGCTGTGACGTCGGCTGTTTACTGAAAGTGTGGCGTAACATGGGAAAAGAAAATTTCAGGGGACGGAACTGGCTGGGAAAAATATGTAACTTGCCCACGAGGTGTGTGGAAGGTGCGTAAAAAAATTAGCAGTAATTTTTGTTACGTCAGAGTCAATTGCTATTGCCTTGCAATTGGCAAACGAATCTCATGACGTCATTATGCCACTGAATTAATCGCTTAGGAAAATGCATTGTGGCATCGTAGGAGCAGATCACCGCCACACATTCTGTTTCCTGACTTTCATCAGCGCTTGAAGCATCCGCTTGGAACAAATTGTTTACGAATGAAATAGGCCTAAAAATTCATGTATTTAAATGAACAAAATGTTCCGGAGTTACCTAATATTAACCCTTGGATTTCGAGTAGCCTATTGACGTTTTGGTTTGAGAGACTGTTTTTACATTCAGGAAAAGAAGAAAAACATTGCGCGAATGTCTGGGACCTAGATTTATCTTTCAAGAGCAGCAGAACAAATTTCACTTGGATTAGCAGTGCCCGAATGTTAACTTTTGCCTCTTCCTGCACTTCGCGCTCAACTTGTTAGCTGTTGTTGTTGTTAACTTGTTGTTATCAACTGCTGCACACGGTCCTCGACTTGAACGATACGATAAGCGATCAAAATTACTGTGGTTTTGCAATGACGACCATCCATG
Source organism: Amblyomma mixtum (assembly GCF_055824585.1). Taxonomy (NCBI): domain Eukaryota; kingdom Metazoa; phylum Arthropoda; class Arachnida; order Ixodida; family Ixodidae; genus Amblyomma; species Amblyomma mixtum. Next base: position 32,307,895 of record NC_143013.1, on the reverse strand, counting down.
CCAGAACAATGTAATTATAGTGCTAATAAGGAAATGACGAAAGGAAAAATTAAACGACATGACGTGATAGCAGGCTATCTATACCCAACAATTCTGGAAAAAAGCATTTTTCAAGGGGACAGAGTTTACGAACGCATTTTTTTCATATATTGTCACAGTCCACTATAATCAATATAATATATCCGCAGTTCTTGCATCGGCAGATATGATTCTCACATAAATTACCAGAGCACTCACATTTGTAAAACGACTAGAAACCCGTGAGTGATGCTATGAGTCTGTTTTCCTGCTTTTTCGATCGTTCTGATTCGCGTCATTTTTTACATCATCGATCGCGCGAGGAAGCAGTAGCTTTGCGAGGGAAGTAATCTGTTTCTTTTTTTTTTTTGCGTAATACCTTTAGTGTGAAATTTTTCCTTCTGTCTCTGAACGCTGAATCAGGCGGCGGTCACATCCTGTTTCAGTTCTATGTGATGAAATGCATTGTGCGTGTTCAGTAATAATCGAGTAGAGAGCAGTAATCGAGCATTTAGCACTAGGCGCGCCGTTTATTTAATAACAGTTCCGTTTTCGGATGAGCGCCGCTTTCTTATATGTAATGGCCAGGCTTGCAGTTATTAGGAGGTGAAGCCAACAAGTTTTAGTTGCAGTATGTTATGCTTCAGGTAAGCCTGCTGCAATTCTTGGGTCGTTAATGAGCATGCGAAGATAGAAAGATACACAGATGAGCGCGTTAAAAGCACGTGACATTTGAGCTGAAATCTAAAAACATATAATTTTCAGGCTTCCATTTATCTTTACGTCGGGATCGTCTCGCGGCCTGGATCAACTTGCTGGATGCGCGTGATCAATTATATATTTCCCTACTACAGGTTACATCTCCAAGCGAGCCTCGCACATATGTGATAAACATTGAAGAAAAGCGTCGATCCTGTTAGGAGATAAAAAAACAACAACAAATTGACGTTTTTTTCCCGCGGCGTGATGACTAACCGCAGTGGTGGCATGTTTGTTAATTGCGGACAGCGCTGTTAGCATAGGGGACAAAGATAAATGATGTTGAGAAGAACATAAAGAATGAACGCAGAGGTAGGCCGTGCATGGCCTGAGGAGCGGGCAGACGCAAGCGACATACCAGGTGCCCCGTTATGTGTCGGCCTTAGGACGAAATGACACACTTGGCGTTAAGTACTATAACGGCAGTGGCTATAGTTTGGTATCTTAAGCATGCATTGGTTTTCAACTAAGACTGCCGCAGTAATTTTTCTGAGTTTCGCGCCAAGTGTTTCAAACCACGTACTGACACTCCATGCACCGTGCACGCTGGCTCAAGCTGGGATCCTCCTGCCACGCAATCTCTGCGGAAGCTCATTTCATGCTGTCTTACTGCGTTCAGCCATGCATGGATCACATAAGTGATGTCGTACATAGCTTATTATCATACGAAAAGCTAGCTTTTCGTATGATAATAAGCTATGTACGACATCACTTATGTGATCCATGGCTACTTTTCGTATGATAATAAGCTATGTACGACATCACTTATGTGATCCATGGCTGAACGCAGTAAGACAGCATGAAATGAGCTTCCGCAGAGATTGCGTGGCAGGAGGATTAAAGAGAAAAAACTATTTCAACATAGTGTTAAGCGGCGGGGATATCCGGGGTCAGAGTCACCAAAGCCAACTGGTTCGTCAGCTTGTCCGAGGCTAGCCAAGCCGGTCACGTCAGGCAATAAGCTTTGGTTTGGGTAATGGGGACTTAGCGTCCCAGAGCGACTCAGGCTATGAGGGACGCCGTAGTGGAGGGCTCCGGAAATCTCGACCACCTGGGGTTCTTTAACGTGCACTGACATTGCACAGTACACGGGCCTCTAGAATTTCGCCTCCATCAAAATTCGAACGCCGCGGCCGGGATCGAACCGGCGTCTTTCGGGTCAGCAGCCGAGTGCCACAACCACTGAGCCACCGCGCCGGCTCAGGCAATAGGGTGTGGAATAAGGCAATAAGGATATAGAAAATGAGAGGACCGACTGGCAACGGGGCAGGAGAAAAAAGAACGTTCTAAATTAGCATACGGCTCGGGACAATTGGGGCGGTGTCGGAGAGAGTAACGAGAAGAACGAACACGAGCAGGGAGTGCATTTAGATGCATGCATCGAGGAATGCGTATAGTTACGTGGTGGTGAGAGATTTGTCCACAATAGGAAGTGTACGAAGAGTTTCTCTAATAGTTGACGTAGTCAAGATTTATTTCTTGTTTGTAGTCGATAGGAGTATCACGTGGGCGGGTTTATAAGGCCAGGGAATCCCAGGCGCCCGGTGTTTAATTTCGCAAGCGATTCGATGCACCCCCTCATTCATTGCCTTGGATTTCAGCGTGACCAGGCATCCATCTCAGTGTGACAGTGTGTGGATGTAGTTCGGTGAGAACTTCTCGTAGATCATGATCATCCTGTAGTCATTCAGGAATCTGACCGGTATGAATTGCGCGGATAGTATGTATTGAATCGGAGTCTATGGTATGCCCTGAGGGGTTAGAGGCTGCTAGGGAGAAGTCCTTTGCTTAATAAACATAACTGGAACAGCAAAAATGAGTCTTTTATTGAAAATAGGTTCTACAGAGAGGAAAGGTTTAACAATCCTCACCACTTTTCTGATAAGGTGCGTTTGAGGTGCCTACTCCGGGACAGTTGCACCGTCCGTTATGTTTTCAGAAGAAGAGCTGCGCCCAGGAAAGAAAGCACTTGATTCATTCGTTGCAGAGTTGTGCTTCAGCTGCGCTACGATAATAATTGTCGAAAGCACATACTGGTTGGCTGTGTCGGTGCCCTATAGACCACTGGTTTCATAGCCTTATCTTGGAGGTGAATCCCTATGGCTGAGACCTCCACGAAAAATCGGCCTCGATGAATACAGTATCCATCCGATTCTAGCGCGCACCTTTATTAACAAAAACTGAGTCTCAAACTGGCATGCACACTGTAATTGTACATATAACCGCAACCATACTGGGAACCGCCCCAGTGCCATTGCCATCACAATATAGTAGTTCAGCCTTTTTATGTATACAGTTAGCATTTTGTTTCAGGCGTTAAGTTCAAGTACTTAGCTGCTCATTTCGCCGTTTCCCATCGCCGTCATACATAGCCAGCATGTCGGACTTTCTCGCCGCTGTTCAAGATTGGAAGTGCCTGCGACATCTACCAAGACTTGTCGCCGCGACGGCTTGAAGGACGACGTATGTTCTGGTGCGTAGACAGAAGTAACTGTAAATAAGGAGAGAACAATTAGGACTCACTCGAAATAAGCAGAAATTAATGTCGCTTCCGAGTACTGCAAAAAAGTTTGGCATTCACAGTTTCATGAATTTAAAACCAGGTGAACCAGAGAATCGGGCAATGCTTTATAAACTCTGGTTCCTCACCTTCCCCCATTTCGCAGGTATCACTAGTCTTGATAGACAGGTAGGGTGCAGACAGCGGATTTTCGATTAGGAAGTGCACGGCGGGGCTTTCACGTCAGACTTCCTCGGCAAAGCACACGCCCAGGAAATACGGACAAACGCTGTCGGAAGTAGTGGGTGTGAGCGTAGGAAACATTTCATAGGTCAGAGTTTGCTGCAGTGAGTAAGAGTGGTGTTCCCTCAAGTTCACTCGGATCTTTCTAGTGTTCTCAAAATTACAAGCTTAACATATCTTCATTCAGTTACGGGGTATTTGCTACTGGCGGCCGAGAGATGGCGCTAGTTGCAGAAAGTACAGGTAAGCTGGGCATGTTTCCGTTCACACTGAAGAACTCGCGAGCACTGCTCGCTTAGGTAACAATCTGGGTCTAAATGAAGCTGTACACTCTAAACAAGAATTAGCCAACATAGGAGCAAAAACAGAGTGAGTTGTCCTTTAGCTCACTTTCATTTACGGACAGGGTATGCTGCTCAAGCGTTGGTTTTGAATTCTATCAATAAAAACACGGAGTACTTACAGTTGGAAACGGCAACAAATTCTACCTTCGAAATGTGCGAAGTTCTATCACTTAACGAAGATTTTAACCGAGGTTTCAGTCTCCTCTAATTGCTAGCCTCAAGGCCTGCGGTGTCGCATTTAAAAAGCTCCTCCCTTGCTAACAGCATCTAATTACTGTGCTTTGCAGATTACTGCCTTTTTACTCACATACTGGCTAATTAGTATTTACAGTGCACAATAAAAAATTGCATCCACGTCTCCATGAGCGCACACCGCATACAGGGTCACGTTACCCAGTTTACTCAGTGGGAGCTTGAAAATAGAGGAATACATAGTAAACGTAGAAGGGAATAGATTGACGGAGAACAAATTGGTTATGAACAGAGGAAAGACACACTAAGCGTCTCACTTTTCGGTGGACACCTCCACCGCACTGCCAAGGAAGGGAGAAAGGAAGGGGTGGAAGAAGCGAGAGCGAGAGAGAGAAGAAGCGGTGTAGTGGAGCGCTACCGATTAATTTTGACCACCTGGGGATCTTTAACATCCGCTGATGTCGCATAGGTGCACGGGCGGTTTTTGCATTTCGTCTACGTAGAAACGCGAGCGCAGCAGCCGGGATCTAGCCCCACAAACACATGCTGATTAGCCGAAAGCTGTAGCCAATGAAGCACCGCGTCGCTTCTGTGGGAGCTACCGTGATAAGAAAAGCATCAGCGGAGGAATGGCGCTGTAATTCGGGCGTTGCTGGTTATGTGACCAATCGCAGGGTGCAATCAGTGGGAATACATTTCTGCACCAGCTCCACGCATCGTTTCGCAGGGGTGTCTGCAATTTAATTTCGCTCCTGAGACGTAACCTTGCGACGATATGTACCGGACTTTTTCCCACCATTATTCCAGAGACGTGTGATTAGAGAGCGAATTGGCCCCTATTACAGGGGATGCAGATGTGGTGAATGTTTCGAAATCGTCTAGCCTTGTGAATGATCGTGTCTTGGTTTTAACTACTGGTGAGAGCTGCGTCCCACATGTTGATAACTTTGAAGGTCGCCACCAGTGTCTAGAATGGTCTGTTGTGAAATTCCCATTAAGCTGCACTCCGATTGAATAGTTAGGTTTTGGTACCCTCAGGCAGCCGGTTATGCTAATCATTTGGTCGGGAAGTACGCATATCCGGCTGCTGAGATGCGTACATCGGAATTTCCCTCTTCACTTTCTGCATTTGGTGCGGCCAGCTTAAGCGTAACGTAACATGCATGTCACGTCCTTATAGTCTTTCAGTTCAGCCATTTGTGGCCGTTCGCTAGTTTAAGGGTAAATTCCTTCCGTTCACTTATTCCAGCAGCTCACTGAGCGTCGAATCTGAACACTAAGCGTTATTATTTTGCCCCACTGAAAAAAAAAAAATAAGATGCTTTTTTATGGAAACAAAAGACGCATAGCGAGTTCTAGAATAGCGTCACCTTATTGGTTAGGGAAACATGGGAATAGCGGTGCCAGTGCTGATGCGCACTGGGACCTCGCTATCCTTATACTACCTTAATGATAGGTTCACACAATTATGAAACTCCCTTACTGTATCTCACGTATCGGTGTACACCTCAATCGCGCCGTGAGGGAAGGTTGAAGGTGGGAGTGAAAAAAGAGAGAAAGATCGGCCGTAATGCAGGGCTCCTGAATACTTTCAACATCCTGGGGAACGTTAATGTGCGCTTCCATCGCACAGCGCACGGGTTTTTGACCCCATCGAAACGCGACCGCTGATACCGGGATGCCCCATCGTCACGGCGAGAAGAGGTGGCGTGGCCAGAGGCGCTGTTTCACTTCTCACTTCCGAGTCTCTTCCCGCTGTCACAATTTCATATGTTTTTGTTGATGTAATAAATAGAACATTTCCTTTGGTAGACCTCCACACAACGAATGTTGGAAAAGACTGCCGGTGGGGAAACTCCGACTAGCATATGTTGTTTCACTTTTATCTGGCAGAATCGGTCATTGGAGTTTCCGTGCATATTTTGGCGCCTGTTAAAAAGGGCAAGCAGTTCGTTCGCATATTTCCGAGGTCATTTGAGTGATTATCTCCACGCTAGAGGAAGGATAGCACGTTATAGTGAACGGGACCCGTCCAGATAGATGTCAGTCAGTCAGTCAGTCAGTCAGTCAGTCAGTCAGTCAGTCAGTCAGTCAGTCAGTCAGTCAGTCAGTCAGTCAGTCAGTCAGTCAGTCAGTCAGTCAGTCAGTCAGTCAGTCAGTCAGTCAGTCAGTCAGTCAGTCAGTCAGTCAGTCAGTCAGTCAGTCAGTCAGTCAGTCAGTCAGTCAGTCAGTCAGTCAGTCAGTCAGTCAGTCAGTCAGTCAGTCAGTCAGTCAGTCAGTCAGTCAGTCAGTCAGTCAGTCAGTCAGTCAGTCAGTCAGTCAGTCAGTCAGTCAGTCAGTCAGTCAGTCAGTCAGTCAGTCAGTCAGTCAGTCAGTCAGTCAGTCAGTCAGTCAGTCAGTCAGTCAGTCAGTCAGTCAGTCAGTCAGTCAGTCAGTCAGTCAGTCAGTCAGTCAGTCAGTCAGTCAGTCAGTCAGTCAGTCAGTCAGTCAGTCAGTCAGTCAGTCAGTCAGTCAGTCAGTCAGTCAGTCAGTCAGTCAGTCAGTCAGTCAGTCAGTCAGTCAGTCAGTCAGTCAGTCAGTCAGTCAGTCAGTCAGTCAGTCAGTCAGTCAGTCAGTCAGTCAGTCAGTCAGTCAGTCAGTCAGTCAGTCAGTCAGTCAGTCAGTCAGTCAGTCAGTCAGTCAGTCAGTCAGTCAGTCAGTCAGTCAGTCAGTCAGTCAGTCAGTCAGTCAGTCAGTCAGTCAGTCAGTCAGTCAGTCAGTCAGTCAGTCAGTCAGTCAGTCAGTCAGTCAGTCAGTCAGTCAGTCAGTCAGTCAGTCAGTCAGTCAGTCAGTCAGTCAGTCAGTCAGTCAGTCAGTCAGTCAGTCAGTCAGTCAGTCAGTCAGTCAGTCAGTCAGTCAGTCAGTCAGTCAGTCAGTCAGTCAGTCAGTCAGTCAGTCAGTCAGTCAGTCAGTCAGTCAGTCAGTCAGTCACAGTCACAGTCAGTCACAGTCAGTCACAGTCAGTCAGTCACAGTCAGTCAGTCACAGTCAGTCAGTCAGAGTCAGTCAGTCAGAGTCACAGTCACAGTCAGTCACAGTCGGTCAGTCACATTTGCATTCAGCATCAATTATGGGAAGCGTGTGTGAGCGGCATTATTTCACCGGACATGAGATACTGCGAACGTGCTTTCCATGCTGCCTGGCTTCTATCGCGCTGTCTCGACCAGAGCGTAATTATTACCATGAGTCATCTTTCATATTTTACGGTGTAGGCAATCCATTTGCGAACGCGCACGGTCGGGTATGGACCTAATTTTCCTACACGCATGAGAGATCGTTGAACGGTCGATGTCAGTGTTGATTTTGGCGAGGCGGAGGATAAAACTTGTATTCGTTGAAGTAGTGTGGGTGACCTTGGGTCACGACTGCCGGGAGATGGATGATCCTGTGACCTTGCGTGGAAAATATTCGATGAAATCAGAGCCGACGATGGACGTTCAGAGATCTCGCACATGTGTGGTAAAATTACGTCTATACTCGACTGTGCGCGTTCGTAGCCTGATTATCTTCGTCGTAAAAGATTAGTTTAAATGTGTAGGGTCTGCTCGCGGGCAAGTCAAATCCCGCGCCGCTCACCGCGGGTAGTCTGGAACCCTTCTTCCCGAGTGGTGGGGCGGGGGGAGAGAGGCGAGGAGAAAGCCTTTATAAGGCGAGACCGGAGAGGCTCGCGGCCTCTCTTGCTCTTGGACCAGCCCTGCCGAAAGGACCACCTGACCCAGCTGCCACGACGACGACCGGCCCCCCTGATGTGAGAATAAACCGTTTGTACGAAGTCCTGCCTCGAGTGACTGCCTGTGCGTCCCCGCGCAGAGGAATTGCCCACAAATAATGGCGCCCAACGTGCGGCTTTAATTAACACCTTGTGGACGATTTCTCTGCCGATTTTGGGACGTGCAGCCAGACTCGTGGCAGGCCCTCTTTGTTCGGGGCCACGCCGGACCGATAGGGTTAAGGAGCGGGTCAGGCGGAATGTTCGCGGGGTAGCGACTTGCGTAGTGTTGTAAATTTGTTAGGGGTTTTGTGTTATTTATGTAGTTTTCGGGCGTTTTCTGTTGTGTATTTCCGCGTGCTTGTAGATAGATTGTTGTGTATGTGAATGTTCTTGTTGCCATGAGCAGTTAGCCGGTGCGGCCGGACAGTTAGCGCGAACTATGCCTCCCAGAAAGGATGTTTCAGCCACGGCTTTGGATGGCGGGGCAGCCGGTAGTGAGTCGGTCGACGCGACGGCCGTAATGGAGCAGGTGACTGAGATGTTTGCCGCATTAGCCCGTCAGCTCGGTTCGGTGGCTGGCGCCAACCAGGCCGCAGCATCGGTAGCATCGGCGACAGCATCGCGCCCGAGGATAAATATGGAGGTCCCCTCCTTTTCCGGGTACACGGACGCGAAATCAGTCCACGAGTTTTTGCAACAACTCGAGGACTACCAGACGGCTCTGGGCGCCCCAGATGACGTGATGCTAGGGCAGGTCCTGCCTGTAGCACTCGTCGAGAGCGCGGCGCGATGGAGGCGCTGCCAGCCGACTTTCCAGTCGATGGCGGACTTCAAAGACCGTTTCCGCGCCGAGTTCTTGCCGCCTGATTATGAGCGCTGGATGCTGGAGGAGCTCGCGTTGCGCACCCAACACCCAGAGGAAAGCCTCCTCGAGTATGTACGCGCAATGCAAGAGCTGTACAAGAGGGCAGATCCGACGGCAACCGACCGAGATCAGGTTGCGCGTGTGATCAGGCAGTGCCATCCAAGCTTCAAGCCGTATCTGCGGGGCCGCAGTTTTACAAACCTCGAGGCCCTAGCGCAGGAGGCCAAGACCGTGCAGGCGGATTTACTGGCCGAACTGCGCTACCGGCCGCCCCCCAGGCCAGCCGAATCGCTAGAACCGGGATGCGCATGGGATGGAGGCCGAGAATACGCGATGAGGGCTCGGCGCGCCGAGGTAATGTCCATGGAAAGGCAGGCGGAACACCCTGTTGTCCCTCGCGCGCTGGACCCGTACGCGTTCGAGCAGCGGCGTCGTGCCGGCCTCACAGGCCGCGCGCCGAGCGAGCGTCAGGAAGGCGCGGAGAAAGGGGAGAGTCGTCCCCAACAACTTCGTGGAACGAGGGGTCCTCCGTCTACGCGGCGGGTGAATGACCGGCTTTGCTGGAATTGCAACCAGCCCGGCCACGTGGCACGCGAATGCCAAGCTAGGCGTATGCAGGGAAACGCCAGGCGCTGGCGGTGATGTCTGGTGGCAGCGGCCTTTCACCGTCAGCGGGAGAATTTCATGGTTGTCAAGGCGCTAGTCAGGAAAAGAACTCCCGCGCCGGCGACGGGGAGGCCTTTGTCCCGCTCGCCTGTAGAACTCAGGGAGTCGTTCCGCGCTCAAGCCCTTTTATGCTAGTGCAGTTAGCGGGTCGATGCTACTCTGCACTCGTAGACACGGGCTCAACGCTGTCACTGGTCGGTGACGAGGTGTACGAGGCCTGCCGGATAGGTAACATCCGTGTCAGACCGGCCGAAACCCCGTTAAGCTTAGCAGCTGGGGCGGCAAAGGCAAAGGGAGCAGTGCGTCTTACGATGCGTTTTGACGGCAGAAAGCGGAGACATCGCTTCGTCTATCTGCCTGGCTTGTCGATACCAGTAATTCTGGGAAGGGATTTTCTCTCGAGCGAAGGCATTGTGCTCGACATGGGGGAGAATGGCTATCGTTACAGCCAGCTCGCCCCCCTCATTCCCTTCGAAAGCGCATCCTTGCCCGGCTGTCCGGCACAAAAGGTGGTTGTCCACACCTGTGCGACAGAAAGGCAGGTGAGCTCCCTCGAGACGCTGAGAGACGGTGGCCCGTTAGAAGCGATTATTGCGTCTTTCTCAGGACCCAGTAGTCAGCGCCGAAGGCTCGCGGAAACTTTACTCCCGTTTTCGGATTGCTTCACGGAGAAACCGGGCAGAACCGACCTGCTTCAGCACGAGATTCAGACGGGTGATACGCGCCCTTTCAGGTGTAACCCGAGGCCGTTAAGTGCGCATAAGAGGCAGCTTCTCGACTGTGCCCTTGACGAGATGATTGACACCGGTGCGGTGAGACCCTCACAAAGTCCCTGGGCGTCACCAGTGGTTCTAGCGCCGAAGAAAGATGGATCGGTCAGGCTGTGTGTTGATTATCGTAAGCTCAACTCACTGACGCCTACGGTTGCGTACCCTTTTCAGTCGATCGAGGCTGTGATGTACGCGTTAGGGAACGCGAGGTTCTTCACAGTCCTAGATGCAAGCAGAGGGTACCTGCAGATTGAGGTGGCCGAAGGTGACATTGAGAAAACCGCATTCACCTGCCACCGCGGGCTCTTCGAATTTACTCGACTCCCGTTTGGTTTGTCTAACGCCCCGAGCACGTTCATGCGACTGATGGACATCGTGCTGGGCGATGCAAGGTTCAACTACGCCATGGCGTACCTCGACGACGTTGTGATATTCTCACAGTCGTTCGAGGAGCACCTCATTCACCTGAATTCCGTTCTCGATAGAATGAGACGTGCCGGTCTAACCATAAATCCAAAGAAAGTGCAGTTGGCATCGAAGAGAGTGAACCTCTTGGGCTTTGTCGTGGATGATGGCACACTGAGACCGAATGATGACAAACTGCAGGCAATTCTGAACTACCCCTGCCCCATGGATGTGAAAAGCTTGCAGAGGTTTTTGGGGATGGTTGCGTTCTACAGGCAATTCATCCCGCGCTGTTCGGAGCTTGCAAGGCCGCTGAACCTGCTGTTGCGTAAAGGCTCGAAGTGGGTCTGGGGCAAGGAACAGAGTGACGCATTTGTTGCCTTGGCTCGCGCGATAGCGAATACCGCTAGTCTGCGCCTCCCCGACCTGAACAAGCAGTTTGTCTTGCAGACAGACGCTAGTGACTACGGTGTTGGAGCTGTTTTGTTACAGGAACACGAGGGCAAACTGCGCCCTGTCGCGTTCGCTAGTCGCACGCTCACATCGGCGGAGCGGAATTACTCCGTGACCGAAAAAGAATGCCTGGCGATCATGTTCGCATTGTCGAAGTTCGACATGTACCTAGACGGAGCGGTCTTCACCGTGCAGACAGATCATCAGGCATTGTCTTGGTTAAAGAGGCTCAAGAACCCCGCAGGCAGACTCGCGAGATGGGCGCTGACGTTGCAACGTTACGCGTACGCCATCGAGTACCGCCGGGGCAGCTTGAACAAGGTGGCCGATGCTTTATCGCGCGCACCATGGAATGCTGGCGGAAGCGCTTCAGAGGCGCAGCCCAGCTTTGTAAAAAGCGGCGTCACCGCTGTTGGAGAGGAGGAGAGGGCGGACGGGAGTGTCGCGCCCGGTTTGGCGAAGGAGGAGGCGGACAAAGGTCCCGCACTGTGCTGTGAGAGAAGGGAAACACAGCAGCTCGTGGCGGCGACCGCTCGCCTGCCTAGGAGCGAGGCAGAAAGAAATCTGTCTTGGGGAGTAGCGGTCAGTAGAGAAGAGCTGATCGAGGCCCAGAAAGCAGACGGTCTTTGCCAGCGGGTGCTGAAGGAGCTTGCGAGCAGCGCAGCTTGCACCGGGAACGCTGAGGGCAAGTACGACGCGTATCTGCTGGGCGATGATGGCTTGCTGCTCCGCTACATCCCCCAACTTGACGAGGAAGAGGCGATAGCATCCCCTTTCCGAGTCGTGGTCCCGAGAAGGTTGCGGAAACGGTTCCTGCAGTACTTCCATGACTCAGCGCTGGCAGGCCATGGCAGCGGCAGTAAGACTTACGACAAGTTATGCCGTGTCGCGACCTGGCCAGGCATGAGAAAGGATGTGCCGGGATACGCCCGTACCTGCCCGGTATGCCAGGTAGCCAAGCCTCGGGCGGGCAAGCCCGCTGGCATGATGAAGGCGGTAGTTAGCAACTACCCGTGGCAAGTGGTCGCGTGCGATATCATGGGACCCCTCCCTCGGTCCGCGCGCGGAAACCAATTCATCCTGGTAATAACGGACCACTATTCCAAGTGGGTTGAGGTTTTCCCCCTTAGGAAGCTTGTGTCGGAACGAATTTGGGAAAAACTGTTGGAGACTTTCACTCGTTTCGGTTTCCCTTCCGACCTGATTACAGACAATGCTTCGTATTTCACAAGCAAAGTCTTTGTAGACTCCTGTCGGGCGCTTCAAATCCGCCACAGGAGAACGAGTCCCTACCACGCTCAGAGCAACATAACCGAGCGGGTGAATCGAAATCTGAAGAGCATGCTGGTCGCGACGACCGAGCAGCACAGAGATTGGGACGCGCGGCTGTCCGAACTGGCGTTCGCTACAAGGACAACCGTGAACAGGTCAGTGGGTATTACACCCGCTTACTTGAATTTTGGGAGCGAGATCGCTTTTCCGCTAGAGAATGCCCTACTCGACGCGGCGGGGCCTGCGCCCCCTCCGCTTTCGCAGTACGCGGCAAGGCTCCGGGAGCGCCTGGAGGCAGCGCAGCGAGCAGCCCGCGAAAACCTCGATGTGACGCGCATGGAGCAGGCGGATCAGTACAACAAAGGTCGCCGTCACGTCGTTTTCAACACGGGCGACTTAGTACTCAAGAGAACGCACCCACTTAGTAACGCAGCGCGCGGTTTCGCCGCGTCGCTAGCGCACAAGTGGGCTGGGCCGTACGAAGTTACGGCACGGACTACGCCGCTCACCTACCAGTTGCGGTTGTTGACAAACGGCGAAACCGCCGGTCCGGTGCATGTCGCTTATTTGAAGGCTTTCCACCTTCGCAAGGACGATGGCTGCGAAGCGGTGGAAAATCAGCGCGATGCGGCGATCTCACCCCCGGGAGGACGAGCAGGTAGCGGTGCGGTTTGCAACCGACGCTACAACCTGAGGACCAGGTAGCACCCGTGTCTCTCGATCAATTATCACTCGCAGTGCTCTCGCCCTCTCAGTATGTCTTCTAGGAAGCTCCAGCGGACCGACGCCCGTGACTCGGACTCCAGAAGGCAAGGCAGACCACCGTCGAACGGTGGCCGCCATCAAGGCGCGCCACCCGGCTGGCGGCAGGAGCCGCGCGAGTGGCGCAGGTTCCACGGCCGCGGTGGCCCCCACCGCCCGCCAAACCACATGCCTAACCACTGGAGAGCACCTCCCAGTGGTGCAGGCCAACGCAAGAGGGCCAGTGACGACCAGGCGCAGGGCCCCCCTCAGCACCCAGCCGGCGCTTCGGCCGCCGAGCAGCCGCAACCCAAGCGGCCCAGGGTCCTGCGGCACGTGGCCACCTGGACCACGGTCGCCAACGGAGCGGCCATCTCTTACTGCGCGCGGTCCAGGTGGCGGGACCAGGCGCAGCCCCTTCGCGGCGGAAAAGCGCCTTCCCCCGCTGCGCCACTGCAGAGGGGCGCCCGGAGGAGGCGGCCCTCCGCATCCTCCAGTCCAGCCGCCCAGACCTGCTGTCCCCGGCGGCCGAGGAGCTTTGGAGGGCGCTGCCGGCAGGGCCCCCAGCGGAGCCAGGCGCCTCGCTCCCCCAGGCGGCTCGTGAGGAGCCCGTCCAGCCAGCGGTGAGCGGCCCCCCGGCGAGCACCCCTCCCCCCTGCGACGACTCTATGGACCCGGACCCGGAGGTCGTCGAACGCCTACTGGCGGACCCCGGGACGGACGTTTGAGGGGGGGGAGATGTAGGGTCTGCTCGCGGGCAAGTCAAATCCCGCGCCGCTCACCGCGGGTAGTCTGGAACCCTTCTTCCCGAGTGGTGGGGCGGGGGGAGAGAGGCGAGGAGAAAGCCTTTATAAGGCGAGACCGGAGAGGCTCGCGGCCTCTCTTGCTCTTGGACCAGCCCTGCCGAAAGGACCACCTGACCCAGCTGCCACGACGACGACCGGCCCCCCTGATGTGAGAATAAACCGTTTGTACGAAGTCCTGCCTCGAGTGACTGCCTGTGCGTCCCCGCGCAGAGGAATTGCCCACAAATGACACGTACGATCAAGTAAGTGATTACGCTCGGGTCGTGTGACAGCGTGATAGGTGCCAGGCAGAAGCAAAAGCACCGGGAGTTAAGAGCACTTTGTGCCTATACAGGGTGTGATTTGGCTCTTCTAGCTTACTGCCTCACCCTAGAGCCCTTCAAACTGCTCTTAGAAGAAGGCGACTCTTGATCCTGGAGTGCGACCGACCAACCTGTTTCAGCAGTGGTTGACGCCCCTGCCTTTCGCCAGTGGCCGTTCTGGCTGCCTTTGAAGTGCTTAATTCTGAATCAAAGGCCTTGAACTTGTTGGGGGGGGTGGGGGGGGGGGGGGGGGCTGGAACGCCGCCATTTTGTGTAGCCGAATAAAGATGCCCTGTTGATATCTCTCGGGTAGTGCCGCTATTTTAAGCGCTATCCTGCTCGCGTTGCTGCGTATTTATCGGTCACGAAGCGCCGGGAGGGTGAGGAATCCATTTTCTTAAAGTTACTGGGGCCCTGATCTCGGACATTGATGTGTTAGCACCAAACGGTGGGCTGAAAATACGTCTGGCGATATGCACGAAGTATAGATGAAATCTCTTCATGACTTACGCGCATGCGTAGTTCACTGGCGGTCACAACACTTCGAACGAGTGCAATCGAGCTGCTAACATGCATAAATTAGTTACTTGGAAAACTAGCGGCTCGGTGTTTGAATACGTTTGACAAAACCCTAACAAGCAAAAAAAAAGGCAAAGAAAGAAACAGAAAAAGTGTCAATACTTTCACCGGTTGGATCCTGCCTTCAGCTGACCGGTAGCAAAACCTCGAGGACCACATACACTATGCTGCTCACTTCTGTTCTGAATAACTCAGTGTACCCGACTGCGTCTTCCAATTTTGGTGACCCTGATGGCAGCAGGCACCTGCTCGGAAGAACGGGAAATCCGCGCTTTTCATACTTCGCCGCACCATATTTACTCTGTTCCACCTTGAGGAGTTCTTCCAGACTTCTGACTAGCGCAGAGCCACGTTTCTGACTTAGGCCTTTCTGCACTTTAGACCACCCGACGCACAACAGCGAACGCTCCTCTTGGCCTCCGTATGCAAAGCATATACCTTCAAAGTGACTAGTGGGATACGCTTCCCTGCGCTTGGAGCAACAAGCCTGTGACGTCTTTGCGGGAAGCAAGTAACCTGCACATGCAAGCGTGATGCAAGGGTGCAGCAGTTGGAAGTTGTCGACCAATTGTAAGAGGTGGAAAATTCAATCTGGCCAAAAGAAGATCTGGCAACACTCAGCTGTTTCGTTTACACTAGAGAACTGTGCCGCTCCATCACTTAAGCTTATGCGTTCTCTGGCCGCACGTGCACGGCATGCCTGTCATGTCGTGTCTGCAGACCCTACAGCTGTCACCGCATCTTCCCACGGAGCCCAACAAAGCACCTCTTCCTTAAAATCATAAACGTTAGCCGCGTAATGAGGGGTTTCGCTCACGGACGCGCACTTGTCAATGCTGCATTGCACAAACCACTTCACCAGACATCAGCACTTTAAAAAGTAAACAATAGCTAGAAATTTAGGGACTGGTGGTTTTCAGTAGTATCGGACCGCCTGTCGGTAAAGAAAAATGTGAATGTCGAGCCCGCTGTTGTATTTCAAAGCAAAATGAGTGCACTTGCACACAAGTAGATTTGTGGCGATTACATTTCATTTCTTTCCCATAATTGCCTAATGCTTTCGTTATACATTACTCTCCTGTGCCTTAGTTCGCTTCCAGACTGTTCGCTATTGCACTGTGCGCTCTTCCATTGTTGGTCCTTGCATTTTCTCGCCCTTGCTATTACCACTGCTGTATGGGTAGTTTCTCGTTGTTTATTTCATATTTCTTTGCGTAGTATCGCTTGTATTGCTTTCTTTTTGATCGTTTGATTTCAGAAGGGGTCCTGGATATCGGCACGTCGAGTCCGCGCCTCCAATAGTGTCACGTAGCAGTTTGCGTTGGGAACTTTAGGCGTAGACGGCAGGGGAACGCCAACCCCGAGAAGCACCGAGAAGCGGCTACAGTACTGAGAGGCGGCCAGAGCGCAACTTCGGTTTCTTGAGCAAAGCCACCATCTTGGCTCACAAGGCCGAGCAGCCGTCGAGCGGATATTTTTGCAGACGCAGCAATATTCATTACTTCATTAAATTTCTTACTTCGCTTCTGCCCTTCTTTCATTTCTGCCATTCTTGCGAAGCACTGTGAACCACTCCTTGGCGTATAGCGTTGAATAGATGATAACGAGGGAAGAAAAGAGTTAAGAGGTCTTGTCCCGATCTGCTATGATAACTTTCCAACGTGCTCGCCAGCAAGCAAAACCAGAGACCATAGCGCAGTGTAGAGTTTATCTCATTTACCATATCGTCCACTGAAGACTACTGAGATTTGGAAAGAACGGCCTGACCTTGATACTGCCATTTTTTTAATTGTCTAAAAAAACGACAGGAGAGTAGTTTTATTTTAAGAAGTAATACGTTAGTTAGCGCGAGTGTTTAGGAGGTTGTTCCAATTCGCAAACACAAAATTGTCACTCCTCGCCAACACCGGTCAAACAGTTTTTGTGCGTCTTCGCGAGACCTATTGTTTTCCACCCGCTTGCCCTCTCCCCCTTGTCTTTCAACTGCATTATTGCGCAATGGTATATTTATCTGCCGCAACGAGTGGCGTATAGGCGTGCGTCAACTGCATTCTCGAGAATTTGCATACAAACACATGCAGGACATCTCCTTTCTTTTGCGTGCAGGCCCGCGCAGGCAGCGTGCCAGAACTTTATCTTGGAACAAAAAGCCCAAGAAAAACGATGCAGAAAACAAAAATCTAAAGAAAAAAAAAAACGAAGACGCGGTTAACCCCGGGGATACCACCGTCGCCACTATAAGCGCGCCTCCGCGACAGTCCCGAGAACTCCGCTGACGTCACTAGCACGGCGTCTCTTGGCATGCTAACGAACGCCTCCGCGTAGTGAATCTAGTGATGATGACGTCACAAAGGCCGCGGAGCCGGGTTGCCCGTCGTTTATTTGCCCGCCGCATACTGCGCTTGCTGTCATTCAAACTGCATGCTTCCATCGGCGCCCGGCGACGGCGCTGCCCGCCACTTCCATTCTGGCGGCTTCTCACTCAACCGAACTCGAACGATTGACGGCCTGTCTGCGCACGCCACCATCAGCGATTTTTTGGCGCATCGCTAGTTTGCTTGGTTTCCCAGAAACGTTTCCATGTTCGCGCCTGGCGCCGCTGCCTCATCTCTGCTGGTTCTCACGACGCAATTGCCTGCCGTGACAGCGAGCGGCCGTTGGTGAACGAACAGCAAAGAGGGCGTGGTGCGGCGGATTCCAGAAGCTTCGACGGAGTCCTCGCCGTCGCTCTTGTCCTCTCCTTACCGAGCCCGCCGCGGGCGTCGTTAGTGCGGCGTGAACGCTCTTGCATCGAAGCTGAACGGTAGTCCTTTTGGAAAAAACCCCGCTCTCTACATGGGCGGTCAGAGCGCGGAACGACGCACACACAAAAAGGTAGGAAACTCCTTGCGCTAATGTTCTAGGCACGGTGAATGCGCGCGATGACGAAAATTATGGGAAGCGTTTTTGGTGACATGAGTGGATTGGTACAACCTCCACCCCTCTCCTCCTTGCACCTTTTCAGTTGGTCTTTGACGTCGGATTCAATTCCAGCGAGTGAGATTGCGTGCAGTTTCGTGCGATTCTTATTCGAAGGTGTCGCCTGTCGCCGCAACCGTGAATCCACTTCCGGTGTTGCGGACGCGCCTTGAGAGGACACTGTAATTGAAGCCGTTGCTATATGCTCTTGGCTTTCCCCGCTCCGTCGCGAAGCTATAACAAGGCTGTCCGGTACCGTGAGTAAAGCGTGGAAATATGTGGCTCTTTCTTTACGCCAAAACTCGCACGCAATGCCAGCAGAAGAGGCTCCGCGCGTTCCCAGCCTTGGTCGAGCCTGTGTTAAGCCCTGCGGCCTTAAGCTCTCGGGCGAGCGTACTCTGAGAAAGAAAGCTCTTGCCGAAGCGTGGCAAATGGTCATTTACGGTACGTCTGTTGACATCGAAGGGAAGCTTTCGTGTAGGTTGCGATCAGCAGGGTAACCGTGCACGTGTTCGATAACAGCCTCCAACGTAATAATAGTTGGAGGAAGGCAGCCTCTTCCAGCTGCACGTATGGTTGAGCTTGTTGCATCTTGTGACACAATCGCTGACGCCGCAATGTCGCAACGGTTCTTTTCTCATTTGCCTGTATTGCGCCCAGTCGTTAGATTAGGAAGCGTGTGTGCCGTAATCGATGTGATGAGACTATCACTCTTCCAAAAGTGCCACTGTTTATACATTAGCCACCACTTAGATCTCTAGTCGTATTCAATTACCTAGGAAAAAATACTCTTTATAGGCAAACAATGAACGCTCTTTAATAACTTCCGGCACTTAATCGTAACCATCCTGCTGTTGCTTTTCTAACAACTGGATGTATTAAGATGTATTACAGAAGTTACTGCGCGCAATATGACGTTGCTGGGATGAAGTTTCATTGGAAGTGTAAAAAAAAAAAAGGAATCGATTCTAAATAGATATTTTCCTGTTGTTCAAGTAGCGGTTAGAGCTTAAATTAAAGCATTTCAAAAGAGAACCGGCAGATATTTTAATACGGGCAAACGTAGTCAGGCCGACCATAAGCAATCTTTAGGGGTTTGGAAATCGTACTTTTCTTAAAACGAATCGAATGTGAATAGCGGAAATAAAAAGTGAAGGAATCTAATTGTCATTGAACCGAATCGAATATCTGTATTTCCTTGTGCGAGTATTCGTGCAAAACGAACAATCGTGCAAAGTATTGAGCAGCGACGTCACTGCGGTACGCTGTTTAAGGAGTTAAAGCTATGGCTTTTAAAAGAAGCAACACTAATCTTCACTAAGATGTAAATGAATCCAGTATATTAACTCCATGCCCTTCAAGTTACATGTACAAGAAAATTACCTTTTGCCGGAAGAAAATGACGAAAGAGAATAAACTAGACCCACACCTCAGAACATGAGACGGTTGACAGCACGTATTAGCCAAGGCCTCCGAAATGGAGAGTTTGCGGAACTTGCCCCAGCATTGCCACGTCGTCTGGTCTTGGAGGCCATGTATAAGCGTTATGAGCGCCGCCACACGATTGGGCGGCATCGCAGTGCTGGACCCTTAACCCCTAAATACCGCTAGCACCCCCCGCGTTCTGATAGTGGCAGGATGGTACGTGGCGCAAAAGATAAATTTAGAAGCAAATTATCTGATGAAGCAACCGAACGTTCATCTCTCGGCTTTCTCTGTCATTGCGTTTGTTGCGACCATGGAAGGCAGCTAAAAAACTGTTGCGCCTTTGAGCCATTTGGGTACTCGATCGAAGGAAACGGCTGGCATGAACAAGCTGTTCTTTGCGGCATAACTGCATCATTACTAAACAAGTAGGGAACTTTAAAGGGATTGCGAAAATACAGAAAAGAATAAAATGAAAGTATTGCTCACCACCATTTTAATATCCGCAAGCGACGAGGTTATCCGTGTTTTTGCAATGCATCGTTCGAACATCTGGCGGTCGGGGTTCGAGGAGTCCTATGCGGTACTTTGCTTTGCGACGAGTAGCAGGCCTACGAGTTCGGCATGCTGTCGATGCTTGTCGTCGGTCGAAGTGTGTCTCGTTCCTTCTCGGAAGACGTCGCGGATTCCACTACTAGCTTGAATCCCAAGGGAAGTGGGTGGGCTCAGCTTAAGGGTATGAATACGCTCCAGACCACCTGGCGGTGATGGCCGAAAGTCGACGGTTGAGAAGGCCGAGCCAGTTTAAGTGGAAGAGTGCCGGTTGCTCTAGGGGTGGAGTTTCGGAGGAGGATAAAAAACCACCCCCGCCCTCCCTCTTTCCATCAAAAATGAATGATTTTGATATATTATACTGCAACTTGTGACTTCACTTTCCTTATTTCTAAGTGACTCAGTAACGAAGACAAGGCAGATGTGTAGACAGACCTGCGATCATCGGTACAGATATGCGCAGCCGAAGGGATGCCAAGTATTTTTTTTCTTTTTCCCTCTTTGTTAATTGTCCACGCGCCAACACTAAGCCGGCATCAGTCAGTCGCTGAACCCTTTGCGAGGATTACTGTACCGTGATCTAGGTGCCTCCATATCTCACATCTTCTGCGGCACGTGCATAGACGTCATTCAAATGATACACATGGTCTCCACGGTGCGTTCTATGCAGACAGACTGCTCACCTTGAACGGGAGAGAGAGATAGAGAGAGAGGCATAAAAAGGAAAGAGATAAAGTCTACGCATGTTCCTTTAGATCTGTCCCCGTGATGAACTGGTGCTGAGCCGGGCTCGACACATTTCATTACGTTACGTTCAGTATACGTGTTGATAATTCTAAACTGCTGAGGACTTTTCTCGACTACTATTTATCAACACGCACCATTGTTTTGACGACGCTTAAAGATTGGACACCGCGAAGAGACAGCGCACCCATTCGCTTGTCCTCTCATCAATACAGTCCTTCCTCATGCACACTTTAAACAATATTTACAACAAGACGGACACAGACGGAAGCATCACATCCACACCACACAGAGCTCTAAGCGACTGTAAGAAGTCGGGATGCGAGCATGCGCTAGGCACGTGGACATCGACAAGACACCGCATGCTGCAAAGTGGTTTGCCCTCCGTCGACTACAGACAAGGCCACGCGACACCCGCAGTCAACCCTGATGTTACTGCCCTGGAAATAGAGCTTATGCACCCCCATGCTTTATTCGTCCTGCACATTCCTCTTTGGCGTCACTTGCTTAGCAAGGCTTCACATGACGTCCTTGAGCACTTATGGGAGGCTGACGCGCGCGCTGACGCCGACTGCTCGGAAGACAGTGGAAATGCGACCCCAAGTTCGTTGCCGTCTTTTTTTTTCTTTATAATCTTTGCGTTGACCCAAGAGAGCATATCTCTCAAATTTTTCAGTCTGCCCCATCTCTATCTTTACCCACATCGGCAGCCTCCTCCCCCCTTGAATGCGTGTAACACTAATCTCGATCTCGCTGAAGATAAGGAACTAGATCGATTGCACTCCTTCAAGACTCAAAGCGCTCGGGCAATGGAGGTCTGTGATCGGTAGATGGTATCGTGGTCGCTCCAATAGATTCTCTTGCTTCGCCGTATTTCGATTTTTTTGCCCTATTTGTTTCTCCTTTTTCACTCAGCCTTGTTCATGCAAGAGCACATTCGTTCAGTATGTTCCACTGTCTTCCTCGTGCGGATGTTCAGGCCATGTTCAAGAGAGAATAATTTTGTTTTTCCCCGCAACATAGACAAGTTAGCAGATACACAGAAAGTGCTAGTCGATAAATTCCACCGATATAGGGCCCTCAATTCTGCCAAGCCAAGTGAATACAAAAGTAGATTAGTTCGTCCCAGGAAGAAGGTCACGCCCTGTATTACAAGCTGTATACATGTCAGAGGATAGATAAGGTTGAAAATGCTGGTAAATTAGCGTGCAATTGCAGGCGTATGTAAGAAAACTTGAGCATAGCTTGCGCTTGTGGTTTCAATCACCAATACTTCTAGGACACGCAGCGTGTCGAGCAAACAGCGCACACAGATAGAGAAGTAGAGAGTGAGGGAACAGGTATAGAGTGAGGGACGAATTTTTTAGAAGTGAATGAGATCTCTAAGAGAATTGCAGATTGGTTGACGGCAATCGGACAGTGCAAATGGGTTCGCATTTTGAGCGTCTCTGAGTGTGCAGGATTGCCTTGAATTGTACAGAATGTTTTATTCTTCGCACGAATGAACACGCTGAGGAAAGCCACGGCGACGGCTCAATCACTGGAGACCTCAAATGTCGCACTTGCGGAAGCACTTCGAGGGAGTGATCGAGGTCACCCGAAGACTTAGGAGTCCTGGTGATTGACACGAACTCGGGGGCGCGTGAAACGTTGTGAGACTATTCTGTCGCTCAGAGTAAACTCGCAGCTGTAGAATCATGCCCAAAAAAATCTGTACAAACGCTTCTAGTTTGCAAGGAAGCCACCACGCACCGCTTGGTGCTTAACGCTTAGAAAAATTGCGAGGACACTTTTGGCAACTAAAGTGTTGAGAGGCGAAAGCCGAGGACACTATGCCGTGACGACTTGCGGTGGATGTGACGTCACACCGTTCCCTGTGGCTATATCGATAGCCAAATTATACATCTTGCGGGGATCTTAAGTGTTAATTACGCTTAATTACACATTTTTCCATCTGATTTGACACAAATCCGACGTTTTTCCGACCATTCTGTGACAATTTTCACTACGCCGTGACGACTTCCGGTGAATGTGACGTCGCACCGTCCCCGTGGCTATACCAACGTCCGCGCTATTTCGACGAAATTTCGACATTTTTGCCTATAATTGATTGACTAATTATTCTACAGTCATCAACCTGGCTTCTAGGTTCATTTTTTCCTCCTCTATCTGAAGCAACCATTCGTTTTCTTTTATCTTTTTTAATTTCCGAGTTAAACGCGTGTGACACGCTTTGTTAACGGACGGACGACAGTATGAGCCATTAAAGGCTTTCCCCTTAATAACCGCCGGAATTTTGAATTTTGTGTAGATCCCACTGATTTTCTGATCCCACATGCAGATACCAGAAAGGAGAGGCGAAGAATGAACACATGATTAAGCACGTCTATTCGGTTTAAAAAAAGATCCTCCTGTATATGGGAGGCAGCGGGTTCAATGTCTCCGGTGCCGGTGGCGAAATGCTACCCAGGTTGGCCTGCCCTAGACGGGCAGTCGCATATGCCCGTCTTCCTTCGAACGGAGGATCTTTGGCTATTCGGTTTAACTACGTCAAATCCCTACCACACTGTTTGGTTTGTTTATCTGTACGTTTCTTCGTCTGTTTTAGTTTTCATTTTGCACTTCTCACTGTTTTCATGTTTTCGATTTTTCGTTACTTTCTGTTCGCTATGAAGCCTTAGTCTGAAGCAGGTGCTTTGTTGACAGGTTTCTTTTTTTGCCGTCTTGACTGTTGCGTTACTTGTTAAATTACTGTTATCCGTGTGAAAATCATTGTACTTTTTGTGTGTGCATGCTGTACCAGCACCAAAACCTTAGGATTGTTCCTGGGCACCGGAAATAAAAATTTAATAATTGATCCATTGACTTGACTTGACTGATTGATCACATATTATTACATAGCATATTACTTAGCATCTAAGGTGTGAGTCCAGCCTGGAGATCATGAGCAACTTCAGGCTAATTCGACCACCTGCAGTTCTCAACCACTCAACAGTATATAACAAAACGGGCGTTTTTTTTTTTATTTTGTCGTGATCCGAGTGCTAGAACGCTGCCGTACTTACGTATGGTACACAGCAGAAGGCGCTCATAAAGCCTGAGCTACCGCGGCGGGTAGTCTGTAACAACAGCGAACAGAGCTCAAGGCTTGGCCAGTACAGTGCCAGATATTGCGAAACAAAACAGCTGAATAAGCCTGTTGCGAAAATGACTTGCCAAGCATAAATTCCAAACTGGCTTGTTGACATATGGCAAACAGTATTATTTCCGAGGAATGAGCCCCATTATGCCTATGTAGAACTAGTTAGAGTAACAGAAGGATACAAAGAACTTTTCGCCAAAAAAAAAAAGCCGATTGTATAGCAGGACTGAGTACAGGAAACCCACACATGCAGTAGAACACGTGTGGTACAACAATATGAGTGAATCAAACGTTGCAGCTTAATAGAACAGCTGTCATTATTAATATGAGAATCAGAAGGCAACCAATAGAAACATTTACCTTTAGCAACAGTCACCATCAATAAATTGAATAAAATTGAAACTTGCGAATACTTTCTAATTCAAACCCAAGCAAAAACAATGTCAACAGTGACGAACACAGAGTGGAACTGCTATCAACAAACACGGGAATTATATTTTGACAAAGTATACCGCAACTGTGATTTGTTATAGCTCATTGTGTTATTTGCGCTGGTAGCGTGGGGCAAGTAATAGGGTAACCATTCTTAATTTGCAATTAGCGCAAAAACGTGACATAACCCATATATCAATACACATTATGTGCATGCTTGAAGCTCCACGCAAAACTAAACTATCTGCCTCTAAACCCAATCGCAAACAATATGTTTCCTCACTTGTTTGGCGAAACTAGAAACACGTTGCTTCGTGTTGGATGACGCGTTGACATCGTTATCACGGAGACGAAAAGCAGCGCGACCATTCCTGCATCTCAACTAGGCACGCCCAGACAGCTCCGCCTCCGCTAAATGGTCTCTCCAGGCACACGCACAAACGTCATTTGCGGTCGTTTCCCTCAGCAGGACTCAATTACAAGCTCAGCACGCGCTGAGTAGAGCGTGAACTGGTTTACTCTGACTGCACAGTGAAGAAAACGTGCATTTCTGGCCACCTGCGCTCATTAAAGGCTAGATTTGTGCTCTCTTGTCGTTAGCGACGCAACGTTTTCGTGTTTGCAGGATGCGCTCGCGAAAAAGTGCTCCCCGTGTCGGAGAATTAGGAGCTGAGATTGTCTCCCTATTTCTGCGGTTTCTACGTCATACGTGACCCTGCACGTCACTCGTGTGACGCTACGGAACGAGAGGCCAGCCTGAAATAACAACAGTAATAAAGAAAGAGGCGAAGAAACCGCCGGGGCTTTGTTGTATGGCATAAAGCTTTCCCCTGGTAGCCCGCGGGGGTAATGAAGGCTGGCGCACTGCCAGGAGCAACAATAAACACGGTTCTTGTTTCCTCGGACCCTTTCTCGCATTATTGTCTCGTCGCGAGGAAGGAGGGTGGAGGTCCTTGGGGCGCTGCGAGCATTATACACCAATAAAGTATCAAGCGTGCAGACCCCGCGTAAGGCCTCGCTTTTTTTTTTCTTTTGTTTGCCAGCCTTAGACCTGTTTGCCTCGTATCGTCGGGTCGGCGGTTCAGGGGTCGCGCGGAGCTAAGAAGGGGAGTGAGGGGGGGGGGGGTGGGGGGCTGAGGGGGTGCAACTTTTTCTCCGACATGCCTGTCGTTGCTGCTGAATTTTGACTTTTTTGTGATGAACTGCTTTCTTTTTTTTCTGGTTTTCTCGTTCATTCGCAACACTACTAAAGCTGTACGGGGCAGCGAACTCGGTCTACTCCGCATTCACTCGCCATTCCCGAGTCAATTTAGGCGCGGAATGCGCTCCGCGATGACGTCATCGCTGAGGGAGCGGCCAATAGGATCCCGCATGCACGATGACGCACGAACTTTGCTCTATAATTATTACCCCGAGCTAGATCTATTTTGGGATGTTTTGGTGAGCTTTGCCTGTAGAGTCCGCGTCCAACCCACATTGGCGCTTCCGTCAAAGACAGACGGTCACGAAGGTGGTCTCGGAAGCCGGTTTGAAGGGTGAAGCGGAGACCCTTGCTCTCACACTCCTGCGCGGTTTACGTAAGGTCGGCGTGTGATTGTGGGTCGTTCACTCGAGTTTGCGACGCTTTCGCGCTCGTCCCGGCGTCGGCTTCTATCTTTGCTTTCTTCATTTTCCTCTTCTTTTCAGTAAAGCAACATACAACACGAAAGGAGGTTGGGTCCGGTTGAACATTTACTAAACCGGTGGATATAGACCAGAATTTTGAGCCTCTCCTGGGCGCGGCCATTTTGCGCCGACTGGCGCGCCGCGGTGCGGGCGTTTCTTTGGGGACTGCGGGGCTGCGGCAGTTCCGCGGCCGCGCCTGCATATAGCCGCGCTTCGGGCGCTAAAAAAACATTGCCGACCATACTTACGCTGCGTGGCTGTGTTGCAGGAAGTATTAACGTTATCTAAGCGATAACATTGACGCGTTTTAATGACATTTAGTTTTACATTCAGGTTAATTTTGCCGGCGCATAGAACGCGCTCGTGCTTATATCGAATTCCGTCTTGGTGCTCCACCGCAAAGAAACTTTTTGTTCAATATCAAGCATTAGGCGTGCGGCTAGCATGCAGTTCCAATTCCCATGCGCTCTTATTCCTTCCTGCCGGCCGGCCACAAAGCCCCCCCCCCCCCCCCCTTCCACAAACAGGGCTTTCTTGTCGCCGCGCCAGTTTATCAACACATTACCGCTGTGAGCTCAACTGAGTGGCAGCGCCAACAGAAAACACATTTTGTCATGGTTTATGCAACCTGGTGCATAAAAACGTACTTTAGCTTAATTTATCAAAGCTTGAATAGATATGAGCAGCTAATCCAGCTTTCACTAATTCTGAGGTCCGAAGTCGCGTTATTTTATTCAGGAGCTCTCGCCGCGTGTGAGAGCGTTGCGTAGCCGTTTGGCTAAGTGTGGAAAATATAATGAAATCGCGCATAGTATTTTCATATGAATAAGGTAGATACCGCACCGCTGCGGTGGCTCAGTGCTGACGGCTGTCGGCTCTGGCCCAAAAGACGCGGGTTCGATCCCGGCCGCGGCGGCCGAATTTCGATGGAGGCGAAATTCTAGAGGCCCGTGTACTGTGCGATGTCAGTGCACGTTAAAGAACCCCAAGTGGTCGAAATTTCCGGAGCCCTTCACTACAGCGTCCCTCATAGCCTGAGTAACTTTGGGACGTAAAACCTTAATAAACCAAACCAAACTAGTGTTGATACCAACAGCAGAAAGATACTATAGATAAACCTTTACCCCCCACATCCTTCTGACATGCGTGCGGAAAAAGCAGCTGAAATCGGTAGCGTCGTGCTTACAATCCTGTGCATGAAATGTGTTTAATGGGAACAAGAGCAAGCTCAGCGCAAGGATGCCGAACACATACTGGTGATCGAAAACACGCGCTCCGTCGGGACAACCTTCCGTCTGCAGCTCGCCTATCCAGTTACTACTCCACTGAGTCAAATCAATAGATCTACATTCTGATGCATAAAATTATCATAGATGATATCGCACGTAAAAGGCGACAACAAACGACACGACAGCGCAGAAATCTGCTTAGAAGTGCCGGTTTCCAGTCCGTACACTACCTGGTCGACTACCCTCGGATGTCACGTTAACGAGTAACTGCGCACAAGATAACCTCAGTACTGTCTGGAAAAGGGAAAATGTGAGTAGTGACGCACATCACACACCCTCATACGTTAGCTGATGGAGCACAACAACGGCAGAAGCGAACATGTATACATGCGTTCTACGCGCGGCGCCGGCGCGACCCGCAGTCCCTCGGGTCGCGCGCGCCGACAGATGGCGACTGGCGTCGAGAGTAGGAGCGCGCCCGCAGCCTGCGTGCGAGGGTAAAAAAATCTGGTCTATATTTAGAAACCTTTTCTCTCCAAGCATCGGCGGTTAAGGTCGTATCTATAGCGTATTTATCATCTCATCGCAGACGCGTGGACCATCGCTGGCTAATGGAAATACATCAAAAATTTAAAAATACCACCATCTACCAATCGGCTAGGTGAAAAATTGGAAGTCGCAGGCGACGTAAACAACTGCTTGCCTAGGTAGCCTCCGTCCTTCCCGATTATCGGACGGAAAAATGCGACGTTCCGCAACGATTGAAAGGACGTTTTGTTTCCGGTGTTGTTCAGTTCGGCTCCTCCACACATCTTCTTCAAAGATTTGGTGGTGTGTGACGGAATGGCGCGTCAGCTCGCTTGGATCATCGAGGACCCTGGAGGGGGCGTGTCACAGAGATATATACCAAAAGAAGAAAAGACCTCCAACTCTGTGACTGTGACTCTGTTTTGACTGCGTGACTATGACTGTGTCCTTGACTGATTGACTGTGACTTCGTTTTTTTTTCTTTTGTCTTGTTTATGTTTTTATTTTTCTGATTTTTATTTTGTGGCCGGCGCTCAGTGCTTTCTTTGACTGTTACGGTGACAATGACTTTGCAGTGACTTGGGTTTTCTTTTTTTTATTATTATTATTATTTATTTCGCGGACTGCACGCTGTGCTTTGGCTATCTGCCTGCGTCTAACTTATTATGACGAGACTTTTGTTTTCTTTTCTTATGAGTTTTTTTTAATGCTCTGTTTTTCGCTTAATTTTTTTCTTCTTCTTTGGAACATTTAGTTATTTTTCATTTATTTTGAATTGGCGTTAAGCCTGGCAAAGCATTGCTGGTCCAGGCATCCTCTCTCTTTCTTTTATGTTTTTTTACCTCGTTTTTGAGAGGACCAATAAAAGGGTAAAAGGGTATTTAAAGTGCGCTGAAAACGGAGTGAATGAACAGCAACTTTATGCTACACTTCCACTCCGTGATAATATATCCCCAATAAAACTGTCCTGGTTGCTAGATTGAGAACATAGGCGTGAAGACAGGCACTAAACATCGAGGTTCGAGCATTAGAGTCAGTCGAGGTTAGAGCGTCTGATCTTTCTCGGCTTCTTTCCTCCGGTTTCATGAAAAAGAAAAAAAAGAAACGAAGCAGGGAGAAAGACGAATGAAAGATCGCTCGAAAAGCAGTGATGTCAAGTCGTCTGGGCGCTGAGTACTCAGATGCCTAACCTACTTTTTTAAACATCTTGGTTTCCTCCATTCGTCAGAGATTATCACCGGGAGACGGGTCTCCGACACGGCTCTGGACAAGAGCTTGCTAATTTTACAAAAACCTGTAGGGCGCGAGTGGAATATTAAGCGGTGACTTTTGTTGTGCGCAGCTTGCCAGCCTTCCATAGCAAGGATCCGTAGCCAACATTGTCCTTTCGAAATAACGAATTACATTACTTCGAGACGCTGTCGTTATTCTCCGTGGTGCCTGTTTGAGTGCGTTGGGAAAGCTGCATTTACACGCAGTTTGCGTCGGCTGACAAAGTACTCAGCCACGGCAGTCATCAACCCTGTCAGCGAGGCGGCCTTGGAAAAGCTGAGCTACGCAATTAGAGGAAAAATATCAATAATTATTAGAAAGCAGTAATGCACTACCGTATCTACTACGCCTTCTTTCACTAGGGTTGATGCTTGAACGTACTTGTTTTTCTTGCTTATTTTTGAAAGTTTGGCGTTTTAAATGGCATCACGCACACGTAGGAGTATGCGCAGTTTGGTGCTTATCAAAAGACCTAGAAAATAACGCTTGTCATGCGAAAGCTCCATGGGTTCCTGCATTCAGTATTCGGCCATTTATTCCTAATACGCAACCTGTTCGAAGTTTTTAAGTTTTTGCTTATTTCACAGACGAAAGTTTCGGTAAAACTGAACTCTAACGAGAACAATGCACTCTGAGGAAAAATTAATGTCAAATTTAATCGAATTTCGCGGCATTGCAGAAACATATAGCTTAAAAGCATTCGTTAAAAGGCCTGTAGGTTACCTCGGACTAAACATTCGCCCTACGAGACCAGACCACTCGTAAAAACATTACTTTGGCGAATAAACCATGTATGTCCGAGGAAGGAAGTAGTACGGCTTCTTTCTGTGCCACAAAACTTTCGTGTACTCGCGGGCTGCGCACGCCAGAGAGACGTTTGCTACATGCTTTAGAGAAGTGACAAGGTGCGAAGCCAACCTGGTTTTTCAAGAGATAGTAGTTTTGAATAATTCCTTTCCAGCAGGTTGCAAACGACAATTTGTCCGTTCTTTGTATTTGGGGAATCAGCCCATTCGGCAGGAAGCTGTATCTCTGCGCTATTTTTTTTTAAGCTTTGAGTTCACTCGCGTTTCCCGCAATAGTATCCTTCGTGAGGCGCGAAGGCGCGACCGCGAATGTTGTCCATGTTTCTTAAATTCCTTCATCCCACCTTCTTTAGCTTCCGGCATCGGACAAGCGCTGGCGATGTTGCGGTATCTCCGCCTCCATCAGGGTCGCTAATTGGGTCCGTTCCCTCCGAACGAAACGGGGGACCGCGTTCGAAGTTTCCGCCTCATTGGGCGTCCGTCTAGCGTAAAGACGTTCGCTCCAGTGCCACAGAAAACATCTGTGGCCAGCGTCTGTGGCCAGCGCAGTTCTTACTCCATGTCTTGATGATGATGATGATGATGATGATGATGTCCTCAGGCTGAATGGCACATACCCACGGCGGGGGATTGGCCAGGGTCTTCCTCCCTCATCCTCATCTTCCTTCTCACAATAAACGAAGAATTCGAGCAACAGACAGAGCTAAGTGAGGCACTTTAAAGACAGGAGTGTTACGACGCACACACACACACACACACACACACACACACACACACACACACACACACACACACACACACACACACACACACACACACACACACACACACACACACACACACACACACGCACACACACACGCACACACACACGCACGCACACACACGCGCGCGCGCACGCACGCACGCACACACACACACACACACGCACGCGCGCGCGCGCACACACACAATCACGCACGCACACACACTCGCACACGCGCACACAAACACACACACACGCGCGCACACACGCACACACGCACGCACATAAACAAACCCAGTACGACATGGCAGAAGAGCGTAAAGCGTTGCCAGCTCTGGGTCGAAGTAGCTTCGTGCACCACTCATGTGGGTCACGCGGCGGAGACGAGTCGCACGTCGTCGCCAGCGGCTGGGGCCACTGAACCGCGCGATATATATGCAGACGGAGGGGCGGGCGCGTTTTCATACTACCCCGTGCCTGCATGGTGGCGTGCATGTATGTGGATAGAGTACGCTGACTTGCTTGTGTTTGTGCGTGCGCCCGTGCCTTGAGGAGCGAGGAAGTGACGTCGGGTGGCTGTGCGTGCTCTCTTCACCTCTGCGCCCAGTACGCACGGCAGGGGGCGCGAGTGCAGGAGCGGGAAGGCTCGACGCGTACGCGGATGATGACGCGCTTACGTAACATCATGCACGCCCGTATAAAACGATCCGGAGGGAGCGGCGCGTGCAACGCCTCGCAGGGGCTCCAAAGGTCGCCCACGCGAGGTTGCTGCTTGTATATGGTGCGAAGGAAAACAGTGCCACGAAGGGTGGGTTTGTTTACTGTTGACGAAAAGGGCTATGTGGCAGACATGGGAAGGGTCTTCCAGGTCGCCAACTTCTTCCTCGTTCGCTCTGGCTTTTCATCACCTTTTTTAGCTCTTCTTTTTTGTGGCCAACCCGGAGATTCATGCAGAAGACAGGTGCTTTGCGCGGCTGCTGTTTGATCTTCAGCGGCGGCTAACGCTTTGCGTTGTTTTTTCTTGCATTATCGTTTAGTTTTTTCTGGTGGTGGTGGGGGGGGGGGGGGGGGGGGGGGTTGGCACGATTATATCATAAGTATATCTCAAATTCAATATGTATTTTTGTAAAATACATACATGTTGAAGCATCGGAACATGAATATACTAATCGAGAACACCTAAAAAAGAGTAGCAGCCTATCAATGTGCTTAGTGCGGCAGAGTATGCGTTAGCAATAGTGTTCACCCTTGCCGGTGCAGTGATCCAATCAAGCAGTCACAGTGTGCCACACAATACCTCTTCGCCATTCTGCTCCACCTAGACTCTGGCGACCGAGCGCGGTTTCCTTCTCGCTACCTGTCGCCTCCACCGAGTAGCCCTATCTCCCTCTCTCCACTTTCTACCTGCCCTCTCCCTATCACTCTCTCCTCTATCTTTACCTCTCACTCGCATCCTTTGCCCCTTTCCACTTTGCCTCCACTTCCGCGAGGCTTCACACTCCGCCAACGCCGGACACTTTTTGAACTAAGGGGGTCTGAAATGCTAACGCATAAGAAAACACACGGTACAGCATAGCAAAGTGTTCAGGCCACACGGCTTGCTCTCCGGCCGCATCGTGGGATGATTACGCCAGCTCTAAAAATCAAAAAGTCTTTAAAGATACGGGAGAGGGCTGTCCTTACTTTACAAAGATTTGGGTTCTACTTTGGAAGGTTGTCGAATCTAGCTACTGTTGAAATAAATTTGACGACGTGTGTCTAAGACACGGCAGAAGCATGCGGGACGCTTTGGTTTTCGGCCGTGACTAGGCCAGATCCGCGGCTGGGCGTGCCTGTTAACTTAAATGTCCAAGCGAGTAGACTAAACGGCATTTGTATAGCGCCTGTTCAAAAACCGAACTTCGTAGATTTTGGCGGCACGACTAAGTTGGCCATGACTTTATCAGTCACCGTGACATGCTTTCATCAAAACTTTTCACTTAATTAAGTTTAATAAAAAAAAAATGTGTTGAAAACGCTAGGTGCAGTCTGTGCAGAAATGCATTCCCAACGAATGCCAGTAACGCTCATGTATTCTAACGGGAGTTCGTACCTTCTTCGTCGCTAACTATTCCTTTGTCTTTCAGGTGGTCCGAGCTTCCTACCTGGATAACATGAATAACCTGTTCCTCTAACTGCGCTGGCACGTATGCGGTGTGCACTGTACGTGGCTGTGTGCAGGGCGCACGACCACAAAGACATGAGTGGCCTTACACCTAAGATTGCACCTGGACAGTTTGTTAGCCCTGCGAGCTCCACAGGGTGGATGGACACGTGTGACAAAGCCTTGGAAGGCGTTCCTGTATTAAAATACTCCTGTTATGCATGTTGCAAAGTCATCCACTCAGAGTCGTTGCACCAATTGTAGCTATCGGAACGTTGCGAGGGGTCCGTCCAGTAATTACGGGTGAGGATGTGTGACAGCGGTTGGCTGCCAAGTATAGCTAGCCGTGCTTTGAGGTCTAGCTTTCTTGGAAAAAAAAAAAATGAATATTGGAATATCGTAAAGTACTGTTATGAAAGGATTGAAGGTAATGGTCTATTCTTCCGATGTGCAGCAAAATCTTTCTTTTAAAGCTTTTCCCTTGCTCGTATCGCCCCGAGTAGTTGAGGCCGCCACAGAAAACCGACGGGGAACGTTTTTGACGATAGGAAAAACGTTAATAGCCCAAAAAGAGAAGCCTGCCGACGGAACACCTGCGGATATATTGATTGATATAGGGATATCTTACAATATTTGAAAAAAAAAAATGCGTTCATAAACTCTTTCCCGTTAAAAAATACTTTTGCGTAGAATAGTTGGGTATGAGTTTGGCAGTGAAGGTACGCAGAAAAGACGATGACTCAGATTTTGCCTAAATGCTTCCGCGAATTCTGGATTCATTCCCGTGAAATCAAATCAAATTATTGTTTCGTGTAATCGTGAGGACTAAAGGGATGGAATGAAACAACGCGTCTAGCTCCATGCTACTCTTAAGCTGCATGCTACGCTTTTTGGTGTTGTTGTTTTATCCACTTTATTGGCACACCACCGAGATATGTGAGGCAGTTAGTGCGCCATTTCCTTTCCTCAAAAAAAAAAAAAAACAATTTTCTTCTTCTTCTTCTACGCGAACACTCTCAACTGTTGAACCGACACGCTCGCATAGCGACGCAAGACCTTTTGATGCTCAGGATTTTGCTTTGCTAGTCCTTTCCGACTGCTAGACCCGTGCTCTGTTGTTTAGTTCGTTGAGCTAAACTCCTTTTGGCATAGTTATTTTTTCTTCAAGAAAGCGTCATCCTCCCTAACTCACTAACACCAAGCATGCTTACATCGGCAAGCGCAACACGTTCCTGCAAAGCATTTCAATGTCAGCCGTTGCCAGCACTTCACGGCTGATAGGCGGCGATGTCCTAACAGACGGCGGACATAAAACAAGAGACAAGGGCCGCGCAGCGGTGTTAATTCAGGAAATGACATCGGAGAGGAATGCGCGAGGGACATGCACCAGGAAAATGTTTACACTCACAAGAGGCGTCGGCGAACTTTTTTACACCCGACGACTGCGGTGACGACAGTCTTCCAAACCAGAGTAATTTGTTCGCAATATTTTATTGTGCTTTTAAAGCACAGCTAGGGACCATGCATGCTACACAAGGATGGATGGAAAGGTCGATTCACCGTCTGTGCAGCATTAAAGGCACCACACGAGCAGTGAAGTTCTTGCACGCTTCTTGAAAAACAAGGGTCGCGCAACAGAGCGAATACTAACGCTCTCCACATGAACTTACCTTGCGCTACAATTGCGCAAATCTCTCTAATTGAGTCTCCATGTGGCATGTAACAGACCACTCGTCTAAGGACTCACGTATGCTTTCAAGCGACTATACACAAGAACGAAAACAGGCTATTGAATCAAGCAAGGTGCTTTAGTATCATTCTTACATGCGTGGCATTCCTAAGGAGCATATAATCAAGCCGAATTGTCAACGTGTCAGTGCTCTTGATAAGGCTTAAATAACTCATTGTTGACTGCGCGGATGTTATCTATTCGTCCACACATATAATCATCCGAAAAGCAAAACAATGAAGACGTGAGGCCTGCGAGAAGTGTAAACAGCATTTAGAAGCGAATGTTCTCACCCAACAGAGCGCGACGAGATAGCTGTTATTACGGTCCTTTTTTTGCTCACACACGTGCTGATGAAAGAAGCCTTGGCGTACTTTTTGCCGTCCATTCAAAACGGAGTGCATGGCCATTTGGACAAACTTAGTCGGTCACATCAAAACGTTGTTTGTATTTTCGAGTACAAAGGTTATCCCCTGATGGGAAAGCGAGTCGAACGGACTTGTTTTCCTCAGGAATGGTTTGCGAATGGTTGCCGTGCCACTGGCTAATACAGTATACGCTGGCCATCCCGAATGGTTCTTGCGCGCAAGGTTTGCGCCCAACTATTTATTCCCATTGTGCTTATAATCGGTTGACGCTGTCACTACCTTCCACTGCGCTGCTTAGCTTTAGGTATCTGATAGTTATTATCAATTAATAAATTAAATTATTTGCCTAGTTTTAATATTACCAATGAACTAATACCATTATTATTTTTATTATTTCTTCAATGCTGAAGGAATTACCTGTAATTCACCCATTATGACTAACTCGGGGTAATTAGTGAAATTAACTGCCTTATTTTCTTTAATTATTTTATTTAGTCATTCGGTCATTTAAACTTTCCATTCAATCATTACTAGTCATTGCAAATCATAATTACTCTGTAACTGAATGATCGA
The DNA here is from genome assembly GCF_055824585.1 of Amblyomma mixtum. Lineage (NCBI taxonomy): Eukaryota > Metazoa > Arthropoda > Arachnida > Ixodida > Ixodidae > Amblyomma > Amblyomma mixtum. The sequence goes on along the minus strand of NC_143013.1, from coordinate 32,272,918 downwards.
TGGTTCATGAAGACGCGCTCTGTCCACAGTCCGCGGTGACGAATCCTGTCCACGCCAATCATGAGGCGAGAAATGCTTTCGCAGTAAAATATGCAGCAGACATCCGGTCATGTTCGGCCCCTTAATTAAAACAAACTCAGTGGCTATGGTGCTCGGCTGCTGGCCCGAAAGACGCGGGTTCGATCCCGGCCGCGGCGGCTGGATTTCTTTGGAGCAGAAATTCGAGGCCCGTGTACTGTGCGATGTCAGTGCACGTTAAAGAACCCCAGGTGGTCGAAATTTCCGGAGCCCTTCACTACGGCGTCTCTCATAGCCTTAGTCGCTTTGGGACGTTAAACCCCATAAAACCAAACCAAACCAAAACAAACTGCACGACGCGTCTTTAGTGAGAGAAGCGCACAGAGGTCACTTTCCTCTAGCTGAGTTGGTCTTGTCGGAATCTTTACAGCTCTTGTCCCGCAGACAACATGGTAAAATTTGGTTTACACCCCATGAACAATCTTGTAGGCGTAGCTCTTCAAAAGGACGCACCGCCGTGTGTTCCGGACGTGGAAAAACAAGGGGGGTATCTGCTGAGACCTACAGAGTCGGCAAAAGGAGAAGTCATTAGGGTAACCTTAATCGCCCTCCTTTCTCCGGAAGCTGCCTCCCGAAATACCTCCGCGCGAACCGATCGGTGATTCCTTTTCTGTGTTATAATTTCAATTCGTAGCACATGCGCAACCGCGTCGCTGGGGAGTTCTTTTCGGCCGGCTTCTCATGTGAGACGTGAACGGTGTAGGGTCAGGTCTTCGCGAAATACAACGATTGAGGCTTTTTTAGTGAGCCGTACAAGTTAGCTCCGTCAACATAAGAATGCGTACGCCACATCCCTCAGCGAATACTTGACTGGCTCAGATTTACCCGGTCAGGTTTTCGCGAATGATTTCCAGCTGTGGACGCCATAGGACATCTTAGGTTTCACGTAAAATTGCCTGCGAGACTACTTCGCGACGAGCTGTTTTACATATGCCTGCCTGCGGCGATCGTACGCGGCTTCCCAATCAACGTCTTTCCTCGTGTTGCACGTCACTGACGTGGACGAGAGGTTGGACCACGTGACGAGTTGCCAGTACCGCGGAAGTCCGCGAAATGTGGAAGGAAAGGACCTGATACTTGTTTACTGCTCTGTTTGTACGTCGTGCGGACATGTCATGTTCATGCAAATGAACACGCCTCTTCGATGACCTTGCCGCGAGCATGACGCCACAATACCAAGTGCTCGAGTGTATGACAGCATCACATTGAGACAGACAGCTGCACCCATAAAAACGTGGGTCTCTCTTTCTGAATCACTTATTAGCAGAGGCTTACTGCCATTTTGCAGTTGCTGTAGTTACATCTTCTGAACTTTGGCTGTACCTGTATATACAACATGCCGAGTGTGAAGTCAACAAGGGCCTCTCTTTATGCATTGCAATCGATCACTAATTACTTTTCAGAATTGAAACTGGGTGTGTCATGCCGTGAGCGCTGACATACATGGGCTATCTGCACAGGAAATGATGCTTCGAAGAGGGCACCTCCGTAATGGGAATGCTTGTTAGAACGACTTAACACAGAGTTTTCTTGTACCGTATGATTTCAGCAAGCAAACCCTGTACGCATGAAATGCGATGAGCCCTGAGTAAGCCTTTTATTCCTAAATTACACTGCAGACCAAAATAGCGCGTTACAAAACGTGCATATATTCTGTTCTCTAAAATAGAACTGCACGGCGCTGCCTGGAACGCGTATATTTCAAAATCCTCGGCAAACCTTATGGGCGTCTATATATAGTTTTACTTTTTCAAGTAGCTTCAACTTAACAACTACCCTAACCTCCGTCCCTGTTTCCTGCGGTACTGGGCTTCTTTCAATATGCTAACAGTCCACATTGATAATACACTGACACAAGCTACCTATTCACGTACGTCTGGTATTATTTATTGCTAGTAAAACACCTCGTTAGAAAAGTCAACGCACTGCTGTCTGAAGACAGGAGTTTTAAAAGACGACACAGTTACGAGATTCGGCAGGAGGTCTTGTTTCTTTTCATTATGTCGTCTCTCCACGCTTCAGACGTCATAAAACTTTTATTTGGCGTTACTGGTTTCTGTAAGGAAGCCTCAAGTCTTGGGCACGCTACGCTGACGCCAGAAAAACAGAATCTTAAAAAAAAAGCTTGAGTTATTACATTATGCGCGGAAGTATACAATAGAGGCGGTCTGCCCAATTCTCTCGCACTCTATGAACTAGAGCACACGACTTGCGTTCCCTTTCAGAGTCAAAACAAGAAATATAAACATCCGAGGGACACGAAGAAAGAAAGTGCGCCACTTCTTTGTTTAAACTTTCCCTAAATTTCACCTACTATGCAAACATTGCGTGCTGGGCCGCATAGTTGCTAGGCGCTTCGACCATGATAGCGCACGTAACTGCCCCGCCGCACTACTTTCCTCTCTCACGCGCAATTTCTTCGATCCGCTCCTCGCTTTCGCGTTGGGAACCAGCCTCCCGGTTTTGGGGGCCGCTTTGTGTGCTTTTCTCTGCCCGAGCACTTAGGCCGTCTCAACCCTTGCCACGCTCAACCTACTCCCTCTATCTCTATCTCCCTCTCTCATGTCCTCCTTTCTCCCTCTATTAGATGCGTTCTCTTCGCATACGCTGAGCGCCGTATCACTTTCCTTCCTGGGACGTGAGGCCGGGCAACTTCTTGTTTGTTTCAGTGCGGCGCCTTCCTAGTCGAGCAGACATAAACATAAACACACAAGCGCCGAGAGCACTGCGCCCTTATATTCTACTGCTCCACTTGTATTTCGCGGTGCATCCAGACTGCGTTGCTCTGTTGTGTTATGTACAGGATGCACGCTGTAGTTAAAGGCCATCGTTGACTTTCTTCGCTTCCGGATTATCTTGAAGCGCCTCTTGCGGAAGTTTGTTCCTGTGTGGCTCTCGGGCAAACACACGGTGCTATTCTCGGATTGTTACGTTGTTTCTTAGGTAGTCGGGGAGGGCACAATCGCGAGTTTATTACGACATAGGTGGCGAATGGCTGGCCGCCACGCGCATTATTTTTACTGATGCAAGTCTCGCGTAGATAAGGCAAGCGTCTCTGTCAAAACTACTTGAGCGCTGCTGGCTTCGCTCGCTACGCTAACCTTACCTGTCGTTACCTCGTTGTTGTGGTATAAACTCACCTTTAGAGAGTGGTGAGAGTGACTGTTTATTTTGAGCTTTCATGCAGGCGCACATTATTTCGAGGAAAACGCTCCTCGCCAAATGGGCGTAATAATGTCTTTAGGAAAGTGTTTTTTCAGGGTCTTTGTTTGCTGCGCTATACGCGCCTATATCTGAGGAAGCGAGCAACTTACGCTTGCTTATGATAATCGAATGGCGTCAGATCAACGCTGACAACTCGCCTGGAATTTTGACTGCGTTATCGTTATTACGGTTCGTAATCAAAAGCCTTTTCATACCTCAGTTCAAAGCTAAACCTGCGTTTGAAGGCAGTAGTTTAACCAGAAGTTCCTTCCGGTGGAGGGAGTATAGGGATGTGCTAAAAACTTACGAAGGCCTGTACACTGTTGGTTGTACAGCGAAACAGAGGAAAGACAAAGGTAGAAGACAATGCAGGTGAGCGCTCTGACTCATAACTAATATTTTATTGAGAATAACACATATTTTATACGCCAGAGTCAAATGAAACTTAAGAGCCTATGGCTCTCGCATAAAGCGCTTTTGAGGTGTATATATTTAAAACTATGCAATATGCTTCCGATAGTTCCCGGTAGGAAAGCAAAATCTTTGTGTTGATAACCAAATGAATCTTCGGTTACCGACACAAAACAAAGAAATGACTTTATGTCGTCACCGGGATAAAAGAAAAACAAGGGAACTAATGGAAGCACATTTAATCCGAAACAATCACAATGTGTAAGCCGGCTGGCTTACACATTGCTTATTGCTTCTTTATTGCTCATTGATAAAGAGGTTACGTCCGTTTATAATTTATTTGTACGACTTGGGGGTAAAAGAGAGAGAGAGAGGGGGGGGGTGCTAGTTTCTGATAGGGGTTCAAGGTGTGGCAGATGCGCTTTCAAAAACATATCCCTTGAAAGTGCTTTGCGCAAGTTCTCAAGGCTCTTAAGTGCCAAAAGGCTCTGACGCATAAAATGTGTGTTCTTCTCAATAAAAACTTAGTTGCGAGTCAGAGCACGTCTGTGTTGTCTTCTACCTTTGTAGTTCATTTGCTTCACCCACAATAGACTGTTAACAACTCGCCCTGCTATCCATGGTCCTTCAAGTGTCTCCAACTCCGTGCCGACACGTGAGATTCTTCAGCATTCTACGCATCATGTTATAAAGTAACTAGCAAATGCAGCAGATCAGGGGTAAGAATGTTTTACTTTCTTTCTCGCATTTTATTGCCGCCAACATTCACAGTATTGCTCATCTTCAACAGCAGCACCATCATCGCCATAATTATTATTATCGCCATCAACCTCCGAGTTGGGGTCACTGCAGAACTGAAGGTCTTGTCACATACACCTGTGACACATGGCCGCCTTCAGAAAACTGATCGCGATAGAAGGATGTGCTGATCGCTAACTGTTGTCCGGATGATCCGACTCATTACGTCATTCTGCTTCTGTACTTCTGTTCGAGTCCTCGCAGCATATCACGATCGCTACGGTCACCGGCATGACAAAACACGGAGCCGTACAAAATGGCCGGTTCTGGCTATTTCGTACGGCGTCTGTGTTTCCCCCTCTCTAACATGCAGCGTGGCATTGCGCCCCGCACTCCGCCCACAGGAAGTGGTCGGCCGGAGACAAAAACACTGCAGCCGTGTCACTCCGGAAATGGTCCGCTATGTCTCCTCGTTTTTCCTCATTGGCCGAGATCACGTGAGGTTACGCGCAGTTGATGGTGCGTGCGAACAGCGCCACGTGCAGGTGCACGCACAAACACGCACGCACACGCGCTGACCACCACTCCGTGCAAGCGCACTCTTCATTTCCTCTCCGCATTCTGTATATACCTCCTTTTTACCCCCTTCTGAGTGCCTCGCTTTGTTTTACATGCGCGACGACTTCAAGCAGAACGTAATCTTCAGCGCTTTCTTTCTTTCTCTCTTTCTTTTCCTTTCTTTCTTTCTTTCCTTCCTTCTTTCTTTCTTTCTTTCTTTCTTTCTCTCTTTCTTTCTTTCTTTCCTTCTTTCTTTCTTTCTTTCTTCTTTCTCTCTCTCTTTCTTTCTTCCTTTCTTTCTTTCTTCCTTTCTTTCTTTCTCTCTTCTTTCTTTCTTTCTTTCTCTCTTTCTTTCTTGATTCCTTTCTTTCTTTCTACCCTTCTTCCATTCTTTCTTTCTGCCTTTCCTTCCTTCCTTCCTTCCTTCCTTCCTTCCTTCCTTCTTTCTTTCTTTCTTTCTTTCTTTCTTTCTTTCTTTCTTTCTTTCTTTCTTTCTTTCTTTCTTTCTTTCTTTCTCTCTTTCTTTTTCTTTCTTCCTTTCTTTCTTTCTTTCTTCTTTCTTTCTTTCTCTCTTTCTTTCTTGATTCCTTTCTTTCTTTCTACCCTTCTTCCTTTCTTTCTTTCTGCCTTTCCTTCCTTCCTTCCTTCCTTCCTTTCTTTCTTTCTTTCTTTATTTTCTTTCTTTCTTTCTCTCTTCCTTTCTCTCTTTCTTTCTTTCTTTCTTTCTTTCCTTCTTTCTTCCTTTCTGTCTTCCTTCCTTTCTTTCTTTCTTTCTTTCTTCCTTCCTTCCTTCCTCTGTTTGTTTTTTTCTTCCTTCCTTCCTTCCTTCCTTCCTTTCTTTCTTTCTTTCTTTCTTTCTTTCTTTCTTTCTTTCTTTCTTTCTTTCTTTCCTTCTTTCTTTCTTTCTTTCTCTCTTCCTTTCTTTCTTTCCTTCTTTCTTTCTTTCTCTCTTCCTTTCTCTCTTTCTTTCTTTCTTTCTTTCTTTCCTTCTTTCTTCCTTTCTGTCTTCCTTTCTTTCTTTCTTTCTTTCTTTCTTTCTTCCTTCCTTCCTTCCTTCCTTCCTCTGTTTGTTTGTTTCTTTCTTTCTTCCGTCCTTCCTTCCTTTCTTTCCCACTGCAAAAATGCCGCATTGTCTGCCTCTGTGTGGAGCTTCGTTGAGTGAAGACTCCACCCTCGGGACACCCCAGCCACCTCCCCTCAGCGCACACCTAGCTAGGCGATGCCCGGCCATTCACGACACCCATCCACCTCCCCACCACACCCCCCCTCACAACCCCCCGCCAGAACTTCCTCCCACCACCCAAGCGCTCACCCAGCTCCATCCTTCAAATGCGCCACCCATCAGAAGCCCACGCAACAACGGAACGAAAAAGTGACGGCGAAATGTAATTCAAACACGCAGGGGCAAAGCCAGCTGGCCACCAAAAGCACGGTCACCAGCCGCCTTCCCATCCCCTTCCTCCACCCATCAAGCCTCACTGGGGCCCACCTCCACCCGCCACAGTAAAAATATTCCTTACACTAAAATCATCGAAGTAACCGTCGAGGGCGAATGCAACTGCCGATCGCAGCTTTCTCATCATGTTTCACGATCAATTTTTTTTCTGGCTTCATACCCTTCCTTCATTCATTCTTCCTTTTCACAACACACATTTCGCGCCGCACCGAAAAACACATGTCCAGGTGCGCGTCCCTGACGCGCGGACAGGACAGCGTGGCCAACCCTTTTGATTGATTACTGAACTGCCCGCCCCGTGAAACATATGGGCGTGCTTGACTTCCTTTTGTCTTCTTCTCGACGGGCTGGCATCTACCGAATTATGCAACCGGGCACTCGCGGTGGCGGCGTCGTGTTGTGGCTGAAAGCCTCCAGCCTTCCACTGCGGAAGTTGTCATCACGCAGGAGCTTCCGTGAGGTCAGCTTATCGCTAGTGTTTCTTCAACGCTTCCAGTGAACGAAAACGCTGCTAGTGCGGGTTCAATACAACGAGAGCCGTTTAAGTGACTTGTTTGTGCCCTCGGGGAATAGCACATACCCACGAGGAGGATCGGCAAGGGGGAAGCATCATAGAAAATGTGATGTGGAAGGAGTCTTCCTTGTCGTCGTCAAATGCGATAACTGAGAACTTGCGTTCAGCCCCTGATGAATAATATAATTCAACTGATGTGGTTGTGGGGTTCAACGTCCAGCCACTGCACGTGGTCTATGAGAGACGAGTGGAGGAATTCAGATTAAATTAGAGCGCTCCGGGTTCTTTAGTGAAATCGACCGGCGATGCGGAAACTTTTTTATGATTATTTCTCGCTTATAAAAAAACAATTTTTGGTGAGAGTGGTCTTCACGGGATTAGAACGCGGCACCCAATCGGTACCGGTCAACTTCAATTTGTCTTCAATGTCCCTTTAATTACCCACAGGTGCTTCTATTCATTCTTTATCGGTCACTCGGCAGCGAAAGGCTTTGAATAAAACGACGATGTTGCTTCAGCGATAGGTTATCACATCATTTTACCTCAACGGGTGTGTGTTAAGGCGTCCGTTCTACTGGGGCAATTTAAAAGATCAGCAGCTTGCTCTCAAGAGGGCCTGAATGTACTTTTTACTACGAGTTTTTCATTTATTTATACTCTGGCGTCCAGTTATGTCCACACAACACCACTGAACAGCACGTCTGACACATCACATTGTATTAATCCTTTCAAAGACAACTTGCCTTATCATGCCAAATCAAATCAAATGAAATCAAATCATATTTATTTCCAACATTGGTACAATAATGATGGCTTCCCTGACAAAAAGCTGTGAACACAGCTTGACAAGTTCAGGGAGCCATTTTGGTAGCAACGACTTTGAATACGCAGTAGTACAATGGTTCAAATACAAGTATACCACTCCAGGCACACCATACTACACTGCACCACAGCGTATGGCGTACTACTACAAAAACACATGAGGTACCACTGCGCCAATTTTCACGTACGATTATGCTACTACAAAAACATACCAGGTTGTGCCTCACAGTACAAGTGGCACCATGACAAGTCGTGCTTAACTACAAGCACATGCGACACCGAGCTGCGATAAAACACACCAACTCCCCCCCCTGCCTCCCCCAAATTCTCACCAATATGGGGCAGGACCATTTATCCGCCACCTCAATGAACGCCGGCCCTGACAAACTTTTTTTATAAGTGTCTTCTGTCTCTCACCAAACTGCACTTCAACACACTACACCACAGCATAAAACATCGTGGCGCGCTAACCACACAATACCAATTTGCACCAAAACTCATCAGACTATGGCAGCCCTTCGACGCCGGGTGCTGCGGAAGGTGTAAACACGACCCCGCAGACGACTCAGCGACGTAAACACTCACCTCGTGCACCTGACAGGCCGTCTTCGTCACGTGCTAGCCGACGGCAGGAGTCGGCAGGGTGGGGGGAGACCTCCAGAGGATGACAGCTCCGCAGAGCCCGATAGCCACGACTCAAACCGGTTGAAGGTCACGCTCGAGTGCCATGTGTCGATGCGCTTTGTAATGATTTATTTGCCTCGTGCAAGCTGCCGCTGCTCCTCGTAACCCTAATGGCGAATGACGCGTCACGCGCTTGCGACGCACACGCCCGTGGGCGAGCGGCGAGGCTGTCAGAAGGATACGCGTTCGACAAGCTTTGTTTGGTTTCAAGGCATACATACCTCGTCTCGGTGCATCGGCTGATGAGGCGCATTGCCACGGTCGGCTGCATCAAGGAGATTCCAAGGGAATCCGAGCGTTGTGTCACCCTGCCTGTGGCTGTTACGCACACTCCTTGGTACTTCTGTAGGGTATAGTTTCTCCCTCTCGGCATCCGGTTCTCAAGGAGGTCTGCTCGGGTTGTTCCGGAGTATAGGTGAGGCGCAGGCGGCCTTCGTTTTCGATTGGTTCGTCTCTGTACGCTTCTTGCGACCACGATCTCGCCAGCAACACCTAGTGCGTCTTGTTTCTTTTCTTTTTTTTATTGATAAAAGGAAAGTGTACGGGAGCATTTAAGCTTTATGCATTGCTTCTGAGAATGTTGAGTTGTGGGAAACTAGCTATTCTTGCCTTGTCACCTGTGGAAACCGCTATAGTGTCGCTGAGATATGTGTTACAGCACACCAAGAAGAAATAGCGTCACAGGGAAAGTACTATGAGGGCTCATCAAAAAAATCTATAGAATAAAATGGTTGCTGAAATGGATAGTGCTAAAGAGGACAATTATAAAGAGGAAATGCTTGTCTTGTGCGTTTTTCTGTCATGTTTTACGGGGGAAAAAATGTCATCTTTAGCGCTATCTAATTCAACATGTCTTAGCAATCACTGCAGGGGAACAGAGCTACAGCGGCGGGACATATACAAGATAAACGCTGGAACTGCTGTTCCCCTGTACAGTGGATGCATGCCAATCCGGCCCAATATCTGCTTGACTCAATATCGTTGCAACTGGCTCTAATTTCGTCGGCGTTGACAAAAAAGAGGCCGTGGACATTCACGCAGTGAAATGGGACACGGAAATTCACTACTTTGAATAAAGATGATGTCATAAATGAATGCTGTTATTGTGTGATGAGATTAGGCTCTATGCCATTTAGGAAATAAGTACCGGCAACTCAAAACCAAAAGTTCGCATGGATAACGGCGGCCTCTGTTCTTCGGCTCTCAGATAGCTCTTCCAACGTTGCAACATGAACTGAAATCGCGTTAACAAGAGCGGATTAAGCACTCCAACCAAAGGGCATGAACTGTGTGAAATACATTGTTCAAAATGCCGGGAGCAGCGACAATGAAACAAACTGTGTGACTGAGCCTAAATTTTAAAGAGTTCCTTTCAATTAAACCAAAAATTGCATTGTTGTGAGATGTAACGAACAAAAAAAATCGGTCGATATGAGGAACCTTCATCTTCGTATGCACTCGACTGGACGAAAACGAGGTCTTGATGCGCGGAATGTTGGGCCGTCACTGAAAACCGCCTCATTTTTAGACTTCGTGCTGTGTGTCCTAGTAGACAAGGACGACTGGCGGAACCTTATAATAATAGACTGAAGCACGATTTTTGCGAGGTTCCTGAGGCATGGAGGTTTTCTTATTTTTCCTACCTCCAGGAAGAACACAGGGCAAGTCAGGCATAACCCTCATTTGCGGTGCACGCTGACATCGACTACATGCTGTTAAGAGTGGACAACGTGGCCCTGGGAACCGGGTGTGTCTCATCGCAAAGCAAGGGATATGACGAGGCCTGGCGCCGGCGGCAGAAGCATAGACGACGACGGCCGGGGCTGTTGCACTCCAAATCACCGAACCTCCGACCCGATCGAAGGACGCTGTCTCCCATGGACCTGGGATAAATTACTGTCAGACGAGTGTCGTCGTTAGGCAAAGATGCGGCGACAGCTTGCGACAGCAGCGGCAACGATGAAAGCGGAGATGCACAGCAGCACGGCGGAAACACCGGTATACGTTGGCCGAGTCGACCTTCGGGTCACCGGACTGGATGGTGCTACGCAAGGTCACGCTGAGCGAGGCTGCTAATTGAAAGACGCTGTGTCGAAGGGGTCTCGTGCTTCGGCCATCCGGCGGGGGAGTTCGAGAAGGTTCAACCACCTGCGAGGAGACTGCGGGATTCTGCTTTCCCACGGAGGCAACGCACAGAACACTTGCGGCAGTGGTCAAGGTGACGCATCTGTGTTTGATGACTGTCTTCCCCTTCTCATCCCCCAAGCTGTGAGAGAGCGAGAGAGCTTCAGCACCGCCCCGTGCCGGGGGTGGTACCGCTAGCGTCATCAATGGCCCTTCCGATTGGACAACGTTATTCGACCTAAGTTCCCTAGTCAGGGATTTGGGGAACGCAAACCGTATTTAACGGGACGTTGTTTGTGATCGGAGCATTGCATTGCATTGGCATTCGATTCGCATTGCATTCGATTCGATTCTCATCTGTAAATATGTAGAATAAACCCTTCTGTACAGTTTCCTCGATATCGCAGTCCGACATCGTCATTCGGAGCCGGTACCTGTGAGGCTAAACGAGTTAGTCATCTCCAGGACCCCTCCGTCTTCAACTCTGGTTCCAGCGGTGGGATAGAAGCCCCATCTTTAACACTGGTTCCAGCGGTGGGCTTGAGGCCCCGTTCTCAACACTGGTTGGCAGCAGGTGGGATGGACCGTGCGACATCGTACTTTCTCCACGGGTGAGCGTTTTGGCTTTTGCTATGGGATTCGCCAGGCTTTAGATTCAGAGAAAAATCTTGACTGGGAATCAAGGGTTTGTCATTTGAGAGGGGTTATTCTCAAGGCATTGTTGTGTTAGCAGAGCCAAAGCGGAGAAAGCGTTGTCATGGACCTAATGAGGTTGTACAAGTCGGACTTGCTGTTGATATGCGAGGAACTGTCGGTTGAAGTGCCTAGCAAATTAACCAAACTTGAATTGGGCGATTTCATTCTTAAACAGGTCAAGAATAACGATCAACTGCTGGTAGATACGTGGAATTTGGTACAGGGGGAAAAAGCCCGCAAAGAAAAACCCGTCCAAGAGGCTAAAGAGAAAGCCGAGCGGGAGAAAATAGCAGCTGATCGGGAGTGGGAAAAAGAGAAGGAACGGCAACGGCAACAGTGGAAGGTTGAAGATGAAATAAGGAAACTAAAGCGTATACAGCTTGAAAACGAACTGCGAAAAAAAGGCGGTATTGTGAGAGCCGGAACTCCTGAAAGAGCAAGCGATGCTTATGAAATAGGTCCGCAGATAAGACCCGAAAAGTCTGTGACCGTAGCCGCGTTGGTAAATCGCGACACCACGAGGGAAGTGGCAGAGAACGCGTTCAACCGGTGCGGTAGTCCAAGGAATGCCGCAGAATCCGAGACCGTGTCCAGTGTAGTTGGACGTAATGCTAAGAAAGAGCATTCCGAGATAGCGTCTCAACGACACGAGTGCGAGGATTCTCCTCCAAGTGAGGTAGCAGTGGCAACGGACAACTTTGTCGGGACAGTTGCGAGCGCGACACTTTCAGTAGAATCGATACAGGCGTCAAACCGGCAGGACCGCGAAAAGGGAGTTTTTAATATCGGAAAAGGTTTCGAGGTAGAAACAGCGGAAACCCCTTTTGAGAGTAACAACCGCGGTAAGAGCGAGTTGGGATGTCACAGTGGCTTCAGTGACAAAGGCTCCGGAGAGGCTACCTTGGTAATACTGGCACAAGAAGAGTGCGAGGCTGCCGGGGAAAAGGATAGCCATAAGAGCCAGGCGGGCTCAGTTGTAGCTGAGCACTGCAGTGCAGAGAATGGCGCGCAGAGCGACAGCCAGGCGGGCTCAGTTGTAGCTGAGCACTGCAGTAGAGAGAATGGCGCGCAGAGCGACAGCCAGGCGGGCTCAGTTGTAGCTGAGCACTGCAATGTAGACAATGGCGCGCAGAGCGACAGCCAGGCGGGCTCAGTTGTAGCTGAGCACTGCAATGCAGAGAATGGCGCGCAAAGCGACAGACAAGCTGCAGAGGACAAACCCCAAAGGAATGAGCTAGGGATCTCAGGGGCAGTTTCATGTCCGTCTGTCAGCTGCGTGGAGCTGGCACTCTGCTGCAAAGCCGGAGAGGCCAGTTTGGAATTTGAGGAAAATTTCCAAAGTGCGACGGAAAAACTAGAGATAGCTAGTTGTGATCAAGAAACGCACACGGTACAGGCTAGGCGCAGCAAAAGAAAAAGGGCAAGAACCAAGAGGAAACGGATCAAATTCAAAGCCCTAAATTCGGTTGCGCGGACAGGTGCGAAAGAAAGAAATGCGGTAGAAGGAAAGGCGAGGCCTTCCCGCGTTGCACCTCGCAGACTTGCAGCTGCAGTTAATGATCTCGCGACACGTGCAGCTCGTTCGAAGGCTGACTGCAGCAACGAAAAAGGAAGTATGCGTTTTCCGACCAGAACCGGCGCGAAGTGCTTCAAGGGGCATCGGCCTGTAAGAAAGAATAGACCGCGCCGTCCGGACAAACAGCCAGTTAGGAAAAAGGCAAAGCGGCCCAAGAGATCAGAAGGCGCAAGGTGGCGCGGTACTCATCGCATGCGAACGCAGGCGTCGAACAACCGAGACGACACATGCAGGCGTGTTCGGCGGGCGCACTTGAAAAGGAATCGTCCTTCACTTTTGGCCCCGCATTCTAAGAAGCGCGCATGGCGAATGAGTAGCCGAGCTTCCTGCTTGGGGCGGGAGAAAGGGGCACCTTCTCGCGCTGGTCACTGCTTGTCGTCCGGAGTCGGTTATCGACATGGTAGGAGCGAGCAAGGTTTTCGGAGAGCCTCGAGGAGGCGCGGAAACGACAGGGAGAGTCGGGGATCGTTTTTTTCTGCAGCCTTTTGTCACGAGTTGACCGCAGTACAATCAGTCAAAGCGCGACCCCGGCGGGCGCGTCTGAAAGACTAATCCTTTCAACTCGGCGGCGGGGAGTCAGCTTTCCCCCCCGCGTGGCGATTTGAAGTAGCTGTTTTTTTTTATTCCTCTTTTTTTCTGTGTGTGTTTATGAAATCAGGCAGGGAAAGGCTACTTTTGAGTTAAAACGAGTTGATCGGAGGTTAGTTTTTTTCCTTACCTTAGACAAGGGCTATGGCGTCACTTGGTTAGAAGGGCTAAGGTGTCACTGAGTTAGAAATCACAGGCGTCGATTTCACATGCTACCAAGAGATAACGGCACTCACAGGAGTGCAGCTCGAGTAGAACTACGCTTAGAGTCGCGTAGACGGAGCGTTGATCCCTTGACGAAAGGGAGCCCCACTGACGTATACTGAGATGACCTAAGAGGGAACTCTTTAAGGAGCCTGAGAGATGCGCTCGGGTCCAGACCTTTGCTTCAGGCCTCTTATTTCAGTAAAGAGTTTTTAGTCCAGTGTGACGTCAATGATAGAGGACTGGGTGCTATTTTAATTAAGTCAAGTTGGCGACGGTCACGAAGAGCACCATGTTCAGTACGTCAGCCGCAGGCTGACATGTAGAGAAGCGTTAAGCGCTTTAGACAAAGAGCGCGCGTTCGGTTTAGGCGACACAGATGTTGTCGGGTTACCAGAGTTACTTGAACGGCGCGAAGTTCATATTTGAGACTGATCATCGTCTCAAACATGCTTATGACAGTTTTGTCCCCCCAAAAATGGTCGCTTGCTTAGACGGAGTCCTGCTCTCTAAAAACAGAATTTCTCGATGCGTTTCAGGAACGGAAAACCGCACGGAAATGCTGATGGATTCAGCCGATTGTTGTAGACAGGAGTACTTGGTAGGACCACCTACTGTGTGTGGGTTTTTGTTTTTAACCTTGGTACAAGCAGTCCGTCTTTGGCGATTTCAAAGGGGATATTTTGCGCTTTCTCGGCACCAAAATTGCGCCAAAATTCTGTCATGATTTAGTAAACATTTGTTGTCATTGTGGGAAGCCTGGTGGGTCTTTGGCAGATTCCGAGCGCTTGCTTGTGGGTCAGTGCCCTGTCTCGTGGAACAGTCCACTGATGCCATTCTTTGTTGAATGTTCGAGCTTGGATGCCATTACTGGAAACCAGCCCTTCCACCCGACTCCAGCCTCATCTCTTCCTGCCCAGCGGTCGTGAACGCTGGCCATTCGAGATTTTTCGGGCCGCGGACGAGCTGTTAAGAGTGGACAACGTGGCCCTGGGAACCGGGTGTGTCTCATCGCAAAGCAAGGGATATGACGAGGCCTGGCGCCGGCGGCAGAAGCATAGACGACGACGGCCGGGGCTGTTGCACTCCAAATCACCGAACCTCCGACCCGATCGAAGGACGCTGTCTCCCATGGACCTGGGATAAATTACTGTCAGACGAGTGTCGTCGTTAGGCAAAGATGCGGCGACAGCTTGCGACAGCAGCGGCAACGATGAAAGCGGAGATGCACAGCAGCACGGCGGAAACACCGGTATACGTTGGCCGAGTCGACCTTCGGGTCACCGGACTGGATGGTGCTACGCAAGGTCACGCTGAGCGAGGCTGCTAATTGAAAGACGCTGTGTCGAAGGGGTCTCGTGCTTCGGCCATCCGGCGGGGGAGTTCGAGAAGGTTCAACCACCTGCGAGGAGACTGCGGGATTCTGCTTTCCCACGGAGGCAACGCACAGAACACTTGCGGCAGTGGTCAAGGTGACGCATCTGTGTTTGATGACTGTCTTCCCCTTCTCATCCCCCAAGCTGTGAGAGAGCGAGAGAGCTTCAGCACCGCCCCGTGCCGGGGGTGGTACCGCCAGCGTCATCAATGGCCCTTCCGATTGGACAACGTTATTCGACCTAAGTTCCCTAGTCAGGGATTTGGGGAACGCAAACCGTATTTAACGGGACGTTGTTTGTGATCGGAGCATTGCATTGCATTGGCATTCGATTCGCATTGCATTCGATTCGATTCTCATCTGTAAATATGTAGAATAAACCCTTCTGTACAGTTTCCTCGATATCGCAGTCCGACATCGTCATTCGGAGCCGGTACCTGTGAGGCTAAACGAGTTAGTCATCTCCAGGACCCCTCCGTCTTCAACTCTGGTTCCAGCGGTGGGATAGAAGCCCCATCTTTAACACTGGTTCCAGCGGTGGGCTTGAGGCCCCGTTCTCAACAATGCGCACTGTTACGTGTGATAATAATGTGATAGATACGTACTTCGCAGAATTTTGACACAAGTTCCATGTTCGTCGTCTACAAGTACGAGCATTATCAAAAAGAACGCTTTGCTCTAAAGAATACAATCTTTCTGCAAAACTTTTCATCTACAGCTCGGACAGGTATTAAGGAGATCGCGCGCCCTCACGAAACATCTAAAAAGAACTACCAGCGAATTTAAGTCTGCTTACGGGCTATGAATGCCAAAGCCGCCGCGGTGGCTCAGTGGTTATAGTGCTTTGCTGCTGAACCGAAAGACGCGGGTTCGATCCCGGCTGCGGCGGTTGAATTTCTTTGGAGGAGAAATTCTAGAGGCCCGTGTACTGTGCGATGTCAGTGCACGTTAAAGAACCCCAGGTGGTCGAAATTTCCGGAGCCCTCCACTACGGCGTCTCTCACAGCCTTAGTCGCTTTGGGACGTTAAACCCCATAAACCTAACCTAACCTGAAAGCACTGTGCACTACAGCCGTTTCTGTTGATGCATTTGTGGTTTGTGCGTTTGTGTAACTTAGTTCGCGTTGGTCACCAAAGCGCACACCATTCGGAGCTCCGTGGGTTAATTAATGCCCGTATATGCTGAATTGGTCATTCTCTGCTTAACGTGCATAGATGGCGGCGAATCCTCATACCACTACTAGCGCAGTGGCGCAGCGGTTAAGCTATGCGCCACTGCACTGGCAGGTGTCTGTTCTTGTCACAGCCATTCTATACGGATCGTGCGGCACATATTGCTCTTCCCGAGCAACTTCTCACGCAGTTGGTGCGACCCTCCCCCGAACTTACTCAAGCTTAACCCTTGTTACTACCGAGTAACCGAGTTAGCGCGTGACTCGGGTAAGCTCGGGTAAGTGTCCACACTTTCTGTACACACTTTCCGTGGACGCCACGCATGAGCCAAGTAATGCTTACGCATTAAAAAATAAATAATAAACGCATTATTCAGACTCAAGCGTTGGGATTCCTATGCTTTTGCATGCTTCAACACGTATTTGAGCACAAAACCATTACTGTCGGCATACTGATGACTTAGTCTCCTCGCAAAACAGTGGTCTTCTTAAAGACCACTGCACACCACAGCGCGCGGCAAAGATTCTTGCACGGCGCCTCAGGAAAGAGAATGCAGCTTAACAAGCGGGAGAAGGTATCTAGTGTTGCGCGTATCGCGCTGCCTCAGCGACCATTGCTCCGCGACTGGTTTAAAACTGGTCTAACTGCTCGGTTAGCACTGCTAGTGTCGTGCTCAAAATGCAGCGAATGCGGAGAGCGATCGTATCGGCCCTAGACGTGTCCTACTATCCCACATGAGGGACGAGTTATTCGCTGGCTAAAACGTGACGGTGCACGCACGAAGAAGAAGAAGAAGAAATTCGCCGCTTTTCGTTTCAAAGCGAGAAAGCACTGATAGTGGCATAAGATTCGCCTCGTCAACCCCCACGGGATAAGTGCACGCCCTCAGAAGCCCGGCCGTTTCTACGAATTTTTGTTCGAAAACACATGGTAATGAACTCGTGTTTCTTGGGGAGTAATACGAACGACTGAGTGACTTTGTGACGTCACTAAGTGCTGATTGGTAGTAGAAGGGCCAGTTGTCATTAGTCAGAAGGAGGTGATGACCTCACGATGTTTTGTCACCCCGGAGTTTTCGCAAAGAGAGGTCACCACCACAAAACCTATAATAACGTACCTAATAAAACTACCGATCTGAAAATAAAATAAACAAACAACACATAAAACAATAAAACTTTATCCTGCGGTGGGGTGAAAAAAAGAGAGGGGTCATTACAAAGACCCCTCAACCCCCGCCCCGCCTCCACTCTCTTTTCCAGCCTATACGTCCATGCAAGGCCAACTGTCAAAGTGGTCATTGTTTTCCTGCTTTCGCCACGTGTGTCTTGGCATCCGAAGGTTTCGATTAACCGACGTATGGCATGATATGGGGGACTGCCACCTTTGACATAACCTCCCCAGCCCTCCCCCCTGTGACCACCTCCTCCTCTCTTGTGGAGCCCGCTGATGCCCTCTCTTATCTGCTGCTGTGGTTACCCCTTCAGAGCGTCCGTCCTGGCTCCGAGCACCGGCTTGTTGGCGAGGACGCGCGGTATACCCTTCATGACCACTGCCCGTCATCTTACTCTGTACCTTCTTTTTCACTGCTCCAAGATGTAAATGGTTTCAATATATACATGGCTTGTCGATTTTCCTGAACCTCCCTGTATCTTCGTCATTTCTCCCGCGGGGAAATCACTGTGGATCCCACCCACAATACCATACCGCCTAGCAAAATTCGCACTGCTCAGCAGGCTCACAGAGGAGTTAAAATTGCGTTCCCTGGTTCGAATTTACCTGGGTTATACAACAACGCAGTGCAAGTTCTCCGAAACGACTGGAAAGCATGTAAAAGCGGAAATTCCCGATTATGACTCGGTACATGGTGGCCCAGGACAAAACCTCCTGTGTGATCAATGTGACGACTTTCGCCAAACCCGAACATGGACAGCATGGCCTGATACATAGCGCCGTGGTCTATTTGCGTGCTACGTGTTTAGCAGCATTTTATTATAGACCATTCCTATGCATAATCCTCTCAGGTGTTGAAAGGGCGAGGCGCTGATCTGCAGTAGGTGAGAAGCACTACTTCCGGGCTAGTTCCGGTCGGCTGCTACTACTTAACCTCATTATACCAGCGAGTCCTCCTCTCCCCTTCTCTTCCCCTCCCTGCTACGGAAGCCTGCGCGACGGCCCTTGATAACGTGGGTCAGGTAATAGAGCGTAACCCAGCTCGGAATACTTCACTGTTCCGCGCTGTTACTCTACCAGTAGAGTCTGGTTGACCTCTGGCCTGCCTGTTTAGCGAAGCTGTTGGTTCGGGGGGCTTAGGTTGGGCGACTGGCTGCTGACCCTGCGCCGATTGGTCACAACAACCGATTAGGCAGTTGCCATGGCACCAACCAATGAACGTTCGAAAAGTGAGAAAAGCTTTGTTAATGATACCACTTTGTAGGCCTCTACTATTTTCATGCCAAAAAACGGTCTCTCCACGACGATGAGGAGGGCACTTCTGAGTAATCTGGGTCACAACGCCAGAGCAGAGCTTTACTGCTTATCTAAATTTAAAAAAAATGGTAAATTGGTTTTTGAGGAAAGGGAATGGCACAGTATCTGTCTCACACATCTTGGCGGACACCAGAACCGCGCCGTAAGGGAAGGGAAGAAGGTGGGAGTGAAAGAAGAAAGATAGAGAGAGGTGCCGTAGTGGACGTCTGCGGAATAATTTCGGCCACCTGGGGATCTTTCACGTGCACTGACATCGCACAGTACACGGGCGCCTCTTGCGTTTCACCTCCATCGAAACGCGGCCGCCGCGGTCGGGTTCGAACCCGGGTACTCCGGCTCGGTAGACGAGCGCCTTACCGCTGAGTCACCGCGGCGGGTAATGATTGCAGTTCAACACAAGCGCTCTTTCCGGATTGTGCCGCGCCTCACCCTATAGCTCGCAACGTTTGGCTTGCAGCATATGCGATGTGTGCTTGTGTGTGATGAAGAGGCACACTTTTACATTTCACCCCATAGTGCCCTTCACAGCTGGCTAATATCGCATACAAAGTGGAAGCTTGGGCAAGTTGGTTGGACATTTTCAACGCTGCGCGAAACACGAGGACAAGACATGCACACCGACACAGCGCTGAACTTACCGCTGATGGCTTATTGAGGGTGTGCCACGGCTTAAACACGGCTTAACACGGCTTAAACGACCTCAACAAAGACAGAACCCCGCCAAAAAACAAAACAAAAACACATGAATCGCACATCAAAACAAGAACCCTTCGGCTGACAACAGAACACATGCCATCGGCTGAGGGCCTTTTTTTATCTGTCTTTTAACAACCGAAGTTCCTTATTGGACAGAGCTATTGAAGCGGTACTTAGACAGTGATCCCCAGCGAAATCATTGAAGCGTAAGAGACCCACAAACACCAAGATCACTCTGTAAGCACCGCTTCAATAGCCGTTTTCGATAAGGAACTTCGGTTTTTAAAACGCAGATAAGAAAGACGCTCAGCCGGTCATGTGTTCTGTTGCCAGGCGAAGGGTTCTTGTTTAGATGTGCCATTCATGTGCTTTTCAGGCGGGGTTCTGTGTTTTTGAGATCGTTTGCCACTGTATTTGCACACCCTCAATAAACCATCAGCTGTAAGTTCAGCGCTGTGTCCGTCTGCACGTCTTGTCTTCGTGTTTCGCGCTACGTCGATAATGGCTAATATCGATAATGTCAAGCAGCCAGAAAAGAGTTAGCATCATGGGATCTTCTTCGGGTTTCTCCTTTCCTCTTCCCTGCCGCTTTCTTTCTTTCTTTCTTTCTTTCTTTCTTTCTTTCTTTCTTTCTTTCTTTCTTTCTTTCTTTCTTTCTTTCTTTCTTTCTTTCTTTCTTTCTTTCTTTCTTTCTTTCATTCTTTCTTTCTTTCATTCTTTCTTTCTTTCTTTCTTTCTCTCTTTCTTTCTTTCTTTCTTTCTTTATCTCTTCCTTTCTCTCTTTCCTTCTTTCTTTCTTCCTTTCTCTCTTTCTTTCTTCCTTTCTTTCTTTCTTCCTTTCCTTCTTTCTTCTTTCTTCCTTTCTTTCTTTTTTGAAGCGATAGCTTCACTCTGCTAGGTAAAGCCGGGTATCGCCGTGTGTGCAACATTACGAGCATGACTGGCACGTGGCGCCAAGAGAGCGACCCAGGAGGTAGGTTGGCCAGCTAGGTCACGTGACCTTGCAGCGCCATCACAACCTGCCCACCGGATAGTGAGCACACTGGCCACCGTGGTAGGTGACCATCACATTAATGATTGGTCCTTCGGGAAGAGGAACTGGCCACACAAAGCACACCGCTGTAAGCGCCTGCCATCGCAGGGCTGTGGCGCATCGCTTAACCGCTGCACCACTGCGCTAGGACTCCCAGGGATCTATGAATGTATAAAATAGAGAATGACCTTCTGCATATATGGGAATTACCCCAATACACTATCGCGTCATACCCTTGAGGCGGAGCTTAAGCGTCCCCTCCTTCTTTTTTTTTTTTTTTGAGAAGTTTCGAGAAGGGCTTCAAACGAAAGAGAAGTATAGCACTTCTAAATGAAGGCGACAAAGTCAATACAGAGCTTTGTTACGCAGTGAATAAGTAAATATTATGAAGGACAGAGCGAGAGCCTTGACAAGAGGATGTGGCTTCTTGTCAGAGAGGCACTCCCATCCTAAACCCCATCGGAGAAGCCAAACAGCTGTCAAAGTCCCTTTCCGAAACGTTGACACCTCCGCTAAAAGAGGTGCTGTCAAGAGCCTTGTTAGACAAGTGGCCGCGCGCGCCACCTTCTGGTCTCGCCCATCCCGTAACGCCTGCCTGTTCTTCGGTGAACACTTGGGGGAACAATTGCTTCTCTTTTCGCGCCCCGCTTTCATATGCGAGGCGTGATAGGGCGTGAGAAAAAAAAGTGGCGAGGCGAGAGCGGGTCTGGTTGCGAGCCGAGCAAGTGTGACGCAAAACCAGGCGTCGGCGGGTCTGTACGACACGCACGACAGCAGCAGGCTCCTGCGGCAGCCTAGTGTCGAGGTAGGTCTAGCGGCCAAGGTCACACATCTCCATTGGTAAACAAGAGGCCAGCTCCCCCTAACCGCTGCCCCTTTCCCCCCCTCTCTCAGTCTTTCGCTCTCTCGCATCCCAAGTTCACTGGCTTGCGATCATGATGCATGGTTCGCGTCACGTGGTTCACGAATCATGGTGAGCTTTGGACAGTTGCCGTAACAGTGCACAGAGCGGCATGCTCTAGGCAGCTCCGCGAAAAATAGAGCACAGCACATGCTCTACAGCAGGATACAACTTAAAAAAAAAGAAAGAAAACAGCAGTTGCTAACACTAGGCCGCGGTCCGCGGCGTCCTGTATTACTCCGCTGGCCAATCGCAACTGGAAACTGAATCAGCTTTTTAATGTTTGACAATATAAAATAATCCACGTATCAAAATTCTAGAGCTCACAATTTTTTTTCTTGTGATAAGCTTCTTGTTTACGTAAGAAGAAACGTTTAAGCAGCGGACTGCTTTTTGGTCGCGGAGGAATTCTGTGCGCGGAGGCTAAATGTGGACGGAGCCTCACTGCAGACGTAAGTTTTATCCGACTATAGACTGCTCTTCATGAAAAAGATTTCACAGGATGGTGTGCTTTGCACAGTTCTCCGTAAGAAAGAGTGCACAGAACGGTATGCTTTAGACAACTCTCCATGAACAATAATTTACAGCAGAATATGCTCCAGCCTACTTTCCATAAAAACGACTGCACAGCTCTTTGCAGAGTGCAGAACATGTTATGCTCTGCGCACCTATCCACAAAAAAGCGCAGAGCATGGTGATGTTTGGACTGCACTCCAAGAAAAAGAGTGCCTTTTTGGGGCGGCATTTCACAAGGCTGAGGCCGAACCGTTCTGTAATGCTTGGAATTTCGCTATTTCTCTGCTGATTCGCTCTGAAGGCCGGGTAAGCAAATACTTGCAGTCGGTCCTGGCTTGTAACCTCAGAAGGCTTGCTGAGTCTGGGACCTTGCGGACATTAAGCACGAAATCGCTTGCAGATTTTGTCAGGTTTCTGTCCAGATGCGGCAGAGTTACGCCCAAACAAGGTCTTGTTCTGGTGATCACTTAATGGAGCAAAGAAAACGATGAATCGTTTTCTTTATTCTAGACTGGTGCTCTGTGGTTCGAGCTACAATCCCACCAACGTTTCCATGAGCCTGAAAGAGTTAGTGACGGCGCTTAGCAGTTTGAAATAACTTCTGGAAGTGATGATGGGTCTATAGTGAAGGCCCTGGTGATTTCTAACCATTCAATGCTACGCACCTGCTTTGTGTCACGGACATATATTTTTATAATTTATTTTCTTTATCCACCTCCTAAGAATGAGCATGTGTATTTGATCAGCGAACCACGAACAATCTTTCAAACGTGCCAACAGCGCAAATAATTTACATTTTTTTACTCCGGCTAATCATTCACAAGAATGCGCGAGGTGAGACTTCTAGCAATCGATAGCACCTCGTCTACACTGCCCACTGTGATCTCTAATTTTAATGTATGACACCTTTAATTTACCTTTATTTCACCAGGTGTTTTCTTAAACGCTTCACGTCCATTTGAACGAGTTACCGTTGCGCCTCAAGCTAAGCTGCTTGCTAAAATTTTATTCCGTATAGCGGCAAGGTTAACTGCGATACCAGGTGAATGTTTCCAGACAACACCCCTCCGGCTTCACACGTTGTAAGGTTCATTCCTCTCGTACTAAAGCGTACAAAATATGAAAGACTATTTCGAGTCATTCAGGCAAGTATGTATGGCGCCGACCACAAATCATCTTCTTTCGTGACGAAGTTGAAAGCCCCCGAATCGGGTACGCATGCATTGCATAAGAACACGTCCAGAAACACGTGGTCACTCCCCCTTCTAAAAATAATAAAAAAAAAATAAAACAGGTGAAAACTGTAGAGGAAGTTTATAGAACTCAACAATTTAAAACTTTGTAGCGTACAACTTTAAGCCGTGCGGTGTTCCTGATGCTCAAGATGCAATTTCGCATATGACAGTGCCGAAATGCATTGCGAAAGCTGGGGATCTTCTATCAGACTGCTCAACGCGTCCTACTGTCTGTCTGATGCGAGACAAGTATCTAATTTTTCAGCATGTTGTCGCACAGACCAGTGATACAGTGTAGCCAGAATGTGTCACCCAGAAGAGCTTACCTTATATGCTCGTTCTTTTTGTGTGGTTTCCTGTACCGTGAGAGGCAATTCTGGTGAACTACAGAACTGGGGAGCCGATCAAGGGAGTATAGACTGCTACACTCAACTTCGGATTACATTTGCGGTAAAAGAGAGGGAGGCGGCTCTCGATGCACAAATTTGAACAGGGGTACAAAAGGCGGCCCCACAGCGCTGATCCCTGTTTCGACAAGAGGATTTGCCTTCAAGAGAACTTACCTCCATCAGGGACAAACGAGGGATGTTTATCGCAGAAGACATGCAGGAATAAAGAGGACAAACAAATAAAGAAAACACCTTTAATGAAACATCCAGTCTAGTGTAGTGGAGCCCGGATGTCCTTGGGTGTTTAATCCGAGCTTCAAGCTCGGATTTGGAACAGGGACTGGGTAAGTACAGTTTGAATTTGGGGGCCATTCCAGAAAGTATAAATGTTAACAATGTACTCCCAGATTAGTTGTGGCAGGGGTGACAGCGGTTATCTTTCATGTATTGTTTAAGATGATATATTATAACATTCCGGACCATTTATTTATCCATCAAATACCCAGACCAACTGCTTAAGTGGAATGGTTTGGTTTATTGTTTTATTAGGGTTTAACGTCCCAAAGCGACTCATGCTATGAGGGACGCCGTAGTGAAGGGCTCCGGAAATTTCGACCACCTGGGGTTCTTTAACGTGCACTGACATCGCACAGTACACGGGCCTCTAAAATTTCGCCTCCATCGAAATTCGGCCGCCGCGGCCGGATCAAACCCGCGTCTTTCAGGTCAGCACCCGAGCGCCGTAACCACTGAGCCACCGCGGCGAGTCTTAAGTGGTGTGGTAAGGCATGACATGGTATGGTATGGTAAATAAGCTATGAGCGACGCCGTAGTGTCAGGCTCCGGATTAATTTCGAACGCCTAGAGTTCTTGAAGGCCGCTTGACACGGCGCAGCAAACGAGCGTGTTTACATTTCGTCTCCACTAAAACGCGGCCGTGGTGCATATTGTGTTCGGTGAGGCAGGAGTGAGTTTGTGAGCGCCCCGCCAGCACGTGTTTGCTTTGTGCGAGAGGGAAGGACCCCAAGGCGGTTCTAGCAAGAACCCATTTCCTTCGAAGTAATCGGATAAAGATCACGTAAGTTCCAGCAAACGGTTCAGACGAAGTTGGCGACGCACAGATAATGGTAAACGCGTAAGCCAGACAAGGCGCAAAATAGAGCACACGCCGCAGCACTTGCATTGCGTTTTATCTTTCTGCGCCTTGTCTACTTCGCGCTGCTCCTATTAACTACGCTGTCAGGTTACCGACTCGCCCAACTTTCAGTCCACATTGCAGTCAGCGAATCCGGAGCGGAGGGCCGCGGCCGCGGACAAGCGACGTCGTCGCTCGAGAGCCGGAAGCGATTGTGGCAGCGTCTGGGGCAGCTTCCGCCCAGCCCTCCCGCGCGCGCCGGCGGCGTCGTGACTGACCCGCCAGCCTTGCGTCCGCACTGTCGGCGCTGCAGGCAGGGCTAGCTCTTTCTCCGCGATCTCCAAAGGCCCCGGGAGTAGAGCGACTTCTCGCTCACCGAGAGTTTCCACGTAAATGAGGTCTGCCGGGGAGAAACTGGTCGCTCGCGGAGAGGCGGGAGCATTGCCTTCGACAAGCCTGTCGGAAGAGAGTGCATGCAGCGTGCTTGGCATCAGAATAAGGGCGCCACTTTGGTTTAGCTGGGCACGAATGAGACTCATCAAGCGCCCATTCTTCACGCGGAATGACAGGCTCGGTTCGTCTGGAACACCGGCACTGCAGAGAGAGACTGACGGGGTACAGAGAGAGAAAGTTGATGCGTCTCGTACTGTACGCCTTCCAGATACAGGTACAGACGCGATGGAGCTGTGGAAATGAAACGAGGCGACGTTAGAAAAAGCGGGTCACTCAGATGAAGTGAAAGGAGACGGACCCGCAAAGAATGAGCAAAGACGGTGTTTTGTGTGCACCTCTCGAGCCAGGTTATCTACCTTTGCAAGTCAGCTGAACGTTCTGCTCACCATCAGAAACCTCGCTTGCCACCAGTAGCCGTCCGCCTAGAATATCTTGCCGTTGATGCGGAGTCTTGTGATCATCGCGAAGCAAGGGCCCAGTACGACTTCACCGACGAAAAAGCTGCGTGTTTGCACGTTTCACGTGTCAGTTACTGTACGCCAGTTACTATACGCTAGATAGCTATCCGCGCGGAGCGGTGTCACGAGCGACGCAAGGTCACGGCAAAAGGTGTCACGAGGCGCACGCGTTGTTAGCGAGAGCGTGGAAAACGTGAACAGCTCTAAAACGTGACGAGGGCCACCTTATACACTTTACGAGGACATGAGCGCGGGGGCACTTCAAGGCTATCGACGCGACCAGGATTCCAGCGGCGCTTACTACACGCCCCGCTCACAAAAAAAATGAATAAAAAAGAAAGAAGAAACGACCGGTACACATCTTTGTTTTTCCGCGTTCTCTGCGCCAAGAGTCGTCGGGCGTCGTGTTTCAGCGAGCTGCTCGCAGTTCCGCAAAGTTGCGCACGGCCGCTCTCGCAACGGCGCGCAACTTGACGGGGACGAGGGCATCGGCATTTGTCGCCGTCGGCGGCAGGCGAAACGGGAAGCGAGCGGTAGTCCTCCGTTCGCCGAGCAAAAGATGAAAGGAAGGCGAAGCTTCTGGGTCGGCCGTACCTGCGGTATATCGCGGCCACACGATTTCTCTTTTTAGCCGAAGGCGGCCACCTACGGGCCGGACGGCGCCGCTGTTATATAACGGCCGAGAAAGAGAATGAGAAGGGACAGGGGGTTGGGTGAGGGAGGGAGGGAAGGCGGCCAAATTTCTGCCCCGAGGCAGCAGGGACGAGCCCGTTGCGGAGCCACCGCAGCCGCCGTCGAAGGCGCGCGGGGCTCTCTGTGTTTGGCGGCCAGTGGGGAGAGCTTCGGAAAACTGGCGTGGCGACCAGCCGGTAGGGCCCCCTGCGAGGGCGTACGCCGGGTTGGCCTGGATGACCCGCACCACAACCACGGAGGCGGCGGCGCGGCGACGGAGAGAAAGAATGCGCGAAAGAACGGAGGCGCGGCCGGGAAAGAGGCGGCGGCTTCGCGAAGGTGATAATCCGTTTCCGCTTCCGCTTATGTAACTACACACACGGCGACGTAGATGACGGGTGTCAAATGAAGTAAGTACGTTCCCGGAGTGATTATTGAATGGGCGGATGCAGCGCAGACTACGTGCCTGCACCGTTCCCGGGACGGTGGAGGACAAAACAAAGCACCTTGATCTGCGAACCTGTTGCAACACACCTGGCTCATCTCATCCCATTCATTCGCCGATCGTTAGGCGAAGTTGCACATGATGCGAAAGTGAGTGGCAGCGAGGATCTCCCCGTGCGCGGATCTTCTTCGCTGCGCTTTCTGGAGAAAAGTGGGCAAATAAATTGATACAAGCTGTTTCGTTTGTAAAGAGAACCGTCGATTTATTTATAATAATAAAATAATAATAATAATAATAATAGCTCAATAAAATGGCGGTGGTTGCTTCCAAGCAGAAAGTCTCTATGTACAGGTAGTGGAGGGGAGTATTTACAGGGGACGGACGCTGAAGCTGCGACGGCGGTCAGCGTGACTTGACGGCTGCTTCCGGGCGTACCGCGGTCCTCCGGTACGTCTTGACGTAGAAGTTGAAGAAGAGCACGAAGAAGAGCACTGCCTCGGCGATGGTCAGGTAGCCGAAGTAGGGCGGGAAGCCGCAGTCGTAGAAGACGGGCACAGCGCCGTGGAACATGAGCAGCACGAACTGGCTCATCTGCAGCTGAGTCAGGTAGCGCTTCCACCACAGGTATGGCCTGAGCCTGGGGCCCAGGGCGGCGAGCGCGTAGTACGTGTACATGATGCAGTGGATGAAGCAGTTGAGGAATGGGAAGAAGGCGTTCTGGCCCGTGGCGCCGAAGTTGACGCCCAGCCACACGGACCAGGCGACCAGCGAGTGGTGGATGACGTGCAGAGCCGAGATGTGGTTGTTCTTCTTCGTGAGCACGAAGAACACGGTGTCCATGAGCTCGCTCAGCTTGAGCAGCATGTACCACCAGCCGAGTGTGATGAGCAGCATCGACTTGGGCTCGGTTGTCAGGTTGACGGGCTCGCAGAACCACGAGTAGTCGCCGAACAGGTACGTCAGCCGGCCGCCGTAGAAGAAGAAGAACGCGTTGGCGAGCACATGGCCGATGTTGTAGATGAGGATGATGTTGCGCAGGTTGAACGCCTTGCGGTCTCGCATCCACGCGGGTCCCCACACCTTGACGAAGTAGACGTATCCAATGAGGATGGAGATGACGGGCAGCGGGCTGCCCATGAGGGGCCACTTTGCCACTCGCGGGTCGGTGTTGGAGAGTACGCCATGGTAGGCCCAGCTCAGCTGGTCGACCACCGGTATTCCCATGGCTGCACGGAGAGCGCTCACACACACACCACTGCACCGAAAGGTCGCTGCTTGCGGCTGTTGACGGCCGCTGGACGCACCGGCGCTTTTCTAGGCTCCGTCCGGCCGCCCAGCCAATGGCCACGAGGTCGCCTCTGACGTCAGCCCCGAGGACGTTTCGGCTCGGCTGCGTCACGGAGTCCTCTCTCGCCTCCGCGCGCGCTTTCCTCCTTTTGATGTCGGCGGCGAATTGCCCCCTCCTTTCCTGTCCTCCCCGCCGCCGCTGCTGCAGCTACCGGCTTGCTCGCATCCGCGCCAAGCCGCATCACATTCACTCCGGAACGTCGGGCCGGCTTGTACTCCGGTCCGTCACTATTAACGCGCCGTCGGCCGTCGGCGGGCTCTCTTGCGGAGTCTGTGCGGGCAACGAGCCTCGGGACGCAGTGAGTACGCACAGCGAGGGCAGGTGTAGTTGGCCTATGGACAAGTGCAGCAGTGTCGGAAACAGCTCTGTGTGTCAGCTAGGAGTCTCTAGACCCGCGAATATAACACGCGTCCCGAGCACGCACAAATCGTCTACTTATAGCACGCGCAGCTCCGAGGAATCTCACAGGTAGAAAACAGTACACTTCATTAGTGAGCTCGTTTTAATACTTCACATGCTATCGCAGTTAAGAGTCCGTACTGGTAGCTTCACTGCAAGACACGTCGCGCGGGCAGTTGTACGTGTTTCGCGATCTTCATCATGCGCTCGAGCTCGCACAGGCTGCTAAGCGTCATTCCGTGGTCGCCTCGCACCATAGAGAACGAAAAGCGAATAGGCGAAGGTTGCTCAAGCAGGAGAGCATTTCGGTCTCTTTCTTTTACTTTCATTTCTACCTCACTCTCCTCAAGTGCCCCTGCACAATGTCAGCCTTTCTGTGACACTGCTTTTCACTTGTTCTTTGGCTTTCTATTCCCTGCAAATGTCTGTCACTCGTCTCTGCGCCTTAAATTATCTTCGTAAGATGCGCTGGAGGTAGTTCTCCGAGCATCATTTGGCGACGCCTGGGTCCTATAATTTTCCTTCGGTATTGTGACGAACGTTACTAAGAAGAAATGAAATGTATCGAAAGCATCCCGCCCGAACTTGCAGCGAGCAAAACTTCGTAAACGGGGCTTGGCGCGTTAATAAGACGGCGGCTGCCCTGGCAGTTCGCGTTTTCCATCTTTGCTGGGCATGCGTCACTTCACTAGCTGCAGAAGTTCGACTACTCGTTTGTTTCGGCTCTGAGTTTGGGAAGAGACGAGTCTGGTACCTTGCGGCAAATAAACGAAGTTCGTCGCATACAAGCGCGCACTGTTGCTCTTGCTGACGAGGGGAAGGCGAGTTTACCGGAGTGCACGAGCGATATATGAAGGAGGCCGCCAACAAACGCCGAGCAAACCAGATTGTCCGATGATTACGTCTTGCTTGCGCTCGCAGCTCCTCTTAGCGACCCTTATTTCTTCGACCTCCAACAGCTGCCAGATCTGATTCCAACTTCGGTAGCAGCATTTTCGAGTGAATGCGGTTTGCTGTACGGTTACGTCTACTTATACCAATCACTGTCCTTGGTCGTACATCAGACCTTCAACTGGCCTTCTCCTAAGTTATACGCCATGCTACATACTGACCAACTGTTGTCCCATTAAGCCAAGTATCGGTTACGGTTGATGGCGTGGACATATCCTCGCATTGCTTGAACTTTTCATTGTTTGAAAAAATAGCAGAGAAACCTGATAACAACAGGAGAGTTTTACGCGACACAATTGCAGGAAAGCGGCTGCAATCCGCTTTTCGGGATTGCCAGAATGTAGCCCATAGCTCACCGACAGGGGCTAGGCTCTAGAGAGAAGGAGAAGGCAGGGATACTTTCTTCTCGTCAACGAAACACAGTTTATTGGGGCCACAAATAAAGAAAGTTGCTACCGCGTTTCCATTAGACGTTATCAGTTAGCCAGGAACTCGCCCTCCGGGTAAGCCGGTTAAAATACGAGGGCAGCTCCGTGTCAGGCGCAAACAAAAACGGAGCAGGCGCAACTAGTTGCGCGACGTTACGTCAGCGAACGTGTATAACAAACGTATCGTGCCGCACCCGTACCGAGAGAACCAGACTGGGCACGGAATTCCGCTTAAGGAGCGAACGGCCTCTGGGCTTCGGATTAGTATCGCCGGGTTAACGGGCGCCGTTCAAGGTGACGCGATCGGAGCGCGGATGGAAGCCAGCGTTCGACGAAGACGACGACCTTGGCGCTACGGCGGGCGAGCGCGAGCTAAGTCGACTTTTCCCCGGCTTCCGGCGCGGAGGGTATTCGTGCGTATTTCTTTTTTTGCCCCTCCGTGTGGAGGTCTCTAGAGATCCTTATTACTGTAATCTCGCGCCGAAAACCTTCGGCGTCAAGAGCTCGGAGAGCCTCTCTATACTGGAGTCCGTGGCCTGGATATTCAATGTAGGCGCGCGTTCGCTTTTACCACAACACCGCGAAACGGGTCATTACACGCCTCGGGTGATCGGTGTGTATTCTCGGGACTGGCTGTACGGGATCACCGTCGGCACAAAGCTCCTCTTTTTCGTTAAACACCGGGTATTTGGTCCTTAACCTGCCGGACTCCAGCGCAGCGACAGGGTAGTGCCGATTCCATAGCACCAGTTACGGTAGCAAAAGCAGCGAGCTGGCCATTGGCGTGAAGGAACTCTCTTTACGACAGGCTTCGTCCATCGAGACAATTGACCGAATCTCCTGCAATATTTCGGTTGAAATTGAACGCCTTGACGAAGGACTGGCTACTGTCTTGGCTGTCGTACTAGAGTCAGTGCGCGTCGTAAGATGTATCGTCGCACGTTTTGTTAAAGGTAGCATACGCACGTTTCATTACTTGTTCTAGGGAAGGCTCCTAACGCAATGCCATTGCGCGAACGCGTCTGGTGAAACAAAAAAAATGCAGTTTTGAGCATGGTAGCCGGTATTTTAACCAAGCGGTCGAGGTCTTGCTAACGGTTGAGTTCTATAGGTGTCACCTGGACTCCGAAAAGACGCGAGTGATGTTCAGGTTGTTTTGTCTCTCGGGAAGCAGTTGACGCCACTTACGACGAAGGACTGCCGTTTGACCGCATATATTTTCATAACGACAAAATATATGCAGTATAATAAAAATATTTTCAACGCGAGGGCAGTATTACCACTGAACATATCGACTGGGAAAGCTCGGGTCAGCCATGTCTGAGCGGGACGTCAGTTCAGCAGGGAGCGTCAGCTCTCGCCGGACACCCGCCCGTACCTTGGCATGCTAATCCTCGTCACGCTGGGGCCTGGGTCAGAACAGCGCGGACCATCTTTCGCTGTCAGTGGGGTTAGAGGCGTACGCGGGGGGGGGGGGGGGGGTAAGCGTCTCTGGACAAAAGCATTTTTGGCTAACTGCACTCCGGCGGCGGGGGCAACGCCCGGCTCCCCACGCTTTCTCCGAACCACAAGGACGGGGTGACAGCGTACGACTCCTGCTGGCCCTTAACGACGCGCTTGCCCGGAGAACTAGGCATCCTGAAATTCAACTTGACTACACTTTTGGCATGTTCTGTTTTCTTGTTTACTTCATTGCCATTGTGCTATGAGAAAGGTTAAAAACTGCGCCTCTCGCCTTTCTCGGTCGGGAAAGTGTTTTCTATTCCATTGCCTCTATGTTGCTTGCGTTGGTCGTTTGTATCCCCGCTACTTTTGCTACTTGCATATCTAGAGCGAGCTCTTCCCATACGAAGCCATATACAGGAAGGAAACTGAGAGCAACACCGTCACCTTCTAATCCACTCTTTTTTTCTTTTCTCACTCGAGACGCCACTCCGCTGGCAATGGCGAGGCGCGGATAATGTTTCGCGTTTCGCTCGTTCTCGGACTGCGTGTTTTTCCGTGTTTTCTTCGCTCGTAGTCGTTATCTTGATACGCGGTGCATGACGTCAATTAAACTTCATCCGCCGTCTGCCCTGCGTGCATGCTCGAAAAACCTAACTCGGTTGCCACTTTTCCCCGCCATTTAAGATTTTCTCTTTCGCAACAAAAAAAGGAGAAAGTGTAGCCGTACATGTAATTTGCTCGTCCTGTTCCTCTTCTCATTTTATGTCCTTGCGATAGCTGATTCTCTTTTTCCCCCAATCATTATATTCTGCTGCATTAATTTTCCCTCGTTTGTATTCAGTACAGCCTGTGCAAAACAAACGCATTTATTCGCTCACAGTTTTCAACATAGACGAATAAATGAATATTAAAAGTCAACTCCTCGTCTTGGTCCATTATCTTCTGGCCTAGATATATGTGATGTCACTTTTGAGCGGGAGCCAAATTGAGACAGTGCGTCCCACTCGAAGGCGTCCCCTGATTTAATCATGTCATTTTGCCCGAAAATAGGAACAACCCGCTAAAGTCTGAATATCAATCGCTTTAATGAAAGGAATGAAAGCTATGGCGACACTGTGGAAATGAAGTCGGCGGCTGAGATAGCACGTAACACTGGCGTGCGACTGTGTGTTGCAATGTAGCAGGAAGGCGTTTGGAGTAAGCGTACTTCTCCAAGCAAGTGCATGCATTTGGCACGTATCGACACGGCGTAGGAGGGCGTGGTTTGTTTACGTCATACGCATTAAATACGCAATTACGAACGGAATAGCGTCCATGGCGCAAATGAACCGCGCATCATTGCATAATTCGCCAGAGAATACAGGCCGCACATTCTACATGGTGCCGCCGTCTCAGGATCTAAGCATATAGGCATATATGGTCTAGACATTTAGGCATATAGGATCTAAGCATATATGCGCATAAGATCTAGACAAAGGGGTCCGGACGCGCGGAGTGGGGAACCCTGAATGTAATCGAGCAAACGAACCTGAGTGATTATACGATGGTAACAAAACGGGTTATCCGATTCTTTTTCATGTCGACGTGATGATAATGTTGGGAAGATGTTGGACTGCGTGCGTTTGCGTCTACACATGATTTCGATATGAAGCGGGTGCACATAAACTGTATTTGTTTAAAGCGTATCTGAAAGTGAATTCATCAAATGCATTTAAAACGTTTTAATTAATTTGTAAAGCGGGAGTTTATTTGTGAGAGCGTGTACATGCAAGGGTTACTAAAGCGAATTAGCGTTCTTATACTCAGTATCGTTGTTTTATTATAGCCGTATATAGTGTTGTGAAAACTAGAGCAGACCCCAGCGAGCAAGCAGGCCGAATTTGTAAAGCATTTCGAATAACAGAACGGCTGCTGTGATTAATCAACACAGGGGCTTCACCGTATCGTTCTCTGTCGTGATCTACCATTGCATATGGGCCACGGCTAAAAGGAAACGTTGTTAAGGACAAACAACTTCGTGATTTAGCTCCACTGGTCAGATGACACCGCCTCTACCATTTACACATCTTTAGGGAGACCGCGAAGCGACCGAATAGCGCACATTTCTGAAGGTCACATCGGTACTTGCGGACTAAGTATTTGCGAAGCCAGAGCTTTCACAACTCTTCCTCTTTAGCTTAGCAGACGAAACTATCCTCTATGTACAAGCAGCAAAGAGTCTTAACAAGCTTGAAGTCTTCCAAAACTCATCCCAGACTTTTGCTTGTGCAGTAGCAATACCACCGTCCGGGGACTTTTCGAAGCTACCCACATTTGCATTCCTTGTATGGCTGTAAAATGCAGCGGTAGATACCGTAACGGTTTTTACACTGTCTGTTACGCCGGTGGAGCGCACTTAGTATAATTTAAGCATCAAAGAACGTTAATTAGGCCAGAAAATATTGAAGCAAAGAATAGCACCTTGACTGCCCAGAAACTGAATATGCACCAAAAAGAACTCTTTCTAGGTAGCAGTGCAAGGAATCTGCTGCGGAAAAGCCCGCCAACTCGAAAACAAGATCGATCCTCTGTTTTGATCTAAATTGATGACTGTTTAAAGCAGCTGCAGGTTACGCAAATAGGGATATTCCAAAGCCAGCATTCCTACAACTAGCTTCCTGATTCCCATACCACTTAGCAACCGGCAAACAGCCAGGCTATTGCGCATCACTTCTGCACGTAATTCGCAAGGACTGCCAGGGCGGAAAACACTTGTCTGCAAATTATACTTATCTGCATTTTGTAAGCTGAATGAATAAACATTGCGTGTATGAGTAGCGGCCGCTCCATTTTTCCAGAGAAGTTGTTTAGCAAGGATGGCGCTAATGGCATTACTGCTGAAAAAAAAAAAAATGCACTTATCAAATTGCTTTCTTCTGCAATGAGTCGAATGCGTATTTGTCTTCCCGGGCCGGCAATGGAACACGCCCAATAATTTCAAGGTGGTATCAGAGTAAACTGACCCGAGCTCTTTATCTGTAATGATGTAGCGAAATTCGCCGCTACTGAAATACCTAAAAATTTAGGGGAGACATTGAAGTGCCTGACCCTATACAAAATGAGGCGGTGCAGAGTCATCATCACCATCATCAGCCTGACTACGCCCACTGCAGGGCAAAGGCCTCTCCCCTGTCTTTCCAATTAACCCTGTCCTTCGCCGGCCGCGGCCACTATATTCCCGCAAATTTCTTAATCTCATCCGCCCACCTAATTTTCTGCCACCCCCTGCTACGCTTGCCTTCTCTTGGAATCCACTCCGTTACCCTTAAGGAGCAGCGGTTATCTTCCCTTCGCATTACATGCCCTGCCCAAGCCCACTTCTTCCTCTTGATTTCAACTAGGATATCATTAACGCGCGTTTGTTCTATCACCCACGCCGCCTGTTTCCGATATCTTTACGTTACACCCATGATTTTTCTTTCCATAGCTCGCTGCGTTGTCCTTAATTTAAGCTGAATCCTCTTTGTTAGCCTCCACGTTTCTGCCCCATAGGTGAGTACCGGTAAAAGGGTAAAAAAGGGTAAAAGGGTAGAAATAGTAGTACGCAGAATAAATAGAATAAGAAAAAATACACTGCGCTTCTTGCACTGTTACGCCGCGCAGCTTTGTAGAACTTGTACTTTGTAGTCCTCCCTCCATAGCACTTCCCTGTAACCCTTAATGCTCTGCTTAAGCTCCGTCTTTAAGTGTATGGCGCCATAGAATTGATGGGTCCCGGCAGCGGCACCTCTTGTCTACGCAGACACGGACTTTGTTTCCATATGATGTGAAAGCCACGTGACATACGAAGATGCCTCGTGCTTGGTTGCTTAGGAGTGCCGTATTATGCGTCGGGCAGATTTGCCACGGTTTTCCTAATGCTGTGCACAGAGGGCAAAACGCTTGCCTAGAACACGTTCTGGGTGTGTTTCGGGTTGCTTAGGAGTGCCGTATTGTGCATCCTGTTGATTTGCCACTGTTTTCCTAATGGTACGTACAGAGGGCAAAACGCTTGCCAAGAACACGTTATGGGTGTGTTTCGGGCTGAATGCGTGATATCTAGCGACAATATTTAGTTTAAAATGGTCTGGATGTATGCATGTGCAGTTAAACTCGTAGGATTTTATCGTCATTTTTTGCCTTCCTGGTCTCAGCGGTTTTGGCAGTCGCGGAACACACAGTTCGGTCGTTCTAGACACGTGTTTTGCCCTCTGTACATTTAGTTCATGTATATAGAACATTGGATCACGAATAGATATATGCTGAAGAAAAAAAAAACGCCTGCGTGGCTCATTGGTAGCGTGTCTGAGTCGCAACATGAAAATCAGGGGTTAGATTCCGCACTAATTACCCCAGTTTTGTTTATAGCGCAGTTCAATTCACTTTATATACTTACATGCCCTAATGACATTTGAGTCATGTTGCGACCTTCTAATCAACAGTTCTTTGAGTTTTAATCACTGTTCAAATCCGCCGCTTCACGTGTGCCGGGACCACTTTTTCGACCAATCCTAATGTTTAGCTCACAATTAAACCTAGATTTTCTGCCGTACTAGCACCCTCAAGGCTATCGCTTCAAAAATAGTTCTTTCACGCCTAGGCTTGTGCCAAGCCTGTCTGTGTCATCTCCGCGAAGGCGGCTCCAGAAAAAATGAGGTGCGGGGCACCTTGAACTTTTCGCTGTCTTGAGGTGCGTCTGTGGAGTGACGACTACACCTCGAACTCTGAAATGCTACGAGATGCGCGTGTCAGGTGCTGCCTACTTTGACCTCTGGAAGGAAACAGCGGCTTTATATGACGGGCGTGCCATTCGTCGGGGGCGACGACTCGACCTGGTATTCCGATTTGAGGAGGGCGACGACACGCGGGGGACGATTACGACGTGCGATGCGCACCGACGCAAACAGAGCTTCGCTAATGAGCACACCGTGTACACAAGTCACTCGCAAAGCAAGAATCAAGACCCCCGCCTCGAAACAACTCAACACACGAAGGAACTGACCTTGTCGCCTTGTGTCGCTCTTTGTTCGCTATTGCTCGAGTGTTGCATCACAGGCGCTTGTTTTCCGCGTACCTTTTTTTCGTTTCGAGGCATGAAATGCTGGTGCAAGCGGACTCCCGTTGGGGTCTTGACCTGGCTGTCACTGGGACCCGTTTTAAAACTGCCCGTGTCGAAGCTCGAGATTTGAAGCGCCTTAACTAGGTCATAGAAACACGGACTCAAGGTAGCAAGAGACTTACAACGCGTGTGACTGCTTCTATATAGTGCCCGTGTATATTTGTTCTGTTAGGGTGTCTTAAATGCCCACCAACAGCTAGCCCAACTAAATGCTTTAGATTGACGAAGATCGCAGGGGATTAGAGTTAAGAATACCACCATCACTTGCGAAGCAAATGTAGCAATTCGTAACCATGTCGAATTCGAAAGTTCAGCTTAGCTCAGCTTAGCTTAGCTCAGCTTAAAGCGCATGAGCGTAAGTATGCGCTCGGAGGAGATATTAATGCGGCAGGAAGTAAACGCAACAAATATCCAAGGTCAGAGGCGATCAAATGACTCCATCAGTGTGGATGATAGTCATGATGACAGAGGACGCAACCGCATGTTAATGCCCTGATGTGATTTCAAAACATTGAATTCCTAATATTACACACGACTACAGTATAGGCTAGGCTGTTATTTTTAAATGCTGAGATCTTATGAGTCTCACCCGTAGAACTGTTCTGATGGCCCGGAGGTGGCTTAGAACGCAATGTTCATACACGCTGAAAGGACGGGACAAGAACAACAGCACTAAGAATAATACGGGCAAGGGCATGAAGGCAGAAGTCGACACAGTCTAGATAAAATATATGGGCTTCTCCGGGAGCTCCCGTTCAAATGCAAGATAAGCAGTCACGTCACCCTTTCTCTGTCCCTTTCAAGCTGTGTCATTTTCGGTCGGCACGATCATTCCATGCCTCCGCGGAGTAAGCTTACCATACATAAGAATGCGACGCGGACAGGGGGCCTGCTAGGAATTAGATCATGGCACCCTATAGTTTCCCTCATATGCAAAACTTCTAAGCATCTAAATTCTCTTTGCACATGTCACATCCAGTATTTTTTCTGCATCAATGAAAAAATGCATCCCAAAGAATTCCTCACCTTATAAAGGTCGATTTATTTCTGATTTATTCAACATACCCATAAAGGCCCTCCTTCGAGGATATTGCATGGGGGGGGGGGGGGGGGGGTCAGTGTAAAAAAAAAACGTATAAAGAACATCATTAACAGGCAAAGGAACAATAAACAGGCTAGGTATAACACAGAAAAATAGTTAAGCACCAGAGAGTAAATAAAGAAGCAGGCGATAGAAAACAATATAATACAAATTGCAGGTTTAAAGAAAGCGACAAGGCATAACGGAAATGCAAACTGCCACAGTGGCCCCCGTTAAGCTTAGAGCTTGACGGGTGCCGTAATGCTCCACTATGCAGCTGAAATGCAAAGCACGTGACCTTAAGGCTTTTAGCTAAGGCTACACATACTCGAACGCGGTGCGGCTACTCCGCTCTGTACGAGGAAGAAATGGCGCCGAGGTGGTAAAGACGCCGCTTGCGCCGCAAGTCAGCAAACGTTGGAGGCATCGTGGACGTAACGAAAGCTAATGCATTCGAGTTAATGAACGATTAAGTAACGCGCATTATTATTCTCTTAACGCTGCAGGTATCTGAGTGATGCATGATTAAAAGTCCAAGCACATCTCAGTGCGTAATTCAAGTTACGAGTGTTAACACTGAATTCTTAGTTACCCCTCAGAGGCGACAGCATACACGTTGCAAGAGAGGCGAAAAATGGGCTCAGTGGCAAGGGCTGACTGTGATGTGTTGAGCTGGTGCAAGAAAGAAAGAAAGAAAGAGAGACATGGTACCAGACAAAGACGGCGCATAAAAAGGGTAGTGCTACAACACGAAATGTAATGGCAATTTCACTAATTAGCGTACCGCGTGCTGTAAATGCGGCGTACACGTGCTCTCGTTCACCTTTGCGACATCCGACCGCGCGTCTCCTCAAATAAGAGCCCAGTCTTGCTTTTTTTATAGTGCGTCACGCCAGTGCAACCTCTTCCCTCGTTCTCGCTTCTCGAGGACCGTACTTAAATATTAAAGGAAGCAAAACGCTGCAGGAGAGGTCGGGGGAGGGGGGGGGGGGAGAAGGGGCTGCGGATGTTGGCGGCGAAGATCTAGAGCAGAGCGGCGGGCGCGTACGCAGCGCTCATTCGTGCAAAGAAAGACGACGACACCGCATCTTGGTGGCCCATTTTGCATCCACAATTGCCGCATCGCTTATACAAGACTGCCACCGCCGCCTCACGTCCAACGCTCCTTTCCCCTTATCTCCCCTTTCATTTTCGACGAAGACGTTTTCCTCGTTGTCATTTCCTTCCCCTTCGCCAGCTCTAAACTTGCTTCTAAAGTGTCTGTGCAGGTCTGGCTTTGGAGACGTGCTCGCATGCCGCTGCTCCTCGTGCACTACTGTGTCGTCGTCTCCACGCACCTGGCACGCCGGAGGCAATGAACCGTCGTAGCTCGCCCGAGCAGTGGCCCGGGAAAGACAACCCCATGCACGGTCTTACCTACGAGTAAAGTGCACAGGGGGACGACGCTTCTGATGTAAGAAGACGAAAAGCAACAAAACAAGCAAATAAATGCAATGTAAGACGCGGAAAGGGACACAAGTGCTCAAGGAGCTGCTAACAAGTAAACTCGTTTATCCACGGCCGGTGGTGTGTATACGTTGTTTACAAAGGAAAAGTAAAATAAAACTTCCTTCCAGGAAACATTGCAGCGGTATTGCAGCCATTGTCTCAGACAGGAGTCCTCGAGCAAGTCGTCAGAGTTGGCGCAGCCTCAGCTGTAGTTTCTTTCTTTTTTTGTAAAGGCTAGGCTGACTTCATACTTTGCTTTTGTTGCTTTGTGGATTGTTGTTTTAATCGTAAGACCACGCATACAGCAATCTTGCAAGGCGACATAGACACATATACTCTATTCTCCACCACCTGCCACACATTCGCCCCTTCCCCTCTGCCCTCGCTTCGTCTTCCCTCTCATAATTTTCTTCTAGCTCTGTTTTCTCCCTGAATGTAGAGACGGAGATTTCCCTCTCTCCACCTTGCCTCCTGCCAACCGAGGCTTCACACTATAACGCCAGAAACTTTTGTTATGATCGGGGGATGTTCTGACGCTATCGCATAAAAATATTAATACAACGCAGAGCTTTGAAATCATCAATGCTAGCAAAAGCTTTGAGTATCTCGCGGTTC
This sequence comes from Amblyomma mixtum, assembly GCF_055824585.1. Classification (NCBI taxonomy): domain Eukaryota; kingdom Metazoa; phylum Arthropoda; class Arachnida; order Ixodida; family Ixodidae; genus Amblyomma; species Amblyomma mixtum. The sequence continues at coordinate 32,233,404 of NC_143013.1, read as the reverse complement.
TGCTTGGGGATACCGCTAAAGGACGGAAAAAAATATACAATGGTTTAACAGTGAAGAAAACAAAGAAATGAATTAGCACAGCGCATGCCGATTCTGCTTCAGTAAACAGGAGGTGGTCCTGGGAGTAAACAAAAGAAGACAGGCAAACTATGGGTGAAACGGGCGAAACTGGCCTCCTACGGTGTCGGGTATGAGGGGACAACACGGCACCCGGAGATTCTAGGAGGCGTTGACCCGGCCGCGGCCAAGTTGAAGGATGGTCCTCTTTGGCTCCCTCTCTCTCTCAATCCACGAGACCCTCAAGAAGAAGCGTTCCCTGCTTACTTTCCTCCTTTTCCGCCCTTTCTCTTTTGTGTTTCTTGTGTTCTTCTCTTGTAAAAAGCTTTGTGAATAAAGCCGTCTAAAAGCGGAAGCCAGTGAAAGAGCATCGTTTCTTCGAGACTCCGGCGCGTGCGACTCCGCCGCCCGAGAGAGTCTCCGCGCAGTCCTATCAGAGGCTCAGCCGTTCCCGAGCTTTAGTCTTCCAAGACGGTAAGCAGTCGCGAACATTTAATAGCAAAACATTTCAGGTGCCGAAACACGAGATATTTCGTCAGCCGTCAACGAGGACAGCATGGAACGCCTCCAGAAAGAAGCGAGCCGCACTATACGACAAGCGACCGACAAGATCATCACAGCTGCCAACATCCTCCTGCTGGAGCGAACAGTCCATAGCGATGAGCTGAAAGAGCAGTTTGACCGTCTTATCGAGAAATCAGGAGAGCATAAAACAGTTGGCAACAATATTGAGGAAATTATAGATGCGCAGGAACTCGATTCAAGATTAGTCGCCATATCTGCCTTCAGTGAGAATATCAGTGTGAGGAAATTCAAAAGAACAGATCCCTCCGAAACTAAACATCGAGTGAAGGTCGATCAACAACCACCTCGGTAAAGGGAGGCATTTCTGAGCCTAATACGCAGTCTTCAGTCTTCAGTCTACGTCAGCGTCACCGCGAGTCAGCTACCGAGTCACCTGCAGCGCACCGGAGACAATCCTAAATATTGAGAACAGGAGCTCTTTAGCGGGAGTACTTCGCGTAAGAGCCGGGGTTCAGCGCTTCCTGCATAACTGTCGGAACCCTTTCGACAAACGAGGTCGAGAAGTTAAGCTTCGAATATCGCAAATAGCAGGCTTCTCAGAGGAAATAAGCGCTTGCCAGTCTTCAATTCCGCTGGACAAGAGATCGTCCATCATTGCTTTCAACCGCTTTCTAGACGCTAATGGCTTACTCAGGGTTGGCGGTCAGACTCCAATAAAGCGCAGGTGAAGAAGAGGCAAAAAATCTAGCCGTAAGCTCGTCCGCGCACCGGTCCGCTTTTTTGCTCATCGCTCGCGAGCACAAGCGCTTGCTACATGCTTGAATTCGAGGCGCGCTATGCCATCGCCACGGGCGCTACTGGATGCTGAGAGGAGGAGAAGGTACACAAAAGTCTTTCGTTCGGACGACAAAGTTGTCATCCTGCTGCAGAGGCCGCAGTTCCCCTTCCAAATGAACACGTCACAAAGGCCAACCCCTTCCTGATCATAGTTGTTGATTTTGTGGGGCCGATACTCTAAAATGATAGAGAAACAATTCGCAAAGCGTACAGAGCCCTCTTTACGTGCCCAACAATCCGAGCAGTCCATCTCGATCTTGTCAGTGACCTGACATCAAACTCATTCCAGATGGCTTTCAGGAAGTTTGTTTCAAGACGAAGGGTATTCGATGTAATCTATTCTGATAAAGCTCTCACTTTTAAAGGGGTATCAAAGGAGACCGCAGTCATCTTTCGAGCAAGAAGGGGAACAGAGATTTAGGTACATCTCGGCGAGAACAGAATATCCTGGAGACTTATTGTGGAAAGAGCGGCATGGTGAGGCGGCTTCTGGGAGAGAACTGTCCACACCGTCAAAGCCTGCCTTCGCAAGACACTCCTAAGAAGTCTTCCTCGTACGTCCATTCGAATAGGAGAAGCCAGCGCCCCTAACACTAGCTCATTTCCTGGACTGTCGCCGGCTCTCAGCCTTTGCCATCCACACCATGCAGCCACTTCGGCGGAGTCAACAGGCGGAACACTAAAAATAAAGAAAGAAAGAAAGAAAGAAAGGAAGAAAGAAAGAAAGAAAGAAAGGAAGGAAGGAAGAGAGAAAGAAAGAAAGAAAGAAAGAAGGAAAGGAAGAAGGAAAGAAAGGAAGAAGGAAAGAAAGACAGAAAAATGAAAGAAAGGAAGAAAGAGAGAGAGAGAAATAGAGAGGAAGAACGAAAGAAACAAAGAGAGAAAGAAAGAAAGAAGGAAAGAAAGAAAGAAAGGAAGGAAGGAAGAAGGAAGGAAAGAGAGAGAGAATGAAAGAAAGAAGGAAAGAAAGAAAGAAAGAAGGAAAGGAAGGAAGAAGGAAAGAAAGAAAAATGAAAGAAAGGAAGAAAGAGAGAGAAAGAAATAGAGAGGAAGAAAGAAGGAAAGAAGGAAGGAAAGAGAGAGAGAAAGAAATAGAGAGGAAGAAAGAAGGAAAGAAGGAAGGAAAGAGAGAGAGAAAGAAACAAAGGAAGAAAGAAGGAAAGGAAGAAAGAAAGAAAGAAAGGAAGAAAGAAAAGAAAGAAAGAAAGAAAGGAAGAAAGAAAGAAAGGAAGAAAGAAAGAAAGAAAGAAAGAAAGAGAGAAAGGAAAAAAGAAAGAAAGAAAGAAAGAAAGATAGAAAGAAAGAAAGAAAGAAAGATAAAGAAGAAAGAAAGAAAGAAAGAAAGAAAGAAAGAAAGAAAGAAAGAAAGAAAGAAAGAAAGAAAGAAAGAAAGAAAGAAAGAAAGAAAGAAAGCGCCGTGTCGCCCTCGTGGATATTTTTTTGTTGGAAATGGTGGAGACGCGAGTACCTTTTAGAACTAATGTCCACGCACTTAACGAAACCTACGCGGCAGTGAAGCGCAAAAGGCGACATTGTGCGGTTCGGCGACGAATGGACACCCCGCCAGAGGAGGCCGATGGGGGAAGTCGAGGAGACCTTCGCAGGAAGGGACGGCAATGTGCGCGCCTGCAGGATTCGGAGCCCAGACAAGAGGGAGCTTCTCCGACTAGTACAGCCCCTCTTCCCTCTCGAATTGCAACGCTGGGACGTCCCACACACTGCACAATGAGCCGAAGCTCATTAGCCGCGCGTTTACATGAGTGCGACAGAAGTCGCCTCCGGTCCACTTTTTGAGGGAAAGTGATAGAACGTTGAGGAAGAGCGTAGAGGATGAGTTCCGCCTTTCCTTCTCAAAACCGGCCCTTTCCCTAGAAAAGTTGACTAGAGTCGACTTCTGTCGCATTCATGTAACCGCAGCTATTGTGACGGAGGTTGTAGAAAACACGAGGCGGTCCTGATGGGAGACAAAGGAAGACGAGTAAAGCGGACGAAACGGGATTTACGCAGCGTGGTGTCTGAGGCGACAACATGGCACCCGGGCCAATTTAGAAGGCGTTGACTCGGCCGGGTAAAGTTCAAGAGTGGTCCTCTTCGCTCTTTAAAAAAAAAAAAAACACATACCCCTCAAGACGTGCTCCCTGCTTCCTTTCCCCGTTTTCTCCTTTTCTTGTACATGTTTTTTTTTGTTTCCTGCTCTTGTACAAACCTTTATAAATTTGCATAAAAACAGCGCAACAGACGGGACCAAGAAGAGAAGGCACAAACACAGGCGCTGACTGTCAACTGAAAGAAGTTTATTGCAGCAACGGCAATATGTAGAAACGCCTATCTCGCCCACATGATAGAAAACAAGAAAACATTAAAACTAGGTGACAAGTTTCCTCGCAATCAGCCATCGAGAAATCTGATTTCTTTTCTTTTCAAGTTAATAGAAGGAGTGCTGACGCACTTCTCTCCTCGTCGATGAATGGCATGCGCTTCAAAAGCTTGCATAGTTTTTCAAACAAACTTGAAAAAACTATGCAAGCTGGTCAACCGAGTAGATACGTTGCCAAAAATGCATGGGAAGAAACATGAAAAAGCATTCGTTGTCTGCACAAAGGAAGTTGTCTACGATATTCCATTATCGTGTGCATCATCATACGTTGGACAAACTGGCACTGTTTGAATGACACTCCCAGAAAGCATAACAGAGATATTAAAGACAGCACAAGAAAAAACTTGCCTGAACACGTGACCACTTGCCAGTGCACTGCCGCTTTGGACCGGACAAAGGTTCTTAAACGCTACAAGAACCAGCTTGAACGGGAAATATTTGAAGCGTATGCCATTCATCAACGAGGAGAGAAGTGCGTCAGCACTCCTTCTATTAACTTGAAAAGAAAAGAAATCAAATTTCTCGATGGCTGATTGCGAGGAAACTCGTCACCTAGTTTTAATGTTTTCATGTTTTTTATCATGTGGGCGAGATATGGGTTTCTAAATATTGCCGTTGCTGCAATAAACTTCTTTCAGTTGACAGTCAGCGCCTCTGTTTGTGCCTTCTCTACTTGGTCCCGTCTGTTGCGCTATTTTTGTGGAAATAATGTACCAACTAGCCCGGCTTATTGCTCTCTTGGCTTTATAAATAAATCAGGTGTAAATCTGAAACCAACGAGAGAGCATCGTTTCTTCCAGGCTTCTGTGCGTACGGCCGAGTCCCGCACAGTGCTGTTAGCAAGTAAAGTGGCTGAGTCGTTTCTGTGTTGAAGTGTAAACATTTAATAAAGGCTTTTAGAATAGGGGGGCCCTATCGATTAAGGTGGTAGAGGAACAGCGAGGCGCCAGTGTGCATGGGCACTAGTACCCCGGTATTCCCCTATCCCCCTAAATGAAAGGGCCCCTCTATTAATACACCTGCTACAGTGAGCCCGCGTAGGAAGACGGCGCCATCACGAATCCTCAGGTTTTCCTAGCCATTTCATCGCTAGTGCCATTTTGTTCCTGCCCACAATCGCTAGTGACCCAGTGACTTGTTCAGCCGCCCAAGAGAGTAGCGCAGCCACATCGTAGGCCGCCTTTGCTGTTCGCGCAGCGCAAAAAGTCTCCACCACGTGACTTGGCAAGAGATGAATCGGGAAGATGTAATAATTCGCAGCTCTGCGCTACGCGAGGCCCACTGCAGTCTCTTTGCCGCGACCCTCTTTTCCTGTATGTCTTCCCCTCTACGCTGCTGCTGATGCCGCCGACGTAACTAGTATGTCATAAACAAAACCCGGAAGGTAAGCGGCGTGCTTTAGTGCTTCCTCCGTAGGGGTTAGCTTTTCATATTTGGGCAAGCGAGTGTTTTTCCTGCATTCTTGTTTGATGCGCCGTGCACCCGGTAAGTATTCTGGAGAAGTGCCATCAACTGACAGTACAGCTGTGAATTCCGCAGTCAATCACTAGTCGGAATAAATCACCATATTTCCCAAAGATTGATCTATCCATTCATTCTCTAGGTCCTTTATGATTAGCACCACCTATTTGTGACGTCACGTTTGATAGCTAGCAAGCAATGGTAGTAGTTGGCTCTTAAAGGCCCCCTGCCCACCCGCGGCCAGCAGACACTCTCTACCTCACTTTGAGCGAGCCTCCTCTCCTTCCATTCCCTCCTCGAAATTTTTCTCTCCCGCTCCTCGTCGAGTAGGCTCGGCAAGGCAAAATCACCCCTTCCTTCTCCGGTGTAAGCCGGAGGCGTGGTGTCTGTGGAGTGCGTCACAGGGCGACGTCATGGCCCCGCCTTCAATAGAATTCTTTTCTTGGTTTTTGCATTTTCTCCGCACACTGAACGATCGAGAGGCGCGATCGGCTCAACCACCTAGACTTGTTAGCGAGCGCATCCTTTCATACATCTGTTTGTCATTCCCAGTTAACGAAGCCACCTTTTCATTTTCTTTTAGGCCTCCCCACCGTTTCACGAGCGGAGGGGCGGAAGTCGGTTGTGTTCGAAACACACGGCGAAGCGCGGACCCGGCAACCGCCCGTTTGCTTTTCTCCATGCGTGTTTGTGTCTTTTCTCCGCTCCAAAGCATATGTCATTCATTGGAGTCAAGGCGTACGCAAGATGCACGAAAGATAAGCGGTATGTGTGCGGAGCGGTAAAGTGGGCGAGCGAGGGAAAGGCTCTGCTGCACTACTAATTAAAACCTTGTTTTGGGGGGCTCGCATAGAAGAAAAGAAACTGAGAAGGGAGCGCGCACGCAGAGCGTCTCGTGACGGGATCACGGCGGGGGGGGGGGGGGGGGGGGGGGGGGCGAGCCAACTCCCTCAGTTTTACTGTTTTTTTACTTTTTATGGCTAGGGTTCAAGGCTGTCGCCGCACGCTCCCTCCGCAGTTTTTTTCTTTTTTTGTTCCTTCATGCGGGTTTTTTAGGCATGAGCCAGAACAGAAGGCGCTGCGGAGAGCGTTGTGCAGACGATGCGACGCCAAGGCTACGCCCAACCTTCTCCCGTCAGTCAGAACGATGCACCAATGGAGTGCCTTTAGCGAAAGTAGCCCCCTTGACGTCAGCGGGGTGCAGAGTAGTGGGCCGGGCCCGTTTTTGAAGGAAGGAAAGAACGAACGGGCTTTGATTTGAATTTTCGCAGCTTTTCGGGGCGCGCATGGCTCTAGTATTTTGCAGAGGTTATCTTCGATACCTCATCTATGCAGTGGGCTTGTTTTTCAAAAATGTCCGGACCCTGGTCAGTGGCCCTTTAAGCGAAGGCCGGTCTGGGCAATAGCAGCGACGTAAAAGAAGAATCGATAGTGGTACCCTGCCTCAGACTGGGGAGGGGGGTTCTTTGTAAAAGAATTTGCTGCGCTAATTGACTTGAGTGTGTTGCCATTTGTTTTCTTAAATGCCCGTGACGGACGCAAAATACGTACGTCACTGTGTTGCATGCAAGTAATGTTTAACAGTCTAGCTCGGGAACAGCATTTTGAAATTGGTAGCGAGGTGCTGGAAGTCTCAAGGAAATGTGTCTAGTTAAGGCTGGTAGTAACCGCTGATCCGGATCATGAGAGGGAAATAACTAGAAGGATAATAATGGTGTGGAGCGCTTATGACAGGTTCTCTCAGATCATGAATGGCAGTTTACCACCCTCAAGAGAAAAGTGTACAACAGCTGTATCTTACCGGTACTCACTTATGGATTAGAAACGGGGAGGATAATGAAAAGGGCTCAACTTAAACTGAGGACAACGCAGTGAGCTATGGAAAGAAAAATGATAGGTGTAACGATAATAGACAGGCAAAGGGCAGAGTGTGCCAGGGAACAAACGCGTGTTAATGACATTCTATCCCTCAAGAGAAAAGTGTCCCTCAAGAGAAAACTATACAACACCTGTATCTTGCCGGTATTCACCTATGGGGCAGAGACGTGGAGGCTAACAAAGAAGGTTCAGCTTAAGGACAACGCAGCCAGCTATGGAAAGAAAAATGATAGGTGCAACGTTAAGAGTTCGGAAGCGGGCGGAGTGGGTGAGGGAACAATCGCGGGTTTAATGACATCCTAGTCGAAATCAAGAGGAAGAAATGGGCTTGGGCAGGGCATGTAATGCGAAGGCAAGATAACCGCTGGTCCTTAAGGGTAACGGAGTGGATTCCAAGAGAAGGCAAGCGTAGCAGGGGGCGGCAGAAGTTAGGTGAGCGGATGAGATTAAGAATTCTGCGGGGATAGGGCGGCCGCAGCTGGCACAGGACAGGGTTAACTGGAGAGACATGGGTGAGGCCTTTGTCCTGCAGTGGACCTATAGTCAGGCTGGTGCCGACATACCACGAAAAAACACGAGCAGTGCAACGTCGGGCGAACCGTACGCTTGAACGGGAAGGTTGATCTCTCTGCTATTGTCTTCTGCGCAGACAAAAAAGCGATGAGAAAGCGTCGAGCCCTTTTCCGCCACCCGCAGAGCTTTCCATCAAGCCGGCGCCTCGTTTTTTCGTGGCCACAGGAGCGAGGTACGCGACCTTGAGAGCACTGGTGAGCACCCGTCGCGAGAGACACCGTTTTCGGCGACTCGTCACTCAACGGGACAGGGGCTCTCCCTTTTTCTCTGTGCAAACGATGTCACCACCGGCAGAAAAAGTGGCGCAGAAATAATAAAAACAAAAGAGAAGCCGGTGTCATTTTTTCGCAGCTTGGCTGGCTGGCTGCAGCTGGCGGACAGAGAAAACGGATGGCACATCGTCCCTCTGCTCCGCCGTTGGCTCGTATTTGCGCTTCTTCTCGAAACCGTGTGTGCGCTCCTTTCCTTGCTTTTGGCGGGGTCAGCTTGTGCAAACTCTCGTGACACGCACACGCGAGCTCGTACCCGCCGTGTACACGGTTGGCGCACTATCCATGGACCGCCACAGCACCATCGCCACAACGTCTCTCCTTGGTTCTTGAACGACTGTTCAGTGTACACAGCACTGTGAATCTGTGACTGCTCTCGACATTGGGAGGCTGGTAACACGACCGTCAGATACTGCAACTCCCGTTACCCCCCCTTCCAAATTTCCCGACCTTAATGCGACGACGACGAACACGCTATTACACGTGGTAAGATTCTTAGCTTTGTGCAGTTTTTGAGTCATTCACGCACCTTAAGTTCACAATACCGTGAGCCTCTGAGTGATTCTTGTGCTGCTCAAGACATGACATTGTAAGGAAGGCGAACAGCAGAAACAGAAAAGTACTGTCTGTGGATACAGTCCACGCCACAATTTCCCATGCCACAGCGTTTGCTATCTGAACCGTGCATTCGTACGCTTATTGCAGCTCTGAAGCTGCGGAAGACGAGACTATAGAGAGTGGCAGGAACTCTCGTGCTCACCTCTGCGGACTACTGGAGCCTCAGGGGAGCCGTAAGTACCAAGCGTGTGGCCTGGGTACTTTTGGTCTGGAATTCATTTTTCTGGTAACGGTTGCGTTGTTACAGAACGTCAAGCTTCAGCCAAGATGTTGGTGCTGGTGGTAGTGTTAAAGTGAAGATGCATTTACACTAACATTAATTATAACGGTAGCTGCTCCATTACCACTCATAGTCGAAAATTGAATTCACGAACCACCACTATCCCAGGAGGGCCGCACTATTCTGAAAACTTCAAAAGCTTGAAATAATTGCAGGAGACCCCTATTGCTTTTAGATTGCGTTCTACAGTAGCGCATTGTCGTATCAACACGTGACAATAAAGGTTCTTCCATCCTTATATTTTCTGTTCTCTTTTTATAATACCCCATCGCCCTTCAGTAATGCTGGTAGAATATCTGTCAATATCGCTGTCTTCACTCACTTACTTCATTGTGCATCGTGTATGTAATCTCATATCTGTAGGCTCGGAACGCTTTGCAATGTCACAGAGGTCCTTTCTATTTTGAGAATGCAAAATAGAGCGAATAGAGCAGCACATACCGAATAGAGCAGCACATACCGTAATTTCCAGCCCATAGTCCGCGGTTTATGCACGTTCAAAAGTTGAAATTTCGAGCTTTGCGAACTATCAGTAGATGCATAAACAATATTTTTTTTCCAATATCGCCCATTATAGCACAAATGTCCAGAGTGATTCTTTCAAACAGTTCTGTGACACTTGAGCAATGATTTTCATGCCATCGGTTTGTTGACTGATTGCACGCGGGTGCAACCGGTAAACAACAACAACCAGTGTACTGGAAGATGTTGCTGTCTAGATTTCAAAGAACACCAAACTGCGCAGAAGTATACAAGTGAGTGGTGAAATCCTAAAAACCGATCCCGTTCCAAGTTTTCGTCAGCGGCTTCGCTAAAGGCGGCTTGCGGACGTCCGCGCTTTTTGAAAAGAGTAACCCATAATATAGAGTAAAAGAGTTCTATATTTATGGGAAATATAGAAGGACAGACTCTCCATCTGCATTAATTCGGAAGAGTAATTTACAGTTCTTGGCAATAAGAAGAAAAGTTACCCGTCTAGTACTGCTTCATAATTACATGTCTGGAAATCTGAAGGCAGATCTTCCTGATTGTGTGAAGCTGGCGAGCACTAGGAGGACACGACATGTACATGAGCTGTCATTAGCACCAATTTTCGCACGAACTAGTGGGTTTAAGAACAGTTTTTTTCCGAATACTGTCGCGGAGTGGAATGGTCTTCCTTCGGGTCTCTGTAAATCTAGGAATTTTGAGAAGGAGCTAGAGAACTTATTGTATGGCTCCTAGTATCTTGTTTGATGACTCTGGATTTGTGTCCTGTTTATTGACTTGCGGTGTTGCAGCTGATGCTCCTATAGATTTTTTTTTTTAGTTGTACGCCCCTCCAGCTTGGGCCAACTCTTGCTTGCAGTATACTGAAATAAATAAATAAATAAATAAATAAATAAATAAATAAATAAATAAATGAATAAATAAATAAATAAATAAATAAATGAATAAATAAATAAATAAATAAATAAATAAATAAATAAATAAATAAATAAATAAATAAATAAATAAATAAATAAATACGCCGAAGACACTGGCAACTAAGTCTTCTTTTGGCGCAGAAACAACTTACCTTTGTTTCTTTGCTCCGATAGCGTGGATTTCACGCCTGCTCTCTGCTGACTGTGTACCAGATGTGGACTGTAAACCAGAAATCGTGGCTTGGAGAATTAGCGCCGACTACAGAAATTGCGTAACTATCCCGACTGCTGCAACCAAGGTTCCCTGCGCAGCCGCCGATGTGGCCTGAACGCTTCTTATCAATCTTGAGCTTGCCCTCGCGTTGTATGTTGTCCTTACTTCTCCGGGAACGCGTTCAACCTAACCATCTGAATCCATCTAAAGCTTACCTTGAATCTATTTGCTACTAAAGGAAAAAAAAAAAAGTAACGAGTTCCGACAAGGGCGAAAGTAATGACCTATCTCTTTTCGAGCTCACCGCTCTCGTAATGCAGGCGCCGACATAATACATCGATAACATCGTTCTGGAAAGTATTACGAGCTTAGCATTTATACCACTTATGTAGATATCCACTTCGTTTGTTTTTGTCTATTGACTGATGTACCTTTAGTACGGCTGCAAAAACACGTATAACTTCTACCCGCCTATTTTATCTTGAATTGAGTATGCTGACTGCGTCTAAACAAAACCGAACTGCCATGGTTTACGTTCTGGATAAAAAGAAATGTACTCGCCTGGTTTAGATCAGTTTCCGATGCCTTCTGTTGAAAAATACCAAGCGCAATATTCGCGCTAGGTTGACAAGAGTGAGGTTTTATATTTACTTGCACTTCCATCGCCCCGGTGACCGACACTTTTTATTCCGTTTGCGGTTACTGGATTGTTTGTCATCGTTTAACTTAAAGCACGAATGCATTTTAAGGCGTTGAAGCTAGATTTTTGCAGGACAGTTTGTGGACCTCTATGGCGCTGTACGCGAGCAATGGATAACCGAAGCTCGAGCTCATCTGGAGAATTACGAACACTAATGTATTTGAAAGCGTAGAGTGCATAGGGCAATTTTTAAAACTTATTGTTATCGCGATTCGATAGATAGAAATCGTGTGATATTTTTTTACTTCCAATTCGCGAGTACAAAGCGGGTTATTCCTAAAAAAAAAAATTCATAATTCAACATTTTCTGACCATTTGCTTCAGTAAAATAAAATGCTATCAGCGTTAGTTTTTGAATACCTTATATATAGTTCCTTTTTTGATCATTATTCCTTAAACAATATGAGCATGACAGGATAAGCTAAAAGCTGTTTACGGATCAATTTTTTTTCAGATTTGTTCCATTTATTTTTGTCGAACAATAACAAACTCCTTCGCAGCTCTTCCGCACTCGGGCGAGACCTGTATACTCTTGATTGTACATTGCAAAAGCATTATTTCAAAAACACAAACCATTTTACTAGCAAATTAACCCTAATTGGAACAGGGCATTGTTAGCATATACAGCGCTTGATGCAATGATACCATTTAAACGTCCGGTCAGAACCAATGTATTGGCTTCTCATTTTTCAAATGAACTTCTCTATCTTCTTCTCAGATTATGCATGCCACGAATAACTGGGTTAAAAGAAGTTTAGATCACCAATCGACTGAAAACAGAAAACCCGCTTCCTTAATAAGCGCAATATATGAACAAACTTTCGTGTGTTAACTGTATGTAGCTCTGTATTAAGGGAGTAATTACTTATTGGCATCCACCCAAGCGCATTCATACGGCTACAAAGGAAAGCTATACAGCTTCCTCACAAACTTCGTAGTTAAAGAGAAAGACGTGGGTTCGGTCCCGGCCGCGGCGGCCGAATTTCGATGGAGGCGAAATTCTAGAGGTCCTTGCACTGTGCGATGTCAGTGCCCGTTAAAGAAAACCAAGTGGTCGAAATTTCCGGAGCCCTTCACTACGGCGCCCATCATAGCTTGAGTCGCTTTGGGACGTTAAACCCCAATAAACCAAAAAACCAACCAATAAAGAGAAATTCGCCCTGGTATATAGTTTTGTGCACTAGAAAATGTACGTTCGCTAGAGGGCAAATTTTTAGAAATTTGATTTAACCCAATTTTTAAGAAATACTTTCCGGTGCAAGAATCGGGTAAAATTGGGTAAAGTCAGGTAAAATCTGGTTTTACTCGAAAACGAAAGGAAAGGAAAAAAGTAGTAGATGAAGGAGAAGGTAGCCCCAGTCGAATACATGGGCTTCTATGCTAGCGCAATATGCAAATCAAAAGGGAAATCGCTGGGAAGGCAGTTCTGCAGAAGTTGCATGCAGCGTTTCTCGTATGTACCCTCGAATTACTTTAATTCACTTCCTGCAATTTGTGCAACTGCTCAAGGCTGCCCGGATAATATCTCCAGTTACTCCTCCCTTAATGCTCTAATCTTTCAGATCAGAGCATCTCTGCTTGTCCCTTTCGTGTCGAAATAAAGTGGGCGTGACTTCATGCACACACTACTTACTCGAGTCGATCCTTTGGGCACACACCCAGGAGAATGTAATAACACCTATATAATATAGATAAGAAGAGAGTGGAGGTGATTAATGAAGAAGATAATGGCACCATTCATCCTCCCAGCATGTAAATGAACTCTCCTCGATTGCATCTGATTTTTTCATCACTGCTTTGGCGTCGCCGAACGCATCATTGAACAATAAAATGAAAATCACAAATTATACGCTTGTTCAAGGTTATAACGCTCGGTTGCGTTATAATACATTTCATACACAACAATTTTGGTTAAAAACATTTTTCAACGGGAAATAGTTTGTGAGCGCAATTTTTACATATATTGTAATGTTTCATTATAACAGCCCATATATCCGTAGATCTGCCGTCTGCAGGCTTGAAATTTTTTTGCTATTAAAGTTTGTACTATGGTCAAAGGCGTTCCCCATTGTTTTTCTATGGCAGTCTTAACTGCTCGATATCAGCGATGGAAACTCCATAAAAATTTTTTTTTTTACTTATCGGAAGAAGCTTGAGTGTTTCTATACCAGTACCTTACAGTTTTCCAATATTCAAAATTTTTGTCCAAGAATGTTGAACATGTGCAGTCCGAAACAGCTCGCCAGAAACACGGGTGCGAAAAAATTACACTATGCGAGAAATAAATGGGCAGTTAGGGCTCGGCACCCTTCGGTATTCCGCAGAAACTGACCTGCATGGCCCGCATATTTTATCTCCTCACAATCTTTGCTACAGGAAAGGCGGACCATGTACGTTGTTTCATCAGATGCAAAACGACGTTATTTTGCGTGTTTTGCAGGAAATAAGGCGAGATTCGCTGTTTTCGTGAAAAAATTAACGTGTAGACAAAGCCTCGCCAACAGCTGAAGCAGTCAAGTTTACCTGTACAAGGCGCGCTGAGCAACTTCGTAGTGCGGTCACAAGTAAGCACGGTACCGTCGGCATTCACTGGGAAATTCTAATCCTACTCAGTGCCTTGATCAAGATTAAGACATTCCTTTTCACGGACGACTTCGTTGAAACGTCGATGGGGAAACACGTGGCTGACCTCGGTGCGTTGGTGGTGGCACGATAAGCGACGAGTACCACTGGAGGTACCTGGTATATCTCAGTGCTTACATTATGTGCTGATGAACAAGCTAGAGGCGCCGCGACGTGAAGCATGGGGAAGGTATGCATACCCTTGCTAGCGCAGCATGCATGATATGAGTCCAACGAAACTTTTTTGAATGATGCCATGACTAAACGTGTGGCTTTGTTAACAAGAACAGTTTCCAGTACGCCAACCAAGATTCATGGTTCTCTGTTTTCTCAAACACCGAGATTCAATTTGTGGGACGTTATACACACCCGACAGCCTTGCGCCGCCGGGCACTTTGAATGACGAGCTTCAGCATTCCACGGCTTTGCGTTCAAGGTGATCAGGAGCGCCGCACCTCTGTTGAAATCGTGCATACAGGCTGCGGATGCCTTTGTGCACTGCAGCTAAGCGAAAACGCTGTCGGCATGTTAATTTCAGAATATAATAAACTTTTCACCTGCTGTGGAGAATATGCTTCATTGAAGTAAGGTCATTAAACGATGTGTTATGCAAAAGAAGCCACCAAATTCTTCTTCGGCGAATGACTCGAGAGCTATTGAAGAATCCGCGCCGACATCCTGAAGGTAAGTTTTATGAGGCTAGGAAAGACTAGCCACTGAAAAAAATAAATAAATAAAGCGGGTATGCGTTAACATGGGGACAGGTAAAATAGTCTAGGACTAAGTCTGATGGGAGAGGGTGGCTGCAGCTGGCGCATCACAGACCTAATTGAAGGTCAGCGGGAGAGGATTTTGCTATTCAGTGGTCATAGTTAGGCTGATGATGATGATGATGATGATTACTCTCAGCGTTCTGTGTCGTCCAGGTAAACGGAAATCGGTGAGCCGAAAGGGGCCGACCGCTTGTCGCCTGTTGTGCTGTGTGCACCACACAGTGGCAAGTCTGTCGGCTTCTCGTCCTTCACATTCCCAGCACAACGACTTGTTTTCCCTCTCCTCCTCTTCTGTTGCCTAATTGTCGCCCCGAACACGGCTCCCGCTGCGATGGGAGCACATGGCTGTCCGCATAGCTGCGGTGCACCGGGAAATAAGCGCGAAAGCCTAAGGACAACAATATAATGGGGGAGGGCCATCCTGCCCCACTCTCCCCTAACCGGGCATGTCTCCCTCAAAGAGGCACAAAAATGAGGGACCATGCTATTGGAATTCTGAGTGGTCCGAGCTCCTCTTGAGGAAATTGGGCGAGCCATGGTAGAAGGCACATTTACAGTAACATTGGGAAGTCTCCCATAAGATCCGGCTGTAAGCATCTTCGGTTCGTTACGGGAGAGTGATGAAGCGACTGCGAGACTGACTCCGAGAAAGGAATTTATGCGAGCCACTGCCTCTCGGAATCCCCGAACAAGAAGCTAGAAGTATGACCACACACGGATTTCTAGGAGCGTTGGAGGGGGGGTCAGTTTCTGGCTTCCACAAATGCGACTTTCGCTTCCGACGCCCCTATTCTTGAGACTGGGTGCCCTTTTGCGTTAGATTTTTGGTTTCGCAGATTAAAATAGAGCTTAATAAAGGTCGTAAGGCAAGGCATACACGACTAAACACTCCCGGCCTTTACGGCTTATATTTTTAAAACAAAGGTTTCACACCGAGTGTTGTACCTACCCCCCCCCCCCCCCCCCCCCGTCCCGCAAAAATAAGGCCTACTCTTGAGGCCCGCGCGGCGAACGACGCATTTCCATTGGCCAGCATTTGATCACCAGAGTGCGTCAGCTTCATTCATATGAAGGTGATCACGTGATCGTAGATTGCTGACATCACTGATTTCTCTTTTATGCTCGCCACTCGCATCATAATTTCGCAGAAGTTACCCGATACTGCCGGTGCTGCGAAGTCACAACGCAAGGTACTTTTGAAGGAAAACAATCGAACACCCCGGATGTTTCTGGCGGTGATTGGTTTGGTTTATTGGGGTTTAACGTCCCAAAGCAACTCAGGCTATGAGGGACGCCGTAGTGAAGGGCTCCGGAAATTTCGACCACCTGGGGTTTTTTGGCGTGCACTGACATCGCACAGTACACGAGCCTCTGGAATTTCGCCTTCATCGAAATTCAGCCGCCGCGGCCGGTATCGAACCCACGTCTTTCAGGTCAGCAGCCGAGCGCCGTAACCACTGAGCCACCGCGGCGGGATGGCGGTGAATCAAATCAAGCGGTGAATTTCTTTAAATTCATGCCCCAAGTTCGGGGCAGATCAAGTGCTTAAGTCACTTAATCTGTAAATGAGGTGACCTCTTTTTGCACTTATCAATGCCGGGAAATTCCATTCGCGCTTGTAATGCTGTAATGTATAGGCTGTGCTGTATAGGCGGCCTCACGCCACTGGAGCCAGGGAACAATGCAGCAGACAAAGAAAAGCGCAAAGGGAAACAGAAACCGAAGTCACGCGAAAGGCGGTCGCCGTCTAATCTCGGCCGAGCTCAGCGCGGGGCCAAAGTGTCAGGCCGCTCCAAAGGTCAGAGCTTCTTGCGCAACCTTACGGCACCTGTAACCGGCAGCAGGCCGACGTCTAAGGCCGCCGCCAGACGCGAAGCAGCGAGGCCTTACGCCGGCACGGTCGGCCGCTGGCCGCGCGGTTCTCCTCGGTCGGACCAGCCGACGGCACCGATCTGTATTGTATGCGCCGCTAGTCACGCAGACTGAGGCCTTCTCCACGAGCAACTGGAGATGCTGCTGCCTGGATTATACTGTAAAAGGGTGGCTTGCGGGGCGAGTTAAGCGTTGCAGTTCATAAGTGAAGCCGGCGGGTTCGAACACAATAGAAGAAGTTGACTGGTCGGCGCTGTACTTACAAACAGCTCTATTCTTCGACACAGTTCCTCAGGGACAAGCACATGGATGCGCCAGAGGCAATACAAGTCGAATTAATTGCGTATCACACATCGCTGGCATCCCATACGGGCTACGTACTGCACGTTCCGGGGATGTTTGATATAGAGCTGACCTCATTTCATTTTATCTATTCTTAGCTTTCCATGAACAAAAAACTAAAAAGTCACAGACGAGAAGTGCGGAGTGGCAGACTACGTCCCTAAACCTTGAATTCAGTTCGGGGACTGTTGTTAGAAAAAACAAACAGCATGAACTCAAAAGACAGAGAATTCAAATGCAGCAAAGAAAATACGGCACTAATGCGTGTGATTACCGCTGAGGGAGAGAGAGAAATCTTTAACGAGAGGAAAAAAGACGGAGAGGTCGTGACCCTGACCCTGCGTAGACGTGACCCTGACCTGCTAGTTCACACGCACAGACTGGCTCGCATTCGTCTCTAGCGTGCCAAATAATAGAGTTAGTCCCACACTCTAAGCAGAAAGGGGTAAAAAGCCAGTAAACAGTCCTCTAGCGAATGCCTTTTGTAAAAGGGAGTACGCTAAAAGACAGTTTGCTTTCTTTTTACTGCTAAATAGGCGTATTTGTGCTTAGAGTGTAAGTGCAGTGCAGTCCTGTCTACACCACTTGTACTAGTGTCCTTCTACGATGGTTTCACTTTTCAACAGTAGGAGGGGGTACCCAAAAGAAACCGGACTAAATTTTTTGGTCGGCAAAGCTTTTTTGGTACCACGTTTTGCCACTAGGAGCGCATAGAACGAACATTCCAGAGTCAGTAAGCCCAGTGCCGTCGTTGAAGGAGGTCAGACTAGTTTAGGCAGAGTTTTTGAGTGACGACTGTTTTGTGTGAATGTCGTTTTTGCAATGGCTGATTTTCGTGAACAGCGTGCGCCGGTGAAATTTTGATTTTTGCTCGGAAAAAGTTGAATGGAAACTCTTGAAGTATTAAGAAAGACGTACAAGGACGATGCTATGGGGACAAAAGTGTTCCTGAATCGAATCCTGAATCAAAGCAACAATCATGCCAATGGAAAACTTCAAATTCACCTCGCCTCAAGAAAGCTCGTCAGGTGAAACCAAACCTCAAAACAATGCTGAATTGTTTTTTCGACGTGAGAGAAGTCGTGCATTGAGAATTTGTTCCGCAGGGTCAGACAGTTAGCCAGGCTTTCTACTTGGATGTTTTGAAAAGATTGGGCAACAGTGTGTGGTGGAAGCGGCCAGATTTGTGGCGGTCGGGTGACTGGTTTTTCCATCATGGCAATGCTCCTGCTAACACAGCCCTGTCTCTACGACAATTTTGGACCAAAAATGGCATGACCCCTATTCCTCAACCCTCATACTCTCCCGACCTGGCCCCGTGCTACTTTCTTTGTTTCCTAGAATTAAAAAATAGGTGAATGGAAAGCGTTTCGCTGATGTTGCTGAGGTGAAGAAAAAAACGACGGAGGCACTGTCAAGCATCACAAAAGAGGAATTTAAACAATGTTTTGAAAAATGGAATGGAAGATTCGACAAGCGTATCATTGCAAGTGGGGAATACTTTGAAGGATATTGAAGGTCTGTGCTTAAAATGTGAACAAATTAGTTCGAACAAAAATAAGTCCGGTTTCTTTTGGGTACCCCCTCGTATAATGCCGCGCTCGGCATGCTAACACGCCAGAAGCCGCACCCGGCGTTTTAGAAATTTGTTTCGTAGTACGACGATGCCAGTTGCGCAAGAAACTGGGGCACGAAAAAGAAGGCTTCAAATTTGGTTCAGGACGGTACAGAGCGGAATGAGAAAAGAAAAAAAAATGTAAAAGCTAAGAGGCAGAAAAAGACCAGCGCGCGTCATAAAACGAAACGGCAGAACAAGACAGCACCAGCGTACTTCGAAGATGTTTGAGGTTTTAAAGGGGGCATATTTGATAGGCTGAGCGCTAAAAAGACGTTCAAAGGAAAAAGGATAGAGACGACAGGAAACAAAAGAGGAAGGGCAGTGACCCCTTTCAGTGTGCAAAACGCGTCGAAATCCCACACGTACCGATTAGAACAGAAGACTTCAGGCGAAAGGGTGTCCTGAATTTACAGCACCCCTAAACCTCGCAAATACCGTTGGGCTAAGACCGAGCCTCTTTTCTTCCTCCCGATATCGGTCTCTTCGATTGTACGAAACTGTCCATCTACACAATATGCAAGCCGCGTGCCCTCAAGACTTCTGACCAAAACTGTACGTGAAAAATTTCTCGCGTTCGGAGGCCTGGACCGGAGCAGATGGCAATTCGCAGTAGGAGACGAACGTTGCTGCACACGGCCAGAGATGGTCGAACCTGAATGCGGAGGCGCGTGACCTAGAACTCGAGATGATAGGCAGTTCTCGGTCAGTTCGACTCACGCCGCGAGGCCGCGGCCCACGCTCTGACGGACGGACGACGCAAACACGCCGGGGCACGGGGTCGGTCGGTGCGTCGGACGCCGTGTTTGCCTTTTAAATGTACACACAAGCACGCACGCACACACACATGTGCGCCGAGATGTGAATCACTAGCACCGCCGACAGCAGCGGGCCGGAACCGACGGAAGGCGGTGGACCGGTCACGGTCGGCGAGACGAAGCAGGCCAAACGAGTGACTCGCTACTCGATCGGCCGCTGCGTCCCAAAGTGGGCGTGACAGGCCTTGGACACTGCGGCTTCCCTTCTGCAGCGCTACATTTCTGACCTTTCGGTCGTCATTTCGTCGAAAAGAGCGGACGCTGCGCAGGGAGCAAGGTATAGTATAGTATAGTATAGTATAGTATAGTATAGTATAGTATAGTATAGTATAGTATAGTATAGTATAGTATAGTATAGCATAGTATAGTATAGTATAGTATAGCATAGTATAGTATAGTATAGTATAGTATAGTATAGTATAGTATAGTATAGTATAGTATAGTATAGTATATCACAGCATAGCATAGCACAGCACAGCACAGCACAGCACAGCACAGCACAGCACAGCACAGCACAGCACAGCACAATACTGTACAGCATAGCATAGAATAGCTTGGTTTATTGGGGTTTACGTCCCAAAGCGACTCAGGCTAAGAGGGACTCCGTAGTGAAGGGCTCCGGAAATTTCGACCACCTGGGGTTCTTTAACGTGCACTGATATCGCACAGTACACGGGACTCTAGAATTTCGCCTCTAGCGAAATTCGGCCGCCGCTGCCGGGATCGAACCCGCGTCTTTCGGGTCAGCAGCCGAGCGCCGTAACCACTGAGCCATCGCGGCGGGTTGCGTAGTATAGTATAGTATAGTATAGTATAGTATAGTATAGTATAGTATAGTATAGTATAGTATAGTATAGTATAGTATAGTATAGTATAGTATAGTATTATAGTATAGTATAGTATAGTATAGTATAGTATAGTATAGTATAGTATAGTATAGTATAGTATAGTATAGTATAGTATAGTATAGTATGTTAACGTTAACAAAATGCTAATGGGCTGCAAGGGACACCGCAGTGGAGGCTCCTGTATAAATTCAAACCCCGTGAAGTTGTTAAGGTGGAGTGAGGCTTCGTAAATTGTTTTCAAAAATTGGCACAGGAGTAGTTGTTACAACAGCTGTGGCTAATAAATTTGTTGTTAGCAAATCTTCTAAATGGATGCAATTCGCATTACAGCTCGAAACTACATTCAAATGTTATCTACCATTGTTTATTTTTGTTTCAAAATTTTTTCCACTATTTTACCTTTTTCTTCGGACCTACTAGAGGCAGACTCCTGAAATTGTATTTTGTTTGACATCATAAATTGTTATCCTATACAACTGAGACTAAAATCATTCGCTTTCAGTAAATGATTTCCTTGTGCAATAAAATTGCCACCAATGAAATTTGCTAACCATAAAAACTAATTGACTTATGTTATCGATTCTGATTCAAGACACGTAAGTGGAATTGGTAGAAATCTGCGAAAAATTTCGTTTGCTTGCCGCTTTTAGTTCCTAAGAAAAAAGTACATAAACTTCAAAGAACGCTGTTTTGGGAAAAAATGCATATGAAGTCACTGAAAACTCCGAATTTCTAACACTCCTAATTCCCACTCCCACGACGAAAAAGCATGACAAAAGCACTTTTGAAAAGGCGAATGCCCAAGTCAAATATATTATTTGAAAGCTAAAGATATGCTATAACAGAAGGTCACAAAATCTAAAATTCATTTTTTGTTTACAAGACAAATGGGGCAAGAAAAATGCAAATTAAACCTAATATAACGAACTGCTCGTCCAAAGTTTCCGCTAGTCAACAGATGCTAACATCATTCGGTAGTGAAATTATGACGGTCACGGGCGTAGTGAGGGCCTCGCCTAATACACCCATGACCCTACGTCGCCCTACTTACTTCACCACACAGCTTACGCACCGAGTGGAGGAGACGCCAGGCTATTGGAAGCGCGCAAATGAAGACCTTTCTGGAGAAGAAATGGTTAAGCACAGCGTCAGAACGATTTCCAATCCCCTTCTTTCATTATAGACTATATACCCAAACAACACACACAAGGCAAAAGTTCGTCTCTGTATTCCACGGCAAAGGTCGCCGGCACAGCGGAGGCCGAAGAGATTGCCGTTGCGCTGGCGGCAGCAGAAGGCTACAGAACGGGCCGATCTCTCAACATACTGACGGACTCGAAGGAGACGTGCAGGAACTACACGAGGGGCAGGATCAGCAGAACAGCCCTTAAATTGCTCAGCGGGGTAACCTCCGCCGAGGAGAAACCCAGGCATAACCTAATCTGGATCCCGGGCCACGCGGGCATAGTGGGGAACGAAAGGGCAGACAGCCTAGCTCGAAGTAACGCATTCCGAGCAGGGCAGTCAAATGCTCCGGAGCTCCGCCTACAGGCTTGCGAGGGGGGATACGCAGAGACCTTGCACTTGCATAGGGGAGCTAGAATTAGATATCCACCACCACACAAAGCCCTAACAAAGGAGGAAGCGACCGGCTGGCGCAGATTACAGACCAACTCCTTTCCTAACCTACACATACTTAATAAGATGTTCCCGACACAATACAGAGCCACCTGCCCTTGGTGCGATGCCACACCTACACTTTATCATATCACGTGGGAATGCGAACGCAACAAAGCATTCCACCAACACGAACACCCGAGTGTGGAGAAATGGGAGAGTCGGCTCACCAGCGGCGAGCTCGCGACCCGAAGGGCCTTAGTGCAGCACGCGACTGATGCAGCACGACTCAGTGGAGCCTTGGAATAGGGTCCCACCCTTGCTGACGAGAAGCCTCAAGTCGCCAGCGCCAGAGAAGACGACGGAGACTTCACAACCGCGAATCCCTTGAAAGATGGAATAAAGTTTTCACTCACTCACTCACTCTGTATTCCAGGAGTAACTCGATCTAGAACAGGTAATATGTCACCATCTTCATCATCATCAGCCTGACTACGCCCACTTCAGGGCAAAGACCTCTCTCCCATGTCTCTCCATTTAACCGTGTCCTCTCCAATTAACCCTGTAATACATAGTGCTGTCAAATCTAACCTGCGTGAGGAAAATACGGTCTTTCAGAAACTCCACGCATTAGGCACAGGGTGGTGCGAATTGGGTGCGTGTAGGTGATGTCACTCACTGTGCGGTTGTAGCATGTTCTTAGCGCCCTTTTAAAAGCGACCTGCCAGCGGATTTTTGGAAAAGTGCCCACCGTGGCAGGTGGAAGTTAAATTAAGGATTGGTAGCAAGAGGTCACTCGGGAAGAATACACACACTGCGCATTACAGGTGGCCGTTGTAACATCTACACCAAACGGAATTGTCTTCTGGCTACGGTTTAACCCAATTACAAAAATATAGTTCTGAACTTTACCAACCTCCACTGAGGCTCACAGACCCTCAAGTACGGCAGAGTCTGGTTTCATGCAGGTGCCAGTGACTGCGGTTTGGTTATTTTTTGACAGGATTTGCGTCAGATTCGCTTTAAAGCAATCAAAGAGCTTCCCGACTCTTCTATCTCCCCAACGACCTAGTAATTGACAGCGTTAAGGTTAGAGTCCCGAAACCCTGCAGCGTGTTCCCTTTGAATAACCCAGCTAGATCACATGACCCCGCAGGGCAGTGTACGCCACCGTTTGCTTTAGCACAGGTAAAAATATAAAAGTGCCATCTGATATTCCTAGCAAGTGGTGCTGAGTTGTTGTTATAGTCGACATATTGGTCTGCCTGTTGAATACTACTTTGGTTTTCTGCATGTTAATTTTTAGCCCCACCGTTCTGCTCTGCCTGCCTAACTGATTAATCAGGCTTTGCAGTTCATCTCCTGAGTGACTTAGCAAGGCAATGTCATCAGCGAATAGCAGAATAATAAGGTAGTCTTCATTAACTCATATCCTCAACTGTTCCTAATCCAATCCTCTGGATAGCTTATGGAACTGCCTACTTCGAATTGGCAGAGCGGATATTCAGCCCGTTTAAGGTGCTTTTCCCGGAGTGCCGGTCTGGAGTCAAGTCAACCCCGGGCGACGTCAGCCTGTCCTTCCTTCACCCATCGCCCTGTTAATGCAGCACTCAACAGCCGCTTCTTTATTTTCGTTTTCGTTTCTGAGCCAATAAAACGGCATTGACAACAGCTACAGCCACACAGGTCAGTTGGTGCCCTGGAGAATTCCGACAGCCCGGCCCATCTCCATAGAACATTTTCACTGGGCAGGTTGCAGAATTGGGAGTTCGGGCTTTCGGGTAGCGAGCTATAACGACCCTGACCCCATTTTAACTGATCCCGCAGAAAGGTTCCAACCCAGCGATTTCCAAACCAAGTTCCCAACCTGGCAAAAAAAGAACCCGGATATGTTGCTATATTGGCCACCTAGCTATTTGGTTTAGTTAGCTTGGCCACGCATAAGAACTAGTCATGTCCAAAAATTTATGGACAAAAGTTTTGAAAATTGGAAAATTGTAAGATACTTTTACGGAAATTTCGAAGTCAGTGGTCCATTCTTCTCATATGTAGCAAAATATTTCTTTTAGTGTGTTTCATCGATCGCATCGAATTAAGACTCCCATAGAAAACCAATGGGGAACGGTTTTTACGATAGCAAAAACCTTAATAGAAAAAAAATTCAAGACTGCCACCCGGTGATCTGCGAACACATTCATTTTTATAACGAAATTTTACATTATATGAAAAAATTGCGTTCATAAAAGGCTTCCCGCTCAAAAATGCTTTTGCCCAGAATTGTTGGATATGTTTGGCGCAACACCTTCTCGGTGAACAAGCCAACCGAATAAATGATCCGCTATTGAAGTTGCGCAGCAGTGGCAGACTGTTGTTGAAGACTGCAAAATTAATCGTATGCTATATTAAAGCTGTGCTATAGAGGCGACGTATTCCTTTCAGCGGCCATCGGCGCCGCACATAGCAACACCAACCGACCCACTGCAGGAAGCAAAGACTGTGCCTCGGGCCATCAGTAAGCGATTTGGAGAACGACGCAAGTGCCAGTGTAAGAGGTGTTCCCCATCTTTTTTTTTTTTTTTCCTCTACACGCTACGAACCGATTTGGTCTTGCAGGAACGCAAAGTGCGGATCAGAGAGATCTCGTCGCGGGCTGAAGGAAAGCGATAAAACAAGAACGCCCCTTTTAACCGGGAAGGTGAAAGCGCTCACGCTACAATCTCAACGCTTGAAAATCACTTTTTCCTGCATTCTACGTGCGAGTGTGCGCTGCCTCGTGCATAGCCGTTTCCGTCGAAGCAGCTGGACGGTTTTGTAACCGCTGCAGCTGATACTGCGACAGATAGATGATTAGCAGCCTCCGTATTAGATCGGGCCGTTAACAGTCGCCGCCTTGCCAACAGCCTGACGTAATACGCAATTATCTGGTGCTGTTACACCGCCTTGCTTTCCTTTACTGGGTAAACTATTCTCCCGTCTTCCAACAACCGTTTACCTACTGCTACTGATCTCAACTTTCGTTTTACGTTTCTATTAAAACACGCCGCGGTGGCTCAGTAGTTACGGCGCTCGGCTGCTGACCCGAAAGACGTGGGTTCGATCCCGGCCGCGGCGGGCGAATTTCGATGGAGGCGAAATTCCAGAGGCCCGTGTGCTGTGCAATGTCAGTGCAGATTAAAGAACCCCAGGTGTTCAAAATTTCCGGAGCCCTTGACTCCGGCGTCCCCCATAGCCTGAGTTGCTTCGGGACGTTAAGCCCCAATAAACTAAACCAAACTTTTCTATTAAACATTGGCTGTTTTCAAATCATAAAGCACCCAAGATTACACCTCAGTGGCCGGTGGCTTAGTGGCGTGGGGTACAGGGTTCGATCTCCAGTGCGCTGCTGGAGACGTCGCAGAAGATTTATGCTATGGTTTTGCCTTCCGTCCACTTACCGACGCAGAGGATCGAAAACAGAGGGTAGATAAGGATGCCTCTCTCCCCCCTTCCTCGATTTGATGCCCCCTCCTCCCGTTGAATGAGGCTATATTCTCTAAGGCGGGAAAAGTAGCTGCGGGCGCTAGGTGTCCTCATTCACGGCCGGCGCCGACTAACACAAAAGGGCCAACTAGTTCACGAGAAAGTGGTCCGGGCCCTGAAAGCCCCAGGGGCAGGTCTGGAATGCGGGTGTTCCTATGCCCTCGATGCTTTGTAACGGACGCCTTCATGCTAAAAGGCGCAATAGTAAACGCACTCCGAATGTGAGTGGTGCAAACTTATGCTAAACCAGGCCTGACTAGTAGCGGTAGGCATAGGTTTTATTCTTTGCACCCTGTCCATTGGTGTTGAATGAGATAAAGCACATATATATCTTCTGGTCTATCACGTCATTGACGTGGTCGCCCAAAAGAAGCTGTTACAGGATAATTTGTGCAGGCTCATAATGCGCGCGAGAGTTGTGAATCTGTGTGTCTCTCTCTCTTTGCGTTACAAAGTGCCGAAGTAAAGAATAAATAGAAGAAATTCGTTGGTTCCAACCACGTAGGTTGGCGTTGCACACGTAGGTATTATACAACACATCAATTTGAACCCTCTTAGTCTTCAAGACTCGTCAGTCTGTTTAATGTAGGCGGCTGCACTTGGTACGTCCACAGGAGGCATCGCGCCTCGCTTGCTTCCAGCACAAGCAAAAAACACAAGGAACGGGATTAGTGCGGTGCTGACGTTGCGTCTGTTAGGCTCTGAGGCACTGGTAAGTTCCCCAAGACTGTTTCGCCGTATCCTCGAATCGGAGCAGTGGGAATTTCGAAGTACAATCAAGCAGCTTGAGTGCAAGACACTGATTGCTCGATCAATAGTTGCGCTGTTTTCTCATCGGCGGCGCTAGTGCTCAACGGGGAGATCAAAGCACCGTCACGATACGAGTGTGCACTCTTAATTTTGTTGCCATTATCATTATCCTAATCGCCATCGCCGTAACATAATATGAGCAACGAAAATCTTAAAACTTTGCAACAAAAATCGCGATAGCACCCTTCGGGTGTGAAACTCAGGGGAACTCTTCGAAAGCAAGCAAAGGACCACCCCGCATTATTAATCCGAAAGCATTTCTTGTTTCATGAGTGGCGTGTACAGGACCTGTCATCAGAGCGTGTCGGCAGTGTGTGTCATCACAGCGTGTCCGCAGGAACTGTCAATCATCCAATATCGGATTTATGAATGAAATGGCTGATTAAATAAATATGTAATTATAATGCATGACTATTTATATCACTAAGGCGATTAATTAAAAGGGCAAATAATTAATTTGGCAAAGTAATTGAAGGTTACATTAACTGATTACTTAACAAATTGAGAGGTAATTTAATAGACCATGCCAACTGGCTATTTACTTATTTATTAAATAAACAATTAAGTTGCATTACATTCAATTAAATCACCAAAATGGTTAATTACCTCGATAATTAAATTATTGACCGAATTGATTAGCCCAATTAGTGAATTACTTCTTACATTCATCGCCAGTATAATCGACCTGCTAATTTAACTAATGAGTTTATTAATTAATTACCTCTATAAACTAATAAATCATTTAGTACTTTGGTGCGCTTACTAGACTCTCTAGCAACGGGACCTACGTCTTCGTACGCATTAGAACCGAAGTTAAAGTGAAAACACGACTCATAATTGGCATAGGCATAAAATAACGAACACACAGCAACATAATCGGCTGCAGCAAGAGAAATGCTTTCGCATCACTACTCCTAAGCAGATTTGAGCACACCCTTGCAATTTTTATTCAAGGAAGAGCAAGAGAAGTTTGGCACCGCACTTCTCTCCTCCAATTCAGCCAAAAAGCACTGCCTTTCCGCATGAAGCAATTGTTCACTGTCAAGCGGTGTTTATCTAAAAACGCCATCCGGTGGCTGTTGCGAACACCCTCGTAATACCGTGAAACTCGCCTCGATTCTGCCGTATGTCTTGGGGTTACCTACCATCGTCCCGCGAGCACAGCTTTTTTTCTTTCGGGCAAATATCCTTAGAAGGCGCCCCAAACTTTGACTGTCACCCATACACAGTGCCGTTTCTTTATCAACGGCGATTGCGTGTGCAGCAAAATGCTTGCATCGGCTGTCCACGCCGGCTTTTGCTGCAGTTATGTTCCTTGATGCATCCAACTGCATGCAGGCAGTAATACGGCATGCAAAATACGTTTTGTGTATTACAACGGTTACCTGAAGGAATGAAGTTGTACTTGCTTGCAAATCGGTATCGTAGCTCGGCGCATTCAGCTTTGTCTGTGGTATGCGCTTACCGAATATGTGCGTGACCACACCTTGACACTCGCACATGTTGTTCATGGCTTGCCTCGTGAAGGCACTTCCCTTTTTCTAGACTGCCTGGTCGAAAAAACTGCCTGCAATTGAAAGCCGCACCGCAGAACAACGGGTAGATCCATTCTCGCCGAGCGCAACCGTCTACGCCGCTCCCTCCTCATTCCTCTAACGAGCGTTTTGCCACGGGCGGCGCTGTTCCGCTGAGGCGACGGTGGTGTCGTACAACGGCCGCCCGGTCCTTTTAGAGTGTTCTCTAGGATTTGTCTATAAAGAGTCTACAGACTTTACAGACAGAAGTCTATGGACAGTTTATAGACTGTATACAAAATTTTTAAGGCGAAAGTCTTTAATGCCTCATCGTTGTCGACAGAAGGTTGCAAGCAGAGGTGTCACGCTTTTCTAGTCAGACCAGAAAAAAAATCTTTGTGCACGATGGGATTCGAACCACCATCCTTCCATTCCACTGCCGAGCGTGCTAATGTCTACGCTACTTCCTGCCAACGCATATGTATAGTTCTCCTTGTCTAGGACGCTGGAGAGTGTTTGCAGAAATATATTTCATTTATTTACATCAAAGATGGGGGAGGTGAGGCAAAAAGCTCAGCTTGACAAGTCCTCGTCCCCTACAAAGCAGCAGCAGTACACGCCGACAACCTGACACATATTGCAAAGAAAAATGAAAAGAGAAGAAAAGAAATAAATATATATATATATATATATATATATATATATATATATATATATATGATAAAGTACAGAATGTACCGCTCGTGCAATACACAAACAGTGAAAAAAAAAAGAATGTACGACTTGCACACACCAAAAGTATACACTTGTTAACAAATTGATAAGAAAGGTATGTACACTATGTAACAAAGGTGTGTGCAATATCAGACAAGGAAGCATTGAACACTGTAAATACACTGCAAAGAACAGTGTAATGGTAAAAAGGAGCGTACAAATGTAATACAGCGACATAAAGGCGACATTGGTTCATAGTTCATAGTTAAGAAAGCATTCACAAATGTATGCATTCATGACAAAAAGGCGTCGAATCAGACGGATGCCTCCCAGACACCCTCCAGTGTCTCCAGCATTTAAGATTCACAACCAATTCTGTACTTAACATCTCAACCACACATCAGTGACACAAGCAGCAACACCGCTCTAAACGCTTTCGCCTCACTGCAATTTAGGTCAACAAAATGCCCCCCAGAATTTTTTGTAATGGCAGTTGGCCCGGCCCTCGCTTTCAATGGGCTACTGCACCTGCCATAATCTCAAGTTCGCTGGTACGCAGGGAGGGGTCGACGGCCCTTTTCGCCGAAGGTGCTACGCCGCAAGAGCGAAATCGCAGCCACATTCACTCCACGTGAAGCGGGCTAGCGAGCACCGCCGACTACGGAAACATGGCGGCGTGCACTCGAGCGATTCAGGTGCAGTGCGGGCGGCGACGAAAAGAAGAGCGCGCCGCGCACGTCTCGGAGGGAGAGAGACGCGGGAACTGGTCCGCATCGTTCGGCCCAGTCTGCTCGCGCCAGACAGTCGCGTGTGGCTCCAGTCGGCGGGTCACCGGGTCAACGGCGGGGATGGGAGCGCAGGGCGGGGAGCCGTCCTTCTAAAGAAAGGCGCCATGTATCCGAGGGGCTTGCCTGCAGAGGTGCTTCGACGCGACCTCGGAGAAAAGCGTCAAACGATAAGTGTGTTGAGTTGAGAGGCATTACACTTTGCGCCATTTTCGAGGCCATTCAGAAGCGCCCAGCTTGCATATCTGGTTCATTCTTCGCGGAAATACGTGCAGCCAGTCCTTTTTTTTTATGTTAAAAGAATGCGGTATTTTATCAGCGAGAGAGCGCGTTTCAAAACTGTTCAGTAAAAGTCATTAATCTGGGGACAGAAAGTACACTCAATTTTTCATAGCGATAATTAGGCAGTCGCCAAATCAGATACTTAATTTTGCTTGCTTAAATTTATATACAAATGTTAGTTATTTTAATGCAGCAGCGCTAGAAGTCCCGCATGGAACCCAAATACGTTGTCGGTCATAAAATCCGCCCATTGGCTGGAGGGAAGTGACGTCACCAGACGGGACCGTTCCCATAGGCTGGAGAGAAGTGGCGTCACAGGACTAGACCGTTCCGATTGGGCGGAAGGAAGTGATCTCACCAGGCGGAATCATTCGCATTGCCTGGAGGGAGGTGACGTCACCAGACCGGAAGGGACGTTACTTCCTGTAATTTTTCCTGCTAATGCTATCGTTTTGCCAAAACGCAATGATATTAGGCGCTCCTGTAATTTTTTTTTCCAGAAGCAAGTTATGTTCTTACCCGGTAAGTTCTTTTATTTGGGAGCACTGATCGCGATATGTAATGGCGGTGCGATATCTTATCCACTCATCGCTTTTATCAAGGTAACCATGTGGGCTAGTTGGTGAATTTCAGACATAACTTCACCAGCGACAGTACGAGACACCAGAAAAAAAAATAGAGGACAACGCTGGACAGCGTTGTCTTGTGTTTTTTTCCTCCTCCTTCTCTTATCCTGGTGTCTCGTACTTTCGCTGGAGAAGCTATGTCTGAAATCGCTTTTACTGCGGACCTAGAAAGTGAAATGAACGATGCTTAGCTTCATAACTGATCGATACGCACACATCTCAAGTGCAGTGTTCTTGTATTTATCAGCGAATGTGGGGTTTTACTTTGAAGCTAATCTGATTGGCGCAAAGATAGTGAAGAGTCAAGAATTAACCCGTGTTGGCAGAGAAGAATAGCATGCATTTTGGTTTTAAGTAACAGTGGCACAGGAGGGGAGGTAGGACAAACAACGGCACAGCATTTTTGCAAAGCTTATGTTGTTCGAAAAGACGGCGCCGTGAGAACAGCCGGTTAAAAGGAATAAGCCGCAGTCAGGTACAATTTTTAAGAAAAAAAAAAGTGGAGGGAGTAGGATTCAACTGCCGTCAAGCGCTAAAACGCTATTATCTAGAGTAAGAAAAAATTATTGAAGGTTACAAAACACGCGATAGAGGAAAGAACGGAAGTGGCGATAGCGATAGACAAAAGGACGTTGTTAAAGAGGAAGGCATCCCGTACAGAGAAATGTGAAGAACTGGCGTTAAGAACGAAGTGCATTTCCGTACGATACACGCAATGACTTTAGAGGAGATTAACTCCACAGGATCACAAGTGCAGATAACAATTGTGATGCAGCAGATGCTTATTCAGGACGATTACAGTCAGGCGAAGAGCCAGCAAGCACATAAGACCAAATGGCCGAGCAGCCTAAAAGGCCACTTAGGTTGACGTCACAATGTCCGATTCGGTGTGGTCTGACCGTGAGCCCCGTGGTATTTTCCGCTCCCACCAGGACCCAGCGCGGCCTGTACACGTTGTCTGGCGGCGACAGTGCAACTGAAAGCAAAGGAGCCCCCGGAATTCGCTTATAACCGGTTCTTCCCCACGCCTCGTAATGCATCTAGACCTCTTGCTCTCGTAGCTGCCGGTCCGTGTTTGCGCGTGCATTGCTTTCTCCGGTTGCTTGTAAACTACCCTTCGAAATGACCTTCACGAGCCCGCTACGTGAGAGGGAACAATAATTGCCGCGTTCGAATGCGAGCCTTGCGTCCCTTCACGCACGGCCGGCCGCTACTCGCCCTTGGCGCTGTGCACTTCCGGTGCGATTAGCATTCGGTGCAACCGGTCGCACTGCACTACGCTGTCTTTAGCTGCACCCTCAGACGCCCTTCGTTTTCGATGGCATGCATAAGGGCACGTTGTCTACACTGCACATGGCCACGCGCCTCCCATGTTGCGCATGCCTTCGACTCTTGAACCGGTGGAAAGCTGCCCTGACGTCTACCGCTTTATGTGCTGTGGAAACAACGTATGCTTAGTTGTATTGAGATAGAGAGAAGAAAACAAAGGCAGGAAGGTTAACCAGGCAATGCCCGGTTGCCCACTATACAGATGAAGAGGGAAATGAACGAAAGAAAGAAAGAAAGAAGGAAAGAAGGAAAGAAAGAAAGAAAGAAAGAAAGAAAGAAAGAAAGAAAGAAAGAAAGAAAGAAAGAAAGAAAGAAAGAAAGAAAGAAAGAAAGAAAGAAAGAAAGAAAGAAAGAAAGAAAGAAAGAAAGAAAGAAAGAAAGAAAGAAAGAAAGAAAGAAAGAAAGTTCAGTCTGACATGTCGATAGGTGATTGCAACAAGGGTTTGGTTAAAAGCAGGAAAAAAAATAGGCCGATATGCAGGAAACGGCTAAATAAGACGAAATGAAGACGAATCGGTAGAGTGCATGGCACGCTCAGCTTTGATTAAAACCGTCGAGATATTGCTACACAGGTTAAGGTGTCGCACAAGTCAACTTTCCAGCTTTATACTCTCGCTTAAGAAAACGATCGACAAACAATAGAACACGCAATTTCGTGTTCGGCATCTAAGCGCTCATATGCTCTCCGATATTGCCGCCCTGCCTTTAAATGAGGCAGAGAACTTGTCTCATGAACGTGAGCTCGAATTTTACTAGTGTGGTGAATCGTGATTAACTATGAAAACAAAAATCAGTGAAACAATATATTATCATTTGTGTGAACTGGTTGGCTGAACTACACAGCACTTTCAAATAGGAGTTACTGCTTCCAATATGAGCAGGTACTTTTATTAGTAAGCAGAGTGGGGTGTGTTTGGTGTCTGCCTCTCCCCACGATCCCGCAAATACCCAGTTGTTGCAAAGAGCTGCAGATCAAAGCCACCTTCCATTTGACGCGTCGTTTCACAAGGTAGTGTGGTGGCGAATCCACAAGCACGTTTGCCTTGAAGAAAATCTATAACATACGTGAAACTCACCCGTCGCTCTCTCTTCTACAGTCGATATAGCGCTAGCGCAAGCGAACGCAGACAGCGCGCAAGTCAATGGAGAAAAAGCGCTAGTTTTCAACTTTGTTTCTTCCATTGCTCCTGCTTTGCCAGAGTTTCAATTTATCTTAATGAAAACAAACTTGCCCAGCTTGACACCCTTAGTGCTTCCTAATCCTTTCATCTTTAAGTTTGTTTACATAGATAGGGAGAGTCGTTTCAGATCGATCGATCGATCGATCGATCGATCGATCGATCGATCAATCAATCAATCAATCAATCAATCAATCAATCAATCAATCAATCAATCAATCAATTAATTAATTAATTAATTAATTAATAAATTAATTAATTAATTAATTAATCAATCAAACTTTATTTTTCCCAGAAACAACTGGAATGGTCTCCTGGTCTAAAAACTGGGTGAGCAGCTTGACGGGGCCCAGGAGACCGTTACATGGCAGAACAGTGAAGCTGAGACAAAAAATAATGTGAATATATAGCAATGTACACCATACGCAAAAAAAAAAAAACAAGTTGCGGCAACATAATACAGTATGTGATGCATCATATTCGCGTCGACACGCGAGTACACGTGAACACGCGTCGATACACGTGAACAACCTGAAATAGCAGGCAGCCAAATGGAACGAACAACTGGAAGAGAACGCTTTGAAATGATCGCCGCAGTTGTGCAGGTAGCAAGTCTTCGAAGGAAAACAAAGACTTCAGCCGCAGAGATGCATGCAAACAAGAGACAGATTTCGCGTCTAAACAAATGAGAACTATCATCATTCTAGGCAATGCCTAAAGACATTGCCAGCCTCAAAAGTTCCGCTCCATTAGCACCACTAGGCAAAAGCCGCGGCACCACTTGCCCCGAGCCGCATTCCCTTCGTGGAAAAAGCACTGTGCCAGAAAAGCCGCATCAAAACCCACGTATAGTAAGAGAATATGTCTCTTTAGGGCAGGTAGTCACATCTGGTCCGGATCATGAGAGGGAAGTAACTAGAAGAATAAGAATGGGGTGGAACGCATATGGCAGGTTCTCTCAGATCACGAATGGCAGTTTACCAATATCCCTCAAGAGAAAAGCACTCACCTGCAGGGCTGATACGTGAAGGCTATAACAAAGTACTTAAGTTGAGGACAACGCAGCGACCTATGGAAAGAAAAATGATAGGTGCAACGTTAAGAGATCGGAAGCGGGCGGAATGGGTGAGGGAACAAACGCGGGTTAATGACATCCTAGTCGAAATTAAGAGGAAGAAGTGGGCTTGGGCAGGGCATGTAATGCGAAGGGAAGATAACCGCTGGTTCTTAAGGGTAACGAAGTGGATTCCAAGAGAAGGCAAGCATAGCAGGGGGCGGCAGAAAGTTAGGTGGGCGGATGAGGTTAAGAAATTGGCGGGAATACGGTGGCCGCAACCGGCAAAAGACAGGGTTAGCTGGAGAGACATGGGAGAGGCCTTCACCCTGCAGTGGGCGTAGTCGGGCTGATGATGATGATGATGATGATGACCAACAATCATCCACTTCATCAATCAGAATTTTCCCGGTCCACATAAAGCCTAACCAAGGTAGACAGCCGACGTCGGACCGACACCGGCTAGGTTTTCAGGTATACCGAAAGCCAATGTTGCGCTCAGGAACTCTTGTATCCTTGGGGAGAACCCGCATGAATGCAGTCGCATACGGCTACAAATAAAACAAAAGCTATATACGCAACTATCTCGAATTTCTCAAGCCGAATGAGCTGTGATCCTTGGGCAAGCAATTTGGTTTTATCTCCGTCATTTGAAACTTTACAGCAGACATTGCAGGATTTTCCACACGGCATTGGATTAACCTGAAAAAACGTGTCTTTATTTCTTTTCTTGCTTCTAGTCCTTTGCTCGTATCAGGTGCACTGTCCCTGCCGGAATTTTAGTAACGTCAAGACACGCGCTCAATACTGCATTCACTGGCTCCCGGTTAACTATAAAAGGTGGGCTGTACTTGGCCTTGGTCAACTCTAAAAAAATAACACGACCGAATGAAGTGCAGACTTTGCAACTCTCACTCGACAAAGGCTTGTATATTGATCAACGGTGCCGTCTACTCCGCATGTTAACGAGCGATTACCTTGGCCGCTCGAAGGCTGTGGTCTTACAAAAACACCGTCCCTCGTCGACGCTAAAATACCGATGTTTATATTTAGTTTTCTTTGACCCCGAACGGGGCACCCCGGAGGAATCTCCGCGTCGATAAGAGCGCTTCGAGTCGTGTCGCTTGCTACCATTCACTTAAGCTGCGTTGTCGTAAGCCGCCGGCGCATAAATTCATGCCAGATGCCGCGGTGGCTCAGTGGTTATGGCACTCGGATACTGACCCAAAAGACACGGGTTCGATCCCGGCCGCGGCTGTCGAATTTCGATGGAGGCGAAATGATAGAGGCCCAATGTACTGTGCGATGTGAGCGCACGTTAAAGAATCCGAGGTGGTCGAAATTTCCGGAGCCCTTCACTACGGCGTCCCTCATAGCCTGAGTCGCTCTGGGACGTTAAACCCTCATAAAACAAAACAAAAAAACGAATTCACGTCAGTAACGCGTATGTTTGCAAGATGTCCGTGCACCCATTCTTTCGCGGCGCAACATCTGGACTGGGTTTTGTACTTGGTGGCTCAGTTTTTACACTGCCAAGGATGTTCGCGCATTTTGAGTAGAGACAATGGTGAGATTGACAGGACTCGAGTCACTTGCTACATAGCCAGAGAATTTTTAACATACAACACTCTTTAGCGTTATCAGGCGCGTTTATTTTATTTATTGATAAATTTGATAAGTAATTTTTTATAAACTTGTTGAACTTGTCGAGAAGGTAGTTCTTTGTTTTACTTATTCTTGATAACGCTGTGTCCAATGCTTATAAAGAATGTCGAGCTCGCCGAGAAGACACTCATTTGTTCTAGTTATCGCTGACAATGTTAGCTCGTCTGGGTAGGTCCCAAACCAATTTATTTCTTATTCTGGCTCTATACAGTAGCCAGATTGATTCGTACAAAACTGTCTATTACTCTTCATCCACTCCTGTAGTAATCCAACCAGGGTTGACAGTATATCGAAATAAATAAATAAATAAATAAAAAGGTAAATAAATAAATAAATAAATAAATAAATAAATAAATAAATAAATAAATAAATAAATAAATAAATAAATAAATAAATAAATAAATAAATTGGCGTCGACGCTTAGAAGCATTGCTTATCAGGGAATAACCTCAAGGACTAAGCGAAGTGAGCGAAAGGCGCCCGTTGGGTCGAAATACGTCTCGTTTTCGAATTTTAATGCTTCGACTATTTGCATAACTGGGTAGGATGGGAGGTTGAAAAGAAAAAAAAAACTGGACGACAGATCAGTTAATCTGATACGAGCAACGTGCGTAAGCAGTGGTGATTTTGCCTTAATGCTTTTATGATGAAAGCATTTCGAAATAATGTTTTGATGGTTTTGCAATACCACCGAATGGAAATCCCTGAACTTGCGTCAGATCGTTCGCTATTTCTTTCCTGGCTTTCTTGAACTTGCCGCACTAATACATTCGCCTTTTCCCCTTCTCCTTCATTTGCTTCTTTTTCATCTTTTGAGAGAGGGCCAAGATAAGGTAAAAAAAAAAGATTGCAGGTTTCATGGGGTTTAACGTCCCAAAGCGACTAAGGCTATGAGAGACGCCGTAGTGGAGGGCTCCGGAAATTTCGACCACCTGGGGTTCTTTAACGTGCACTGACATCGCACAGTACACGGGCCTCTAGAATTTCTCCTCCAAAGAAATTCAACCGCCGCGGCCGAAATCGAACCCGCGTCTTTCGGGTCAGCAGCCGAGCACCATAACCACTGAGCCACCGCGGCTGCTCTAATGAAGCTCATTGTGTTATAGTGTGTAACTGATTGCCCCACTTCCCTGGGCTTGGCCCAATGTTTGCGAGGAATGATACACCGTAAGGATTGCTGCTGTCGTTTCTGCGAGATCATGATGGTCCGCCTCCACCCTTCTAGACTGTTGTAATCGCTTACACACAACAACCACTCAATGAACGATTGGACTTTATGGCATTTGACAGACGCTTTGTTTTAAGCCTATCGTCAAATGGTTTTCGTGCGCATGATTTGGATTGGGCGTGCATTTCACAGGAGCGAAGGGACACACTTACGCAGTCAACCAACGTCCTTGCACCGCGAGTGGCAGAGGGACTACAGCATGCGATTGACGTTTTCGCGGACACCAGTCCCGCCAGATTTCTGTTGCTGACAGGCGTGGATAGGGTGCCTCGATGCGCGCGCCCTCTACGGAGCGGCGGAGGGGGCGCGCACATCGAGGCACCCTAGGCGTTGAAGCTCTACCGCTTATGGCCCTCGCCTCCCTATATCTCGCTCGTACTTTGTGCCTTACTTTCTTGATTGCATAGGCGAAGTACACCCTGACAGCAGATTCCCAGAGGAGGGGGGTGGGGGGGGGGGGGGTGCTCACAAGCAGAGCTTGAGCACCAGGAAATTAGGCAGTACCGCAGTACGCACTCTTCACGTAAGATTATCAACCGACATGGTTTTAGAAGAAAAAATTAGGGAGGCAAGCTCCGCCTTTAAAGGGAAACTGCATAGGTTTTAGAAATCAACGAGCTTAAAAGGGTTGAATGTGTGAAACATGCAGGTAAAGCATGCTAAGTCTTTCTTGGGCTACCATTTCAATTAGTGACGTAATCGCCAATTAAAATCGCGACGTCCTTCAAGCTTCTCCGCAGCGCACAGCGCCAAGTGGGAGGGCGCATGATGACGTCATCGAAGGTATCGATACAGTTCCAACGCACAAACGCCTGCTTTCGAGGCAAAAAAAAAAAACAACGCCACCGAAGGCAAATCCCGCCGAGAGTTGTTTGGCAGCGTCCAACGAGGCACGGCAGGGTGTGGCTGACGAGAGCTGTAATTTGAAATCATACCTTTCATGACGTCTCACCCAACTTCCCGGCACTCCTCAGGTGCATTGAGGAGAAGCGCAAAATTGATTCATCCATTACGTCACTATTTTAAATGCTAGTGCAAAAACACTTGATATGCTTGATCTAAAGCCTATGTAGATTTGAATCCTTGAACTTCACGAAATTCAAAAAGTCGCGCAGTTGCCCTTTGAGGGTACGACGCGACAGCGCTAATGGCTTCATTAAGCGGTTTCAGTTCGCACATAGTCGCTGTTCTTTGTTCAGTTGCACTCTTATATCACAATTAGAGCACCGCACGGGCCTCAATATGAGGCCCGAGCCCGGCCCGGGCCCATGACCTCAAGCCAGCGCCCGGCCCAGGTCCTCGGCTTTAAGCCTGGGCCCGGCCCGGGCCCGCTAAATTATCGCTCTAGCGAGCCCGGCCCGGCCCGTGAATCCCGAAGTGAAGCCCAGCCCAGGCCCGGCCCGTTTCACAGTAACGCTTGAGGTATACTGCTCATTCTGAGCAAGCAGACTGCTAGACCGATAAGAAACTGGTCGACAAAGGTTCTGAAACCGCAGTTTGTCTTCCAGAAAGTTGGTTCTTTTTAACCCAGAAGGAAGTGATTAAGAGTAGTGCTCGCCAGGCCCGTCTTTTGGAGAGTGATCTCGTGTAGGTGGGCAACAATAAACTCGTAAGTTCCGAGTGCTAAATAAAAAGGGCCGCATACACGCGTAGTAGTCCTCTTTGCGTTCCCCCATGATTTCAATCAGTTATATTCTGCCGCCCGCGAAGTATAAATATTAAAACTGCCTAGCAAGCAGTAGGATGACATTTTTTTAGTGAGCGCGATCACACAGGTTGAGCTCACAGTCGAACTGGAAGCCGTTCAGGAGAAACGACAAGCTAAAAGGCTTGAGTATTTCACGGTATGTGTTTAAAGACTATAAGCGTCCTAAATTAATATGTTCTTCCCAAATGCATTTCTAATAGTGTATAGGTATGTTTTGGGATTACGAACGATCAATGGCCAATTAAGGCCGATTGAATTTTACTCTTACTGCAACGCGGTGTGGAAATAAGAAAATAAATAAGTCAATGAATAAAGCTTAGTTTTTTTCTCAGCGCGTCCTATAACTCATAGTTCATCCGTGTCGCTGCTTCAATGCCACAGTTGTGTACTTCACTCTGCAATAGTGAATGAAAAGTCGGACACCAGCCGTTTCTGTACGGACCTAAGCCCGGCTCTGGCCCCGCAGCTTTAAGCCCGAGCCCGGTCCAGGCCTGCAACTTCAGGCCCGAGCCCGGCCCAGGCCCGGCAAAACAAATCATGTCCCGGCCCGACTCGGCCCGCGGTCGGGCCCGGGCTTTCGGGCCGGCCCGAGCCCGTGCAGTGCACTAATCACAATTATTACAACAAAAAATGTTGCCCTAATTAGTATCTCGCTAATCAGCACGTCTGTAGTACACTCCACTCATTACCATGTTCGCCCTGCAGCGGTGGCTCAGTGCTGTGGTTACGGCGCTCGGCTGCTGACCCGAAAGACATTGGTTCGATCCCGGCCGCGGCAGTCGAACTTCGGTGGAGGTGAAATTCTAGAGGCCCGTGTGCTGTGCGATATCAGTGCACGTTAAAGAACCACAGGTGGTCGAAATTTCCGGAGCCCTTCACTACGGCGTCCCTCATAGCCCAATAAACCAACCAATTACCATGTTCATCATCATCATCAGCCTGACTACATCCACTGCAGGACAAAGGCCTCTCCCATATCTCTCCAATTAACCCTGTCCTTTGCCAGCTGCGGCCACCTTATCCCCGCAAACTTCTTTATCTCATACAGCCAAAGTTACGGCAGCTATTAATTTATGTAAAATCAATTACATTTAAAGTAAGTCGTTCGAGACATGCGCCGACCTTTGATTCACATTAGAAGTCTCATATTCAATTATTTTCATTCCAGGCATCCAAGCGTGACGTCATGCGTGACGTGGGTTTCTCAACACAATAACGTCGCCGGGTTTTACACTGAACTGAAGCCTTAACGCTATCGCTTTAAGATCTCCAATTCCACCACTCGAACCCAGGTGTCAAGCCCAGAATGCTTGTTTGTCAAAGGCAGCCAGCGCGATTGATTGATGAACGGATTTTATCAGCATCCCATTTCAATCGAGCACCGCCGCGGTGGCTAAGTGGTTACGGCACCCGGCTGCTGACCCGGTAGACGCGGGTTCGATTCCGGCCGCGGCGGCCGAATTTCGATGGAGGCGAAGTTCTGGAGGCCCGTGTGCTGTGCGCTGTCAGTGCACATTGAACTCCAGGTGGTCGAAATTTCCGGAGACCTCCACTACGGCGTCCCTCATAGCCCGAGTCGCTTTGGGACGTTTAACCCCACTTCTGCCACAACGTTGTCCGTGTCAGCGCACGCAGCGCGATTCCCTCTGTTACTATCGCCCCGTAGCTCAAAGAACGAATACTTTTTATTTATTTTATTTATTTCAGATACTGTCAATCCCATTGGGATTTTTACAGGATGGGCACATAGTAAGTAGGTACAAAGTGAATACAAATGGAATGGTAAACATTAAAAACACTGTTATTTGCAAGTAATTACATGAGTATGGGAAAAAAAAACACAGATAACAGAAAATAAAACACATAACGAAAGAGTATTTTTCACAGAAAAGGATGCAATTTTAAACATTGTAAGTAATATGTTCA
This sequence comes from Amblyomma mixtum, assembly GCF_055824585.1. NCBI lineage: Eukaryota > Metazoa > Arthropoda > Arachnida > Ixodida > Ixodidae > Amblyomma > Amblyomma mixtum. The sequence continues at coordinate 32,193,364 of NC_143013.1, read as the reverse complement.
TACAGATGCTGTTATATGCAGTGATACGCGTGGTCTGTTGTACTTGAGTAATTATGATTTAATTATCTATTTAATTATCGCGCAACTGTTCTTCTACCAGAGTTACAAATTTCTGCAAAAATGTATTAGTAGTGATAGAGGGGTTCAAACTATTCCATTCTTTTATGGCAAGCGGGAAAAATGAATATCTGAAACAATCGGTTCGGAATGCGTACTCTCTGAGGGTTAATGGGTGCTTATGCCGGGATGGTCTGGATTCATCTACATATATATATAACGAAGTATCTATGTTTAATGTGTTATGAACTAATTCGAACAATAACTTTAGTCGTGCTAGTCTGGCGCGTTTCTGTAAAGTAAGAATACATGATTGATTCAGTAGTTGGGATGGTGAATCACTGGTCTTGTATTTGTTAAAGATAAATCTAATTGCCTTTCTCTGCACTCCTTTTAGTTTGTTAATGAGCTGTTGTGTGTAGTTGTTTGATAGTAGTGTTAGTTCATGAAGAGGATGATGTGCAATCCACAGCGCGAGAGTGTGTTGCACTTTAGAGCGAGACATGATCGGCTGCGCCAATAGCCTAATGCTCTCGTGCAGTGATCAGCGAAGATGATCTGTTCGCGCCACCGCGAGTTACAATCCCAGTCGCAGCGATGCTTATTTATAGATTGTTTGTCTAAGGCCACCCTCAGGATCTGGTTCACACAAACCGGTGAGCCGGTCTGACCTTGTGCCGCAATAAAGGAATTTTGCCGGCGGTTTAGCATCGCTCAGCACGGAGTATTGTGCGAAAGAACGTTTTCTTTAATTATTGTGTACACCACCACGTACCACAAAGCGCGATTGAGCTGTTTACTGAACCAGAGAGCCAGTTATAGGCCTTTACTTCCCTCAAAATCATCGGAGTCTGCAACGTTGTCAACGCCAACCGAGGCCGAGCCCGAAATCATCATTGTGTAGCAGAACGCCTAGGCACTGAGCCAGGCAACGCTACGAGGCAGTAAGTACACTGCAGGAGTTTCGCGGGTGTTCGTTGATGACCTCGGCGTGACCCCGTCTCTTGTCTGTTTGCTCTTTCAGGCGCACCAGTGAAAGGTCACCGTTACAGGTCGTTTAAATTGGCATGCCGAGATAACGATCGGGCTATAAAGATAACGCGGAAAGACGAACGGCCTCGTAGCGGCTGCATCAAATGGGGGAGCGTTTATTCAATCGAACATCCCACTACAAGCTCACGTTTTCCGCTTCGCCGTGTGTAGAGCGCTTGTCACAGAGCTGTGAACTTGGCAGCTTTCCAACGTGTCTCGGGGCGCTCTGAAAACGCCGCTATATATATATAATAAAACAGGCAGTGCAAAAGCGCGAGGAATAACAACGAAAGGACGTGGCTGTGATGGAGCTGCTCGAACCCCCCCCTCCCTCATTCGAAAGCCATTATCTCCCAACAAGCGCCAGAGTAGAAATGATCCAGAAAAACATGTTCTTTTCTGTCTCTCTTACAGATGAAACAAAAGCTGACGTCATAGCAGCTTTAAGTCGGCGCTTCCGATTGAGGGAAGATTAAATTCTGACCTCATCGCGGTGGCGACAGTGCAATTAATTCGACCCGAAAGCTTATCTCCCCACCGCGTTAAAAAAAAAAAAAAAGGCTACCAGGAAAGCAAGACACGAGAATGGGTGAAGGGTGGCGACAGGGATGTCTAGATTAAGCGGCTCTCGTATAATAAAGAGGGAGTAGCCGTGGGAACAGTGTTGCGTGCCGGCTGCGCTAAAGCCGCGTCACGGGTGGTGTACATGCCCCCAAGCGTGCGACAACGTGGTCCCCTGTGACGTCACGAGCAGATCTCTGCTGTCATCGCTATTATGACGCTGAAGATAGTCGCGCGCTTCGTGACGTCGCATTGGGCGCGCGCGTGAATGCGCGTGTGCGAACATTACGACACATTGATCCTGCATGATTCACTGTTGTGCCCGTTGCCACAGGCGACGGAAGGCTTGAACTGCCTTGCTTGAGAAAGGAGGAAGGAGAGGAGGAATATTTTGCTGTCGCCTTTCAGATAATGACCGTGTTTCCCGTAGCTGTTGAGCAATACATGTTTGTTAAAGAGACATGCTTACACCGCGAGGCAGACCTGGGAGTATGCTATACGTGCACTTTCATTCTTTGAACACGCGTTGACGTCATGTGATACACGAGTTACGCACGTTGTAGGCTATACTGATGCTGCATCACACATTACACATGTTTTTTACGCTCGTCGTCAGTGTGTTACGCGGTAAGCAGGAGTTCGCCAATACGTCATTCCTGCTGAAGTTACCTTTGAGTTGCCCTTAGTAACCACATGAGGCTGTACCGTTAAACAGCCAATTCAAGCCGCATAAGAATACAAGGATCTGAACAGCATAATGTGATAAGGTGGGGTTCTGTGTCAACTGAAACTATGTTAAATTACACATCTTCCACCTCAGCTGCTGAAGGTGATCGGTTCCAACCCCACCGCTAGGCACTAACCAGTAAAAATTCGTACAAACGCCACCCGGTTTTTCGTAGAGGTGTGGCTTGGAGCAGGCTTCCCAAGCACCCCCGGTGCTACATTTCTGGTGCAAACGCTGTTTCTAATGCCCTCAGCATACGGTTTGGTTTGGTTTATTGGGGTTTAACGTCCCAAAGCAACTCAGGCTATGAGGGACGCCGTACAGAAGGGCTCCGGAAATTTCGACCACCTGGGCTTCTTTAAAAGGGCTCCGAAACACTGATTGGGGGAATACCGGCTATACTTCAGGTGGGTTCTTTATGTCACACAGATGCTGACTTAAAAAGAATTAAAGGAATCGATGCACAGGAACGGGAGTTATTCAGTGAAGAAATTTGAAAAATACAAGCAAACAAAACGCTGCCCTCAACTCGATTTTGGCGAAGCTTCCCACTCCTATTTCGCTCTCCCAATGACGGCACCTGGCGCAACCAATCAAAACAGCCAGCCAGAGCACGTCGCGGAAGTTTGTACTCCATGGTTGCCTGCTCTCTATAACTCGTTCTTGCTGAGACTGGCAGCGTTGTTTCCATGCCAGAGCGCCCCTGGTGGTGTATTTTTATTTTACTTGCTTTGCAGGGCTTTTATCTAAGACAAACAAGTTGTTTTTGTTGATCTAACATAAAACGCAGACAGGTGACAAAATGTGTCTCTATTTATTCACACAATTTGCAGTATATTTACTGTTTGTCCGATCATCAAGCTCGCGCCAGGTGATGTCATATCCGCTTCTAAAAACCCGCCACTGTGCGGCGACACCATCAGAGCCATGAAGTTGTTTTTGGGAGGACATTAAAATATTAAAAAACGGAATGTACGCGGTATTACCGACGCTAATAGCACCATTATAACTCACTGTATGCAATCAACAGGCAAAACAGATAACTAAGATTGTGTTTCTGGGCCCCTTTAACGTGCACTGACATCGCACAGTACACGGGCCTCTAGAATTTCGCCTCCATCGAAATTCGGCCGCCGCGGCCGGCATCGAACCCGCGTCTTTCGTGTCAGCAGCCAAGCGCCATAACCCCTGAGCCACCGCAGCGGGGCCCTCAGCATACAAATGTGGTCAATGACACAGTGATGATGCGGTGGTTGTTTTTACATTCGAGTTAAGTTAGTGCGCTCTAACCGGTTTCCATATTTATTCGAAAGAAGTACACACCAGATAAACATTGCGATTTTTAACAAATTATTTCACCCAACCTCGACCAGACTAGAAACCCGTCAGCCATGGCGTACTGTAGCCATATCCAGAAATTCTAGGAAAGCGCCTTTTTCCAGCGGGAAGTTGTTTACCACTGCATTTTTTTTATATATCCTAAAAATTTTGCCGCCGCGGTGGCTCAGTGGCTATGGTGCTCGGCTGCTGACCCAAAAGACGCGGGTTCGATCCCGGCCGCGCCGGCTGGAATTTCTTTGGAGGAGAAATTCTAGAGGCCCGTGTACTGTGCGATGTCAGTGCATGTTAAAGAACCCCAGGTGGTCGAAATTTCCGGAGCCCTTCACTACGGCGTCTCTCATAGCCTTAGTCGCTTTGGGACGTTAAAAAAAACCCCATAAACCATAAACCTAAAAATTTTACCAACACAGTCAGTATATCCGCAGATTTCCCCTAGGCAGGCTGGAATTTTTTTCTTACTAACGTTTTTTGCTGTTGTCGAATAAGTTCGCCATTGGTTTTCTATGGAAGTATTAACCGCTCGATGCGAGCGATGGACAAAATTTAAAATTAAGATTTTGCTACACTCTAAACGAAAAGGGGTAAAAACGGAGTAAGCAGTTCTCTGCGCACTCCCTCTCATAAAAGAGGGTGCGCTAGAGGACAGCTTACTCTCATATAGGCGTATTCCTGTTTAGAGTGTCCGCATAGAAAGAATGGACCCTTATTTTCTTGGCTGAACTTGCAACATACGTGGGCAGGCGGACGACTGGGGTCTTTGGGGCATGTTCTTCTGTCTTAAAGTGGCAGCAGGTCTTTAACTGTTTAGCGCGGCGACGTAAGTCATGCCCTGGAAGATTCTGTGGCCGTCGGAGTCAGGGTGCCTAGTGCCTGCTGCACTTTTTCCCGTACTACATCCATGAGAGTCACTGCTAGCGGCTGTGGGGAGGATGGAAGCAGTCGGTGCAATTACGAATTGTTTCGCGGATGATGTCCCCTATAGGGCGTCATTGGTGGTCGCTGAGGTGTACGCATGGCTCATGGAGAATTCTGGTGGTGTACGGTCGTACTGCCCAGCCCGGATGTCGAGGGTCTTCTCGAATGTAGACGCTTTGGTTGTGAACTCGGCAACGGTCTTGGGTGCGCTTCGGACCAATCCGGCGAAAAATTGTACTCGATAGCGCGCATCAAGAAGCGCTCCTTCTTCTCCGCGGTCATATTAGGGTCTGCTCGTCGGAATAGACGGCAACATCTCCTCGACGTACGCAACGGCGTTCTCATTCGGCACTTGGATGCGGGTCTCCAGCAGTAATTCGGCTTTTTCTTTGCGAACGATGCTTGTAAGAGTTTTCACAAATTCTCTCTTAAATTCCTTCCACGTTCGCAGGGAATCCTCGCGATTCTCGTGCCAGGCTTTAGCTGGGCCACTCAGGACGAAAAAGACGGACCACAGTTTAGCTGGTCGTCCCAGCGGTTGAATGTCGCCAAACACTCACACTGGTCCAACCACTCCTCGGTGCCTTCCTGGGGTAGTCCACTCAACAGAGGAGGATCATGGGTGTGTTGAAGAACCAGCGGCGATGATGCAGCGTCACCCTCCATCTTCGGAAGCATTGCAGGTCAACGGCGCAGCACCTCCACCAGATGCCACGTATAGTGGTGACGACGGTCAGAAAGACAGCGGAAAGGGCTTTTAAAAGAAACCGTTTATTGAGCAGACCTGCGCCCACAAAGAACTGAATGACTCGGCGGCGGCATAGCAACATGCGTGCTCGGCGGTCGTGGAACCCGCCGCTCTCAATCGTGCTCAATTAAAAGCTTACAACGAACTTTCGAGATACGACGTGCAAAGTAACCACAACAGTCTGGAACAACGTAGAGTCGCTTCCGCTTGGCTGCGATCTATCGATAAACAACCTGGTTGAATCTTGCAACACAAATAAAGAGATAAAACCGCGTGCCGGCGGCATTAAGGAGGAACAGATAAACATTATAAAGCTTTGCGGCAGTATTTCCACAGCAGTAGCTTACAATACTTCACAGTTTCCTCTCGATTAAAACTGATGTACAAGCACCCTTGACTTGGCTGCCATCGCGCCATTAGAATAAACCCATCATTGACTGCACCTCGCCAATTTTCTTTTTTCGTGTTAGTGAAAGATGGACACAACACGAGGAAAACAGCTGGCGCAGAAGTGAAATGAAATAATAAGAAAGAATAAGCCTTGCATAGACATATCGCCTCGTACATAAAAGCTGTAGATGACCTGGAAATTCTTCCATATTTTGTGTTGTTTTCTCATCTGTCCAGATAATAGTGGCTACGAGAATATTTTCAGCAAACATGAGTGCAATTTTAAAATGCTTGTGACATTAGCTGCAAGCCGGACTATTTTGTTTTACTTAGAGCTTTGCTTTGCTTAACCTCACTATCGGCCATGCGATCACAGGTTCTCTTTACATTTGCCGAATAGTGCGATTAGCTTTGTTCAAGTCATTAGACTGGGCCGCTTTTAAGTAATTCTAGAAACGTGTGCCGCGTGTCCCTCCATGGACGGCTGCAGTGTACGGCGGTAGGGATGAATCGCAGCAATATAGGTTGAGAGCACACGTGGCTTGGATCCACCGACGCATGGCCTATAATATAGGCGCGCGTGGTAGGTACCTGCACTTCCTATTTGATCTCTATCACCCCATTCATTCCTTTCTTCACTGCGGTTCAGGGTCTGGGGTATCTGCATATAGTGTGCAGGCGTTTGGGGCGTTAAGACACCACAGACCCTGGTACTCACTTGTGCGCTTCGCCTGTGCTCCGTACCTCCATTGAGTGACTCAGTCATGTACTAGAAAAGAGGGGGCTTTATAATTTCCTAGTTCCAAAACTATAGCGTATAGCTTACAGATTGATTCTACCAGTTGACCTCCCCCCCCCCCCCCCCGAAAAGCGCAAATGCGCTCATAAAAAGAAAAATTCAGGGCCGCCACCAAGAGATCACTGCTAAACTCGTGTGTGGTGCCGCAGTCTGCTAATCTTCAGAAACTAGTTGCAAGCGGTGGTCGGTTTTTTATTCGTTTTCTTAACTGGAGGTAATAAAGAACTCTGCAGAACAACTACTTTGTTTGCTGCCTTTGTTTGCTAAAATGCTGCCTCATTGTCGACAACGCCTACGTTGGGTGACAAACATCAATTCTAGTGAAAAAAAAAAAAATTCATCCTCCAGACACTCTAAGACGTGCACAAATTCTTTCTAACTGGAAAAGATGGTAAATAAAAGGCCTGCCTTCTCTCAGTGTGTTCAGGCAAAGCATTTACAAAATATTTAATAGCGCTTGTTTGTACAAGTCCACATGGTATGAAAGGGAACAAAAGTTTTAGGATTAAATTAATGATTACTTCATAATTATGCATGAAGATCACACTCTACTTTTTTTATAACTAGTTTTCCTCTTGGTGTTTAACGTCCAAAAGACATATGCAACCTTAAAGAAAAACAAAAAAATTTGGTTTTTTGTTCAAACTGCTTGTTCCCTTTCACGTTAGAGGGACCCACACGCATACCTATTCAAAGAATAACTGTCAGAAGTAAAACTAAATTTTATTGTAACGCAAAGGAAACGTTGTTCGCCCAACGTCGCTCTTGACGTTCGTTTGTGACTCCAGGAAGCAGGGCTAAAATCTCTACGCGCCAAATGTCTATCGGGGCTGTCTAGCTAGACAAGAGTAGCCAACTCAAAGCGACACATATTACGGGACACAAACCGGTAAGACGCATTGTCTTTCGATAGCCGCCTCTTATGCGGCCTAAGCATCCTCCTAGATTGAGGAAATTTGGCACAGACAGTAAGAGAGTTAAGGAAGCGTGATTGCTTCCTAGGCGTCACATTTCTGAAAACTTCTCACGTAAGTTGCAGAGAGATGGCGTCCGACATATTTATCTCATTTTCCGCCATTTTTCTTCATTTATTTGGAGCTTTCCTTTTTGCAACTGTGTCTTTCGTATGTAGTTCTCTTCATTATCATGTTCAGTGATTAGAACATCCCGCGGCTTTCGGCAATGAAAAAAGGCTGTTACGTAACGGAAAATAACCTCTCACTAAATCGGTTTTATCTCTCAAGAAAAAAAGACCCCGCCGCGGTGGCTCAGTGGTTACGGCGCTCGGCTGCTGGCCCGAAAGACGCGGGTTCGATCCCGGCCGCTGTGGCCGAATTTCGATGAAGGCGAAATTCTAGAGGCCCGTGTACTGTGCGATGTCCGTGCGCGTTAAAGAACCCCAGGTGGTCGAAATTTCCGGAGCCCTTCACTACATCGTCTCTCATAGCCTGAGTTGCTTTGGGATGTTAAACCCCAATAAACATAAACTTAAACCCCAACATCTCTCAACAAAAGCCGCTATGTTCCTTCTAATTTCTCTGGGAAAGCACTAACGGCAAGTGAAATGATGAACAGAAGAGAAAGGGATTTAAGAAATTATGCTACGGTCTGCTGCATGCAGTTGAGGTACAAATATCGCCGAGGAAATAATTACCACGATGCATGCCGTTTATCGTAATTTTACTAAAGCAGTTATGTGGGTGAGCCGAAATAAACTAATCACTCGCCCTGAAAAACCGTCCACATCTCCGGTATGCTAAACTGGGGGTGAGAAATACGAGGGCTTATTTTGACGTCTATGAGCATTTTTGCTCATAGACGTTTATTAACGGTTTATTGTCTATGAGCAGCAACGACGTTGGAACTGCCGTGATTCTACGGTTTCTCGTATTTTTTTTTCAGTAAATTTCAAAAATAGTCATATAGCTGGAGCTTAGTATTGTCACTGGTACCACGCTTGGTGCTTCTATTTTCTTTGTGTGCGGCGCATCTGTTCTTTCATGTCGTGAATGACATTCGGATTTCACGGAAGACACAGCGTGAAAAAAACGTGGACAAAAGGGAACATACCCGACAGGAGGGGCGCTGACGCCACAACTGTGGACTGAAGGTAGGCCGATAAACTTGTCTTATTCCGGTCTTATTCTGAAAGCTGACGTTGTCGATCTCATCAGTTGTTTGGTGCACAGCTTTGAACAGGCCTTCATTAGGAATAAAGTGAAAATGATCCTAAGCATCTTGCCAGAAAGCCGTAGCAGCTTCTTGCAATCCTTTATGCAAGTCATCAACCACTTCCAGTGAGCTATGAAGAATAATTTTGAAACCGTGAAATCTCGAGAGACAAGGAACAAGTTAGCGCGCTTCGCCTGTTGGAAGAATGTTGCCTGAAACCGTTAATGGAAAAGTGGACAAAGCAAAATCTAGGTGCCTTGAGTTGTTCTACGGCAAGACGCAGAAAACGGATTGCCTGCTACGAACAATCGTTTCTGAAAAAAAGGCACATCGGGCATTTTCTACGTGGCAATCTGAACTGTTTGGAGGGAGCTGAACCGTTTCAAGCAAGCAGCTCGCTAGAAGTGGTTGATGACCTGCGCAAAAAACTGCAATGAACTGCAACGGCTTTCTCGCTATAGGTTTTGAGGACCTTTTTACTCTGTTTCTCATGGAGGTCTGTTCAAGGTTGTGGTCCAAAGAACTAATGAGATCGACACCGTCAGTTTCCAGAATGATTGGTTTCTTGATTTCTTAGCAACTATATAAGGCTATGAGGGACGTAGTTTCCAGAATCAGACCAGAATAAAGCCTGTTTCACATGCAAGCGAATATGCTAGCGAATTCTGTCGCCGCGGCGGGAAAACCTGTTCTGAGTCGTCGCTGCGATGAGCGGCGAGGTTTCAACAAGTTGGAAATTTTCGCTGCGACGCGCCGCTCAATCGCTCAGTCGCTTGCATGTGAACCGGCCTTAAGCCATGATAGGTTTATAGGCCTACCCGAGTTTTATCTTCTGTTCACAGCTGTGCCGGCATGTGGCTCACTGGTTATGGCGCTCGGCTGCTGACCCGAAAGACGTGGGTTCGATCAGGGCCGTGGCGATCAAATTTCTATGGAGGCAAGATTCTAGAAGCCCGTGTACGATGTCATGTCAGTGCACGTTAAAGAAGCACATGTGGTCGAAATTTTCGGAACTTTTCACTAGAGCGTCCCTCATAGAGTCGCTTTGGGACGTTAAACCACTCTAAACTAAAATAAATTGAACTAAACTAAACTAACTAGTTCACAGTTGTATCGTCACCACCCGCTCTGTCGTGTGTGTTCCCTGTTGTCACGTTTTTTGCGCTGTTTTCGGTCAATCAGCAACTAGCCAAGACAAAAGTCCTGATTCGACATTTGCAAGCCACTGCGGTTTCTTGTATGTTTGCAGCTTTACCTTATATATTATTCCACGGACATAACCCGCCGCGGTGGTCGTTTATAGTGTTCAGCTGCTAATCCGGAGGCTGCGTGTTGAAGTCCTGTGGCGGAGTCCGCGTTTTGATGGAGGCGAAATGCAAGACGCCGGTGTCTGTGCGATGTCAGCGGAATTTGAAAAACACCAGGTGATCGAAATTTGTCCGGTTCGCTCCATTACGGCGTCCTTCATAGCCTGCATGTTGCTTCGGGACGTTAAATCGGCCATAACAGTGTAGCCATAGATAATCCGCGAATGCTAATGTCTGGCGCCCAGAGCATGATGACAGCAGGGCTACGAGCCGGGGTGGAGCATAGAGCAGTCCCAGCACGGTGCGATCAAGGGTTTGAAATCCAGAGCAATAGGCTGACACAGTAACGTGCGTACAGTCGGGGACAAAAATCTCTGGACCGCGCGATCCATAAACGAAGCTTATAGAGCCGCCCAGACTTGTGGAGGTGAAAGTCAAAGACCTGTTGTTTCCCCTCCAAAAGTATGGTCTCCAGCCGAGGGCTAATAAAAGAGCTATCGGCTTCGTTTACGAATCACGTGGTTCAGAGGCTTTTGTCCTCGACTGTATGCGTACTATAGGCAACAGAATTGCCCAGGGCTTGCCGCCGCTGGCTCAGTTGCATTGCTGCGCCACCAGAGTCACCTAGCTGCCCGAAAATGGCTGCCCAGCGCGCCAAGGGGCGCTTGCCTGGGAGCATCTTCTCTGCCTCCCATGTGCGTGGTTCGAGAAGCACCCCACACATTGAACCGAGAAGCTGGCGCGCTTCAACTCGTATGTCGCCACTGTATACGTATATGATAATGCGTCGGAAACTTGTATTTCTTGTTTGATTTCACCAGCGGCTCGCTGCTGACAGCGGCCGGAGCGTTGCTTCTCGTATAAAGCCGAAACATTGGAACACCGTTCCGACGACATTCTTGGACGACCGCCCCTTCCAGCAGGAACGGACAAGAGGTGCCCAGGACGTGCGCTCGCACGTCCTCTGCACTTCTGTGTTCGGCTGTATGTCGCTGGAACGTGGCATTTGCTTTGCATGCTGACTTCTTATCGGAGCGATCAATCATTGAAGAACATCGTTATGCGGAGGCCGCAGCAGCCGAATGTGGCCGAGAAGATAACGGCCTTCTAACCGCCACCTCGGATACGAGTGGTTTTCCTCGCGGTCCTGTCCGTCGCCAGGCATGCCCATACTGCAGGCATGACCATCGCCAGGCAAGACTGCAGCATTGCCTAAATGCAGTTAAGTAACGGCACGAACTAATGCATGGTGACGATTTAACCACTGGACACTGGCACATCTGTGGTCCTCTTAAATTAAATAATAGAAGATATGGTTTATGGTTTGGTTTATGGGGTTTAACGTCCCAAAGCGACTGAGGCTATGAGAGACGCCGTAGTGGAGGGCTCCGGAAATTTCGACCACCTGGGGTTCTTTAACGTGCCCTGACATCGCACAGTGCACGGGCCTCGAATTTCTCCTCCAAAGAAATTCAACCGCCGCGGCCGGGATCGAACCCGCGTCTTTCGGGCCAGCAGCCGAGCACCATAGCCACTGAGCCACCGCGGTGGCATAATAAAAGATATGTAAAAATACTTTGAGCATAGGGGCGCCTTTAATTCGGTGGAACATGAAATGTTTTCAATTAAGCTTCTTGATTATAATTATATTAGATCAAATTAGAAGCCATTTACTTAATCGGTCCCACTACGTTGCTGTAAATAATGCATTTTAGTAACAATTACGCGTACTTTAAAGTATGCCGCAAGAGTCTCTTCTTAGACCGAAGAGTTCCAAATTGCGCATAAATTCTTTATGCAATATACCAAATTCTTCAGAATTAATTATATGCTCAGATGACACTTATCTATTCGATTTCTGTAGATCACTTCCTCCGCTCCAGGATGTTACGAAGAATGAGCTCAGCTCTCTGTCCTACTTTCCTACATGTCCTAGGACATGCCCCGATATGACCAATCTGGTGCAGTGCGGCACCGCGGAGTGGCCCAGAGACCGAACGGGGTCTAAAACTCTCTTGAAAAACTATGCCTGCCCTCCTGCCCACCTGCTGTGTGTGTGTGTGTGTGTGTGTGTGTGTGTGTGTGTGTGTGTGTGTGTGTGTGTGTGTGTGTGTGTGTGTGTGTGTGTGTGTGTGTGTGTGTGCGTGTGCGTGTGTGCGTGTGCGTGCGCGTGCGTGCGTGCGTGCGTGTGTGTGTGTGTGTGTGTGTGTGTGTGTGTGTGTGTGTGTGTGTGTGTGTGTGTGTGTGTGTGTGTGTGTGTGTGTGCGCGTGCGTGCGTGTGCGTGTGCGTGTGTGTGTCGGGACCTGACCACACCTTTACAGCCTTGCCGAAAACGCGGTAGAATGCGGGCGCTCAGGTTTACGCTCCACAGTGAGGCCTTAGCAACCAAGTTCATGCAACACAGAACTCGTTACCTCACAAAAGGAGCCGATGGTGAGGGTGGTGATTCAGAGGCCAGCCTTATACCGCACAGTGCAGCTTTGGAACGAAGAAAAAATTGGTTAACTAGTAATCAACAGATCCGCACGAAGCATACGAGGTAGACGCATAGTATTCCGGCAAAGGAGTAGAGTACAGGGATGCCTAGGATGCAAGGCAGAACAGCCCTACTGAAAAAGTGGCACGTTGTGCCCTGTAGACCCGTTCATTTTGTTTCCGTTGTGCATACGTGACTCTGCATGGGAGGTGGTAGTACATGCGTTGTTCAGGTGTCGTCGAAACGGGTCCGCAAGTGATGCAAGGGTGATGAAAAACACAGTGCGATGTTTGTAGCGGCGTTTGGCTACAAACGGCCACTCTCGTTACACAGAGATGCGTTAATTCACCGATACCGATATCGAAATCAGACGCGTGATGTCACGTTAGTTCCATGATCTTGACCGGCCAGCTTCTCTAGGCCGCACACCAGAAGGAATCGTCGCACAAGCATGCTATCGATTCTGCAAAACAGCCCTTCACGAATCTTGCACGTACTGCAGCATATCAGCCTCTTCGCTGGCGTTGGGATCGACAGCACGCTCCAACCTAGTGGAAATTGCTGACCACCAAACACGATGCCTTCATGATAGGCACTGGTAACAGGCTGCTGCCCCAACAGAGTAGTTTCGGTCATTGCGTCCCTATAAGTTCTCTAGCGTAAGCACTTTGTCTTTGAGGAGCGCGAACCGGCCTCGAAGTCCATCCTCCTTGCTTCATCGCAGCACAACATCTCTCGCCATTGTAACCCTGGCATCTACAGGGCTTCTTGAAGGACATGAGGTAATGCTCACCATTTCAAGAGTGTTACGAGGTGAACGAAGATAAAGAACAAGGTAGCGAACGCACCCTGTCGTATCGCGCGTTCAGCGTTCACACGAATGGCAGAAACAAAGGTCGCGCTGCCGTCGCATCCTTGCGCTTAAAACGATGCTGACCGACTTCGCCGTCCACTGCGTCAGTTCATTAACGAAGTTCAAACGCGCTTGCAGGGCGTCCGTTATTCATTCGTCCGACCCCGTGACCGGAAGCATTGCCCCCTCGAGAGCTCACACAGCGCGATCCTCAGGTCTGTTGAGGTTCTAGCTTAGCTGACATACTGTACGTTATTTTTAGGAAAGGATGAACGTAAAATTATTCGTTTACGATGTACAGGCGAGTGAGCAAAGGTAGAGTTACCACGCAAACTGTGACAGTAACGGTTTTTCTGAACAAAAAGGTGCGCCTGATGGAAATGCGCCGTCGAACAGTCAAGCATATTAGGGAGGGCGCCACATGCATACCTAGAAAACGGGCCCTGCGGCGCCATACAGCGCTGGCATGTAGTTCTGACAGTTGGTATGGCCGGTTTTTTTTTTTTGCTCACGCCTGTACGCCGTAGTACGACGCGGTGTATCTAAGTACGTCGTACTTCGAAGCAACGGTTAGGACGAAGTTCGACGGCAATGCGTCTACTTGGGCGAAAATCTCTATCCAACGTAAGCAGGAAGGTAAGGGTGGAAAAACAACCTTAACTGGCCTGCGAATTTCGTGGCACGCGCCGAAGACGTGTGTGCCTGCTTCAATCGGCGCGTTTTCCTGGCTCGAGCTGGAATCGCCGGCCACTTCAGCGGCCTTCACTTCAGATTTGTATTCACGAACGCTAAGGAGCCGTCGTGAGGATAAGGGCCGGAGGAAAAAGGGTTCGAAAAGTGCCCGAACTAGCAGCACTTCCGTTTATTTCTCCAAACATGAAAGGCAAAAAAAAAAAGATAATATATGGGACTTCGTCTTAATGTGGGGCGGGAGCCAAACGGAGACGTATCCTGTTGAATAACTTGCACTTGGCAGTTGGTTAGATACTAAAATGTGTCGTGGACCTGTTCTGCCCCATCTGTCTCCCAGATTTCTGTTGCATTCACATTTTCGATAAAGAGATAGAGAACTTCCTCCTCCGATCGTCAGCCTCGAAGGTAAAATATTTGAAGTGGGAAGCGGATTGGCTCCCGACTGGGAGCATGTTTTGTCGGGCCGCGCTTTTCCTCTACCTGTAATGATGCCGCGGGCGCCGCACGCGTCAGGTAGCGTGGCCCACGTGCCACATGCCCCGGCGGCTATGCAAGCCAACGTAATAAAGCTAATTGCTGGCACGGTACTGGAAAATGTTTCTTCTTCTTCTTTTTTAATGGGAACTTTATTGCGGTAACAAGAGATATGCACAAACACTGTTTGGACCGAGGTACAAAAGCTAGTGGCCGGTTCAATAGAAAAATTATATTTACTTCAGCCACAGAGCGCGGAAGTCTAAAGCGTTAATCATGGCGTACACAATAGTGCAGGTTTGCGAAAAGCACACAACCAAAACCAAGAATAAGATAGGAGACTGGAAGAAGAATGCAAAGAATACGAAATGCTAAAAAATACAGAAAAAAGAGTACAAAGAATACAAAGTATGCAAAATACTAAAAAATACAGAACTAAGAGTACACAGAATAAAAGAAGCACAAATACCAAGATCATCATCATCATCACCATCGTCATCATCATCATGTAATGCAGTTTACAAGTCATTTTAAAATGTCTGGCTACTTTAACCTTGATCGCCAATTCGGTCCAAATTTTTGCTCCGTTGAACTCTATCCGGCGTTCACCATATATATTGCTACATTTGAGAAGTATAATTTACAACTGGATGCTTGTCTTGTATTACGGGAAGGTAGTGCAAAAAGGCTTCAAGGAAGCGAAGAGCTAGTGTTTATTATGATGTTTATTATGTTGTTAAGGGCATGAAAGAATACCCTCTGAAAATGCGGTCGCCTCAATATATAGATCTAATCACAAATTAAATGCCATTTTCCAGGTCACAGGCTTCATCACTGAGCGAAAAGAACTGGTCGGGTTTGCTACTGCTACAAAGAGAACTGATACCCGGAGACCAAGGACAATATTCAGAAATGTAACATTTTTTTTTGTTGTTGTTATAGGTTCTTATAGGCTTCGTGGAAAGCGACTGGGATAGCTGACTAGGCTGCGGCTGCTGAGTAAAAAGGCAGCCTTCCGTTCCAACAGCTTCGCAAATTGGGCACCAAGACCCAGAGCGAGGTCTCAAGACCCAGAACCAGATGCAAAAGGCTGCTGGTGCATTTTGGGTCGTAAAGTTGGCTGTGTTTGTCTTACACCAGTCGCTATAAATAGCCAAACAATAGGTCGTAATCTACAAGTGAAGGGACGAATAACCATATCTAACTTATGGCAACAGCCACGATTCGATTGGCTGCCTTATAAGAAGTTGTTCTTAAGTTCACATGAAGATCTTGTGGAAATCCTGGCTTCCCGCCGTTGCCTTTGCGCGGTTACTGGCGTCCCGTGTTATTCGCCTCTTTCGCTTTCTCTCGCCTGAGGCGACGGAGAGGCGGCTGGGTGACTAATCACTGTCATTCGACCGCAGCTCCGCCCAAGCTTCCCAGTGGCCTTTGCCGTTGGTGCATTTGGGCCGGAATTCGGAACCCGCTTCGGAGGTCGCGCGGCGCGCGACCGTCCGAGCGGAGCCCAGAGAGACTCCTCCGAGACAGCGTAAGGTGCGTATACGCTACTGTTCTTGACTGCCGGCCTTAGGCGTTCGGACCAGCGCATACACGAGCTCGCCAGCACGGGTTCCTCTGACCTACAGCGACTCGACCCTGTCTAGCGGGGTCCAGCGACCTCCGACAGGCGTACCCTATGTTGACTGCCCACTCCTTCTCGCGAACTGCCCAACGGTCGCCGCGAGAGAAATCACAACACTGCTGCGGGGTCATTCTCCTGCAGCGGCATGCTAGTGGCGCGCATTGCTCTTGTAGCTTCATGCGCGCAGCGGTGCTCCCTTAGGATGCGTATGGCGACGACTGATCGGGGCCTTGGCTCGCGCGAAGCCCGAACACGCGGTGGTTGGTGGCCTCTGTGCCCACTGAGAAACCCACAACAGGCGCCCAACGTGCTAAGTGACTGGCTCATAACGCCTTTAATGGCACATTAGCCGAGCAGGTCGTCATGATGACCAGACTTGCGCAACATGTCTGCCACCCCCTGTGGCGAAAATGGAGGGGACTGCATGTCGGCTCCCTACGGAGTCGTAGCGTCGTTTGGTCCGTTGGCTGCTATTCCTTATAATAGCCACACACAGTCGTGTTACGCGGGTTCATGGGCGTCCGGAGGGGGGGGGGGGGGGGGGGGGGAAAGGGGGGGCGGCTGCACCCCCCTGGAAAATCACTCACTCGAACCGTGAGTGATGGCCGCACGCCAGGGGCGGTGGTGCGCTCAGTCAAAAGGGTAAAAGCAGCCCCGCATGGTCACATCTGCGAAATGCCGCGTCCGGGCGTGCGTCGTTCCGCCGTTTTCAAACCACGCCATCGTTAGCTCTACTGAAGGGCGACCTGTTCCAGACATACAGCGGCACCGGCGAGCATGTGTTTCGAGCCGCCTTGAGATGGGTGTCTGTTTCTTTGATCTCTAGAGAGATAGCGACACGGAGGCAGACAGTGCACGGGGCATCTTGTTTTCGCCTATCGTTACGCCGGTCACCGATGAATTCTTAAGGAGGGAAGGTAAAATCAGCCGTGTCCACCCCCGCTTTGTCGGGCTGCTCAGGGGCAAGCGGGCGATGAGTTGGCGCCGCCGCCGCTCGCTGTCTCCTCCGATCCACGGGTAGCGCAGTTCGGTAGAAGCGCCGCTTTCAGAATCTCCGGCAAAGGGGATTAGCTGCTTTTGTTCACGGCGACGCAGTCTCCCGAGGCGCCCCCACACCAGCGTTCTTTGCGTCTTCTGCGAAAACCAGCGCCTTTGGTCAACGCAGCCCGATGGCGCCTGCCTGGCTCGCCTGTCACCTCTGGCTGGGCCTCAAATCACAACAGCGCCCATGTACTGTGCGTGTCAGTGCATGGTAAAGAGACCCAGGTGGTCGACATTACCCGGAACTCTGTACTACTCCATCCCTCATAGCCTGAGTCGTTTTGGGGCTCTGAACCCCATAAAAACACAAAAACAAATTTTCCGACTGGAGTGGCGAGTGTCCCTTCCCCTCGGAAGTTGCGCGGCGTTCCTTTCACCCCCAAAGTGCGCATTCGGGGATACTGCGGCAAGTAAGCCCTTGCACGTGTGCGCGCCTCTGTGTTTGTGCTTGGGTGTTTTTAGTGGCCGGTTGTCAGCGAAGCTGAGAACAACCAAGACAGCGGACGAGAAAACGACGAGCGGAGAGCAGTGTGTGTGCGGTTGCTCGACTGTGCGGATGCGCAAGCAAGATGGAGCGAGGTGTATGAAGCTGCGAGCGTGCATTTATCTTGTAAATAAGTTTTCGTTGTATATATAGTCATCTTTTGTTTTCAACGTACGCGTTCAACAGTTTTTCCAATCAATGTGTATGATGAGTGTGCACCGAGAGCGTGTAATGAAGCACAGAAGTGAATTTATCACACGTGTAATTACGCAATTCGCCCAGAAAAATCCGAGGCGCCTACAGTTGCTGTTCAAGGAAGACTGACTGAGTGACTGTAGTTGCGTGTTTGTGAACATATTGTGCTGTGTGCTGGTCATCAATCCGGGTGAGTCGAGAACCCGTATGCAGCAAGACTGAGCACTCTTCTCCACGAAGTGATATAGCATCTTTTTGCATTTTTATTAATTTTAGTTGTTTCTTCGTTGATAAACTCCAATGTACCTCTCCTAGCCGCGCTTTAATTTGCTGTTTGTAATTTTTCTTTCATGTGTGCATTTTGTTTAATTTTTATTTATATATAAATAAATAAATTTACTCCGCAAATAGCGCCTTTCTGCTACGAACATACCCCCCCCCCCCCCCCCCCCCCCGGGGCACCAACGGGGCCCCCCCCTGCAAAAAATTCTGCGGACGCCCTTGCGCGGGTTCCATTGGTGATACCGCCACCCACGTTGATCACCCGGCTCCCATTGGAGCTTTTGGGGAGCACCCTAAGATGCAACCATCGAAGGGCGATCACACAGGTATATCCGACCTATTCGGCATACCTGCCGCTGACCGGCTTCAAAATCTGCTTGTGCAGTGAAGGCGTTCGGAGGGCCACGCTCAGTGATCGGGGGCAGGCTCCTGTATCGAGCGTTCTGCCATTCGTACTCCACGTCGGGATCGAGCGGCACGGAATTAACGTGGTAGCTGACGCGCTATCCCGTGCCGCTAGCAACGCCTTTACGCCGGCAAGCGAAGGGGGCGAAAAGCGGGCGATCCGCAGAGCGGCAGGGGGGTGCACCCGCAAACGGGCCAACCCATTCCGCTAACCAGGCAAGCAGCGCTTCGCAAAGTGCGAAAAGTGCGTGCGATTCGCTGCGTCGTCGCAACGACCGAACGCAGCTCGTCGCATGCGTCCAACCTGCTGGATGCCAACGACGAGCCGCATGCGACAAACGCAACGACGGGAAGAAGGAGCCAATGCGAGCGCAGAGAGCGGCAGCGTCATGATGACGTATAGCGCGATGCTCAGGGCGCTCGGGGCCGAGCCATCCCGTCTGCCAGTGTCATAAAAACGAGCTAAAGTGTGTTCTTGACTTAAATAATAAACCCTGGGATGAGAAATGTGAAAGAATATGTCATTTTTGAGGATCGCTGAAGAATACTGAGCTGCTGCTAAAGGTAACGACTGCGATACAAGCAAACTTCTTTCCGCAACCGCTTCGCAGCTGCCGCTGGCCGGCTCGCCTGGCGCCCGCTCGCTTCGCTGCCGAAGGCGTCGCGGAAATTGACCATATTATTACTTTATTGTGAGATCATGCTGTTGACAGTAGAGCGATGTGTGGAGTAGGCCTTTTATTATAGCTCAGGCGACTTCCGAAGCGCAGGTCGCTGCGGCTTCGATACGAAAGAGGCTATAGGCCTAGCGACGACCACGGCAGCCAGGCAGTAGCAGAGCTCGTCGCCCAGAGCGCCCGCGAGCGGTGCCGTTGCCGAAAGCTCGCAACATAAGCAGGCATGCTTTGTCGCTGCTCGAGCAGACTTTCTGATAACAAGGCAATCTTGTATTTTCTTGGGATATGTGAACACGATCACAAGCAGCGCTGAGCATGGGCGTCCGGAAGGGGGGCAAGGGGGGGGCGGTTGCCCCCTCCTGGAATTACGGATATTATTTATGCCCTAGTAGAAAACAACTACAAATCTACCGCCTCCCCATCCCCGGACATCAGGTGCCCCCCTCTGGAAAAAGTTCTGCGGACGCCCTTGGCGCTGAGGCACCGCTGCACGGCGGCGAAGTGTGACAGCGGTTGTGGGCGGAACTTGAGTAGAGCGGCGCAGCGATGCTCACCGCTCCGTGTGTCCCTGCTTGCAGTGGGATGGCAGATCGCACGCGACGATCGGTGCGGCGCGTCGGCGAAGTTGTCGCACATGTGTTCCCTGCTTGAAGCTCCTTGCGATTACCTCGGAGCAGCCGACGCGAGCGGGTTTCGGCTGCTAACCTGCGTTGGGGACGAGACCAGGCGCCCCTTTTGGATGACTGGGACGCTTTCAGCTGGAAGGAGCTATTGTAGGCCCAGCAAAATGACCCCTTTTGTCGCAAGGTGTGCGACGAGCGCCGAGACGCTACTTGTATTGTAGCGGGCGCAGAGGAGCAGGAACCAGCGTGTGTCGTGCGAGCCCCGGGGAGTCAAATTTGTTGGACCATGAAGGGCTCGTGCTGACGTACATAGCCACTGATGATGAGTCCATCGACCCGTTCAAGGTGGTTTATCCACAAAAGTCTGAGAGGCGCTCATTTGCGATTATCTCATGATGAACCATTGGCGGGCCATCTGAATGGCTCTGAAGTTTTACGAAACTTAGTCAATCGGTGACGAGGCCTGGCATGAAGCGTGAGTTTTCCCGCTATTGCCGTTCCTGCCATGTCTATCACGGGGTGGCAAGCCACCCGTAATGATTAAACCAATTCACAGTTTGCGTCCGTGGCAGACGTGTTTGTCTCCCGCCTTCAAGTTTTGGAGACAGCTGGTGAATTCGATGCCAATCGTCGTTCAGAGCCAGTTGGGGGATGAGCAGACGCTTGCAGATTTTTCTGCTTATGCGTCTACGTTGCAGGACTGGATTTTTCGGGCTTTCAGTAGCGCAACGCAGAGTTTGACGACAGCCAGAGCCCAACAGAAGGCCCAGTATGACCGCAAGCAGCGGGGCCTGAGTTCTCACGCGGGTGATCTTGCCCTGAAGCGCTAACACGTTCAGCTTGCTCTTAAGGGAGTGGTCAGAGTCTGGTCGCCAACTTACGTACCTGCTGGAGAGCCCCTTTACGGGGAAAACCAAATGTGCCCACTTCGCAGACCTGAACGCCTACGCGTCACGGTCTGACGAGCTTGCGCCGTTACCTTTGGTATCACAGGCAAGCACAGAGGCACAACTGGTGGTATAGAACGCAAACGTACCACGGACGTTCACATTTGTGATTGATGCTGGACGGCGGGCTCTTACGGCGGGCTTTCTCGTCGGGCCCCACCCAGGTGAAGCCCGGTTTGTACCCCTCTTTGCAGCGTGCTCAGTTCCAGACCCCACGTTTGTTTATTTTTGTATTCTGTTTCTAGCTTCGTTGGTTTCGTCCCTTTCTTTTTTCTTACGTTGGGCATGCGTACATACGTGATATGCGTTTTGCGTTTTTGTTCAGAATTTTTTTTAACCCGACTTGTAAACATGTCAACTTAAGCCCACTAGCTCTTGCACTTATCTTCTCGGAGCGGCAAGCTTTCTTTCGTGCAGCGCGTCTTTTTCCCCTTCCGCTCCGTCTGTGGATGTGTTCACTCGTTAAGGAACCCGTGTCTCGCAGCGCGGCTTTGTCCGGCCTGTTTGCAGGGGATGTTAGGGAGGGAGGGGGGGGGGGGGGGTCGTTTGGTGCGGTGGGGAGCACGAAGGGTGCGTTCGTTGACCCACGATGGCCGCGGCAGTGGAAGTACTTCGGGAAACTTCGGGGCTAGGCAGGTTTGTCGTCGCCGACCTGTGTCCGCGAGCCTGCCGGTGTGTGTGTGTGTGGCTGTGCGCGGGCGTGACCAAGGGCAGAGGCGAGGACTGTGCGTGCGTGGGGACGAGGACGACCCCTCGCTGTTGCCACCTACCTTACCTTACCTACCTTAGGATGGCGCGGAACTCTCGCGCCTACTTCAGCCGGCGGAAGAAGGTGCATTATTCTGTGTGCGATCTCTACGTTGCACCCAGGGGAGCGCGTTCGTGCTCTGCAGCTGCCCTGTCAACCTATCAAGACATCAACTGAAAGAAGACCACTATCAGTTGTACATCACCCCCCCCCCCCTTCCCATCGAGTCACCCTGAAGGTAGGGAGCGGTCAGTCGCCGACAGGACGTGTTCTTGCCACGAGCATGACCGTCACCAACAATCACCCTCGGGCAAGGCGGCGGAAGAGACAGCTATAGCCCTCGCTATCCGATACATTTCGTCCAATTCTCTGGATGGAGGCGGCCAAACCTGCACTATCGTTCCAGACTCACAAGCCGCATGCTGAGCTTTCTTATCCGGCCTACTGTCTCCGCAAGCTCACGAGGTCCTACGTCAATGCCAAGCAACAGCTCACACACTCATCGTCATTCGCATAGTTTGGGCACCACGCCATGCCTCCCTTCCAGGCAACGAGCGCGCACCAGCGGTCGTTCGCGAGCTAGCCACCCGGGCACCAGGAGGAGATGCAGAAGACGGCCAGCAGTTGCAGAAAACAAAGAGGAAGATTCTCCTACACCAACACCAATCATGTTTACTGAAGTAAACAACAACAATCAACGGCGTGATCATCACCACCCACAGAACCACTCACATACACACTCACCCTCGAATATTACAGGCAACAACGAAGCCCTGTCCAGAGCAGACGCCACTGCCTGGAGACAGCTTCAAACACATACCTTACCGATCCCCTACCATAAACATCTATTCTTCCCCTCGCAGTAAACCTCGGACTTCCAGTCATGCGGCAGCTCTAAACATATATCATTCCGTATGGGCATGCCCCAAACCACAAGACTGCCCACTCATTCCCCACCTCACTTTCTCTCCTTGAAAAGCTGCTCTGTCCAGCACTCGCCTGCAAGACCAGCAACGGCTGATCGAGCGGGCGCGCGGGATAGAAGCGGCTGCCGGCGTCTTGGACTGAGGATGCGCAAAGAGTAGGAATCGACCATCTCCTCACCAGTTCCCAATTTATTGGGACTCGATAGATTTCTCTATCATCCCAATAAACGTAAGACTAGCGCTTAAGACGGGGACATAGAAAAAGAATCAGACAGGAGGAGCGCTCGTCCTGTCTGATTCTTTTTATATGTCCACGTCTTAAACGCTAGTCTTACGTTTGTTATGAATCACAACCAACTAACCCAGATTTCAGCTTTGACATCATCACAATCGTCATCATCTACGCACAACCATGATGTAACAACCTATTCACAAGGAACGGTGCAAACAAAATCTGAACCGTTCTGCGCTTACGACTGCTCGCGGTGGTGACCGCTTTGTTTCGTGTCTGTATACATGCCTTTGTGTTCGATGAAGCAGCACCTGGAAATAGTAGTTCTATGAGGCGCCTGCGTATTAATCGGCACTTTACGATGAAAAAACAAGTGAAAGAAGCGCGGTGGTATATAAAAAGGCAAATAGTATTTCTGGCCTTAGTTGACATTTTGCGACGGAAGAACAAATGGAAGAAGTTCGGCGTTATAGAGGAAGGCAAATAGCTCATGGCTATTTATTTTCAGTCGTGGGACAAGAACAGCTGGGGCCGAAGTTTTCAATCAACGTTAACGGGGTGCTCAGGACCTTTAAGCTTTTATTGTGCGAAAGAAATGGATGCGTGCCATTCGGAGACCTGCCGTCAGCATATCGGAACCGAATAACGCGGCTAAAAGTTGCCAACTAGCAGGTACGTCTTAAGCCAATAAGCCAATCCTGGCAGGGGTGACGCGGTGCAGCATGAACAGGATGTGGGAAGGCGACAAAACGTTGGGTAGGCATGATGCCTCCGCGGCACTGCTCGGCATAAAAGTAAAATCAATGAACAAAATGCGATGGACCCCCATTGAAGGCGTCCGATTTGGGCTGCAGTATCATGAAACATCCTCCTCATCAGGGTCTGGACATAGCGTTCAGCTCATTTTTCTGTAGCCCGGCAAATTTTTGGCCCGTCACTGCCAACTATCTAGGTTTTGGGTAAAGCGATGCAAGAGTGTTTTGAATAGAGCCGAGCGTCTAGGGTAATTGAAGACATCACAACTGAGTTGAAATTAAGCGCTTGCGTACTGCCTCTGCACACAACAATACATTACAACGCACCAAATCCTGACATGCTGACAATGTACTCCATACTGAGCCCACTTACTTTTTCCGGAAGTTGTGAGATTCGCGTCACCTACGAAAGGCACAGGAAGTATCAGTGTGGAAGTATCAGCGTAACAGAAGCAGTTTACGAAACACGTTCATTGCCTCCGATCGCTCGCTGGAATGGAGGCTGTTTGGAGAGCAGATTAAAGTGAAGTAATAGCGGAGATATGTATTACATGAATATTGCTCTCTCAAGACGGTGTCTGCAAGCAGAGACGCTTAGACTTACTGAAATAATTAAGCCAGCCATTCTTGCGTGCGCTGTAACACTGAAATCAACTCGCATAGAACCAACTAATTAAAAAATTAATAAATTGCATTGTGGGAAAGATAACGCCCCGCATTACCTGAAATCACGCCGGCACTTCGTATCCTCTTCGGAGGTCGCCCTTCAGGTCTCGTCGAGTCCTTATACAATAAAAACAAATATAAACTCAGCAATTACCACTCATATCTGTGTTGCAATCTCCGATGGAGCCTGTTTTTTTTTCCCGTTCCGTAGCGTCAACCACGAAGTGCTGGCGCGCGTGCTGTTTATTATAAGAGCACACCGTGACGCACCTGACACGAGGAATGACCGAACCCTGTTTAGAACTTTGTTTCACTAAATATGTATTTCGGGAAGGAAAACCGCTCGAGTCTGGCCAGATCGATCGCCTCGGGCTCACTTCGGCCGGCACACGCGAATTCGTATTTCACAACTGTAATAAGAGTCGGTCGGCGGCGGCGGAAGCAAGCAACGGATGCGTTCTCGTTCAGTCTGGCGCTGGCGCCAAGTGTTGATCATCCCTTGGCCCATACTCGAACTGACGTATTCCGCCTCAATATGGCTTGTCGACAGGAAAACACGGGGAGGAAAAAGCTAGGAAATGCGAAATCGCCTGGCCATGGCTGTGCCAGGAAAGACGGCGAGTTAATGAGGGTAGCTCAGAATCTTTGCTCTGTCTATATTTTTGCCCGTGCTGTCTCTGCTCCTGCTCTCATCGTCGGCGCCAAGAAAGGCATCACGCCGCCCCGAGTTAGCCACGTGCCACTCAGGGTGGGGGTCAGCACCGTGTTCGGAGCCTCAGGCTGCCCGTGGTGCTCGGTAATTCATTATACGAGCAACGTTTGACAACTGAAAGGGAAAAGAGCGGGAAGGTTGGTACGTGTGTATGTTTGTGTTTTCGCATGGGGAGCGGGGGGGGGGGGGGGGGGGGGAGAAGGAGCGGAGTGTGGCATTGGAGAGCCGATACCGGGGTGGTGCGATTTTCCTCCCGAACCACGAAGTGCCGAGACGTCGTTTCCTGGTGCCTCGTTGGCTCCGGTTGATCGTCGCGACTTCGTTAACACGGGACGCCTCCCTCCCGCCCCACTCATCACGATGTGCACCTCCATGTGAGCTGTCTGCATCAGTGATGTTTTGGACGGAGAACTTCCTCTTTTCCAGGGGATTTTGGAATCTAATGAGCTAAAGGCACATCGCGGCTGAGACACGATCAAGGAATTAGACACAGCGCTGACCTTACCACTGATAATATATATACTGACTTCACACAATAAATATGTGAAAAAGGACCAAAGCTACACGTGACATTGCATCAAATATTCACTACGGAGGGCAAAACATTGGTAAATAAAAAGAAGCAAAAATGTGCCGCAAATGTCTTTTTTTTTTCCTCTCTCTCTTGAGCGCATCAGAAGATTTATTTGCAGATGCACCGGTCTTGCTCCCGTAGATCAGAAACGTTTCAACGATTTCTCGCGTGCGCTGGTCCTTATGCTTGTACAGTATGGTTGCCCGGCTGAAAGCAAGGCTGCAGTTCTTTCACGACAGCCAATGTACGACCAGATTGGTTTTGTGAAGTGGTTTCAAGGAACGCTCGTGTTCTTCCCGACGGTCTTTTAAGCTTCTCCCTGTTTGGCCTATATAGAATAGTCCACAGGACAGCTTGATTCTGTACAGCATATTTTTTCGGCACTCTACATAAGAGCACTACTTGTTTCATCCTGCATCAGCTGTGCTGTGCCTTTGCCTAATGAACATGTACCGACAAGCTCAATAAAGTACCCTTTTCGTTCTGAAATTGAGCGTAAAGAAAATATTAATCAGTTCGGAGGGAACTTTCAGAGTTAGCAGCGAAATGAAGAAAAGTTTTCGGCTAAAGATAGTCTAAACTGACTCGATAAACGGCGGTTAATATACGGCATATCGATGATGCTGCGGACGTTCTGGTTGTCTGTGGAACATTATTATAACGGCAAGAAGGCGGTTCCATCCCGCCTCTTCTCTCCGCCCTGCTACGCTTGTCATTGCGCTGGGTGCAAATACAGCGCAGTCTCCAGTGGCGCGTTTCTCACGACTCCGCTGCATCAACGATCCCCTATTCGCTGGGCCGTTAACATTGATCGCATGATATAGCGGCTTGAGCTGTGGGTGATTTACGCGAGATTTCAACTTTTTATTTTGTAAGCGACAGTCTACTTCAGCACCAAAGCTGCAAAAGCCGTTTCACCGCCGAAGCCTGACGTTGAATTGACCTTGCGAGCTTAAATAAAGGAAGTAAATATTGCCATGACTGGGTTTCGAACCCGCGGTGGCGGGAATAATAATAAATAATAATAAAAATTATTTATGAAAAAAATTACATAGTACACATACGAGCCTGCCCAAGCCAACAATGGGCTTGTGGGGCAGTGCTCGGCAGAATGGAGCAAGCCAGAGAACGGCACAGTTAATCAATACTGCACAAATTTAGAATGAAACTAAAGAAAGGCGGTGAGAAAGGACGGGGAGAAAATAAAAGGAAGGAAAAAAAAAGAAAAGAAACAAAATTACACATACAAGGTTTCACTTCTTTCCGAGTGCTGAAAGATAAAACATAATCTGGCAGGTCATTCAACATCAGGTACATAAAAGGCACGGACACGTTTACCATATCTTTTCCGTACTCTGGGCAAGGTAAAGCGGTCGCGTGGACGTAATGCTCTGGCGGGGACATACGGGAGGCAGAACTCATTGCTCCATATATACATAAGGATCACAGTTTCTTTGAATAATAGCCTGAACGAAGGCATGTGTGAGCATGAAAAAAGATTGGAATTATTAGTATTGTGCACACCATACATCACAGCCCGAATTATAGATTTTAGTAAAGAATTCACTTTGTTGCGCCAAAACACTGAACAGAAATAAAAAGAACAAATTCCATATCGCAGCACAGTGTACGCCAATGCATGTGCTATTGTTTTCCTTATGTAAATTGGGCATAGT
This sequence comes from Amblyomma mixtum, assembly GCF_055824585.1. Lineage (NCBI taxonomy): Eukaryota > Metazoa > Arthropoda > Arachnida > Ixodida > Ixodidae > Amblyomma > Amblyomma mixtum. Next base: position 32,166,251 of record NC_143013.1, on the reverse strand, counting down.
GCTTTAATAGAATATAGCAGGCAGGCTATTTTGCGCAGCCTTTCACAAACGTTAGCCAAATGAGTGTTCCAGGGCATGTTAGAATCGAAATGGACACCGAGATAATTCACACTTGAGAGGTATGGAATAGGAGAGCAAGAGCAATTGTGACGCAGAGGAGAATGAAGAAACACTGGAGTGACGACAGAAACAGATTTCAGCGGATCGTGAAAACAGACTCATTTAGTTTTATTTTGATTAATAGAAATTAAGTTGTTACGGTACCAAATGATAATATTTACGGTGTCAGTTTGTAATTCAGCCACGGCTTGATGGTAATTAGTATGACGAGATAGTAAAAGCGTGTCATCTGCGCATTGAAACACCCGACAGTGAAAAATTGCTTGACTGAGATCATTAACGTACAGGTTGAATAAAAGGGGAGCTAAAATCGACCCCTGGGGAACTCCAGCGGTCAACTGTCTAGGTTTGCTTTTAATATTTCCGAAAACTACTACTTGGATTCGACCGTGCAAATAATTCTCAAGGAAAGTTAGGAAGGGCCCTCGGAAGCCATAGCTGTGAAGTTTACGAAGTAATATTTCATGGTTTGCGGAGTAAAAAGCTTTTGATACATCTAGAAATAATGCACAAGCGAATGCACTACTTTCTATAGTACTATTAAGGAAAGCGGTTAATTCATCTAATGCTAACCTAGTGCCACGCCCGCAAATAAATCCGTATTGATTAGGCGACAGTATGTTGTGCGCATCAATGAAGCTCTGCATTACGTGAAAAATATGTTTTTCAAGTATCAGAGCAATGCACGAAAGAATCGAAATGGGTCTGTAGTTTGTGACAACATTAACCTGTCCGCTTTTGAAAAGAGGAACTACAAGCGCTTCCTTGAGGCCAGGCGGTATTACTTGTGTGGCTATAAAGTTATTTATAATTGCTGAAAAAACATCCTTCAGGGCCTCGAAATTTCTGCGAAGGACGTCCACAGACACACCATCTAATCCAACCGACTTGCGCTGTTTGAAGTTGAATAAGATATGACGAATATCATCTTCAGTACACTCAGGCAGGAAGGCAGACTCAACCACCGATTGTGGCATACAATAACTAGCCGTATTACCGGACCAACTTGCTGCAGTAGGCGAGAAAAAGGAATTAAATTGGTCTGCTAACGTTATAGATGGTGGACCGAAATTCTTAGCAATAGTTTGGTATGCGCCTTTCCGGGGACGACCCCTTAATTCGTTAACCACAGACCAAGCCTTGGACGGGTTATTTCTAAATTCAGAAAATTTACCTTGGAAGTGCTTTCGCCTGGCACCTCTAAGCACAGCAGTGACTTTATTGCGAGCCATCTTATAAGCTTCACGAAGTTGCTGATTATTAGGGGAGCGACGACAACGCGCCCAGGCCAGTTCTTTTTCAGCTATCGCGGTTAGAACATTTCCATTTATCCACGGGCATCCCGGCTTTCGTTGCTTTAAGACGACTACGTTTTTGCAAGAGTGCACTGTCTGCGTATAAACGGTAATAAAGATTCATACAGGTGACTGGCAGGAACTTTTGCAAGGAAAGATTTTCAATCATAGCGTTGCAACAACAAGTCCAGCTTTCTTTTATCAACAACCTCTATCTGTGATACCGGGTTGTGCGCGAGAGCACCATGGTATCGCCGCAGCTGATCACGCCTCGAGTTAAAATGCAACACGTTCTCGCGCTGTGCATTGCACGTCGTCGTCTTAATCAACTAACGCTATACTATCGAACTAATATCGTCGCCAGACGAGCCGACGACCAAGCAAAGCAAAGCCATGATCCAACCAGGCTAAACACATGCTTGCGCACCTATACTCGGTTTAACTACGTCAACACCTTGCCACTTGTTTTCAGTTACGAAGTTAGGATCTTCACCTATACCCCAGATCGACCAGTTTGGGAGCAAATACAGTAGCCATGTTAATATGGCACTAGGTTCATAATAATAATTTATGCGATTGTTTCCTCTGCTTCCATTCAGAAGCGCATTTCGATTGAATAAAGCTTGAAATTAGATTCTTAGTATTTTTTTCTTTTTACCGTAGCCTTAGGCAATAACGGCGGCCAAATTTCCTCTCAAGTCGTCCCTGGAGTTGATGTGTGGCGGAGTGCAGAAAATATGGCATGACATGATGCGGTATGCTATGCAATGCTACGCTATGCTGTCTTGTTATGGTATGGTACGGTACGGAATGTTACGGTACATTATGGTATGGTATGGTATGGTATGGTATGGTATGGTATGGTATGGTATGGTACAATACAGTACAGTGCAGTGAAGTACAGTACAGTACCGTACTGTACAGTGCAGTAAGTACGGTATGGTACGGTACTGTACAGTATGGTATGGTATGGTATGGTATGGTATGGTATGGTATGGTATGGTATGGTATAGCATATAGAGTTCAACGTCCCAAAGCGACGGGTATGGTATGGTATGGTATGGTATGGTATGGTATGGTATGGTATGGTATGGTATGGTATAGCATATGGAGTTCAACGTCCCAAAGCGGACGCCGCGGCAGGGATCGAACCTGCGTCCTTAGACTCAGCAGCTGAGCGGCCAACGACTGAACCACCTTGCCTGCAAGAATAGTCTTGGCATATTCGCACACCTTGGCCCTCTTTAATCCCGAAGAACAAAAATTAAATACACAATGCAGAATAACACGGGAAATTTGCATGAATTTATCGAACTGCTGTAGGAAAAAGATGTACTAAAAATAGGGGTTTTTTTGGTCTAATGGAATTTTCGGTCGAGGCATTGAACGTCACTGGCCTCAATTTTCTAAACCTTCGCGAGTGTTGTCGTTCTCCTTCTAGAAAAGCCTCGAAAATTCCACACGGGCAGTTATACAGTTGTGTGTAGTGTAGTGTGAATGCTGAGCGCGTGAGAAAGTACAGCGCGATTTCTGGGACTGCCGAGCTCCATGGCGCCTGTGCGCGTAAGTTGAGCATTTTTATAACCCTGCTCTGCCTGTCATCTGCCCCTGAGAGAAAAGGCAAGGAAAGTCATTCTTCACATTATATAATTTGCATTGTCGCCGAAGTGACAGTGCTTTTGCGGTGGTTGTTTGGTTTGGTTTATCGCGTTTGACGTCCAAAAGTCGAGGGTTGCAGACAATTTCGCCCACCTGGGGTTCTTTAACGTGCACTGACATCGCACAGTACACGGGCCTCTAGCATTTCGCCACCATCACAATGCGACCGCCGCGGTCGGAATCGAACCCGCGACTTTCGGATCAGTAGCCGGGCACCACAACCACTGAGCCTCCGCGGCGGACGGCAGTTGTTTGAGAGGTCTGTTGTACTGAAAGAAATTCGCTTCACTTAGAACAATACTCCCATATTTCTCGTCCTCTTCAGAGGTGAGACACTATTTTATGGTATGGGAAGTTTAGCATCCCGAAGCTGCATATGAATAAGCTACGGAGGGTAACTTAGAGGAGTGCTCCGCGGTAATTACCCCCCCCCCCCCCTTGGGTTTGTTTAACGTACACTGGCATCGCACAGCCCTTACAAAAATTTCTTAGACAGTCTAGTCTGTAGACTGTCCATAGACATCTGTCTATAATGCCTATTGTCTATCTATAGACAAATCCTAGAGAACAGTCTATAGGCAATACAAATGCTGTAGACAGTCTACAGACAATGTATAGATTTATGGCCATACACTTTAGTGGAGTTTTGTCGATAGACATTCTGCAGACTATGAATATACAAAAATAAATGCCTATAGGAAGGCAATAGATTCTATAAGAAGTCTATGGACTGTCTATAGACCATTTAAAAATGCCGGAATGACAACGCGTGGCGCTGCGGGTGGCGAAGAGGCTGATAACGAGAGTGCCGGGCCGTTCCCATTCTACAGTATTAGGGGGTTCAGCAGACTGCCACGGGTAGCAGTATTACTGGCTAAAGGCAACGCTATTATCTATTGTCCCCGCAAGTTCCTTTTGACAAACCATCGCGGACATAAAAAAAACAGTAATAAAAGAGGCCATCTTTGCTCATGATAACCGAACCAAAATAAATGCCGCAAGCACAGTCACGTAGGGTCGGCACTTCAACGCTTGGGCGGTGCATGCTTGATAAAGCTTACTTCATGCCGTCCCCCCCTACGCTGCAAACATGGAAACGGCCCGTTAGGCAGGTCTGCGTACCGCAGCGCCGCGTGGTGAGATATACGAATTCTAATCGCCAATGATCTGTGCTAATATTTTTTGCTCGCGACTGTACTCGCCCCAGAAATGTGTCACATATGACCCCAACCCAAGCTTCTGTGCTTTCCAGAATGATGCTTGCACACGCGCAGGCAGCTAGTTTAGGCGGCATTGGCCACGCGGAATTTCGCCACACGAGGGGTCGGGTTCCGGCAACGCGCGGCATTTAGCTGCCAACGCATGCACGCCACGCTCTGTCTTGCGCGCGTCAAAGCCGGTCGTGCTTGTGTCGCGTGTGGCGCAAGGTGGCACGCATTGACGTCGTCCCGGAAGGAGAAGTTTTACGCACGCGACATATGGGGAACAGTAGTGCGTCGAAATCGATGAATATTCAAGGAAATCGATGTTCGTCGCGGCCTTATACTTTCCTCCTTAAAGTGTCCACGAAACGTGTTATGTGGACGCTGGCCGTTGGTTCTTTCTACTTCTATCCAGAGGCCTTCCTCCCCTGTCTGCGTATTTAGTACAGCGCGAGGGTATGACTGAGCCAGACCTCGTACTGATACACGGCACAGGGTACATACATACAGGAACATTGTAGCAAGATTTTATATAAATATATATATAGTTGCAGCAGGTCTTATCGTTCAATGGGCCAGGAAGACTTGTAGAAGCAGGGGTCTCAACTTTCCGATTATCTTCATTTAATACAAACAGTTTCGAACGGACCGTCCTTCATAGGGTATATATCAGGGCACATATATATATATATATATATATATATATATATATATGCGATGTGACCGCAGAAGTGCAAGAGAGCTTAAGGGCGGCTCAGGTATGTCGCAACAATGCGCGGTCAATACAAAAAACTGAAAGAACACAATTGACAAATCCGATACAGTGCATATGGTTCAGTCATCTAACTATCGATTGATAATAAAGTAAAGCAAAGGAAACCTAAAGTCAATAAACGGAACACAAATTTCAATAACAGGATGCAAATTACAAAGCAACTCAGTATTTTCTTTCATTATAACTTTCAATATCCACGCTTTCAGTCCAGATTTCACAGCCCTCATGTAATCCCAACCCAACATCTTTGCAGGTAATTTATTAATATAGTAAGGTATATAAGTCTGTCGTGTCCATTTGCCATAGTTGGTGTAAACCCTTGGAACTTTATAAGGCGCTGTGTGCCTAAGCGACTCTTGTTTTTTATCTGCCTGCTAAAGCTGTTCTGAAAAGTAATTCTGAAAAGTGTGCAAGCTATTCGTGTGTTTTAGACGTGGCCACACTTTAGTTCTTCTGTTCGCTCAGTTCCAAGAGAGACAAAGTGAGCCTGAGGCTCCAACTAACCATCTGAAGATACAAACAATCACTACAGCCAACTGCATTATCTCGCCATAAAGGCCCTCAACACCAAATCCTTATCGGCACACAGAGAGAACCTCAAGCAGGACCACATAATCATAAAAACATTGGTGCCGTGCCTCTCGATGGCGTGGTTGAACCCGGCCGACCAAATGGAAATTCTGTTCGTCGCTGTAAGAAAACGCCCGGTCAATACGCCTTTTTTTTACAAGATGTGGCAACCTCTGGGGAGTGATGAAAATACGAAAATTTGCCGGCTACTGGCTGAAAAGCAGTTCGTGTTGAAGATGCAAGCGCGATCAGGTCGATCCGGTTCCACGAGGCGCCAACAGCGGTAGCGAAGGGTCAAGTATATGCTTGACAGCTGGCGCCATCTGTCGTATGCGCCTGTCGCTAACATGAACTGCTTATGCGCCGTAGGTGCTGGCGTTTCTTTTTTTTTTTAACCAGTGGAGATGGAGTAGGAGAGGCGGGCATAAGCGAACGTGTGAAAAAGTCGAATTGTGCTGCTGCTGTCGTCATTTACTGCAGCAGTAGTAGTATAGTAGTATGTTTATTTGGCCATATTATGTACAATATGGCCTCGAGGTGAGGCTAAAGGAGGAAGACCAAGCATGCCTCCTGACAAGGCCTACACTCCGATTAACACATCATGGAAACGGTGGCCGAATAGACAAAAGAGAAAAAAAACAAATGAGCAACATTATCCTAATGGGACATAGTTAATGATAGACAATAATAAATATCAATTAACACTAAACAAAACATTTCATGTTATGAACATTCAGGTAAAAAAAAGGAAGACAAACACACACTCAAAAAACTAAGTATACAGAGTTAGCTGAAAGTTAACCGGGGGGAAAAAGAACCTTCAGTTTTTTCATCATTAAATTCAAAGGCGCCTACCAACTACCAACTACCAACTAGCCCCTACCAACTAGCCCAACAACAAGTTCTTCAGTTTTTTCTTAAATACAGACACACAGTAACTCTCTAAAGCAATCTGAGTAAGAGACTGATAGGCATTACACAATGTTATAATTTGATAATCTGTTGTTTTTGTACCATAATTGTTCTGGGTCTTGCAGTAGATAGGGAAACTGAACGCAGACCGTACGCAACATTTCTTGAATTATAAGTATTGCAAAAAGAGCTGAAGTCATGCTTGACTTTGCAAGTGTCTTTGCAAGTGACTTTGCAAGTGCAAGTGTCTTCCCCACCAGGCCAAGCGACACCGTTCGCAGTGAAAGCCTACAATGGTATACAGTTTGTTTGCCCACTGTTTGTGTCCCCACCTATACCAATGGGCTGTAAATGATTAACATACTGGGGGAACTGCAAAACGGCTTCAGAAAGGGACACTGACTAAATATACAAAATACCGGGTGTTTCACCTAAGACTTTACACAATTTAAAAAAATAGGCTTTTTGAGTTAGAAGAGTGCTTTTTTCGGCATAACATCGTGAGTGGTGTAGTACGTCAGTATACAGCTAGGACGTGCTAACTAGCAGGGAGGTTAAGTAATATTCAATAGTTAACTTTCTAACTGTTACTGTTAGACTCCTTACTATAAACTCTGACAAGTCTTCCCAACCAAAGCTTTGGTTGAAGGCAGAGTTTATTATAAGTGCTCTAATTATTCAGAGGTGTGTATCCCACCGTAAGTAATGTCGGTATCAGTTTCTATAATTTCGAAAACGCTGTTATTCTCGGTGCTGTCGCCCGGCAAACTTTGGCTATTCGACGAGTTACGCGCACTGGAGAGGTTGCTTTGCCTGCAAGCTCCTCGAAACGGGCGTGTAATTTGACATCGCTCAGCACGTGGGCGCCTTTTGCGTTTCGCCTCCACAAAGAGCTCCCGCGTACTGCGTTGTTGTTGTGACTGAGAGAAGGATGAAAAGGAAATTGCACGCTCGAGCCAAGCCACCAAGAGTTAAAAGATCAGAGGAAGGAGAGAGAGGAAAGGAAAGACGCGCGTCGCAGCAACAACTGCGTCCACCGGAGCGGACGCTGCTCAAAAAACAGATAAGCGGCCGAAGCCGCGCTCGCCGAAGCGAGAACCGATACTCCCCCGCGTACTGCGCGATGTCATGCACGTTAAAGATCCCCAGGTGGTAAAAATTAATCTGGAACCCTTCTCTACGTCACCTCTTTCTTCCTTTCTTCTTTCACTCCCTCCTTTATCCTTACCGTGCAGCTCGAGTACCCACCGAAATGGGAGACAGGTACCGCACCATTTCCTTTCCTCAAAAAACAGCCTTCAGTTTTTGTCGGAATTAGAATAGAATAAGAACTGCAAAAGATTGGCGAGTGAAAGAAGAATGCTACCGCATTTCCATCGCATTAATCCAGTTGATCGACCCTAAATTTTTCTTTTGTACGTTCTTACTATTCTAAAAAGTGCGCAAACAAGGGTGGAGCTTTAGAACAAGCGATAAAACTCATATATTTACTTTATTCCCTATAGAACACCACAGTGTCTCGTTATGCCCTACATGTAGCCTGCTGCCAAAATAGTACTCCCTTAAGAACTCGAGGCGCAAAAATTCGTCGCATATCATAAGGGCAATAACCAGTGGTAATAACCAAGCACTCACGTTAACATGTGATGCAAGGTTGACTGAGCTGAAGTGTTTGGGAAAATGGGGCTTGCTGAATTTCGCACTTTTTCGGTCACTTTCAAGTTCACCAAAGCTCATTTCGTAATTTTTTTGTTTGTTTAGAAAGCTCCAATTTCATCACCTTTTATCCAAATTGTGATGGACATGTTCCGGGTTACTACAACCAAATATCAAGTTAATATGATTTCATATTTAGAAGTTATGGGACGCTAAGTTACAAAATGTCACGTTTTGTAACTCTTTGCACTCTTCCCTATATTAGCCACGTGGAGGAAATGAAATCCCCCCAGTTGACCTTGTTTCAAAAAAAGTTTAAGCAGCGATAACAGCTCTGTGTGCTCGGGGCTGGAATTTGTGAATGAGGAAAAGACAGAGACTGGAGTGATACCAAGACTTACCGGAAGCATTGCCCTATTCTGCGGCTTGAGATATTGTGCATCACTGTCTTTTCTCCTAGCCCCGTATTTCTACTTTCCAGTCGTGCTGCGCACGCGAAGAAGGAGTAGCACGTTAGGTACTGACAGTGCTAACCTTGAAAATAGTTCCGGTAATCACACTTCCCGAGCGCCGCTTGTATCCAAGAAGGAAGAGCCCAAAGCTGAAAAGATGGCATTCGTTTGCACCTAGTGTTTCCCTCAAAGATGTTCTGCAATTTTTAAAGATAGGCTGTTCTAGTTACAAGGGCTCTTTTTTCGCACTGCCAGCCGTGCGCTGACTAGTAGGCTTGTTAACTAATATTGAATAGTCAACTTGTTTTTTCCTTTTCATTTAAAACGCCGAAAACTACGTTATGTTTGTCTACTTAATTATTGAGAGGCGCATAGCTCACTGTGAGTAATGTCGATATCAGTTTTTAGAATTTCGAAAACGCAGTTACCGTCGGCGCTGTGTGCAACAAATTTTGGCTATTTGGACGAGTTGCGCGCACTGAGGGGTTGCTTTGCCTGAAAACTTTTCGGAAGCACATGAATTTTGGTGCGATGTAGGCAAAATTTGTTGGGCCACAGCGCCGAGGGCGACTGCATTTTCGAAATTCTAAACTTACATTGGGCCACATGTGTCTCGATATATAACGAGACTAACAGTGATCGTTTAAAAAGTTAACTATTCAGTACTAACGCGTAAGCCTCACTTGCCTCATGTGTGGCGTGCACAGAAGGTGTTCACACTTTCTGTCCGCAAGGTAACTCTGGTAAGCTCGGGTCAGTTCGGAAAAGCACCACGCAAGATGGAGCCAATGCGAAGAAGCTCGGATAAGCTCGGGTACGCTCGGGTAAGCTCGGATAAGCTCGGGTAAGCTCGGGCAGCAACTACGGTAAGCTGCGCGAGAATTCGCTTGTCAAGAGCAACATGGATTGCACATTCCCTCCCAGTAGCTGTGATGGAAACAGCCACCTGCCAGTGCAGTGGCGTATCGCTTAACCGCTGAGCCACTGCACTGGTAATGGTATATGAGGACTCGCCGCCATCTGTGAATATTAAGTAGAGAATGACCAATTCTGCATGTTCCGAATGGTGTGTGGTCTGGAGGCCAACGCGAACTAAGTTGAACAAACGCACAGAATACCACAGACATAATCAACCACAAACGCATCAACGAAAACAGAGATAGTGCACAATGCTTTAGAATTCATAGCATGTAAGAAGACTTAAGTGCCCCCGGTAGTTTTGCCGACTAATTTTGTTCTACATTAAAACTTCGCGCGTAAACCTTTTAGTTAACAAGCCAACTGTTTGCACATCTTAGTTGCGTTATGATGCGTTATATCATTGACAATGCTGCGCCGAGAAATGAGCTTTTATAACTCAAAAAGCCTATTTTAAAAAATTGCAGAATACCTTAGGTGAAGCACCTTGTTATAACATCCTTAAATTAAATTGCGCCAAAGGAAAATGATGTTATATTAAATTGCGCCAAAGGAAAATGATGAAAAGAGGCCAGGTGTGTGGGATATAATAAATCAGCTAAATACCTGCATTTTAGGCTGTCCATCCCACCTCCAGCCTTCTTGGGATGGCGTTGCGCTCAGGAACAAACATACACAGGAAGGAGCAGAAGACAGAAAGAGCGCTCTTTCTTGCCTCTTCCTGTGTATGTTTGTTCGTGTGCGCAACGCCATCCCAAGAAAGCTATGCACCAACTCGCCCAGCAAGAAGTTCTTCCACCTCCAGCCCCATCAAGAATCAGTGTACTCAAGCTGCAGTGACCGTGAGCGTCCCGCAGCGCTCGTCCAGGAGGTGGGCGTTGCGGATAAACCCAAGCAGGAACCGAGCAACCTCCCTTCTCAGAGTCCCCGTGGAAGCACTTTCAAGCTATTACGAGGGGACGTTCAACGTATCGGCCCATCAAGAACCGGGCTCCGTGAGCCCAGTTATGGGCACTTCAACAAATGATGCACCACGTCACTGTGGGACCTGTAGAGTGGTCTCAAGTGCGATGCGAGCTGTCCTTGGACTAAGTGCCGCGTCGGACTTGGTGCTGATCAAGCGCAGATACGGAGCAGCAAGTTGGTTTCGACCCGAGTCATATCCTTCGTCGCGCATAATTGCATTAATTTTAGTGTTCAGTGGCATTAAACTTAGCGAATCTGTAATCACACCTGTTCTCTGCTGAGGAATCAAGCGCGTAGCTAGGAGTATTTTTCGGGTGAAGACTGAGGCGATTTCATCTATGGGGAGGGGGGGGGGCAAGGTATCTTTCCTTGGATACGTGTTTGTTGTGAATACTGCAGGGATTGTTAGAACCAGTCGTCTGTAATCTAGTTATTTGAAAGCTGGCCCCAAAGGAAAAGTTGGCGCACGTTGATCGGATGTCTATGGAAAGTTATGGAAAGAAAAATGACAGGTGTAACGTTAAGAGACTGGAAGCGGGCAGAGTGGGTGAGGGAACAAACGCGCGTTAATGATATCCTAGTCGAAATCAAGAAGAAATGGGCTTGGGCAGGGCATGTAATGCGAAGGCAAGATAACCGCTGTTCCTTAAGGGTAACGGAGTGGATTCCAAGAGAAGGCAAACGTAGCAGGGGACGGCAGAAAGTTAGGTGGGCGGATGAGATTAGGAAGTTTGCGGGGATACAGTGGCTGCAACTCGCAAAGAACAGGGTTAATTGGAGAGACATGGGAGAAGCATTTGTCCTGCTGTGGGTGTAGTCAAGCTGATGATGATCCTGATGACCGGGTGTTCGCGCTAACCGGGTGTCGATTTGGTGACCTCAGGGGAGACTGGTGGCGGCCCAGTCACCTCAGCAGGAAGGAACCGGCCCTGGACTGAAGAACCATGCTCCGTTTGCAGTGCTGACATCATCACTTGCCCATCAAGCCCGATATCATCTAAAAATTTTCCCTCATAAGTTTAGCCGAGCGTTGTCTTTCAAGACGTTGCTGGAGTTTGCGATCTTTCCAAGTGAAGAAAAATATATTGCATCTAAGCAACAAAAGCGAACAGATATCGTGCAACCTGCCTGCTCAGTTTGCCTGTTCAGAGTACTGAAACGACGCTACACTGCAGGGACTCAACGACTTGCGGGAAAAAAACACTTTAGGTTGAATTTTCGGTGGCTAGGACGATTCCCTGGTGTCTACTTGAACTGACGCTTTGAACCGATTGCGATGATGGCTACGGTGGCTAAGCGTTTTGTAACGGGTCCCTGCAGCTTAGTCCAAATGTTCCGCACTGGCTGTAAGGTATCGACATGAAGGCTGAATTGATGGCCGGTCGTCCGCGAGCGTCGCCGACCCCTGCTTTGCGCTATCTCGGAGCGCCAGTATAGGTAAGCGGCGAGTTGTGAGGTGGAGACGGGCTCGGTGCAGGCGGTGGCTTACTGCACTCTTCAAAGCAGAAGGGTACAAAGAGTAGAATGGGCAGGTAAAAAAGACCTAGGGGACAGCGAGAATGCGCGGGCAAATAATGCGCGGGCAAATAATGCGCTCGTGGGGACCGGCTCCACTACAATGTATCCGCCAGGCGGGCGGGCGACAACAAAGCGCGTGCGAGGGATTATCTCACGAGGTAAGTGCCCCCGCATCGCCGGGACAACGGGCGGAGCACCTCGAGAAGCCCCAGGAAGGACGGACGGCCCAGGCGGCGAAGGTTTAGGTACTTAGACCAAGTGGGAGAGCAATTATGATGACGGATGTTTGGCTTCAGCCTTAATTGGTCGAGCACTGGGAAAGCGCTGGGGGCAACGGAATGTGTATGCCCCGTGAGTGGAAAGAATGTGCTCGCTGATTTTGGGGTCTTTTCTTTTTGGAGAGGCTTTTCGCTACACTCCCGAAGTTGTAGAACGTGGGATGAGAGACCAATCACTTCTAGAGTTTTCTATGATTGATGGCCCATAAAGTGGGGACCGGGCTTCGGAGTATTAGAATCATGACCGGAATCCCGATCCGTGGTTGGTTCTTTTCTAGGGTTCGGTGCTTTGCACCGGCCAGCTGTCCTGCGAAGAATGGGAGTCACTCTCATTTAGACAGATCTAGCCTTTTTGCCCTATTGAAGTTCATGTATCATACACTGAAAATAAGTTGAATGTCAACTTTCATCTTGAAAACAAAAACCAGCCTACACAGATGAAGGACGAAGGAGAAGGGTAGACACTACAAGCACTGCAATGTTTTTGTTTTTAAACTGAACTACATCCAAATTACCCGAATCGTCATTCTTCGCGTGTACATCAACTTCACGTTAGCTTTTAGGTCCTTTCGTCTCCTAGATCTCTTCGCCTCTGGCAAGTTCTGCGTTCGACGGGTTCACGTACCACTGGCACAAAAGCGTCGCTGCCTGGAGACCTACAAATCAAGTCCGGCTCCGGTGGGCGTGAACGAAAAATAACTATCGTAACTTAACTCTGGCATGATGAAGAGAAAAGAGCAACAACAAAATAAATCTTTCCATCACGGTCAGTGCTCACTCACACTACACAGCGTATTACTCCGTGCTTCCCGCAATATTCAAACCGCCTCTTTGTTTTGTCGACCCGTCCTTGATCGTAGCTGCTAAACACAAGTGAAATACTTCGGCAGCTTCTTTTGCAAGAATGATAATGGCGCTCATATGAACCTAGTATAAGAGTTTCGTTTTTTGTAACAACATTATAATCGTACCGAGGCCTGCCCGCCGTGGTGGTTCAGTGGCTCTAGAGTTCGGCTGCTAATACCATGCAAAGTCACGGGTTCGATCCCGGCTGCGCCGGCCGTATTTTGATAGAGGCGAGCTACAAAATCGCCCGTTTGCTTTGCGATGCGATGTAAGCGCACGTTAAAGCACCCCAGGTGGTCTAAATTAATCCGGAACTTTCCACTGCCGCATCCTATCGCAGCCCATCTCTCGCGTCAGACCCCACAGGTCACAATTCGGTACCCATTCGAAACATGGCCGGGCTGCTTCTCTGCTGTTCTGATAAGCATCGTTGACAGAAATAACCCTAAGTGCGTGGAAAGTTACTTGGAACAAGAAACAAACGGTCACACGGCCCGAAAGGAGCGTCCAAAACAGCTCGCCGACTATCCTAAAAAGAAAAAGAAAATGACCACGACCTTCATGACTCTGCCGCTCATGGTTAGCACTGGCGCAATAAGACACGTAAGCACGCGCGCAACATCGACGCTTACATCCGCCTCATCGACCACGTCTATTGAGAGAAAAATACTGACCCAACAGGGACCTGGCCCTGGCAACTTCCTGTTCTCAAATCGAGACGTTCAACACAACCGCACGATAAAGTTGTTTCTGTCGGTGTTTATTTCATACCGTGCATGGAAAGAGACCCTTCTAGCAAGCAAGAAAATAGCTGCGAGAGAGCGCTCGCGCAATTGCAATGCAAATGAACTTCTTCGGGAAGCGTTTCGTGGGATATTAGCGCGCCTTTTCATGGGGTCGCGCCGCCGCTGCGCGAGAACTAAGGCAGCGAGGCGCCCTTATTGCGGTACGCCTAGCGGCGAAGGTATGCTCTACAAATTAACGACCCATTGCGCACGGCGGTAACGTCTGCGGCGGTGGCGGAGGAGGGTTGCCCTACCGCTGGGTTGCGCAACTTTCCCCACTGGGGTAAGCAATGCGCGCATGCGCAGAACGCGGTTCCGGTATCGTCCGAGCGCCAGGAGCGCTGCTAGCGCTGTCTCGTGCATGGCCTCGTGCGCGTCCCGCTCGAGAAACACGCGGCCAGTCGGGGCGAACATTGCCCTTGGCCCCGGCAGACGCGCTTCCGCCGACCGTCGTTGCGCCAAGGCGGCGTCGTCTCGCTCCGAGGAACGCCGGCAACGAATGCCCGCCGATGCGAGTAGGTCAATGGCGGCGTCCCGCAACGTTCCCCCCCCCCCCCCCTCCCCGCTCTCCGCGCTTCCTGCCTTCTATTTCGCAACGGCGCTTTTCTTTCGCTTCGTTGCCTGCACTGTTGCTTTTGCCTCACAGAGGTCTTTAATCATATAAGGATTACGAAACACTCGTATGTCTCGCGGCCTTGGAGTAGGAATGGTGGCGCCACCAATGAGCCATCCAGTTAGCGATTAGCGACGCACAGAAGTTTTATTTCCTTGTTTTGAGCACTCCAGAACGGTTCGTCCGAACTCCGCAAGTGGCGTGATTTTGACCTGTTTGTGTGTCGATTTTGATACACGGACCTAGGCTCCTTCGCAACCCCCCCCCCCCCCCCCCCCCCCCTGGATACGTGTCTGGAGAGCAGCATCGTCAGTGAGATCGATGCTACAGATAGGAATGAGACGGCGGCCACTGAAAAACGATGTCCTATCCCAGATTAACAGCACAGCGGCGCATTTAATAAATGTAAGATGCAAACTGTTCTCGAGGTCCGTGGTGTAGTGCTGATTTTAAAATCTGACAAGTGTGCCCATAATCACAATGCCTTGAGCACCTGCAAGCTACCTACTACCCAACAGTACAATGACAGAGCAAAGATCGGTGGGTTGGATGTTGTCGTGTGTGAACATTTTAACTTTACTGCGGCCTGAATAGGCGGCTAAATAACGGCACTTGAAGAACTGCTGTGTGAATCAGAGATATGTGTGCAGTTTAATGCATTGTCCGCAAACTTCCCAGATAGCATGGAAACATTACAACAATGTTTCCATGTTCCAATGTTTCCAACAATGTTACATGTTTGTTTTGGTCAAATGTTATTTCAATTAACTTCATGCGCTTTTTTATAACGTTTTGTAATGTTACTAATAAACATTACAATAACCATACCCTAACATTAATGAATAATTTAAACAGCATAAATGTAACATTCTTGTAACATTCTTGAAAATGGTCCATAAGCCCTGCACGGGCATGCAGGCCCACCAATTGTTAAGCTCCACACCATAGCTTTGCAAGGACCAATAACGAGAGCGAGACTTAAGCTCCCCAATACAGTACAACATGCGAATCATATATTCACCTCCGAACAGATAGCATGGAGTCAAGCTTATATGGCCGGCACTAAGCGCTGTCCTGTGGGTTAGAGTGGCGAATATAGGTCACAAAGCAGAGCTCTGTGACCCATTGTTCTAGGTATCTCTGCTTTGTGACAAAAAAAAATTGGAGCAGTGCATTCAATCAATAGCAGACGCTATCTTAGAGGTTTAGCTGCATGTACTGCAGGTTGAAAAACATATTGACTTCAAGAACAGTAGGGAAGTTCTCGGGCACTGTACTTGAAATATATGTGTAATGTTGTTTTAAAGTTATGGTTCAAACATTATATTAACGTTCACAAGGTTGTATTAAAACAATGTTCATTTGGAACGCTATAGCAATGCTTATTTTACACATGTATCCTTAGTTGTTAATTTATAACAACAAAGTAACATTTAAAGTGACTATTAGAATAATGACCCCTTAGAACGTTAAACTAACGTTTTTGATATACCATATAACGTCATTTGTTGATTTTTTGAGCTAATGTAACGTTCCAATGTGACATATAATGTTGACGCAACTTGCATAAAACTATTATAATATTCAAGTGTTTGGGGCTACCTAGGTTTGTGAAATGAATACAACGTAAGCTGCTTGAAGGCCAGAGGCCACAGAGTGCACCTAATCGCTGTAAACGTGGTCACGAGATGGACACAAGGCACTGTCGACCAAACCTTCAAAAAATCCGCCCGACATCGGTGGGGCAGACAAAAGAAGATTTCCGGCGAAAGACATGGAGTGCGTTTATTTCGCGCTCAAATTTTATGCACGACTGCTTCTAACAATCAAAACAGGCGTGCAGGAAATTGTCTTTGTGCTTGCAAGCGCGCAAACTACAACGAGTTACTGCCTGCTTATTTCACGTAGCCAGCTGTCGATAAGAAACCATCCGGTCGGTCATTACGCATCTACAATTCTGCTCTAGAGCCGACCGGAAGCCATGAAAACAGTGAAAAAATGCGTTTCGCGCTGGCTTCGATCAGGGCTCAAAGAGGATTGATTGCGCTACTTAAAACTCTGAAACAAAAGCCGCGCTTATGCCTTACTTAGCCGAAGTTACGCTCAAGCGGAACTCTTTTAAATCGCCGAGACACGGCACTTAGGATCAAGTATCAGACTTTTTATTGCAGCTTTTGACCTGTTTTGACCGTACTTTTGCTTGGGCAAGATTTGTAGCGGTCTTCGTGTTCATTCAACTTACGCTCAGCTTCAGACATACAATGTGGACCCCACTTAACTATGGCACTTGGGCACGCGACTCAGCGGCTCGCACAGCCTGTAGACAGAATGCACTTTCTTAGTTTTGTTCTACACAGCTAAAGGAGAAAAAAATATTCATTCATGTTCCTATGTAAACGGTTGCTATGAAATGTCCATTCATCAACCAGTTCTGCATTTAAGTTGAGCTACTGACTCAAGCATTAACGCATGCAAATGCTGGTGTTTGAACCCGGCCCGTTCGTCTACACGCTCAGCTTCTGGGGCACATTCAGCTTCAGGCGTGGCCATTCGTACGTTCGTCGTTCGCAAGTGATCAATAGAAACGAGTCGCGCATCAGCTGCTTTTTTCTCCAAAGTCGCATGTGATAGCAAAGCCAGCATGACCTCATACTGAGACGACCAAGCCGACATTGCCTTTTCGGCGCCAATGACTAGTGGACGCATTTCCAAGGATAAATTGCTCATGTTATCTGAAATCCACGATGCCCTCTTGAAAGAAAGAACTCACGTTTGTAAATGTTTATTCGGAAGGAAATAAAAAGGGAGCGTCACGAGTACGAGGGGGTACCCAAAAGAAACCGGACTAAATTTTTTGGTCGGCAAAGCTTCTGTGGTACCGCGTTTTGCCACCAGGAGCGCATAGAGCGAACATTCCAGATTCAGTAAGCCGAGTGCCGTCGTTGAAGGAGGTCAGACTAGTTTAGGCAGAATTTTAGAGTGACGACCGTTTTGTGTGAACGTCGTTTTTGCAATGGCTGATTTTCGTGAACAGCGTGCGCCGGTGAAATGCTAATTTTTGCTCAGAAAAAGATGAATGGAAACTCTTGAAATATTCAGAAAGACGTACAAGGACGATGCTATGGGGACAACTCAAGTGTTCCTGAATCGAATCCTGAATCAAAGCAACAATCATGCCAATGGAAAACTTCAAATTCACCTCGCCTCAAGAAAGCTCTTCAGGTGAAACCAAACCTCAAAACAATGCTGATTTGTTTTTTCGACGTGAGAGGAGTCGTCCATTGAGAATTTGTTCCGCAGGGTCAGAAGTTAGCCAGGCTTTCTACTTGGATGTTTTTTGAAAAGATTGGGCAACAGTGTGCGGTGGAAGCGGCCAGATTTGTGGCGGTCGGGTGACTGGTTTTTCCATCATGGCAATGCCCCTGCTCACACAGCCCTGTCTCTACGACAGTTTTCGACCAAAAATGGCATGACCCCTATTCCTCAACCCCCACACTCTCCCGACCTTGCCCAGTGCTACTTTCTTTGTTTCCTAGACTGAAAAAAAATAGGTGAATGGAAAGCTATTCGTTGATGTTGCTGAGGTGAAGAAAAAAACGACGGAGGCACTGTCAAGCATTACAAAAGATGAATTTAAACAATGTTTTGAAAAATGGAATGAAAGATTCGACAAGCGTATCATTGCAAGTGGGGAATACTTTGAGGGAGATTGAAGGTCTGTGCTTAAAATGTGAACAAATAAGTTCAAACAAAAATAAGTCCGGTTTCTTTTGGGTACCCCCTCGTATGCAGGTTAGGCGCTGGTTGTTGACGCCAGATCGAGTAGAATACGTCACTGTATGTGCAGAGAAGACAGACTAATCGACACAAGGTACATGTCGAAAATAACACGTTGAGACGACAGTTACCTTGTGCATAGGGTCTCGGGAATACCGGGTCTGTATAGCTTCCACCAGGTCGCGCAGAGGTGCGACATTATCTCATTCGAAAAGGTCGATGATGTTATTGGTAACTATCATCATCAGCACCATGATTTCAAAGCCATGTTCCGTTTGCTTGTGGTGGCGCCGGCACACGAATTTGTTGTTTAAGCAAAAATAATTATTTCAGAAAAAAAAATGTTCTAGAAACCCGCGCAGGACAAAAATAATTGAAACCACTGGGAGAGGTCTTCGCCCTGCAGTGGGCTCAGCTGATGATGATAATGATGGTGGCAGTGATGATATAGTGCCTAGAATATACTCTAGGCACTATAGTGATGATGACACCTGGGAGTTCTTGAGACAGTACGAGCGTGTGCAAATGGTGGTACGTGAAACAAGTAACAAGCCTCAGGCACGGCTGGAAAATGATGAAAGATGGGGCGTAAAAAAGAAAATCGATACTTTTGTTTCCAGTTGCATCGCACCTCAGCACGACAATCGAAGAGCATTACACAATTCACCTCTTTATTTTTCTTTATTTGTGATGTTAGTGGAGATGGGGAGGTGTAGCCGGCGCTAACATCATTATCGCGCTCAACTGCCCCGAAGCGCGTAAGGTTACGTTATTTCCTGTGCTGTGTACTGCCTCCTCCGCTCCTTCCAACCTTTTTTTTTTCTCTTTTCGTTCTTTGGATGAATTTCCACCTGCTTCTGTAAACACGGACTGCTGACCCACTTCGCGCCGCCATTAGTCTCATAATGTGATTAAAGGTGGAGCAGCAGGCGTAACCTAGGAGTCTGCCTGCTGCACAAAGGCACTCACACTGGCATTCCTACTCCCCACCCAACGTTACCCCTCTTCGCCCCATTAGAGTACTCGCATTCTTCCCTTCGTGGGCCCCTCTGCGCACTCATGCTCCGCTCGCATCATCTACGTACTACCCGCCTTAACTAAGACCTCCCCTGGGTCTTCGTGATCGTTAGCGTTTAACTTTTTTCGTTTCTCAAACCATTATTGTTTTTTTTTTTATCAGTCCTGAAAAGACTTGCACCGTCATCTCTTTCACCGTTTCGCCCAGCTGTGGGCGTGTGCGTGTCGGGATTTAAGCCAGACGCCAGAGGGCGCGGTGTTAGCGGCGGCTGCACTAGGGGGCGTAATTGAGGGAGGAGAAAGGGCGATGGCCGACCGTGAAAACTCGGTCAGCGGTGCGTCGCCTCTTCTCTTCATCCGTCGTGTCTTTCTCTCCTGTCTGTCTTCTGCCTCCGAATTCGGGTCTAGCTTGTCGCTCCTCCTCCTTTCCTATGGCGACTCCACGTGCCTACTCCTGCTGCGCTGTACGCCGAGTGGGGGCGCCACCTTCGGAATGCGCGCTTCTTCTCGGATGAAGAGAGGGCGGTGGAGACCGCAGCGCCGCCACAGGTTTGTGCCGGTCCAACCTGTTGCGTGTGAGGAGCGAAGGCGCGGAGGAAGCGCTGAGTGCTTTTTGTAGGCTTGTGCTTCGTCTGCGTCTACGTCGCTGGGCAGTTCCAGTTGACCCCGTTTTGTGAAAACCCGAATCGCTACTGGACTAGTAGATACACTTTCTTTTTTGGACTCGACAGCCCAAAAAACCAAACAAATACTCTGAAGCCACAGAAGAAGTCTGACTCACAAACGAAATTTATTGAGCACAATGCCAATATTACATAAAGAACGCATGTGCAGCCCTGCTAATCATGTTGAAAATTTAAGAAGAACCAGTACCAACTACAGCCTTATTGAGCGGCACATTCACGACTAAAATAATTTATTCATACTATACAGCTCCACAGGGCAGACACATCGAGAGGACTCCTGTTAGTGCCCGCTCGACCGATTTGTCTCGTGGTCTGCTACAGGCGACTTTCGAGGTCTGCTACAGGCGACTTTTACAGCACAGGTGACCTTTGTCTCTTCTGTGCGTTGGATTTGTGCGAAATTCTTTAAGTTACATCCTAAATTGAACTTGAGGGGCCCTGTAAAAAAAGAAAGAAAATATATGTGACCGGTAGTTGAGTCAAGGAGCAAAGAAAGCTATGCACAACCGGTCGTGCCGGTATATCATCCCTTCCACATATGTCTTCTCCTTCCACATCTCAAGACTGATGCCTTTTCGAATGAGGCATAAACGCATCAGCTCCATTTATGCTCTCTGTGAAGATAATTTTGCCGGGGGACCTTGTTGGGCAAATCCATATAATCATTAGAATCGTATGGCCCATATATTATATGGCATATTATTCTGCAGGAAGCGATATAGGCCTCATACGAAGCCTCATATAGCCCATATGTGATGCATAGGGGTGCCAGCACATGATTCGCGTCTATGGGTTGCGAAAATCTCAATAAGCTCTTGGTGAAGGACGTGGATACGGCATCCAGCAAGCGGCGTGACGACAATGGACGAAACATAATTTGTAGGGTATATTAGACACTTCGAAAAGACGGAAGCAAAAGAGGATTACATTAGAAATGTTTAAAGGAGTTCTGTACGATGTCTTCTTTTCTGCCCTGTGCATTTAACCTCACCATTACGCTTCTTCATGTAAAAAATCCACTGGTCAGCTACAGCTGGCCTGCTTTATCCTTTGTCCTAGCTTGTTTTGCCGTCTTATCTCAGTTTTATTACTATTCCCCTGGCGACAATTGGGGCTTTCTTTTTGTTGTCGTTGCTGGCTTTCCCCAAAATGATCCATAAACTCCTAAGAAAAAATCAAAACATATTGTCGAAACCGAGATAACCGAGAGTACGATTAAAATTGTTAGTGACACATTGCACTGAACATGTTATGAAAAGATTTGTTAGGGATATATTTCACATGAGCATGCCGTGAAAAGTTATTTGTTAGGTAAACTCCCAGACTTTGTAGATTGCCTTTGTCGATTAAGAGAAAGTATTTGATTCAGTCAAAACCTCAGCAGTAATGCAGCAGTCATGGAACCAGGGAACAGAGGAGGCATATGCAAAATTACTGGGAAATATCTATATCGGTTCCACAGCTACCGTCGCCTTCCCCATAAAAGAAAAAGTGAAATCCCAATAAAGAAGGGTGCCAGGCAGTGCGACACGACCCCCTCAGTACTGTTCACAGCGTATTCACAAGATTTATTCAGAGATCTGAATTGGTAATAGTTGAAATAAACATTAATGAAATAGCTAAGGTTAAGCCTGGATATCTTGAAGCGAAAAGCTGCGATGATCCGCGATAAACACGCGCTTGCGGCGAACGTCAAACGTTGACGCATAGCGCGCGGCAGCGTGCGTCTGTCGCACGACGGCGGCGAAAGGTCAAACGGTGGCGAGGAGGAGAAGCGGCGGCGCACATGCGCAGTAGCCTGCGCGGTGCGTGACGTCACTCGTGCTCTGACATACGCCGGCTGTTGCCTAGCGCGGTGTTGACTAGCGTAGTGAAGCTTTTCGCTTCATAATAATACCATAGCAATCTTCCGACTCGTTGATGATATTGCTTCAGGAGACGAATTGCAAAGCATGATCGAGGATCCAGAAAGGCAAAGCAGAACGGCGAGTCTAAAAATTGTTATGCAAGAAACTAAAGCACGTTGAACTGTCTCGGAAGGGAACAGCAGTTTACAATAGGCAGTGAAGCACTGGAAGTTGTAAGAGAATACGTATATTTAGGGGGAGTATAGTGAGCACAAGCCTGTACCACGAGAGTGAAATAACTGGAAGAATAGGAATAAGGTGGAGCGCACTTGAATGGTTCTCTCAGGTCACGAATGGCACTTTACCAGTATGCCTCAAGAGGAAAATATACAACAGCTGCATCTCACCTGTAGTCACATATGGGGCAGACACGTGGAGGCTAACGAAAAGGGTTGAACGTAATCGGCGGACGACGCAGCAAGCTATGGAAAGAAAAGTGGATGGTGTAACATTAAGAGACACAAAGAATGCAGAGTGTATTAGGGAACACACGCGAATTAATGACTCCTAGATGAGATTCACTGGTCACTGACCATGGTAAAACACAAATGACGTTTCAGGAGCGCTACGGCTCCCTTGCCAGGGAAGACGAAAGTGCCAACGCACCGAAACCGAAGCCAGCCCCTATCCCGTATATATCAGGGATCACCGAGGCGCTGGCGCGGATGTTCCGTCCACAAGCACGGCGTCCATGTTGCACATGTACCAACAAGCAAGATAATAAATGAGCTGGTAAACGTGAAAGATAAGCTCCCTCATTCCAAGTTTCCCGGCGTGGTTTACAAAATCGCCTGCGCCGACTGTTCATCAGTTTACATAGGCGAAACGAAAGATCTCACGAGACGCCCGAAAGAACATCAGTACGACGTACGAAAAGGAAAAGCGACAACGAACGCAATCGCGGAGCATGCGCGAGACTGGCCATGAAATTAACTGAGACGAAGCAGATATAGTGACAACAGAAAGAATGTATCAGCCCGCCGAAATCTCGAGTCACTAATCATCCAGACTACGCCTAACACAATAAATAAGAATTATGGCACATTGCACCCTATCTGCGCTAAATGTCTAAAAACGATACTAACCGCTACAAAAAGCCCGGGACGTCCAGCCGGTTGCTCATTGTGACCAAGGGAGCCGTAGCACTCCCGAAACGTCATTTGTGTTGGCCATGGTCAGTGACCAGTGAATCTCATCAAGCCATGATTCCTGACCAGACGGTATGCCGTCAAACCCTCGACTAATGACTCCTAGGCGAAGTCGAGTACAATAGATAGGCATGGGCAGGGCATGTAATGCGAAGGCAAGATAGCAATTGTCGTCAAGAGTAACGTACCGGATTCCAACCGAAGGCAAGCTTTGCAGGGGGAGGCAGAAAGTCAGTATGAGGTTAGGAAGTTTGCGAGGATAAGGCAGCCTCAGCTGGAACAGGAGAGGGTTATCTGGAGAGGCCTTTATCCTGCAGTGGGCGTATCAAGGCTGGTGGTGATGATGATGCAGATTATTTATTTTCTACCCTTTATATAGTCGTGAGTATTCGGCCATAGTATAGTTTCATAGGCTTCCGCTGCAACGTTAGAGTCCTACAGACATAAACTTCGATTGTGTCTGAATTCGCCGACATCTGCCTGCAGACGACAATCGCTCAGTGTGGCACGATTTCTTTTCACCTCCACAAATCACGGAGATGTACGGTAACCCAGATCCGCTCTACAGTCGCCACTAGCAGCAAGTAAATAAGGGTTGCAGGTGCGCTTTGCCGCAACGCTCACGCACTGAGCGTGAGCGCAGCTGCAGTTCGAAGTTTACTTGGGCATAAGATACTGCTGCACAGTGTGTCCAATATGTTCTAGGAGTCTGCAATGCCTCCAGGGTGAGCCTACACCTTGCGCACAGAAAGTACATTTAGAACAATAACTAAACGTTAATGGAAGAAGTAGGAATCAATACAAGTAACACCTTCGGGCAAAATGTGTAGCTCGAAACTAAAAGCAATAGAATACATTTTTCTGGAACTCATTGTATCTTGAAACTAATACAACAGACTGCAACACGTATAATGTTAGAACATATACACAGAAGACTACATCGACGTCACCCTTGCAAATTTTTTACGCAGTCTATAGACTGTATACAGAATTAGGTCTATAAAATCTATAGACACTGTATAGACAAATCCTATACAGTAGTCTATAGGCAATACAAATGCAATAGACAAACCATAGATTTATGGCCACACACTTTTCGTAGACTTTTGTCTATAGACAATCTATAGAATATGAATAGACAAAAAGAAATGTCTATAGGATAGCAACAGAGTCTTTAAGAAGTCTATAGACTGTCTATAGACCATATTTACGCAAATCAATCAGGTGGTAGAGAAATGCGCAGAATATAACCAGCCCGTATATATAGCGTTCATTGATTACGAGAAAGCAGTCGACTCAGTAGAAACCTCAGCAGTCATGCAGGAATTGCGGAATCAGGGTGTAGAAGAGTGTTATGTGAAAATATTGGAAGGTATTTATAACGACTGCACAGCTACCATAGTCCTTCATAAAGTTAGCAATAAAATTCCGATAAGGAAAGGTGTCAGGCAGGCAGGGAGACACGATCTCGCCAATGCTATTCACTGCCTGTTTACAGGAGGTATTCAGGGGCCTGAATTAGGAACAGTTGGGGGTAAGAGTTAATGGAGAATACCTAAGTAATTTGCAATTCGCTGATGACATTGCCTTGCTAAGTCACTCAGGACATGAACTGCAAAGCACGATCAATGAGTTAGACAGGCAGAGCAGAACGGTGAGGCTAAAAATTAACATGCAGAAAACCAAAGTAATGTTCAACAGCTTAGCAAGGAAACAGCAGTTCGCAATCGGTATCCAGGTGCTGGAAGTAGTAAGATAATATGTCTATTTAGGGCAGGTAGTGACAGCTGATCCCGATCATGAGAAGGAAATAACTAGAAGAATAAGAATGGGGTGGAGCGCATATGGCAGGTTCTCTCAGATCAAGAATGGCAGTATACCAATATCCCCCAAGAGAAAAGTATACAACCGCTGTATCTTACCGGTACTCACCTATGGGGCAGAAACATGGAGGCTAACAAAAAAGGTTCAGCTTATGTTAAGGACAACGCAGCGAGCTATGGAAAGGAAAATTATAGGTGTAACGTTAAGAGATCGGAAACGGGCGGAGGCAAGATAACCGCTGGTCCTTAAATGGGCCCAGAAACACAATCTTAGTTGACTGTTTTGCCTGTTGATCGCATACAGTGAGTTACAATGGTGCTATTAGCGTCGGTAATGCCGCGTATATTCCATTTTTTAATATTTTAATGTCCTCCCAAAAACCAATTCATGGCTCTGAAGATGTCCCCACACAGTGGCGGTTTTTAGCATCGGATATGACATCACCTGGCGAGAGCTTGATGATTGAACAAACAGTAAATATACTGCAAATTGTGTGAATAAATAGAGACACATTTTGTCACCTGTCTGCGTTTTATATTAGACCAACAAAAACAATTTGTTTGTCTTAGATAAAAGCCTTGCAAAGCAAGTAAAATAAAAATACAACACCAGGGGCTCTGTCGTGGAAACGACTCTGCCAGTCTCAGCAAGAACGAGTTGCAGAGAGCAGGCAACCATGGAGTGCAAACTTCCGCGACGTGCTCTGGCAGGCTGTTTTGATTGGTTGCGCCAGGTGCCGTCATTGGGAGAGTGAAATAGGAGTGGGAAGCCCCGCCAAAATCGAGTTGAGGGCAGAGTTTTGTTTGCTTGTATTTTGAAATTTCTTAATTGAATAACTCCCGTTCCTGTGCATCGATTCCTGTAATTCTTTATAAGTCAGCATCTGTGTGACATAAAGAATCCACCTGAAGTATAGCCGGTATCCCCCTAAGCAGTTGATTGCAAGAGAAGGCAAGCGTAGCAGGGGGCGGTGGAAAGTTAGGTGGGCGGATGAGATAAGAAACTTATGGGAATACGGTGGCCACAACTGGCGAAGGACAGGGTTAATTGAAGAGACATGGGAGAGGCCTTTGCCCTGCAGTGAGCGTAGTCAGGCTGGCGATGATGATGATGATGATGATGATAAGGGCAGTGTTCAAGTTGTTGGTTTAGCACAGTCCAAGTTATAGTTGTAGTTCGGTTCTCTCCAACATCCCTATGTTTCCAAGCCTATCCTGCAGCTGTGGCATTTCGCATACAATTGTGAAAGGAACTGTGAATATAGTAGAAATACATATACACTCGACACACCTGGCTCTGCGAGCGTATCAAGTCTATGCTGCATCTGATTTTTGAGCAGCAAGTTCAAAAACATCCGCTCACGCGAAAAAGGGTTTGCAGTTACGGGTAAAGGACAGCTGTTCTCCGTATCCAGATCACGTTCGACTGCGCGGCAGCCTTTCTTTTTTTTTTTTCCAGAAAAGAAAAAGGGGATAATAGGTGCATAGAACAACACACACTGTATGTAGAAACGCCTGCTACACAGCAGCGAAGCAGCAATTAAAATTGTGCGCGGCCTGGGCACGGATGTGAAGGGACACCGCACTCGGCACACGTGTCTAGTGATCAAAGAAAACAAGAAATATAGTTCCAAATTGGTTGCACATGCCCGCCCACGCCATCAAGCCTGCAGGCTGCACGCCAGCAACGAAATAATTTGCTTCGCGTACACCTGACGCAGACTGAAAGAGCGACGCGCACACAGCGTTCTTTCTTTCTTTCTTTCTTTCTTTCTTTCTTTCTTTCTTTCTTTCTTTCTTTCTTTCTTTCTTTCTTTCTTTCTTTCTTTCTTTCTTTCTTTCTTTCTTTCTTTCTTCCTTTCCTTCTTTCTTTCTTTCTTTCTTTCTTTCTTTCTCTCTTTCTTGTTTTCTGTCTTCCTTCCTTCTTCCTTTCTTCCTTTCTTTCTTTCTTTCTTTCTTTCGTTCTTCCTTTCGTTCCTTCTTTCTTTCTTCCTCTCTTTCTTTCTTTCTTTGTTTCTTTCTTCCTTTCTTTCTTTCCTTCTTCCTTTCGTTCCTTCTTTCTTTCTTTCTCTCTTTCTTTCTTTCTTTCTTTCTCTTCCTTTCTTTCCTTCTTTCTTTCTTTCTTTCTTTCCTTCTTTCTTCCTTTCTTTCTTCCTTCCTTTCTTTCCATCTTTCTTTCTTTCTTTCTTTCTTTCTTTCTTTCTTTCTTTCTTTCTTTCTTTCTTTCTTTCTTCCTTCCTTCCTTCCTTTCTTTCTTTCCTTTCTATCTTTCCTTCTTTCTTTATTTCTTTCTTTCTTCCTGATTAGGAAAACTGCAGCCCCGAGCTGAGCTCGTTTACATAGCTGTGCTCAAACAGTACTGCATGTTAGCTTGGCAAATATACCGAAGAAAAACTACGTTAATGTCTTCGCTTTAGCGGTACCAGTCACTCATATATATGGGACGACTGCTACTTCCATCGCCCGCGAAAGTACTGGGGACAAGAGAGCTCGCTGCACGCATTGTAGCGACGATAGCAGATGGTGTTGCTGCGTGTACGGCCTTGTGACGTCACGAGAGCATTTAATATAGCGGTCACTGCCGGTGGGAGGAGTTTCCGGACTCAGTTTCGATCGCATTTTTTTTTAATATACAGCGCGTCCTGGGCACCCATATTTCGGAAATTGAATCATAGGCTCTTGAATTAGTTGCTGAAGTACAAAACTGCAGTATGAAAAGTCACCATGTCATGGCCCCTTGAGGGCTGTGGCCTGACAGAGCTAATGGCTGGTTTTTACCGTTATATTTACGCACCCATTAGCATGCATCAGTAGGCATACTATCCCACTTGATACACCACAAGACACACAAGGTCTCCCTTTCGTCTAGTCGAACGAATGTGCTAGGGGTAGCGTTCCTGACTCGTAACCCACGGGTCATGTGTTCGATTCCCAACTAATTACCCTACCCTACTTTTGTTTTAAGCACAATTAATTTACTTTACATCCTTACATGTTACAATGACATTTTAGTCATGCTACGATCTGTTAATAACAATTTAACTTAAGTTTTAATGAGTTTTAATTATTTGCAGTCCGCAGTTCAACGCGTGACCCTGTAGACCAATTTGGAATTTCATGACATGCCAACGCCAACGCCTAAAACCGTTTCTCCGCTGAACAGGAGCTTAACGCTGTCGAGTAATGTGCAGTTATTTCATTGCTAGCGTAGTCCGCAAGAACTTCTCACGCCAGGTGCATACAGCAACTCTCGATATCAACTGCAACGTTAGTTCGAGGGTAAGTGCTGGAGCATTTCTTTTTTTCGTCAGAACTGCATGAAAAGCTCCTATTTGCCGCACCATGAAGGCATTCCGGAGCACTGACAAAAAACTTTTTTCACTTTTAAGCTTGAGTGTCTGCTTGCTAGCGGGTACACAAACAGCCCACTAGTGGAAGCTGTTGCAGGTTACAGTGGGAACTGCTCCTCATAGAAGTCTGCAGCGAAGTTGCGAGTACGCTGCATGTCTGTGACACTATAACGAAATGATGACGGAAATGTTACAGCCGTAAAGTGGCTCTACCGAGATGAGGCCCTTGCGACAGGTCCAAAACTGTAATAACGAAAGAACAAAAGTATGAACAGATACAGGTACGAATGGCACAAAATGGAAACACTGAGCTCTCATGAATCAAATTTATTTTTTCCTCTGCATCGAAATGGAAATAGTATTATGTAAAAGGGGGAAGGATCGTTCAGAGAAAAACCACGCACATGCACTTGCGTAAGAACTAAACATTACATACCATTGTCACTCATACTCGGCGAGTAATCGTTGGTTGTGCAATAAGTTGTTTATGTTCCGTTTAATAACGATTGGATCCTCACATCGCATCTACTTCAGCAGTGATGCAGCGAATTTGTGACGCATGTAGCCGGTTATTCAGAATCGCTAAACAGAAAATAGTGAACAAAGCAAACGCAGAGCTACTATGAAAATTAGAAGCAGGAATGCTTGCAAGACCGTAGTCTGCTATTCAAAAGGGACTTCTGTTACGACATCGCTTGCAAATTCCACACGGTCCTCGCAAAGCAGCTCTGCCTATGCTCGTGACGAGGAACCAGCTAAAACGGCCGATTCTTTTGCACAACTGCTTTCCTGGGAGGTTGAAACACAGCACGTGGCCAAGATTAGGCTGCTCGTAATGTGCTGGCCTTAATGGGGGGCACAGGCCGTCGGCCGGGGGGGGGGGAGGTCTCTAAGAACTGGCCTCGCCACGCGCATATGGCTGGCACTGTAATTCGCTGAATGCGAGGCTGAAATGAGCGGAAGCCGCAGACAGGACTTTATGCAACGTGATTTATTTCCTCGCGGTTATGCCGCCTAGATGTTGGGCCGAGGAAGGTCACGTATGTATGCACTACATGGAACATTTTTTGTGACGTTGTGTGTGCTGGATTTTTCCGTGGATGAGTTGGAGAGCATAAACAAACACTTGCGAGTTATTACACCTTAGCTTACTAGCTCTTCAGATGAATGCGACGAAAGCCTGTATTATGACCGCAGGGGGCGAGGACATCTACGGTATACACAAGAAAGTGTTTCCCGGGACACGTAACGCCAACGCCAACTACAAAAAGGGAAGATATACAGGTATCTCGCTTCGCAAGGTATTCGTGTACGTGTATACGTCCGTAGGTTTGGCGGGTGTGTTTGGCCCAGAGGTTAGAAAAAAAATAAACAGATGTGGCGGCGGTACTCCGGACACCTCCGCGTTTCTGGTGAGTACTTAGCTCGAGAGCGGCGCGACGGTCCTTGATAAATAAATCTTTCACGCTTCACGAAACAATCTGCATGAGACTCTGCGCATAACAGAGCGCCCCCTTTCGTCGACCTTCGGGATGAATGTTAGTCAAGTCGCCTCGTTGAGAATACGTGCATAAAGCACCAGAAAGAGAGACGGGTACATGAAAGAAAGAAAGAGAGAAAGCGGAAAAGAAAAAAATTAATTCGCGCAGCTGCGACAGGCGGCAGCGAGCGCTTGTGACATCGTCGCAGGTCTGGCAGCGTTCCTCCATTCCACATAAGCCGCAGAGACGGCGGCACTCCGATGAAAGAGCAGGGCAAAACACAGGATCGGCGACGTAAAGACTGCACAGCATCACGTTTAGATTTCACAGGTGTCCATGTGACCGCCTCCAGGTGTCACGTCTGTGCACTTTTGGTCGGCCGCTGATAGAAAAGCAAAGGAAACGATAGGCGAGTGCCCCGATGAGCTCGAACTCTTTTTTTTCTGGCCTGCCAACGCCAACACCTGCAAGCGCCTCTCCGAGCCTCGCATCTCGCGTCAGCTGAGGAAAGGTCAGTGGTTCGAACCCTTGCTTCCTGGCGGAAATATGTACAAATCTGCGTTTATGCAATGACTTGGTCGGCTTTCCCCATCCTTTAGGCTGTTACGAAACGTTCATTCCATTTTCTTTCTTTCTGAAGGATTCGGCCGTCAGTTTCATCTGCAGTTCGACGTCAAAGTATTCCTTGTTTTTTTTTTTAATGCGGACTTTAATTAAGGGTTCGTCATTGGAATGGTAATTACAGTGAATAGAAGAGTTGCTGAAATACGCAGATATGTTTTCAGAGTACCGAGATCCTCTTCGCAGGCTCTACAGGCCTTGGAAGTTTTGTAACAGCCGCCGTTTAATTTTTCCAGTAGGAAAGACACCTTAACTGCATTCTGAACATGTTTCAGGTGACTCTAATTAGGATACCTTCAACCCGCTCTGTTAGATTAACACTTACGAGTTCTTGACAAGTCAAGTATCAGGGATGACGCAGATTTTATCTTTGAAGGAAGAGGGAAGGCAATTTTTCAAATCGTTTCGAAGTCAACTTGTACACATTGGCGAGTTCTTTGACGGGCAGCAAAGAATTCACGCAGGCTGCGCTCGAAAGGATAGGCGCTGTAACCATGCAACTTCCGAAGCCCGCGGCTTGTAGGAAAGTATAGCGTTACTCTGAAAGCATTTTTTTTTCATAGTTGATTAAATAGGAAAAAAAGAGATAAAAAATGAAGACCGCACCAAAGCAGGTGTTGCCGATACAGTGAGCTCCGTTTGCACAAGCTTACATTAAAATTCCTGCGTCAGCACTACGCTTGTATAGAACGGCAGCCGCACAGAGACTGTGCTTGTCACACAGATGCCGGTATATAGCCTCACTCACACCCACCTGCTGCCTCCAGACTCCAGTTGTCACTCGGCGTTCTGCGGCCAAGCTGACAAGGTCTGTACACTAGGTAGGTGCAATCTATATGGAACTCGCAGTAGGTGATCACATATTAGGTTTGTGGCCAACTTTTATTAGAGTTCTACCGTGGAAAGAAAAGCATGCCGCGATATTCTCGAAGACAAAGTGGTCATAAATTTTACTGAGTGAAAAAATTTTCTTTTTCGGTAATAAGTCATGACATGCTCCCTTTAGACCTTGATCAGTCTAAATATTTTATTTTTATGAGTAATAATGTTTTCAGTGATATATAAGATTTGTTGCCGAGTGTGTTTTGCTTGTAAGCCATCGTAAAATATTAACTGTGTGACCAGGTGTGTTTTACTCATAGTTATTGAACCAAATGTTTCCAATATGGTTTTCACTTTATAAAAACCATTACAGAAAAAAAAAACGCAACGTTGTGAATGTGAAAAACTTCCACGCCAAACAGATTGTTTTTCTTTTGTAATAATTACAATGAAATGAATCTCACAGAGTATACGACGCAAAAAAAAAAAAAAACGAAGGAAAAAGTTACCGTTAATCGCACTTGTATAATCACCTGCTTGCAGTTGGTAACTGTGAGGAGAACAGAATGGAGAAGATTGATGTGGAGCACAAGCATTTATAGAGCTTCTTGTTTACTGGCAATGGAGGAGGCTTTCCGCGAAACCTGACGCGCGCCCGATGGGGTCGTTGGGCCGCTTCGCGACTGTCGGGAAGCCGAATTCCGAGAATACGTGCTGCCATGCACGTTGTCGTACAGGTAGCACGTGCAGTTTGCCAACGAAGGCACGAGGAAGGAGGATGCAGAGCGGGAGGAGAGGCCAGATTTAATCATTGGAGAGAGGCAGGCGCGCACTTTGAGAGAGCCAGTGCACCGTTAGGAGGACCGCCGACCGAAAAACCGGGTGGAGGTCATTGACGCTTGGACTGCTCTGTGATGATGGTGGGGCAGGGTCTCCGTTTGCATGCATGGCAGAGAAAAAAGGCTCTTCCGCAGGCCGCCCTACGGGACACCCCCTTCAATCCTCCTCGCCGGTCACGTGACCTCACAGCGCCCGGAGAAGAGGGACCGGGCTTGCGCACGCACAGGAGGCTGGGTCGGCAAGCCATGACGAACTCCTCAGCGGCGGCGGGCGCACCGGCGGCGCCCGTTTCGGGGGCCGAGCATCCGCGGCCGCGACGGCGCCAGCGCGTCGCCGTCATCGGGGCCGGGGCCAGCGGCCTGACTGCGATCAAGGCGTGCCTCGAAGAAGGCCTGGACGTGGTCTGCTACGAGCGCACCGATGTGCTGGGCGGCCTGTGGCGCTACACGGAGACCGTGGAGCGGGGCCGAGCCTGCGTCATGCGCTCCACGGTCATCAACTCGAGCAAGGAGCTGTCCGCGTTCAGCGACTACCCGCCCGACGCCCGGCTCCCCAACTACATGCACAACTCTCTCATGGCGCGCTACATCGAGGACTATGGTCGCCAGTGCGGCGCCGTCGACAGGGTCCTGCTGCGACACGAGGTGGCCGAGGTGAAGCCCGCGACGCCCGACTGCGACCGGTGGACGCTCAGGGTCCGCCGGCTGGACGCCGGCGACGAGTTCGTCGAGGAGAGGGACGCCGTCATGGTGTGCACGGGACACCACGCGGACCCGCTCTGGCCCCGCTTCAAGGGCTTGGGAGACGAGCAAGGGGTGGGCAGGGTGTTCGCGGGACGCGTGATGCACGCGCAGGACTACCGGAAGCCGCGCGGGTTCGAAGACCGCAAGGTTCTCGTCGTGGGCGTGGGCAACTCGGCCGGGGACCTGGCCGTCGAGCTGGGAGGCGTCGCCGAACAGGTGAGTGTTTCAGCCTCTTCCAATCCTTGGATTCTATGTGCTCTAGGTGCTCTGGTCTATGTGCACGCATCGGCGACGAGCAACATTGGAAGTTCCCAGAGCAACCATTGAAATTTTTCCGCGTCCTTCGAACAGGGATGGGCTGCGCCCTGTTACCTCCTTCCAAAACCTTGTGGCGCGCTGAATTTGAAAGCAGTCGTTGCATTTACGCGTCTCTACCTTACGCCATCTTCTTGTGGCTGGCGCCTTTGTCCTCCAGCACACGTTCCGTGGAGGGTGATAATGATGGTGATAATACCTTATGTAACAACTACAATGCAACGTGCAACATGCACCGTGCTCTGTGCATAGTTTTCTGCTTGAGCAAATCTTTAGCATGTTAGCTAGTTTTAGTCAAACGACACCACTACAAAAGCTACAGAAGGAAGAACATGGGCACAGGGTTTGTCGTAGCGCCTCAACTATTTAATAAAGGTTTTTAGGTTGTAGCGGGAGAATATCCTTTAGAGAAGGAGATAACAGCTTTCGGTTCAGACATATTCACCGAGAACTGAACTTTCAGAAATACAATCACGAGAGGAAAGGCCTTTATTATATAGCTATGGTTTCGTTTTCTTTTCTAGTTCCATCTTGAATGCACAACCCTCCATGTTGCTTTGGTTGTGTGGGCTTCTGGGTAAGATAGTTGAAGATGGTTGAGAAACTTGTGACAACGAGTCAGACGAAACCCTCAGTCCGTTACGAGTGTGAGATTTGTCTCCGCATTGGCAACAACGGCCATTATTGACTAACAGACGGAGAGAGGGAAAGGGAATCTGTAGGAGGGATAAGTGTGGAAAGAATGTCACACGGAGTGCTGCTGAGTTGTGTTTAATGGACATTAGTAGAAGCAGCAACTATAAAGAGGAAAGCGACAAAGGAAACGTGACCACTTTTTCTTCTACACTTTTTCGTTTTAATGTTGGTTCTTTTTTGGCAATCCTTTCGAATTTGACACGTCCAATTTTTCTTCTCTTTTCTTTTATTTTTGATCGCAGCCTGTTTTGTTTCGATAATTCTCTCTTTCAGGCGTTCTTTTCATACTGAACATAGAACATGACCACACCTCCCTCTCAGCTATCAGCGGTAGCAGCCATACACGAACTGTCTCCTTACCCGCGATTGTGATTTTTTGTAGGATGAAAGAGCGGATGGGGTCGAGATGGTTGAGGGAGCTTGGAAGTGTACGCAACTATTGACTTGGCGATGTGTTAGTAAAGTGTAGTTTGCATAGTAAGCGCTCGTGAGACGCTACTAAAAGAAAAAGGGAAAACGAACAGAGCTCCCACAGGTTTCACCAAATTTTTGGAGCCAGGGAGCCATAGCTCCCCTCTCCTCTCCTACCTCCTTCCTTTTACACTATGGCGTGGTCGCCATTCGGAAAACTACATGGGCCTAACTTCGGGCTCTCTATTAATCTATCTCTCGGGCTCTCTATTAATCTCTATTAACCCGTCTCTAGTGACGGGTCTCTATTAATCCTGTCAAGGGTGACTGCAGTTTGGACTGAGGCTTTTCCTTTCTTTGTTCCAGTTTGGGTTTGCGCGGTAGATGGCATCTGATGGAGAGGAACGTCGGAGGTAAGATTAGAGAAACAAAGAAGAAACAGAAAGAATGAAATCTTCGCCATTTCGAGAAACGGGGCATTCGGTGCGAAGGTTGAAGCGAGCTTGTCACAAAACTTCTGAATGAGGCCACTCACACAGAAGAATGAAAACAATTCCAGCTGTCAATGACTGATGAACAAATGCCATGTGGCAGCACGCGAGTTACTTCGTGGGCAACGTCGTTTTGACATCTCGCTTTTTCATTTTATTCGTGACAGTGAGCGGTGCCCCAATAATGTATCCCGCCTTGATACTCGTAAAGCTGTGCTGCTTGAAATGGGTTCTTTCCCGTACGCGTTTCTATTGTCCCGTTTTGTTTCGCCTCTAACCACCTGCTTGTAAGCTAGATTCAAACCACCCAGACTTTGGCGGGGTATTTTGAAAGGAGGTTGCTTTCTTTTCTGTCTACTTTTGCCCTCTTGTTTGTGTCATACTTTTTGTTTAGGTACATTATCAGTGAACGGACATCCCGGCGTTATGCAGTCGAAGGTGCGAGCACTTAAAGAGAAGCCCGTAGATGGGTTCCCGTGACGTCGACCGGGTTCAAGGTTTCGCCTAAACAACCGGTTCTCTGGCGGCCCAGGTCGTTTCTCTGACCTCGACGAAATGATCCGCATGCGAGGTCGACATTTTCGGCAGTGTTTGTTCAGCGTACAAATTCTGGCTTTGTTTGGCTAAAACTTTTCAAATGCGCTTGAGCCATCTGTTGCATGTGTCCTTGCGCCGCATTCCACATATGAGGAAACAAGAAGCTGATAAAAGCATGTCGAGAAGTAAGCCAATGAAGAGTAGGCTAACTGCAACAAATAAAGATAAAGGCAGTCATAAATGTCTATATTTCATATTAAAGAAGCCAACAGGCACAGAAACCAGGGAGCATAGGGGATGTCTTTTTTTTTTATTCGTGTTTTTTATCAGTGGGAGATAGGCCCGGATTCTAAATGCAGAAGAAAAAACAACCACATGCCGCCGGTGGGATGGGTTTTTTTTTCTTCTACTTTTATTAATCTCCCCCTGATGAAGACCACGAATTAAAAGAAAAAGACATCCCCTATGCTGCCTGTTTTCTGTGGATGTTGGCTCCTTTCATACGTATAACGAACCCCTGATTTTCCTTCCCTTGTCTTCTATATTGCGCATTATCGTGGCTCAAGTCGGCTGCTTCGACTAACGCCCATTAATTAGTGCACCTAAGCATGACAGCTCACTTATTAAGCCCGACAAAGGGGCACAGAGCAATTCCATCCAATTTTCATCCTAAGCAAAACTTGACTGTTTTGCTTTTTGTGACTCTCATCAGTCCGTTCGGCAACAAAGGGCGCATTTATTGCTCATAATTTGGGATTGAAAATGGGGTATTTTTTTCCCTGCAACTTGGATTCAAACTCTTGGCGCCGATGACGGCTACTGAATTAGAAGCGCCTTGATCGCTGCTGGGTTGTGAATGGCGATGTGCTTTA
Organism: Amblyomma mixtum; assembly: GCF_055824585.1. Lineage (NCBI taxonomy): Eukaryota > Metazoa > Arthropoda > Arachnida > Ixodida > Ixodidae > Amblyomma > Amblyomma mixtum. The sequence continues at coordinate 32,130,149 of NC_143013.1, read as the reverse complement.
TTCCTTAAGGATTCGCCTAAAAAAAAGAAGAGAAAAGAAGAAAGTGTACTTGAGATCACTGCGCGTATCATTGAACACGACAGGTGGCGGCAATAACTACATCTCATTTCTTGTTTCCTTGTGGCTTATAAGAGCTCCGATACCCTGAAAAGTACTGCATGTGTCCTTAGAACGCGTTAATCATAAGTCTGTCGTCGATGTCCTTTACAGGTCTTGTGTCGTGAGGCAATATTAAACCGTTTTTTTTTAAAATCTTTTTGGAAGGGACTGTTACGGTTTGGTTTTCTTTTCGCATTAATATAAAAGGTGAACTGGAGCCTGGTGGTGGGCACCGTCATTCCATGTTCAATAAGAACACAAAGAAAGGTGGTACTTTACTGCACAACACTTTGTCCGATACAGTGCGCATTTACCAGCAGCTGCATTAATGGTCACGTTGCGGCAAAGAACAACAAAAAAGTTCAGTTCGAAGCAGGCATCATCTCTCTAATGCATTTTGAAGTTGTACCCACAAGTAAAAAAGAAATTCGGCTATTCAACACAAGCTGAGTGTCCCGCTTTGTATTCTTCACGCCTGTACTGTCGGAAACGTTTTAGAGGCGATCAGCTGCTCGCCGACCATCATATGCTTTTCGGTGTTAATGACCTTTCAAGCTCGACGCAAAAGTATATTTACATTTGGCGATCGAATGCAATTTCAGTGTTCCCTTTAACGTTGTTCGCAACTGTACAGTTAGAAATGGTCAGCTGCATGCTGATCGTAAAAAAAAAAAAAAAAACAAGCTGGGACAAATGATCGACTTAATTGTCTTAGGTTACACCCAGAGTACCGATCAACCCCGCCTCGGTGGCTCAGGGGTTACGGCGCTCGGCTGCTGACCCGAAAGACGCGGGTTCGATCCCGACCGCGGCGGCTGAACTTCGATGAAGGCGAAATTCCAGAGGCCCGTGTGCTGTGCGATGTCAGTGCACGTTAAAGAACCCCAGGTGGTCGAAATTTCCGGAGCCCTCCACTACGGCGTCACTCATAGCCTGAGTCTCTTTGGGACGTTAAACCCCAATAAACCAACCAAACCAATTTCGGGTCGCACCAGAGCACCATGTACAGCCTTTGTCAAAAGTTTGGAGCCCAAGGGGTTTGCTTCTGAAGCACACTATCTGATTCGTAATGCATCACCAGCGCTCCAAATTTGCTGAAGGTAAGAAGATTTCTGGTCCTGCCTCCTCCAATGGGTAGGACTACCACGAATGTTACAGGAGTCCCACTGCGAGGCCTAGAAGCAAACCCCCTGGGCTCTAAACTTTTGACAAAGACTGTACCTTTTTGCCAAAAGTAACCGAGCAATATGGTTTTGCTCCTTAACCGTATAAAGGAGCCTTTACGGCACCCGTAAAGACCGAAAGGTGGCAAAGCGTGAGGACAAGGGTTCACCTTACTTTGCACGGATTCAGAGCTTAAGGACTGCCTTAAGTGTTTCACTACGCGGAGACAAACCACCGCTGCCCGGTTACTTATGGTAAAGACGGTACGTGAGAGTATCTGCACCTAAACCACTGCACATCACACCGCAAGTCGCGATGTCCAAATTCCGGTCGGTTCCGAACGGACGCGAGGCAAGCCGGCCACGTATACCGTTCCCCTCGTGTTTCGTCGCTATCCGTGCCAGCAGAGCCGACGTGCGGGCGGCCCGGTAGTACGGTCCGTTGCGGGTCACGGTCAGCGAGGAGAACGAGGAGGAGGAGAGGGGAGAGAGGAGAAGGAAGTGGATGACTGCCGCCTCTGTCGGGCGCCGGGAATCCGCGCACGGAAGGCCATCGGCCTCGCCGAGTCTAGGTCGCGCGAAACTGGGCCAACACCGCCTCGCGCGGCAACGTGTGTGACGCTGTCGCTGCTGCTGCTTCCCTGCCTCCTCACGTTGCCGAGACGGGGGCTGGCAGCCGCCGAGAGACGCGGGCTGAGCCGGACGCAGCCCCAAAATGCCCGTCTCGTGAGACCGGACGCTTGTAGGAGTAGAGGTAGTGAAATCTTGTCTCGCGAAGCGATTTGGGAATACGACGACCGCCCTTGTAAGAAAGGCGGTGTGTCTGAGTATAGCCCAGTGGAATAGGGGGAAGGGGGGGGGGGGGGGTAATTTGAGATCTCTTTCTGAAAGATCCGTTTAGGCTCAGTCTTCGGAGCACTTTGTGCTCGAAGATTGAGCGCGCAGGTAATTGAGCCGGTGTAGTTTTGTTCGTTCGCGTTTTGTGCTCTGCCACTTTTGAAGCCGACTTGTTGATGGTTGTGATCATTTTCCTTACTTCTTTCATTTACTTTTTGTGGTTGAGTTTGGTCAACGACGCTGCTCAACTAGTAGGCCACGAAGGGATTTTTTTTTTTCAAAGCGCTTTACTGCGTCCGGTAGTCTACCTCACGCAGTGATGCGCGCTGTTGTTAGCTGCTTTTTGATGGAGAACCAAGCCGCCCCTGATTGAGGTGGTTTAGGCAGTAAATTATGACAGCAATACATGGCAGGGGCGTAACCAGGGGGGTGGGGGGGGGGGGGGGGCTTATAGGGCTTCAGTCCCCCCCCCCTTGAAATTTTTTCAAATTGTCACCGACCGCAGCACGGCCCACGTACATATCGCTACTTCTGCTATAGTTTTGTTCTTGCCTGGATCGTCTGTCCTTGCGTGTGTAAAGCTTACTATCTGTGATTGGACAAGATGTTTATTTGCCTTGTTTGACGCATTATATAGAATGACTTTTTCTTAGATACGTAGATTTAATGGAGAGATACGTGTATTTAAATATCTTATTGCGAGGTTTTGCATATACATGCAATGACTTTGTTTCCACTGACACTTTTTGTCCCGATCCCGGCCACGGCGGTTTAATTTCTTTGGAGGAGAAATTCTAGAGGACCGTGTACTCTGCGATGTTAGTGCACGTTGAAGAACCCCTGGTGGTCGAAATTTCCGGAGCCCTCCACTACGGCGTCTCTCATAGTCTGAGTCGCTTTGGGACGTTAAACCCCAAAAACCAACCAACCAACCAACTTTTTGTCCTTTATCAAGTTATATCTTCGCACTTCTAAGGTATATTTTGCAGAACTCCTCTTTTATACAAGTGATCGCTGTTGTGACTAAAATTTTGGTGGGATTACTCGCAATACATGACCGGTAACAAACAGCTGCTGCTGCGCAGTACACTGAAACACAGGAGAGCGTCACTGAGATTTTCCCCTCGCCGTTGCATGTGTACAAAAATGCTACGGTTCTTGAACAATAAAGATTCATTAATTAACAATAAAGATTCATTACTAGTACTTGTTGCAAACTATTAGAACAAGTCATTTTCACTAACCTTGTGAACTTTCTCGAGTCTAATTCCTTTTTTACACCCGCACAGCACGGCTTTCGGAAGTCATTTTCTTGCGAAACCCAACTTGCCAGCTTCACTATCAAACTTCATCATATTTTAGATCGCGCATCAGAAGCTGACTGCATTTTCCTTGATTATTCTAAGGCATTCGACAAGGTATGTCACCGCTTATTATTTTTAAAGCTAACCCAACTGAATATCGACTACAACGTTCTGAAATGGATTGAATACTTTCTTCTTAACCGATCGCAGTTCGTTTCCGCTAATAATTTTAACTCACCTTTCAGCGAAGTTTACTCGGGCGTGCCACAAGGCTCCGTGCTCGGACCCCTTTTATTTCTTATTTACATCAACGACCTCCCTTCCATTGTATCATCTAACATTCTTTTGTTTGCTGACGACTGTGTTGTTTTCCGCGAAATAAAATCCCCCGACGATGCTAACCTTCTTCAGCGTGATCTCTCTAATATTTCTCTTTGGTGTAATGAATGGCTTATGGAACTTAACACTAATAAGTGCAAAATTATGCGAATATCAAGAAGTGCCAACGCTCCGCCTGTGTACTACCTAAATAACATTCTCTTAGAAGCGGTTACTTCATATAAATACCTGGGTGTTCATATTTCTGCTGACCTTAACTGGAAGCGCCATATTGAGTACATTGCTAACAAAGCTAACCGCATGTTGTGCTATGTCCGCCGTAACTTTTCCAAAACTCCGTCTTCCTTAAAATTATTGCTTTATAAAACACTAATACGTCCTAATCTGGATACGCCGCCGCCATATGGGATCCCCATCATGATAAACTGATAACTTTGCTTGAGCTAGTTCAAAATAACGCTGCACGCTTTATCCTGTCCAACTTTAACCGTACCGCAAGTGTAACAAGCATGAAAACTAATCTTACTTTGCCTCTTTTAGCATCCCGCCGGCAGACAATTCGTTTGAGCCTCTTTCATAAGCTATACCATCATCCCATGCTGCATGATGCCCTCATTTCCTCCCCCAGATACGTGTCAAACCGCATTGATCATCGTCACAAAGTTGTCATTGAAACGTGTATTACTGTAACTTCATTTCAGTATTTCTTGCCTCGTACATCACGCGAATGGAACCGCCTTCCCGCAGATATCGTCGACATAAGTGATAACCAGCATTTTCGTTCTGCACTAGCTAACATTGTATAACAGGAATATAATCTTTGTTTTGTATCATGCATTGCATCTGTTTATGTATCTTCATGTTTTGTAACCACTCCTCTCTTTAATGCCTTTGGCCTTGAGGGTTCAATAAATAAATGAATGAATGAATGAATGAATGAATGAATGAATGAATACATTTTTCCTCTACTTGCTCAATTTCATGGCCTTTAATACGTTTTCATATCAGCGGCATGCATTGCTTTTTGGTGGTTTCAGACTGAGATAGTTGTAGACTTCGTGTCACATTTTCTTTACTTATTAAATACGCAAAAACACTGAAGCATTATCAGTTATGTTGCCGCGATTTTTATGACATACGAATATATTCGTTTACTGAAAAAAAAATGCATGTTTCACTTGTCTAGACAGTGCGTAGCGTTATCTAATACACAGCGGCATTGTCAGTGGCAATGCAGTTATTATTTTTCTGTTTGATCCCTCCACAAATTCTATGAGGAGGCCATGCTGCAAAATGAGCCCCCCCCCACCGCACAAAATTTCTGGCTACGCCACTGATACACGGATTCTCCTGTGCGAGGAATTCCTTAAACCTTTCGTGCAATTTTTATGTATTTTATGTTGTTATCGCTCTTCGCGGTCTTAACAAGAAGACTTAGACACACCCTGCCCGCTTACAGGGCCGCCTACCGTAGGCTTTGCCTCGTGCTGATGGGTAGGGCAGGGGTCGTTGTTTTTTCTTATAAATTTGGAGTGAATAAATATATTCTTCGAATACAAACTGAATGCGAATATTTAGCTCCGAATATCAAGTCGAATATCGAATGAAAAAACGGAGGTGTATTTATTCCCAATAATATTGTTGTTATTGCGTAAGCATTAGGAGGGTATGTGCAAGCGGAAATGATGACCGCCGTGGCGCGTGGCTTGGCGGTGGCGCGTTGCGTGATATTACCTCGGATATAACGAACTTCCGTGTGGTAACCTCAGATATAACGAACCTTCATGTACTAATCTCGGATATTACGAACTTTCGCGTGTTGCCTTGGATGCAACGAACTCAGTGCGTTGACCTCGGATATAACGAGCCTAAGTGTACCACCTCGGATATAATAAACTTTATTGTGTTAACCTCGGATATAACGAATGTTTTGCTGATAACGCACGCATTCAAACGATCCACCGAGGATCGCTTTTTTTTTTTTTTCACCGGCTGCAGCATTGGAGACTACAGATAATAGAATACAGAATAGAGTGTGCACCTTACGACCTGCCCCAGCTAACGAACTGTCCCAGCTGTCCCCATCACTTGATATCTCTCCTTTTTTTTCTCTTTTTTTTTAGTTTCGGCCAGTCTGCCTCAGCTTCGTTTCTCCGTTTCGTAGGCGGAACGGCTCATTATAGCCGTCCCAGCCCTACATGACAGTAGTATGTGAAGTGCAAATCTGGATGTGCAGTCACTGTCTACTTGGAAAAAAAAAGGAGGCGAACTGCTACCGTGTGGCCGACCGGACGATGCGTACGGCTGCCATTTTGCTCCGTCGGTGGAGCTCGCCCACTCTTACCCTCAAAAAAAAAAAAAAGCTTGTGAATTCACTTGCGAATATTCGAGTTGTCTCGAGTATTCGAAATACATATATGAGACGTGTCTTTGAATTGAAAGCGAATAATAAATGTGGATAAAAGTGAATTCGTATTTAGGAGTTCAGAATACTGACACACGTGCGGCTATTATAAAGGAGACTTTCAAGTCTAGCGCAAGTACCAACTTTCGGAGGAACATGTGACAAAGGACTGAATCGCGACTACCTTCCTGCGTTGATGTTCGAGCCTCAAAGACTTGTATCATCGTCTTTATTATCATAATCAACCAAGACGGGTTCATAGCAGGATGGAGCTACCAATGCCTGCGATAACCACTTTCATGCGCCACTCGTTGCCACTCTACGCCAACAAATTCCCGTTGTTCGTCGCTCGATGTCGCCCCCCGACAAAATCCTACCTCTCGTGAGTCTCTCTCAGGGTACACCCACTCCTTCATTCGGACAGACCGCCGGCTATCATTCCAATGCATTGTGTGTTCTGCCCACGTCCATTTCCTCCTAGTAGTTTCACCTAGAATATATTCCCCTAACAAATACCTAAATTCGTATTCTGGAAACACATATTTCCGCAGGGAAGTGTGCTATAGTTCCGGTTTTCTCTAACCTTCACAAGTCAACGTAAAACGAACTAAAACCGAGCAGACGTTAGCACTGGCACAACTCGTGTTCGGGCTTACACAGGAAGAGATTACCGATACAGCGGATGTCCGTCGAGGACAGGACATCCTGATTAGTGCGCACTTCGCATATCTCTCCATCAATGTTCAGCATTCGCTTCGTGTTCAAATCTCAACGGCGGCTTTGTGTCCACCGTCCACCTATAGCGTCCGCATGCCTGCCGCTGTAGTGATTTTTCGTCTTCCGGGCTCAGGAAGGAGGAGGGCTTACAGGGCTAGCGCTGGCCATTCCTTTGTTCGTATACATGTTGGCCCATCAAGCATTTACAGTCCAACCAGTCCGAGCAAAGCAACAAGCTTTGTTTTTTTCTTTCTCGTGACTAAGAAACTTACGAGCGAATGCGTGACGGCTTGTCCCGGCTTTCAAACACAAGCAGTGGTAAATAGAAAAAAAAAATATCTAACATCATGCGCCATAGCGTCACAATGGAAGTCAAAGACGTATGGTGCTGTTTAGAGAAGTACACAGAGCGTATTTGAGTGACACAGTATGCGCAAGAGTCCGGAGGAAGCCGCGAATATCACGAGACCCAAGAAGTGCGCTTCTCAAAGGCGTACGCTCTGTCTTGCGTGTTCTAGTGGCCCGCAGTGCGTCACAACTGGCGACGGAGGGCGCCTTTGTTGGCAAACAGAACAACGACGACGGCCCAGAAAGCCGTTCGCGTGAGGCCTGGACAGAACCGGATGTTTGATCTCGTCCGAGCGCCGCTCTTGGCCGTAGCTCCTTCGCGGAACAAATAATATGCACGCTCGTCGCAGTTGAGTTGGGCTGTGTGCGAGGGGCCTGTCATTTGCTGCCGACGGAAATGTGCTTCGAACTGTGTGCAGGGCATGTACCACGTCCTGCTACACCCCTTTGAGGCCATGGTCACTCTAGCGTCCGTCGTTTTGTGTTTGTGTGCGACAATAACGTATACAGCGAGACGTGAATAGAACCGACCACTACAGGAGTCCGACGTAAGATTGCCCAGAGTCCGTTCCGATTGGAGGTCGCCTTTGGTAACCACTGTATCCCTAACGTTCCGATTGATGCTCTTGACTAGACCCTTCAAAGACACGTTTGATCTTTGTGTTCGTTTGCATCTGTAGGAGCTTTTTTATTTTGCATTAACCTGGGTTCATGTGAAGTGATGTTAGTTGCTGGAAGGGGCACCGACTAAAAGATGGATTATTCGGGGCCGCTGGGCGCGAGTCAGCTTTAACATTACGTACTTCTCTTCACCCTTATAAAAATGGTGTAGACAGTCTATAGACTTCTTATAGACTCTATTGCCTTCCTATAGATATTTCTTTTTGTCTTTCAGTCTCTATCAGTCTATAAACAAGTCTATTAAAAGTATATGGCCATAAATCTATAGATTGTCTATAGACTGTCTATAGCATTTGCATCGCCTATAGACTGTTCTCTAGGACTTGCCTGTAGATAGTCTATAGATTTTTTATAGAGTTTATAGAAAAGTTTATGGACTCGATAGAAACTTTTCTAGAGTCTATAGAAAAGATTTTGTAAGGGCATTCTTCATCTCACTTACTGTTTCGTTTTTTTACTTAATAATTATAATGCTGTGGAAAGAGCGTTTTCAATATATACAGCTTCATCAGGATAGATTAGTAATTCAGAGCAAAGCATGCTTATGCACCGAAGGATCATTGCACGTGCTCTATAATATATATAGCTGGCACGCGAACATGCAGAATTACCCTGCACTGTGACAGACCGGGATGCGACACATGAGAGCAACGGGTCTCTCGACGCATCGTACTGCGCGGTCACGGAGGCGCCATCATCGGTCCTTCCTTAACCCAATTCGTGCCGCAAACCCGTTCTCATTTATACAATTCTTACTATGTCTTGAGGCAATAAGCAACGAAAAAACGCTTTCTTGCGCCAATAGTATGCGGTGGCATACTCACGCATCCAGGACCTGCATTTAAGATCATGCCCGCAGCAAAAGATAACGTAAGAGATGTAGGCCTGCCAGTACACGCGGACTCATCGGCTGCTTTGACCCACAGCAAGACAACGTCTAGTCCAGCGATCGGGCGTAAGCGTGGGCTCATGAGTGCAGGTAAAAAGCATTGGGATCAACGAATACGCATTTGAGTTCGGTGTCATGGTCTCCGCGAAGCCTCGAGATGTGCTGGCTCTGTAAACAGTCTGCGAGAGCACGCATACGACATGTAGGTCAGGGCTTGGGGACACTGCTCGTCGGCTCGAGCAGACAGGCTTCGCGATGTTCGCTGTATACTGATGGTTAATACAGGGACACACGCATTTCAGCTTCAACTGACCGTTTCAACCCATCCGACTTCTGAATCGTTATGGAACAGCAGTGGCTGAGAAGTGGACAAGTAACTTTCACAAGCAGCGCTTCCACCATGTCCGTCATCCACAACGCAGTGAAAAACATGCACATGAAAAGAGTTTAGCTAATAAATAGAGTCGAGTTATTGAACACGGAAAACATAATTAAGCACGCCGGGAAACCGCCGCTCCGCATTTCTGCCATGTTTCTACGGTGGCTCTGGCGTTTCATTGGCGAGTAGAGAAGGTCATGGGTTCAATACACGCGTTGGCGAAATGGCGATCCCAGTCAGTATATTCAGTAAGATCTGGACACCAGTGTAGGATACGTCTGTCGCATTTATGCCGCTACACTCGCATTGGCGTCACAGGCAAGCTCTATATAGTGATGCCCCGTGACATCATATGTGTCGTAAATGTGTTAGTACCGATGAGTAATTACCATTCTGGCCAAGCAGCCAGACGCTTTGTCATGACGTCATATGTGACGTCACTCCTTCCTGACCAATCAACGCGACGCGATGCACCTGGTGCATTACGCTAACGACACCAAGGCCACAGGAACAGGAAACAAGGCCTTAATTGCTTTAAAACTGATGAACGTCGCTGTCATCACTGCTTCAGTAAAACTTGTCGGGCTAGTTGTTCGCCCCTTTGTCCCTTTCGCGCAGCAGTTACCACGCACCCGTGCGTTCGTTCAGGAAAGCCGCATCGTCGTAGAATTATGGGGCGTATCGACCTTGTCCTGAGGCGTGTATACTGTTCCAATTGCCCTTTTAAGGAAAATTTTGTAACCCACTGCTCAATTTCTTTATACTCCGAGTAAAGAATCATTCCTGTCCGGAGTTTTTCTCTTTACTGTTTGATTGTAAGTTTGTTGGTCGAAATTTCTGAAGGAGACTCCTTTAACCATTTTATTCTGCCGGCTTTCCTCCTTCAAGTTTGGTTGCCTTTCTAGAAAGGCCAACTAGTCGAGTTAGTAGCAATCTGCGGGAAAAACGGCATCGAAACATTTCGTTGCATTCATTGCATAGCTTTAGTCATTCCACGCTAAAAAGCATGTCGCCATTGTTCATGGTGACAAGAAGATGACTACGCAGCATTTTTGGTAATATTTTCTGCGTAAATAAACATTCTGATTCTGAAGAACATGACGAAAGCAAAATGAAGGCTTGCACACTGAGCCTGTAAATTAAAACTCCGGTGATAAATCCAGGCTGCTTATTGTAAATTGAGAATGAGGCACTGCAGGCCCGTTTGTGCATATGCGTGCATGATTGCCGACATCATTCGTGCTCGCGCACAAATTTCTTACGTTTTTGTTGCTCCTATACGAGACGTTGTTTAAGTGTTCTCGGTGTGTGCCTTTCATGTTTTTTTTCCTTACGGGACACACTGCAATTCACTTATTAGCAGCGCACCTGGAAATAGTCGGCGATTGCTTCGCTGTGGTTCCTTGCTCTGTCGCCAGTCTTTTTAACCTGTTCCCAACCGGTTTCCAGCCTGTTCCCAGCCTCTTTCCAGCCTATTTGAAGCCTTGTTCCAGCCTGTTGCTAACTTGTTTCCAGCCTGTTTCCAACAGGCTTCCAGTCTATTTCCAGCATGTCTTTAGCTTGTTTCCAACAGTCTGTGTAGTTTAGGTCGTCTGAAAGGAAAGCACCGGGAAATCGAGACAGAAGCATCATACCGCGGCCGCTCATATTAAAGCAGTCATAAACTCGCGAGTGAAATCTAACGAAGAAAATGTCTGTTATGTCCTTCGAATGCCCGTCATGTTCATGCGATGGTGTTTCGTATCAGAATTTTGCTTGAACAAATGTTTGCGAATGCTTTCTCACGTGAAGGGAGTTTCGTCAGCGACCTCGGAACACATTTTGCCTGCGACTGCTTAGCTCGTTCCATTTTATTTTCGAAGCTGACTTTGTTCGAAAGATAAATACCCCTCATTAACAAAAAAGAAGGGAGGAAAGCGAGAGGTTGTCAAAAGGGGAGTATTTTTTAGCGCCGCTGTAGCTTCGTGGCCCCTACGTTAGATGGTGGAGTATCAGGACGGCAACCGCTTATAGAGCAATGATAATGGCTTATGGCAGGAGTTATCAACGAAGCGAGCAACCGAAAGAAAATGAGGCAGATTATTCATTCATCATTTTGACGCTGATTGCGTACTGCGCATACTTTCCCACAAGCCCGCGCGATGGACTGGCTAATTTCATTCATTCTTTTTCATAAATTTTCAGATTTTAGCGAGAACGGGGTGAAGACACGGCAGCGAGAGCAGTCAACCCATCCTATATAGACTAGTTTCAGATAGTGTATCAAATAACACTTGTGTTGGGCCTAGTTGGTGCTTGACAGTACTAGAGATTATCGATGTGCGAAAAACTTTAGACAATCCACGTACACGAGAGAGAGGTTGCGGCTGTCCATGTGTTTCTCTTGTGTACGTGGACTGTCTAATGTTTTGCGCACATCAATCATCTTTAGTGTATCAAATCAGCGCCATGAATAACACACGCTGAGATTTTGATTGTCCATAAATTTCTCGAGCGCCGACGCCGACCAGTCGGATACATCGTAAGTCTGCAGTGAAGCTCCGCCCACTTTCAGGACCGCCGCACAGAATTCCTCCACGGCAAAAAAAAAAAAATAAAAATATTGCGTTGTTAAAGCTTTTCTTGACGCCTAACCAAGGAACTAACCGCGAGACGCAACTATGAGCTCTGGAATATCGGTGAGTCTGGTTTGTTTTATACAGACAAACATTATAAATTTTATTTCTTTTCCTGTAGTGGTTGACCAGCGGAGTAATACATGACGCCTCGGACAGTGGCCCAGTGCTGTTTTTTTTTTTCTATTCTACTGTAGGTTTTCTCGCTCTAAACTGGAAGGGTCAGTGCGGCAGGGAAGCTCCCCGGCGGAGGCATAAGGGCACCCGAAAGGGGAGAGGGAAGGGTGGCTCGAGGGAACGGTGCCTCTTTTAAAGATGTCGTATCGAGGAAATTCTTGAGGGTCGGGTGTCTCCGATCGCGGTCACTAGAGGCCGCTCGAGTCATTCGCGGGTAGTTGACTGAGGTTTGGTTTGGTTTATGGGGTTTAACGTCCCAAAGCGGCTAAGGCTATGAGAGACGCCGTAGTGGAGGGCTCCGGAAATTTCGACCACCTGGGGTTCTTTAACGTGCACTGACATCGCACAGTACACGGGCCTCTAGAATTTCTCCTCCAAAGAAATTCCAGCCGCCGCGGCCGGGATCGAACCCACGTCTTTTGGGTCAGCAGCCGAGCACCGTAACCGCTGAGCCACCGCGGCGGCAGTTGACTGAGCGTCGGAGCTGCGCTACCCTAGTGCAGACATTACTACAGGTTAGTCAGCTATGACCGAAGGAAACCAACATTGTTTCGTTTTCGCCAACTTTCAGGGCGACAAACGAATGCAACCTGCATGGGCGAATGTTACGTCATTAAGCGAGTTTTAACTGGAATCAATAAATTTCTTCTCACAAGACCTTAATGAAGCGGAGCATCAAGTTGAGTGAGTTGGGAGAGAGAGAGATAAGCCCTTTAGTTAAAAAGCAGAGAATTTAGCCTGCGTCTAAAAATCACTGGCATGCTACTCTGCGTGGGGAAGGAAGTTTAGGAGATAAAGGCGCAAGGAGAGCGTTGTGGAAATGATCAAATAAACTTACTGAACATAATAGTGGAAACGAAACGACAGAAAGAGGAGAAAGGGATACAATACAAACGCTGTTTTGTCCCCACCTGTGTTGTGTCACCTTCTACTTCGTCTCGTTCGTGCGCGTTTAAAGCGAAAGCTTTCCTACGCCATGTTCCGCAAGTTTCGCTGACTCCGTCGCTTTGACCTTCAGCGACCTTCAGCCGCTCTGAAGCTGCGCTGGCTCGACCATGTGACTAGCCACGTCACTCGCCGTGGTGGTGCCGCCACCGCGCATCCGCTCTCCCGCTGTCAGACCACGTGACTGCGCACCGCTCCCCTAGGCAGTGCGCGCTTCTCCATGGATCCGAGCGAAGCTGGGCCATCTCGGAACGTTACGCAGAGGACCTTGCAACGTCGCCAGCAAGCGACATCTGACCACCCCGCGGATATCGCCCGCGTTCGCTTTTTATAACCAGGTTTAGAAGAGTTAAACCTTTAGCAATTTTTTGCACTAAATGTTTGGCTTTTATAAAATATATATATTAGTCCCGACAAGATCTGATACCTGTACTTTACGTTCCCAACTGCCTGATGACGCTTCGGAATCTCTGTTACGAAGCTGATATCTTTTGGCGCTCTTCTTCATGTGGACGAAAATGTGCCGATGCTTGAACTTGCCCAAATGCGAACAACCGAAATATACCGCTCTGTACCCTTGTTCGAACCAATTTGTTCCACTTCCATCTTTAACCTTAGCTGCAGTGAGCCTAACATAATTAGTTGCCTCGAGCAAATGCACGCCGCCTTTATCGTTAACGTTGATCTCGCTTATATTGTCGGCGCTGCGGTACCAATAGATCAGGAGCCTGGCATAGTAGAAATCAAAACTACGTCCAGCGATCCAAGGCCCATGCTCCCTATTCCTAAAGGAAGGCGCGTTGATATAACTTTAACTTCGTGCATATCATCATCAGCCTGGCTACGCCCACTGCAGGGCAAATGCCTCTCCCATATCTCTCCAGTTAACCCTGTCCTTTGCCAGTTGCGGGCACCGTATCACCGCAAACTTCTTAATCTCATCCGCCCTCCTAGCTTTCTGCCGCCCCCTGCTACGCATGCCTTCTCTTGAAATCCACTTCTTTACCCTTAAGGGCCAGTGGTTATCTTGCCTTCGCATTACATGCGCTGCCCATGCCCAATTCTTGCTCCTGATTTCGACTACGATGTCATAGACCCGCCTTTGTTCCCTCACCCACTCCACCCGCTTCCGATCTCTAAACGTTACATCTATCATTTTTCTCTTCATAGCTCACTGCGTTGTCCTTAACTTAAGCTGAACCCTCTTTGTTAGTCTCCACGTTTTTGCCCCATAGGTGAGTACCGGTCAGATACACCACAGCACCGGTATGAATTCGTACCGACTCGCCCAATTCTCAACCCTTGTGAAGATACAGCTGTTGAGTACTTTTCTCTTGAGGGATATTGGTAAATTGCCATTCATGATCTGAGAGAACCAGCCATATTCGCTCCACCCTATTCTTATTCTTGTAGTTATTTCCCTCTCATGATCCGAATCAGCGGTCACTACCTGCCCTAAATAGACATATTCTCTTACTACTTCCAGCACCTTGCTACCAATTGCGAACTGCTGTTCCCTTGCTAGCCTGTTGAACATTACTTTGGTTTTCTGCATGTTAATTTTTAGCCCCACCATTCTGCTCTGACTGTCTAACTCATTGATCATGCTTTGCAGTTTATGTCCTGAGTGACTTAGCGAGGTAATGTCATCAGCGAATCGCAGATTACTTAGGTATTCTCCATTAACTCTTATCCTCTACTGTTCCCATTTCAGGCCTTGGAATACTTCCTGCAAACCGGCGGTGAATAGCATTGGCGAGATTCTGTCTCCCTGCCTGACACCTTTCCTTATTGTGAGAGAAGCCAACAGCCAACAATTTTATTGCTGACTTTATGGAGGACTATGGTAGCTGTGCAATTGTTGTAAATATCTTCCAATATTTTCACGTAAGACTCTTCTACATCCTGACTCCGCAATGGCTGCATGACAGCTGAGGCTTCCACTGAGTCAAATGTTTTCTCGTAATCAATGGAGGCTATATATATAGGGGTTGGTTATATTCCACGGATTTCTATGTCACCTGATTGATAGCGTGAATATGGTCTATTGTCGAGTATCGTTTACGAAAGCCTGCCTGATTATTTGGTTGATTGAAGTCTAAGGTTGTCCTGACCCTATTAGCGATGACCTTAGTAAGTACCTTGCAGGCAACGGACAGTAAGCTGATCGGTCTGTAATTCTTCAAGCCCTTGACGTCTCCTTTCTTATGAATTGAAAAAATGTTACCGTTATTGCAAGCTCCTGGTACGCTCAACATCACAAGGCATTGCATATACAGGGTGGCTAGCTTTTCTAGCACAATCTTTCCTCCGTCCTTCAACAAATCTGCTGTTACTTGATCCTCACCAGCTGCTTTCCCTCTTCGCACTGCTCCTAAGAATTCATTTACTTCCTCCTTCGTTACTGGCGGGATGTCCCATTGCTGTGCTCGACTGCCTCTCTCAGTAACATTCTGATTGCAATCGCTACTGCATAGATTGGTGTAGAACTCTTCGGCTACTTTAACTCCCTTATCCATATTGCTAATGACATTGTCCTGTTTGTCTGTTAGCGCATACATCTGGTTTTTACCTATGCCTATTTTCTCTTCACTGCTTTTAGGCTAGCTCCGCTCTTTAGATTCTTTTCCAAGTTAAACTTCCTTATGTCGGCTAATTTGCGCTTATTTATTGTCTTCAGTAGCTCTGCTAGTTTATTCTTTCTGTGGAGTTAGACGTCCTCATTGCCTCATTGCCGGTATCCTGTCCAACCGCCTAGTTCTACGGCGTCCTCCGTAACGATAGCTGTGAGATTATCGTTCATTGTTTCAACATTACGGTCGTCTTCTTCAGTTATAGCGGAAAATCTGTTCTTCAGTGAAATCCTGAATTCCTCTAATTTCCCTCTTAACGCTAACTCGTTAATAGCCTTCCGCTTCACTAGTTTCCTCCGTTCCCCTTCAAATCTAAGCTAATACGAGACCTTACCATTCTGTGGTCGCTACGACGGACCTTTCTGTGAACCTCCACATCCTCTACGATGCCAGAGCGCCTGCGTGTATCTCTTCGTTGTGGATCATCCCGTGGTTGCGCAACCTTCACCTTAACAGTAACATGCACCAACTAGGCCCAACCGAAGTTTTACAGCCAGAGTGAGCGCACAGTATGAAGTCTCATTTTTAGACTCACCATTGGGGCTCTTCCACGTCCACTTCCTGTTCGCTCGTTTGCGAAAGAAGGTATTTATGATCTGTAAATTATTTCTATCTGCGAACTCTACTAATAACTCTCCCCTGCTATTCCTAGGCCCTATGCCATAGTCATCTACCGCCTGGTCTCCAGCCTGCTTCTTGCCTACCTTCGCATGGAAGTCGTCCTTCAGTACCGTTTACTGTTATTTTACTTTGGTCCTCACCGATTCCACGTCTTCATAGAAGCTTTCAACGATCTGGTCATCCTGGCTTCATGTAGGCGCGTAGGCCTGCACCACCTTGAGCTTGTACCTCTTATTAAGCCTAATTGCGATAGCTGCCACCCTCTCGTTAATACTATAAAACTCCTCTATGTTGCCAGCTATACCCTGATTGATGAGGAATCCCACACCTAGTTCTCGTCTGTCTGCTAATCAACGATAGCACAGTACGTGCCCACCCTTTAGTACTGTATACGCCTCATCTGTCCTGCTAACTTCACTGAGCCTTAAGTTAATACCCGCAAATTCTTCCAACAGCACTGCTAAGCTAGCCTCAGTGGATCAGGTTCTAGCGTTAAACGTTGCCTAGTTCAGTTTCCAATGGCGGCCTGTCCAGAGACAGTTATTCTTAGCACCCTCCGCTGCGTCACATGTCGGACCGCCGCCTTGGTCAGTCGCTCCGCAGCCGCTGGGGACTGAGGGCCGAGGGCTAATTCGTTTGTTGATAGAAGGTTGCGGCCAAGTGCTACACAAGGGCGACCAAATCCTGTTCTGGTGAGGAAGTGCGTTGTCGGTTCTGGTCGCCCAGATCAGGCTGCACCCCAAGCCTGGTTATGCAATTAAACATATCAGGCTGAATCTAAAATAGGATCTGGATGCACCACAGTTTCAAACTGTGTTCAGGCCTGTTGCGTTATTCATTTACATGATGGCGTAAATGTGAAAGTCACTCGCTTCAAGGATATATGACGTGTGCTTGCAATCTGAACGGAAAGTAAAGCCTGTAGATGAGAGCATTGCGAAAAGCAGCTTTTTGCCCAAAGCTTACCTAGCTCACGCTTCCTCTTCATTGCACGTTTTGTTAAAATGCTCAAGGTGTTTCTGGGAAGTGATAGCGAGTCGCGAATTTTCGATCACTGCTCTCATGCAGAATTTCTGATGTAATTCGCGCAAATTTATGTAAATGTTTAAAGCTTCTGTTCCAACGCCGCTTCATCCGAACGCAACTTGCGTGGAAAACCCCTGAATGTCCAGTCTGTGTGGCTCTATCTCTACCACACAGTCTGGGCCTGCCAGGCTATTCAAGCGGCCCCTCGTATGCCAATGCCAACT
Source organism: Amblyomma mixtum (assembly GCF_055824585.1). NCBI lineage: Eukaryota > Metazoa > Arthropoda > Arachnida > Ixodida > Ixodidae > Amblyomma > Amblyomma mixtum. Next base: position 32,112,748 of record NC_143013.1, on the reverse strand, counting down.
GAAGCGGATTGGGAGAGCGTTCTTCGCTCACCCGACCACACGCACGCACGCATGCACGCACGCACACACTCACACACGCACACGCGCAAACGTGGCCACTCCGACTCGATCGTTATGCCCAGCGGGTTCGCTCGATCGCTTCCTCAATTCTGTCGCCTTTACGAGTGACCGTCGGAATAAGCTCCGGATGATGGCGAACCCGTGGACGACACTTCTGCATCATCCTACATTACTATATATCGCAATTATCCGCTGACAGATCGTCTACGTCACCATTATTGTCGACTGCTTTCTCTTTCCTTTACTCTCTGGGGTGTTAGTCATTCGAACAACTGCAGTCATGTCACCTAAAATACGCCCTGTGAGGAGTATTAGTGCCCGCCAACGGTCGAGTTTTGTTTAGTCCGTTTATCTCTCCAACTTCGAGGAAGCCTTTAGAGGAAACTTCATACGCCCGACAAAGAGAACGACGCGACGAGGCTGCCTGGTAACGACAGCCGTCATTCACGCTGTTGCTTAGTGGGCAAACCACGTGCAGGCGACAGTGATATGCGGCATACGACATACGCGACCTGCACCAACGGATATGTGTTTTCGTTTGGTTTCTGCACACTCCGCCTTAGTAAACAGTCCCGCAACCTGCTCCCTCGATGTGCTCTTAAGTCGCCAAGTCATGCAAATGAGCATATGAAAAGTGACTCTGGGGATAGAGCGCCCGTATCTGACACGACACGCACCTGGCTACGGCGTGCCCCCCCCCCCCCCCCCCCCCCCCCCCCGTTCTTCCCTCAAAAGCCCGCACGACATGCTGGTATCACTTCGTTAGCAACAAGAAGACTGTGAATTCTTGTCATTTTTTGTAGCTGTACCTTCATCGTCACTCCAGACGTAATATTTCCTCTACGGCGGTGCAACAGCTGCGCCTACTGCGTACAAGACAGTGCACAGAGGAGGAGCAATAGGACAAACCGGAAGCGTGTACGCCCAGTGGGGTGTGATTGGACAACCGCGCGAGGCAATCCGAGCGACAAGCGCAATTTTTAGGAACTTCAGAACAAAGCACAGCCGAAATTCAGCGCCACTAGCTAACTCTCCGCGCGAAGGAGCCGCCCACTGCTTGCCATCGTCGCTTAAAGCCTGGAACGCACGTAAGCGAAAAAGAGAGCGACGCGACAAGGCGGCGCGACGAAGGCGATCATGGTTCGCTCTGTCGCGTACAGGGGGAAGACGCATGCACGCGACAGCGCGAAACCGACGGCAACGCGAAACGGCGACAGCGCTCAGTGTTGCTGGCATAGCACACCGCAAAGGTATTCGCAAATGCAACAACAGTAAAAAAAATTGCAAGAATTTAAACACAAGACAAAAGCCTGTACCGTATTTCTGTGAAATAGTATAATTCTAGTTCTGCATGCATGCTTTCCTTGTCAGGCAAATCTGCTACGCTGCAGCACGCATTTTCTAGCGAACGATAACGATCGCTCGACGACAGCTAAGACCACATGCACGAAACATAAATGAGCGCTTTCACTTCGTAAATATTCAGTCTGCGTACGGAAGCAGTTAGCAGTCAATGAAACCAACTCAATGAAATTGTTTACAAAACTGCTCATGTGCACCGACGGCTTCTGCAACTCGGCGCCAAGCCGCATCAGAATGACCGCGATGTTTATAGTACCTGTGCTGCAGGTCCCAAAGGACCTACTCGCATTCGACGGCGTCAATAAGGCGCTCATTGAAGTTTTGGTTGACCATCGTTCTGTGGGAAGCGCGAATACGTGGCGATCGCAATGCAACGTTTCAAAAAAAAAAAAGCACACGAAATGACCGGCAGTGACGTACGCTGAGCGTTCATGCTATTGGCTGATCGCGCATGGACTTCCGGGCGAACGAGCGAAATTTTCTATTTCGGCAGATCCGAGCGACGAGCCAAGCGACACATGCATTTCTGTTCGCGCGAAGTCTTCGCGCGACGCGTGTCGCCGTCGCGTTAGCGTTCGCGTGAGTTTTCGGGTACATGAAACTCAGCCTTAATCCTTCGTGCGAAAGTTTGCTTACTGTATGTACATGCAGTTCAGCTGTTTGGTGAGTAACCTAGCATAGAAGAATGATTTTCAGCGTTCTTTGCATTGGCCCGCGGCATATGCACAAGCGATAACCAAACCAAATAGTGAACATACTCTAACGTCGCAAACTTGGCACTGCATATTCACGACTGTCACATCTAGCATATCATAGCCGGCAAATGATAGGCGGACGGGACAATTCCAAACGCGAATGAAAAAAAACGTAAATAATATTAGCCGCTGGAAAAGAAATAGAACCGGGTTCGTCATCACTTTCTCGAAACGATGTCATCGCGATTTTGTGTCTTAATTTCCTTCAACTAAACCCGTACTATTTTCCGTTTTAAGTTTCATTTCACGCAGGCAGAACATACGTAAGACCATGATGGTATATTCGAGATTCGTAATTAAGCACGCCGCAGTGGTTTAGTTAGTTGCTTTGGCACCCGGTTGCGAAGTCCAGGGCCGCGGGGCCAAACATCGGCTGCGGCGGCCGCATGTACGTAGATGGTGGCGAAATGCAAAAACCTTCTTGTGCTGTTCAATGACAGCGCATGTTAAAGTAACACGGCTGGTCAAAATTAACCCAACGTCCTTCAGTACGCCGGCCCTTATAAAGCAGCTTCCATACCATACCATACCATACCATACCATACCATACCATACCATACCATACCATACCATACCATACCATACCATACCATACCATACCATACCGTACCATACCATACCGTACCATACCATACCATACCATACCATACCATACCGTACCATACCGTACCATACCGTACCATACCATACCATACCATACCATTCCTGTAATTGCACTGTCAGGTATCTGTGGTCTGTCTTACAACATGCTAATACTAATGAAGAAGCTACAGGTGACGTCGCGAATTCAGGAGCGTCTTTCCCAAAACTGTTCGAACATTACACCAGCCCGTGATTGGTGTTGTTTCGAATCTCGAGGTCTAAGGTTAAATTTCTGTCCAGAGTCGCAAAGTTGCTTCATATCTAGAGTTCTAAGGTTAAATTCTTGTCTAGAGTTGCAAATTTTTCTCTGCCTTATTGTCGGCTACCTATGGCGGCTGGTGTTTGAGCGAGACCCCAGGATGGCTGGGATGAAATCTGGGAGGCGTCACTGATAAACATCTCACGCTCACTGATGCTGGCGCTCTGAAACTGATGACATCATGTCGCAGTGTTGCTATAGGTTACCGCACTATAACAGCCGAGGCTGCAAGATTGGCACTTTGAGCGTCCGAGTGGCGGTAGTTTTAAATAACCTTATCAAAGTGGAGTCCACGGTAGAGAGAGGGTGTGGTAGATGGTCCTTGGCGATCACAAAATGAACAAGGGAGGGGAAAACCTCAGGTTGCTTGAGCCAACGTTTCGACAAGGGGACTTGTCTTCGTTTTCGTCTGGGCCTCTTGTCTTCGTCTGGCCCAGACGAAGACGAAGACAAGTCCCCTTGTCGAAACGTTGGCTCAAGCAACCTGAGGTTTTCCCCTCCCTTGTTCATTTTGTGATCGCTTATCAAAGTGGGAATAACAAAGATACAGGTCCTAGCTTAGCCCAGAATCTCGGAAATTGTGGCTGGCTGTTTCACAGTATAACTCAGGGTAACGAAGTAAGGTCTGCGGCAGTTCAAAAACACGTTAAAGGGTCTGAAAACATCTTTCTTTCATACCAAAGCGTCGCCTCTCAAACAGCACAGCGGCAAGCAATCCTCACATTCGCCATGTGCCTTCACCAGGAAGCGATCATCGCACGGACAGCGAAAACGAGCGAAAGAACATTCGCACTTCCACGACCGCCACTGGTGACGAACATTGCTGCCCGCTTCATGATGGACATCTAACCACCTAAGACCAGATGAAACTTCAATATCTCTCTCAACACTAAACACGTACTATTCGAAGACAGGGGCAACAACAAGGCGCAAATGCTTTAGTAAATAGTTGAGAATGAATGCACGAGGTATTTGTCTTCCTGAGTGCCGCTTGACTTTACATTGTCCGGACTGCTTTCACTTCTTTCATCTCCGAGTATCAACTGAGGCAAGTGAAATATTTCCGCGTTTTCGGAGAGCTTGTAACTTTCTTGTCTGTGAGTTGCGCTTTAGTATTTAGTTAGTCTCGTTGTTTTTCCTTTGTCCACACCCTCTGTGCTCCACGTTCTGTAAGACCTTGGAGCTTAAAACGTCCCTCGGATTAGCCGGCCGTTGTAAGGCCGTACAAAAATTTCTTTAAACAGTCTGTGGACTGTCCATAGACTTTCGTCTAAAGACTATAAACTTTCTTCAGACAAACCCTATAGAGTGGACTACAGGCAATACAAATCTTACAGAGTCTATAGACAATGTATAGATTTATGGCCATACATTTCTATAAGACTTTTTTCTATAGAGTCTATAGACTATGACTAGACAAAAGGAAATATCTATGATAAGTCAATACAGTCTATAAGAAGTCTATAGACAGTCTGTAGATGAACCTACCATCCCCGAGCAAATTGAGTCACTCACTATTTCACAGAGAAAAAAAAAACAAAAACAAAAAGGCCACTCCATCTCGTCGCCGAGAGTTGCTCCAAGCAAGAAATGCACTGCAGGAAAGGCGTATCACTTTCTAGGACTGCTCATCGATGGCGCCAGCCGTACTCAGGCATCTGAGAAGCGCGCTTGGTGTCCCCGGCTGCTTTCGTGGCTTACGAGCCGCCGCCATCAGCCGTGTCTCTTATCCGCGCTGGGCAGCGCGCTTAGCGTACCTCGCCGCTTTCGCTGTTTGACGTGCCATTGCGCTCGCCTGCTCATAATCTGCCTTAGCGACGCATTCGGCCGCCTTCTCACCATCGTGTGCGGCTACATAAAGCTTCCTCTGTCGACACGGAAGAGTCTTTGTATCTCTCGATTCACCCGGCACCATTGCATGGTAATACGACATTCGCACTGCTGTGACCGAGTATTTCGAAGCGCAGGGCTACAGGACAAAGGGTAGTGAAGGCGACAAATAAAAAACAGTAGAGCGAGAGACTACCAGTTAGAGCACGTAGCGCGAGAGGCTGCAACGATGGCTGAGTGAATGGCAGAGACGTGCCGGCCAGCGTGAAAGGCGCGACTTGGAAATAACCCTTACAAAATTTTTTTTTTGCCAGTACACAGGCTGTTTATAGGCTTACGTCCATGAAGTCTATAGACTCTCTACAGACAAATCCTAGCGAACAGTATCAGTAGTACAAATGCTATAGACAGTCTATAAATATTCTATAGATTTATGGCTAGACACTTTTAGTAGACTCTTGTATATAGGCAGTCAATAGACTATGAATAGACTAAAAGAATATAGGAAGGCAATAGAGTCTATAAGAAGTTTATAGACCACCTTTAGACCATTTTTATTAGGGGAAGCTACTCCGATTGCTCCGGCACGCCGCTTCGAATCCTACTCGAGGCTGAAGGTTTTTTTTCTACGCGAGACCATTACGAAGGAAAATTGAGGAATTCTTCGAAAATGTTCGGCTTCATGTTCGGCTGCACCGCCACACCCGAGCGACTGCTCCGGTGTGGCGGTGGTTCCGGGTTCGAACCCCGGACCAGGACGAATTTTTCTTTAACTACGAAGTTTCTGAGAAAGCTGTATAGCTTTCCTTTGTAGCCGTATGGCTGCGCTCGGGTGGATGCCAATGAGTAATTACTCCCTTATTAAAGAAAGTGTCTGTTTGGAGCTGCCGCCAACTGACTTGTTGTGTTTTACTGAGGGATTTATGTGGTTCTGGGAAGATCTGTCTTGAAGTGGGTAGTAATATCTTTGTAGGTTGTCATTCGCTCCTTGGCCGACCTGAGCTCGGGGTAGCGCACCTCCCGGTTAACCACGAATCCTCGGGCAAATTGGTGCGCCGCCTCGTTTCCAGGATGGTCCGAATGGGCGGGGACCCAGATCAATGTTATCTGGCGGGTATTAGAGATTTTTTGTAAGATTTTGATGGCTGCTGAGTGGGCCCTTCCTTTTGCAAAATTTCGAATTGCTGTTTTGGAGTCACTTATGATGTATTTGGCAGTGGTGGAGGTAATGGCTAAAGCTATGGGAGCTTCTTCGGCCTCCTCCGAAAATTTTGTTTTATCTATTGTCGCCGATGCAAGGGGAGAACCTCGATGATCGACAACTGCCAGAGAAAAGGTGTCTCTGTCCGCATGTTCCGCCACGTCCACGTGCGCCGTGTCTTTCTGAACTGAAAATCTTTCGTGAAGTTTTTGTGCCCTAGCCTTTCTTCTGTCCGTATCGTAGTGTGGATGCATGTTTTTGGGCAGAAGAGGGACTGTTAAGTGTTCGTGCACGGAACTCAAAGCACACCGCTAATGCACTCGATTAAATTTTGCCGCAAATTTTGCCGGGTGGCACGGGCCACGCGCGGGTCGCGGTGGTGACGCGGTGTTCGGCTTATTTGGCACGTGCTTCTGCTAGATGTTCTCTGAATGTCGATGAGCGTTGGACGCGCTGCTTTTTCTTTACGGATCCGCCACACTTCCCTGTAGCATGCGCACGCTCGACCCTCGACCGGCACGCGTCCCTCATGGCCGTCACGTCGGTTTCCCCGCCTCTGGGGCACGCGTCTTCGAAAGGCCTTCGTTATGTATGAGCTCGGTGGGCGAAAGCAACTCTGATTGTGCAAAGCGGTTTGGTTGCGTAACCTGCCAAGGAAAAACGGTCCTACCGATGGAACTAAGGGCCTCCTCTGAGAAGTGGTCGCGATCGAGCTTTATTGGTAACATTTTAGCATGCTAATGTTGCATTTCTTACTGCTCCTAAAAGGCGTATGCAAATAAAGTGATTGTAGGTGTGCGTATCTTTCGATCTTCACTTAAGTGCGTCAGTCTTTTCGTAATTCTAAATAGCAAAAGGGAAAAAGAGAATTGCGCTACTTAAGAGCACAGTTTAAGCGCTCATAGAATATTCATTGTTAAAGAACGTGAGCTGGCGTTCCAGCTGCACCAAAGACACCCAGGCACTCTAGGAAGCGGGTGAAGTGAAAAGGATGACTGCAGTAGGCACGGCGATAGGACAGGACAAAAAACAGTTTCAAATTCACATAGGAAACAGCTTAGGTGAATCGGACAGGACAGGTAAGAGCAGAGTTGGAAAGGAATATTTGGGCAGTACTGTTGACGGGAGGTGTTTGTCTGAATTTGGAAGCGTATTTGTAATTCGACAGCCAGGCACGGTGTACAGGTTGAGATCAAAATTTTAACACATTGTAGTGCGTCATAACTGTGTACGTGTCACCCATCGGCTCGTCTCACATTAGCGGACATGTCCATGAACACTAACACACTAAGATATGCCGTCGCTTAATCTTAAAACCTCTTTATTGCATTCGGTATGTTGTGGTGGGCGAACGATAGGTGGTTTTTGGTGCAACGCAAGTGTACACTGCAGTGAAACCCACCTGAGTGACAAGCCTTCTCGGCATTGTGGCTAGGCGGCTGAGTGAACGCGTTATCACGGAGCCGCTAACCGCTTTCATTGTAGCTTGGTTCTGCGTCTCTTTCAATCCTCTCAATGCTTCATTGCTCAGCAGAGCCACCAGAAGAAATTGCCGCCAGGCGTCGTTTTCCTCGCTTAAAGGAGAGAAGAGCTCACTAACGAGTGCATCGTCAAAACAAAACGTGCATCATTGATCAATAGCGATTGTTTTATAGTCCTCCATCGATCCATATGCTGGTAACTGGTTCAGAGACATACGCTGGTGTTTCCACTATGCTAAACACAACAGTGTGCTGGTGAAGAGCAAGGGGCATTGGCGGCGTTGCATCAATCAATCAACTTCAATCAATCAACTTTATTCAGCATTTTTTGTCCTGAACAACAGAAAAGAAATGCTAGGGTAGGAGCAAAAAGCCACAAACTCAGTAGCTTGACGAGGCTCCCACCCCTAACTGACAAGGCCAACAGACTGTCACGTTATTACACACACACACACACACACACACACACACACACACACACACACACACACACACACACACACACACACACACACACACACACACACACACACACACACACACACACACACACACACACACACACACACACACACACACACACACACACACACACACACACACACACACACACACACACACACACACACACACACACACACACACACACACATATATATATATATATATATATATATATATATATATACATGCAGGACTTACAACCAGCGAGAAAAAAAGTATGCAATGGAATGTGCAGTAAGACAGGTGCTATATCTGAAATAGTTTTGATGTGAGAAATGAACATGTATCTGTGTTAACTCGTCGCAGACTATTTATACATATTAAGATTACAATTCAACGCACAGAAAATGAAAGAAACATATCTAGCAGGAAAATAAAAAAATCGCGTCAGCAGCTCCAAAGGGTCAAATATAATCGGGTGTACACAAGTTCACATAATAGAAGCAGGAAAATAGACGATGATAAAAAGATACAATACATCCGCAGTACAAAAGCAGTTTGTGTCGGAAAAACATAATTAAACTCATATGTCTTCAAGAATAAGGTATTTCTGCCACTTGTATTTGCTAAGGTTATGTATATCTATATTTTTATTTTGTGGCCTGCTCCTGCCCTTTCCAGCACGCCAGCAGTGCAGAGGGAAGTGAATGGTGGTGGAGGAGTGACTGGTGGATGCTGAGGAGGAGGAGGAAGCATATGTGCTCGAGGGTAGCCCTCTGTGCGGAGGCGATCGATTCAAAACGCCCAGCATGAGGCAATGTGGGCAAGCACAGAGAGGAAGAGGACGGAGCTGTGCTGACGTGTCTCGCATGGGCTCCCGCCTCGAAGCCACTTTTCGGCAGAAAGAGTCAGCCTTCGGGCTCGAATATTTTGGACGACATCCGGGCCATTGTCCAGTGCCTGCTGAAGCCGGATTTTACCAATCTACGGACACCTAGGCATATTGCCGGCTGACTACCGGCCTAGCCATCGAGCTCGACCTAGCTCGTCACCTCTCCGCCGGGAACTGAGCTCCCAGGGACCTGCAAAGATGGAGTACGCCGTGGAAGGCGAGAAGATATCAGCGTCGGAGCTCGAGGACGGAAAATGGGAAACCATTCTTCGGTACCGCGACCGACAACGAGGCCTGAAGAATAAAGGGCCCGCATCAACCGACGACCAGCCTGCGCAGGGGCACGGCCAAGGCAAGTCTAATTCCAATTTTCCATCGCGAAAGAACGGGAAAAAGCTACTTGCACTCAGCAAGAAAGCACTTCTCCCGCGCTTACCGACCGATGATTACAAAATCGTCTGCCGACCACAAGGTTGGAATCTGAGGGACTTTGCGCCCGGACTACTACTCTTCTGCGCCTGCGAGGTGTCCAGGCTGCCGTATGATACGGTGAAGAATGAAGACATTATCAGAGTCAATACGGCCAACAACACCTTCACGCTATGCACGCCCGATCGTCAACGGGCGACTGCATACGCCAAGATTGAAAAACTGAACCTCCAAGGTCAAACCTACAACGTTACGTCGTACGTGGCGGCGCCCGAAGACTCGGTAAAAGGGGTCATTTACAACGCCTACGCGGGAGACTCGCCCGAAGCGGTTCGCCAAGGCTTCGGAAACAGAAACGAAGGAATAGAAGTTGTGGATGCCCGAAGGATCGGACAGTCCAGAACAATACAAATCACCTTTTTTGGAAAGAAGCTACCCAGCCAAGTAATCTATCAGTGCGGCGTCTTTCGGGTCCACCCCTTCAGGGAGCAACATGAAGTATGCTACAACTGCAGGAGGGTAGGACACCGGGCCGACGTCTGCTACAAACCTACAACGAACCTTTGCCGCCGCTGCGGAGAAAATCACTCGCCTCCACCTGAGGGAGAACAGCCGACCTGTCAACCCGTCTGCATCGTCTGCAACGGGGGCCACAACACAGGCAGCCGGAACTGCAAATTCCGGCTGATCAACAGGAACAAACAAGGAACGCCCCATGGCAACCAGGCACCCAAGCAAGGGGACAACGACTCATCACTACACGGACACCAGTCTAGGCCCAGGAAGAAGGAACAGGGTGCTACCGGAAAAGGAGGCAGCCACAGCCGGAACAACTCCAGCTCCTTCCCGCCCCTGGGGAACCCAGCAGGGAACGACAAGCGAAGCTCGAGCCGCGGACGCAGCGATAGCCGCTCCAACAAAAAGGTGAGCTGGCCAGCAGAGGCCTCCCAATCTATTGACGCTCGAGAGAAGGAGTTTCAGATACAACTACAATCCCGAGACAGAGAAATTGCCAGCCTTAAAAAAGAGTTGGCTGACATTAAACGCCTGTTACAAGCGCATCAGGTACAGAATGCCACTGCGGCTAGAACGCCACCCACCGCGTCCCAGGCTTCGACAAATATTGCGATGGAAACAGACGCCATTTGCCACACTCCCTCCACCGCGTCCCAGTCTTCGGCCCATAACGCGACGGACACAGACGCCAGAATAGCAACTAAAAGACCGCTTCCTACAAAAGAAGGCGAGGAATCCAAACGAAAGGCCGAGGCTTCGGAAGCCGACACCCCGCAGCCATCGAAAGCGCCTACCAAACTCAGGGCAGACATCAATACTCTGTCAGAGAGAACTAGCGCTATATCAACAGAACAAGCAACCTTCCAAGGCCTCGTTACTACCAAATTTGCTGAGATAGATATTCGCTTTGCAACACTAGAGGGACAGGTATCCCAAATAGCCACGTGTATGCAGCAAATAATGGATAGGCTTACAACTATCGAGGCCCGCCTACCCCCCATCTTGGATCTGTCCACGACGCCACAACCATCTATAACCCAACATGGCACCACGCCAAAAATTTGAAATTTGGCAATGGAACTGCAGAGGCTTCCGCCGCAAGCGGGCCCACTTGCAGCTCCACATCCAACAAGCACCGTCTGTTACAACCCCAGACGTGATTGCATTGCAAGAAGCTAGCGGCAGGGCTACACTGCCAGGCTATAAAGCATATCTGCCACCTCATTATGATACTAGTAACGCAGCCGGCTCCTTCACAGCCACTCTGGTGCATAGAAATATCACCGCAATTCAACATTTTATAAATGATTCGGAAGAAGATTACACCCTACTTGAAATAGTACCAAGGCAAAAAGGAGACTCAAATCTCTTCATCCTTAATGTATACAACCCGCCCAGAAACAAAGGCAATGGACTCCCACACTTGTTGATAAACACAGTAAAGCTGGCTGCTAGGGCTCAACTAATAATTGTGGGAGACTTCAACGCTCAACACCCAGCATGGGGATATACCAAAGCAACTCCGAAAGGGAACCTGCTCTGGCAAATCATACAGTCACTAGGGCTCACAACGCTAAACAACCCGAGCGACCACACACGCATGGGTAACAGTGTATGTGTCGACACATCTCCAGACTTATCCCTCTCTAAAAACGTCAAGGACGCAAAGTGGGTCAACACCGGGCAAAACCTTGGTAGTGATCACTTCATCCTTAGCATCACCTTCCCCACGACAAAACTTAAAAACAAAGCAAAAGAAATACGAACCACGGATTGGGACAAGTTCAGGCAACTTCGCGACAAAACAGCTCCAAAGGAGATCTCTAACCTTAGCGACTGGGTTATCTCCCTGAATGAGGATGTCAGCTCCACTAGCGTTGTGGTGCCAGTTGAGAAGGAGGAGCAGATTGCAGACTCAAAACTGTTACACCTGTGGCAGGCACAAAAAGGCCTCCAAAAACGTTGGAAGAAGCAAAAACACAACAAGCGACTACGCAAAAAGATCGCTGAAATCGAGAGGCGAATCGAGGAACATACACTTACTCTCCAAACACAACAATGGAACCAAATATGTGAAAGCGTCAATGGACAGCTCGGAAATAAGAAGACATGGCATCTTCTAAGACACCTGCTCGACCCAGAACAAACACGTCCCGTGCAACAAAGTCAACTGTACAGACTCATACATAAATATGAGGGTACAACTGAAGACCTAATCAAAGAGCTAGCAGAACGTTATCTAAACACGGATGATGGTACCACACAACCAGACTACCGGGGGACTCCTAATCCAAATTTAGACGCAGACATCACAGACGCAGAGGTCTGGTACGCAATTGGAAAACTGCGGACAACATCTGCGGCAGGACCAGACAAAGTAACAAATAAGACTCTCAGGAACTTAGACGCAACGTCGATCGCGGCGGTTACAGACCTTATGAACAAATACTGGCATGCAGGCAACATACCACCAGAGTGGAAACACGCGAAAATCACTTTTATTCCTAAAGCGGGTAAGAAACTCAGCACTGAGAATCTACGCCCAATTTCATTAACATCATGCCTAGGCAAACTCATGGAACATGTCATCCTCAATAGGCTCCAAAACTATGCGGAGGACATGAACCTCCTACCTGAAACAATGTTAGGATTCAGGGCCCAACTATCTACCCAGGACATACTCTTGCAGCTTAACAAGGACATAATTGAAGCTGACGAGGGAACAGGAACGAAAGCAATATTGGGTTTAGACCTTGTTAAAGCTTTCGACAACGTCACCCACAAAGCCATTTTGACAAACTTGTCAGAAATCAACCCCGGAGAAAGGACGTACAACTACATCCGATCCTTCCTCACTAACAGAACAGCAGTGATAACGGTCGGAACAATAGAGTCTGCCCCAATCACACTAGGAAGTAAAGGAACGCCACAGGGCTCCGTCCTGTCCCCTTTCCTTTTTAACCTCTCCCTCATCAAAATTCCCCCCAAACTGGCACAAATACCAGACCTACATCACACGTTCTATGCAGATGACATCACACTTTGGGTAACCAAAGGATGCGAAGGCTACATAGAAGACACACTCCAAGCAGCAGTGGACATCATTGAGGCATGCGCATGGGAATCCGGCCTCACTTGTTCTGAGCAAAAATCTGAACTTTTCGTGATCCGTCGTAAACAAAGAGGTAGGCGTACCACGACAACGCCCCCGCAAATAAACGTCTATGTTAATGGACGATCTGTCAAAGAGGTACAGACCATGAGAATACTGGGGTTGTATTTACAAACAAATGGAAAGAATACTGACACACTCACTAAGCTAAAACACACGGTAGAAGCGACGGCGCGATTAATCCGCCGCATAGCTAACCGCAGACAAGGGGTGAGGGAAAGAGATTTATGCCGACTAGTGCAGGCCTTTGCGCTAAGCAGGATACTCTATGCCACCCCTTATCTCAAATTTTCGAAGGCAGAAAAGGACAAATTGGATAGTATGATACGGCAGGCCTATAAGGCTGCGTTAGGACTCCCACTAAATGCCTCAACTGAAAGGCTTATGAGGTTAGGAATACATAACACCTACAATGAACTGAAAGAAGCCCATTTCATGGCTCAAACAGCGCGATTAGCCAATTCCAGAACTGGCAGGAGTATTCTTACCAGGCTCGGAATTAACTTTCAACCTACGAATAACGATGCTAAAGTGGACTTACCCCGCGACTATAGGACGGCCCTACTAATCAAACCACTCCCCAAAAACATGCACCCCTTACACCATGAGGGTAGAAGACAAGCAAGAGCCAAAGCCTTACATAACAAATACAGACAGTGCGCTGGAACACTTTATGTAGATGCAGCAGAATACAAAAATACCAATGCCTTTGCAATTGTGGTTGTGAACGAGAATGGTGACCACATCGTCTCGGCGACAATCAAAACGAAATCCTCTGAAACGGCAGAAGAGGCGGCTATAGCCCTCGCCCTAGCGCATACCCAAGGAAGCATCATCTTCAGCGATTCCAAAATGGGTATCAATAATTTCGCTAAAGGGCGAATTACAAACACCTCCCTTAGAATCCTTAACGCAACCAAATTCTCACCAAATTATTCCGAATTGATATGGGTCCCAGCCCATTCGGGGAATCCGGGGAACGAGGCAGCCCACAATAAAGCCCGAGGTTTCGTCGACCGGGCAGTGGATGAGTCTGGCTCCCTGAATTTCACGAAGGACTCCATGATCACATATCATGATCTCACCAATCATTTTAAACTAGAGAGGAGAATTTTCCCCCCTCCAGACAAAAGACTTAGTAAAGAACAAGAGGTTACGTGGCGTCGTCTACAGACGAGATCGATACGCACCCCATCACTCCTCGCGCGCATTTATCCAGATCTTTACAACCCAAACTGCAAACACTGTGGCCAACGTGCTACCTACGATCACATCCTGTGGGACTGCAAAATAGAGCCACCTCCGGGTGATCTAGTTACAGCTCCTTCTCTCGAGCGGTGGGAGACCGTGCTGGCTAGCTCTGACCCCAGAACGCAAGTTTTGGCGGTGGAGTGGGCTGACAAAGTCGTCGAGGGCTATGTACTCTCGACCACTTAACGCGACCTCTTGCCAAGCTCTTCCCGGCGAATAAAATGTTTTACAATCAATGGGCAAGCACACACTCAAGGAGCAGTCTTTCCCTCGCTTTTTCGCCTGGGTCGACCCCAACGATATATTGGAAACAAAAAAGTCCGTGTCTATTGGTATGGTATGGTATGGTACGGTACGGTACGGTACGGTACGGTACGGTACGGTACGGTATGGTACGGTATGGTACGGTATGGTACGGTATGGTATGGTATGGTATGGTATGGTATGGTATGGTATGGTATGGTATGGTATGGTATGGTATGGTATGGTATGGTGATTTTAATGCCTCGAAGGTGTACTGGACTAAGCCGAACTGAGAACAGTGGTAGCACAAGTGTTCACGAGAATTCTCCAGGAGTGGAGCAGATTTGAAGCAAGGGATTAATTACACTGGTCCGTTTACCGAAGTTTATGTGGACGCTGTAGAGTTTTTCTTTGTAGCCGTTTGGCTGCGCTTGGGTGGATGCTATCGAATAATTACTACCTCATTTCAAACCTACTCCAAATGATGGATTCCCCTGGACACATTGAATTGGCACTCTTTTACCGTGCTGCCTAACGACGATCATTTCCTGGAAACCCTTAGCACCTTGTGGCTAGTTTTGTGTTGTGTGGAAAAAGTAATCTGGCTCATCAAGCGCAGTTTGACTGGTTTCAATCGTGTCCATGTATAGCATTTTAAATGATAAAGGGCATTACAGCTTTTACGATCTATTTTTTTTTTTGTTGCGGGGTGTTAGTGGACCGAATGAAACGCTGTCATACTTGTCCGGAATGCGCAACCGATGTGTTGTTCCGATATGCACCAATAATAGTTTCTAGCATCCAGTAATTTGCACAACACGCATGCATCTACGCCTTTCACTCCACTCCGGACAAAGTCTACCCGTTCTGCAACGCCTTGAGTAGTTTGAAAACGAAACACTGTATAATGTTCCCCATCAGACATGGTCATAGGAAACTGTTGAGACAGTATTTAAAGCAAAAAAAAATATGTCTGTTCAGCTCAAAAATGTTTTAAAGCTTGTAGGAAACGTTAGTGCGACCGCACACTATTCCGATGGCCAAACGCTTCTATATAGCACTGTACCCCGAGCAAGGTCTTGCTGCGCTCGCGAAGTTTGTGTGTTTCTGCCATAACTTCTTCTTCTTCTTTCCTCGCGTGTCAGTCAGCCGCTATTCAAATTTAGGTGAATATAAGAAATCGAGCTTCTTTATTTTCCCCTTTCTTTTCGTTTTTCAATAAATAACAATAAAACAAAGCAAGCCACATTAAACCCAGAAGTCTGGTAACATTTTCCTTGTCGCTGTCTCGCAAACACGGCTTCTTTTTTTTATGGTCCCGTCAAGCGGCATTTCCCTCCCGAAGTTTGGCCTGCCATCCGCCATAAACACCGCTTTCCGTGCTCGGAAAAAGACTCACGACGCTCGCAATTACCCCATTTCGTTACATAAAACAGGAAACGGAACCACGACTCCCCCCGCCGCGTCCGTGCGTACATGTACGTTCCATTGTCGTGAGCGCTCGCATGTTTTCCTCGCCGGTGGAACTATCTCACGGTCGCTGTTTTCCCCCTCCTTCTATTCCTTTCTTTTTTTCTCATTCTTCCTCTTCTGAAGATGTTATAAAGCGAACTGAGGCACGCCGGTGGCACAACTCCCGACATAGCGTGGCCAGTGGACTTCGGAAGTGCACTTCCGATGTGGCGTAACTCTGGCTTTGCGCTTCCGGGGGCGCTGGTCTGTTGTTTGAGGAAGTGCGTGCGTGCCACGGCTGATGAGAGCGAATGAGCGGGGGGGGGGGGGGGGTCCGTAATAGAGTGAACGATTGTGATGGTTGCTTTGTGCGTAAAGCACTATCGTGTCAATATTCTCTCACCGCCCTCTATACTTCCTCTCTAATTAGCATGAAACGGTAATTAGCCTTGATATAAGTGGTTTTAGAGTCCTGCGTAAAAGAGGAAGAGGAAAATGCAGGTAACTGGATTAAGGGCTCAGAGAGGAAGCTGGAGTAATCCAACAAGAATGATCGCATGTCCGCTCAATCCTACTAAAGCCGCTAGAGTACGAATATACCCCACACACTGGACTAAGCCGTCAACGTGTATATGGGCCAGAGCACCGTTTAGGAGCGAATAATCAGGAGAAAAAGAATAATAATCGAAAGTGAGCAACTGCTTTTCACATGTGAATACATTTCCTTACGCAGAACGTACTCACCCGGGAGTTGACGACAGCTGCCTGCGGCTTATGTTGTTACCATCTTCCTTGATGAAACTTTGTGCAGCTGTTCACTATTTAAGGCGGAATTCACACACCTGTACTCGGAGAGGTTGACAACGGCCGACCAAACATTAACACCGAGAGCAAACAGAAATAGCGATGGAGAACCTTAAAAGTATCAGAAACTAGGCGCCAAATATAGCATCAAACTATATGGCACAATAAAGTAGTTTTGCCGAATTATATCTGCAAAACTTAACTGCAGATTTCGACTTATGTCTAAGGGCCGAACCTCATCACAATAACGAAAAAAAAAAAACTGTGCCCCTTAGTCTCCTGTATACACATCGTACATATACCTTGCATGATCACACATTGTACATGATCAATTTACTCTAACAATTGTCACTTCACGCCCATGCTTTACTAGTAACCGCTCTCACCGGTGTGAACAGTTCTACACAGCGCGTCCGATTTTGGAAGAGACATAAATAAATAGCGTGCCAAACAGCAATCAAATTAGTGGTTTTTGAGGAAAGGAAATGGCGCAGTAACTGCCTCACTTCTCGATGGACACCTCAAACACGCCTTAAGGGAAGTTAGGAAGGTGGGAGTGAAAGAAGAAAGAGGTGCAACAGTGTAAGGCTATGCACCCTGGCCAATCCCCCGCCGTGGGTATGAGCCATTAAGCGGGAGGACATCATCATCATCATCATTACGGAATAATTTCGACCTCAAGGGGATCTTTAACGAGCACTGACATCGCACAGCACACGGGCGCCTGCTGAGGCCGCCCGGATCGGGTTCGAACCCGGGCACTCCGGCTCAGTAGACGAGCGCGCTAACCACTGAGCAACCTCGGAGGGTTTACAGCAAGCAAGAAAAAAAAGAACAGTCCATTGACGTTTCTGCTCTCGTGTGGCAGCTTTGCTAACAGTAACAGCATCCTCCCCTCCCCCTCTTAGTTCCTCCCCCTTCCAGTTCGGCGACCATCTGCAGCCTGTTCTCATTCCTGAGTAGATAAAAAGCAACACAATGTACCCGTTTAGCAACGCCCGTAAGACGAACAAATCAAGCCCGAAAGTTCGTTCATAATGTAACGACCTTTTCCCATCTGTACACATCGAAACTGCAATTATATACGATCGGTCACGCGGTTATATTTATCAAGATGCTCGCACGAGTTCGTTGTTGCAGTCAACTGTCCTCGGTCTCGTTAACGTCTTCTGAAAACGACCGCTTCCGGTGGCAAGAGGCCGCTTACGGACCGCGCAAACGCCTGCTCGATCCCAATTAGTTTAAGCCACTTCCGGCGCTTTTCTCGGAACTCTTCCGCGGGACAGCGCGCAGTGCATGGGGCGTTGCCCAGGGCGACACCGCCGAGACGCCCTTCTTCCGGCTCGCGCCCCGAGCGGACCGCCGGCAACGCTATCCTCGCCCGTGACGTCGTCGGCGCAACGAACCCTTGGGGGAAGGACGGTCCGATGCAAATGGACGCGCGCCGTGAAGAGAAAGGAAACTGGACGTTAACGGGGATTGCGCCGGTCCGCTAGTTGCGTGCTGCGCTGGTGTCGACTAAGCAAGGCAGTGAAATAGGGGCGCTGCTTTTACAATGCACAGCGTGTGAGAGGTCAAGATAAAGTACAGCAGAGCACGTAGCAGGCGCCCGGTACAGGACCGAATAAGCTGCCCCGATTTCAGCTGCCTGCAGCTAACTTCTTATTCTCCAAGACCGCAGAAGGGGCCTGTATATGTAATTGAATGAAGTTCAACGTACGGTTAATGTAGTTGGCACGAGGAGTTCAACATCCAAAAGGGGCACATGAGCTTTGAGAGACGCCGTAGTCGAGGTCTCCGGATTCATTTCTTTAATGAGGTTCTTTAACGCGCAGTTAGGACATCACATCGCACACGGGCGTACTTTGCATTTCGTCTCCATCGAAACGCGGTCCCCACGTAAGCCTTTCTGCAGAACTTTAGCGTTAGCATGCGTCTGTAGTCGGTGTGTAGGCGCATGTTTTACAAGCAACACGGTATGTAAAAGGAAGCACGAACGGCAAATAGGTCCGAATCGTAGTCGGGCATTAGAAGAAAGGATCACGGAAAAGGGTCTGATGATTACACTGCCAGAGCAGTGTAATTTATTGTGTCCACATGAGCCGAAGCTTCGAGTACCTACCGGACGCTTGAAATTTCTTCGAAGCAGCTGCTTCGCCAATCGTACTTTTCTACAAATCATATACTGTACATCCGATAGCTGCAGAACGAAATTTGAAGCAGCTGCGGTGGCTCAGTGGTTATGGCAATCGGCTGCTGACCTAAAACACGAGGGTTCTATCCCAGTCGCGGCGATCGCGTTTTGATGGAGGCGAAATGCTAGAGACCCGTGCACTGTGTAATGCGAGTGCACGACAAAGAGCTCCAGGTGGTGAAAAATATCCGAAGACCTCTACTGCGTCGCTCCTCATTAGCCTGAGTGGCTTTGGGACGTTAAACCCCTTCAACCAAACCAGTACCAAATTTGTACATGTGCTGGATGTCTTGTATATGGCAGTGTTTTAGCAGAGGAGTGCCGCGCACATTGTTGCTAACGGCCATAAGACGATTCTGACTTGCCGCTTCCAGGTCCCTCTGGAATCGCGATCGATGCACACAAAGGTCAACGCCCTATGTTCAGTAGCCTGGGTTGTTGGAGCATAGTTGAAGAAAAAAAAAGTGCAGAATAGCAGGATACACGTCCGTCTGTGTGTTCTTCGTCTCCTGTTGCGCTAGTTATTTCATGCCTGGTGAATGAAAGCTGCGGGGGCATCCTGTATTCGTATACTCCCTGTAGTCAGTGTCTGTATACCACCCATACCGGCCTCAACTTCCATCCCGACTCAGCGGCATAGGCAGAGGAAAGCCGATGGCCTCTACCTGGCCTTCTCTTTCCTGTTCGGAACAGCTGCACACAAGTCATGCCTCGACCACCGCGCTGCACACATCTTGTAGCAGTCTCAAGGAGAATGCCCAGAAATGGACGAGCAGCGCTGGCAGGCCTGCGGCGGTACGCACGCCTCTTCGCTTTCTTCCCGTCTTCATCTCTTTCTACGCTCAGCTGAAAGAGGGCGCTCATGGAAGGAGACGGGCAGCAACCTGTTTTGTTGTCTCCGGGACGCTTGCTTACTTCCTTGCTTGTTTTTGTTTACCGCCGCCGCCATTTCTTTGTTACTGCTACCGTCTGGGCCGGTTTGCTGTCTAGTGACGTAGCATGACCGATTTCCGCGTTGTTTAGAAACAAAACCTGAAGAGAGATGCGGAGCTGCGGCCGGAAGAAAGGGTTGCTGATCCCTAAGCGCCGGCTCGCTATGTGCGATACAATGCAGCAAGAAAAAGAAGCAATCAAAGCCGGTATGTAGGCACAGGTGCGCTCAAGAGCGTGTGTGGCCCACTTGGTTGCTTAAAGCGCTCCGGCGAGCCCTGATCCGGAATTGATAGCGAAACGTGCTATGGAGTCAAAAGGCTAAACCATACGCGCTAACTGTAACTCCCCCTGGCGTTCAGCAAGCGCAATGGTGTACCGACTTCCGTGTTCGCAGTGCCTGCACTAGCGAGCGTCATTAGCGGAAATGCAAACGCATGAGCAAGCTCGGAGTGAGGCTTGAGTTCAGCATCGTTTTTCGAGGCAAGAGGCAGGCGTTGTTAAGTCCTGGCTCGGAAAATGTCGGCGGTGCATTGTTAAATCCCACGGTTAACTATTAATTTGTAATTAGGAGTCCCTCCCCCTTCGTACCGGCCTACTTTCAACACGGAAGCACAGCCTCGTGATTTTCTATCCGGTAACTGAACTTGCTAACGCTAATCCACGCCATAATTTCGCTTTTACCATTTTTCCAAGCACTGATGAACATCCCTGGTATATTCATAAGTGTTATGTCTGGCACTCATTCAGACCGCAATGCACAACGCGTGTTCATTAACCATGCAGCAGCTCAAGGACTTGCGCGGATTCCGCAGCCTCCGATAGGCAAACGGAGGAAGTTATCTAGAAGCAAGAATCTGTCTAGTCTCAAGAGAGGAAGAGTTAAAAAAAAAGCGAAAAGTAACAGAGCTCTATGAACGACAGCGCAGCCTTGCGGTCCCCGGACGTAGCTTTCACTTCCGGTCGAGACGCGTGTGCACATATCTACGGAGGAAGTTACGCAACGTGCAGCGTAGCGTGCGTACACAAGTAAGGAAATGCATCAACGGCTGCCGACTATTTCTGGATAACAAGTGGCCACTTCCCCACCGGCGTCTCCCGTAGATCCACTTTACATCCACCCCGCACTCGTGCCGATAACGGCTTCGCTGCTCGCAATCCGCTCAGATCTCTCCGGTATATAGGCATAAATGGACGCGCATCACCTTGAGACGACCGCAGTACGCTGACGTTAAGTGTAAAACGGCCCGCCATGCAAGCCCCGGGCAAACTGATGCATGCTATATACTACTCTCGCGCAACCGGCGCTCAGGAAACGTCAGGCAGCGGTTATCTAAGTGCGGTGGGCCTTCCACTTACGTTCAGTAATCTCTTCACAGGCTCCTCGATGTCATTGATGATAAGGCACGAGGCCTTCGCCAAGGGTAAGGCCAGAACAACGGCTTCGTTATTTCTTGAGTGTTTCGTGAGGCCTGGAGCTGAGCGCTATGCGCGCAAGGTTAAAACATAAATTACCGTTCACGGTTACGCTGCTATAACCGGCGCTAATGGGCGGGTCTTTGCAATCCGACGATATGATCGGGACTGGCAGCCTACGGTAGCAAGCAAGGAACGCGTTGCGCTGTTGTAAGAGCAAAAGTTAAAAAACAAACTGCCGACGATTACGTTACTTCCTATGCGAATTCGAGCGCAGCTCATCAGCTGTTTCAGCTTTTCAATAGATTGAGGCAAAGAATTCGAGCAAGACATGTATGTACAATCACAGGCAACTTGTTATTTTTCACACATTTTCCTTCTTCAAGAAACACTCCAGTAATAGTTCTTCATTGTCATGAAGGAAGCTTTGTGGACGGAGAAATAGATGGATATATGCTCGACTTTGCTGCATCAATGCCTGGTTCTCAAAGACGAGGTCGATGCAAGTATTTCGCGAGGTTGTCACAGCCGTCGAAGGCGTTACGAGCGAGAAGAACAAAATTCTCTTGAATGTTCTTCCTCATAAGTGGTAAGAAATTCCTGTTTGTCTTTATATCTACTTTAAAGTCCCCACCATGGCAGGTGGCAGTTAATGGTTGATCGCGAGAGTTCGCTCAGTGTTGTTAGCCCTAACGCATGCAGCCCACATCTCTCTCTCATCCCCCCATGTACCTATAAGCGCGATTCAGGCGTCCGCTGACCCAGAAAGCCAGTTATGCACACTTCCTTTCCTTGAAATGATCGGAGTGTAGAACGTTGCCAACGCCGACGCCAGTGGACACAATGAACGCCGATGGCCTGTGGCTTCAGCGCTGCGTCTCTGGCACAACGTTGTCAATGCCAACGCATGCACGCACGCGCATCTGTCACTACCGCCACGTAGCTTAAAGCACGACTCAGGTGTCCAATGTTCCAAGAGGGCAGTTCTGCGCCCACCCTCTGGTTCAGGTGTCCACCGAGATGTGTGAGACAGATACTGCGATTTCCTTTCCTCAAAAACCAATTTACCAATTTTACCCTCTGCTTTCCCAGCACCCGCTCCATTGGTTTCGCAGCTTAAAGTGCAACTAAGGTGTCCGCTGCTGGTTACAACGGACAACGGCGACGGCAACGTTGACGTCGACGGCGACGCCGCCAAACGCAGAAACGGGCGCCAAAGAGCTTCGCTCTAAAAAGAAAAATGAAGCGCATTGCATAGAAGTACTGTAATGTATTCTTCCTGTTACAAAATTTTCATTCGCCATCTCTCAAAAATTTTGATCATAAATTCTCTCACGAATTCTTGCCTCCTGTAAAGTTGTCGGTTGTCGAACATTATTCGTTGGAAATTTCTGGCATCTTTCCGTGTCACAGTGAACGAACGCGGTCAGGTCGTTTGCCCCGAGATATGGTGGTCTCATGAAACAGCTCTGAAAATCTGAATTTTGTGATGACAATGTATGACAGAAGCGTGCAAAGTCTCTTGACTGCGTGGTTCACGAAGCGCTCTGCAGTCGGACAACGCTGATAAGGACCGTTTGTGTATTTCCGGAACGGTGGAGCGGGTGGTGGTCCGTTATCAGTTTTCAATTCTCCCGAGAATTTAATTCTCCTGAACTGCAAAAACTGACTAATGAATTATGATTGCCTATAAACTTCATCTAGAAGCATGGGTCATTACAACTTACTTGTTGAATATGCGTTAATTTCTACATCTATTGTTATGACACAGATGAGCCCGCCAACTGTTTTCTTCTGGTGTGTTTTTTAGTCAAGAAGCTTCCTGTACCCTTGGAGGCTGCATGTAAGCAGCTTTACGCCAGGAAACCTCATACGTTCTGGTAAAAGAAAAAAAGCTAACTTTTTTTATTTATTTCATGACGAGGAATCGACAGCGATAGAGGACAGTATCCCAGCAGCAACTAGAAAGTATATATCGTGCTCTTTGATGATACAAATGTGGTACAGTTCTTGGACTTCGTACAAGAATTTTTTATGCGATCCACCTTGAAGGGCAGCTTCAGACAAAGAAAAATTGTCCATTGCTGAGGGTTCCCTAGGGTTGTGCAAAAAGAATAAAAGAACCGCGATAAATACATGAGGTTTTATAGAAGCTCCCTTTCTAATGCACATAAATGCACATCATCATTGTATGCACAGAGCACTTCGGTTCGTTAATGCCCTTCCTGTGGGCGTGGTTCCCGGCTGGCCAATAAATGCTGGGTATTTAGAAAACCTTTGACAGCTCAGCCAGCAAAGAGACAATCAGTCGTTTTCTACCTAATACCACAGCGCATAGTCGACGAAAATGACAAGTGACAGATAATAAATGTAAGGAGGCAATTAAGGGGCACGTCTCGTGCACCGCGTAAAAAAAAATATAAAGAAAGCAATGCAGTGTTAAGAGACGCACAACTGATGAAGCGATCGGTGCAAAATCCAAGTCCGGAAATGAGATCACCGGAGATCACTTCGCGACACGTGCGCGCCATTTCCTGGGCCAGTTAGCCCGCTTTTGCTTCCAGCCGTCTGTCCCTGCCGTTTGATAGAAGGGACACAGCGGCCTCGGCGTTAGATTTTGTCGGACGCGATATCTCAGTGCAGAACGCACTCCGATGTGAGGCGTAGAGCTATTTGTCAAAAGAAACATCCAGTCGCTGCCCAGCTGTAGACCCCGGCTGCGTTAACGTTGCGCCCACGCCCTGTCGACCTAAATCACCCTCTCTCAGCGTTAGCATCCGGCGAAAGAACGATGTGCACAGGCAAAAAGATGTTAGCAAAAAGTGTGTCAGGTAATTCACATGGCGTACGCGTTGAGTGCTGCGTTCATGCTGCAGTCGTGCTGCACTCCAGGGAGGAAATGATGATGGCGAAGCACTCGTTATCTCGCTGTGATGAAGTTCTTTCTACTATAATAACGGATTCGCAAGAAGCATGCAGGAACTACATCAGGGGCAGGACAAAGCAGACAGCCATTAGGATTCTGAAGGACATCAAGGCAGCCAAAAGGAAAGCAGAGCTCGTATGGACACCAGTGCATCAGTCCGTTGAGGGAAACGAATGCGTACACGCCGCAGCACGAGTACTCTTATCCACCATACAGATGAGCACAACTATTCAAGCCTGCTGACCACCTACTCAGAAATCCTACAACACTATAGGCTAGACAGAAGGAAACATGCCCCACCAGATGCATAAGTACACAAAGAGCAAGAAATAACAATGAGAAGAATACAAACAAACACGTTCTCAAGACTACACGCAATCTACCTGCAAGACTATGAGCCATAATGCGCACGCTGTGGCATAGAGGCGGACCTATACCACAGGATATGGACATGCAAAGAGAACGCAGAAATAGAAAGGATAGAAAAACCGACGATTGAGCAGTGGGAGGAAACGAGGTTCAGCTGAGACCCGAAAGTTCAGCGGGAGCTGACCGAAAGCCCTAAAATGGCTACAAGATGGGCAGCTCTTGTACAGAGCGCTCTTGCAACTGTTTGTAAATTCAGCTGGTAAAACTACAAATTTCATTCTCGCCTGTGTTGAGGAATTGTGGAATAGGAGCTGTCGTCAACGCACCTGCTAAGCCTAGGACTTCGAGACGTATACGCGCGATAGCAAACATTCCCATTAAAGACAGCACGACAGAGTATTTCTTAAGATGGAGCCTTATTCAGATGAGCAGACTTGCAAGAAAAAGCTTGCAACTAATGTCTATATGCTTGTTCCAACAAAGAGACAAGCTTCTGAAGACACTTTTTTAGCACACTCTAGTTATAGTGGACGTTACGTGAAGTACCTATACTTTGTTGCATATGTATCCAGAAATTCTGGATTTATCCCTTAAAAACTATAATGACCATTAATTTAAGAAGTGCATACCTTACTTCTAGAAACCTAGGCCAGATTCTTTACTCGCAATTTCTGGTGGGTTTCAAATTACATATATATATATATATATATATATATATATATATATATATATATATATATATATATATATATGTGTGTGTGTGTGTGTGTGTGTGTGTGTGTGTGTGTGTGTGTGTGTGTGTGTGTGTGTGTGTGTGTGTGTGTGTGTGTGTGTGTGTGCGCGCGAAACTGAGAAACGCTTCATTTAGGTAAACATTTGTTGGGAGTCGACGTTTCGGACAGAGCCTGCCCTTTTTCAAGACTGAAGTTACAGGGTTCTTGCTTCTCTTCTTAACTTCATCTGTGCAGGCGTTTGACACATGAGCTAAAACAAGCAGACGATGCGGGAGCGAAGAACGGCTCAAGGAAGAGAAAAAAAAATATAACAATATAAAAAAATACGCAAGCGGGACAGGGAGGGGGGAGGGTAAATGTCGTCACCCGCCACCCATGTATGCGGTCGTGGGGAGAAAAGACGAGGGAAAAAAAAAAGCGGGTGAGTCCTAACGCAGCGGCAGCTAGTAAAGTGTATGGAGACAGTGGCCGAAGCACAGCATAGACTTGAGATGCACTCACGTGTTGTCCACTTAAACGAGTAAACAAAATACTACTCTACTACTTTGATTCCTTATACTCACATATGTATTCGTTCTATACATTTTTTCTTTATCTAGGAGAAATATGTTATTATATCCTGTGAGTTTTATTTCTCAAGGATAACAGATATTCCATACTGCATAACCCCATGCGATGCATTCTGAATTTTATTCTGCACACAGTCTTTTTAAGGAGTGGGGCCTTCGTCAGGTGTTGGTTCTCCTTCTGCCTATTCTCCCTCGGCTTCCATTACTTTGTAATGCAAATCAAAATAAAGATTTAAAAGGGAGCACTATTGGCCTACAAAATTTTGACAGGGCTGTACTTCGCACCATTGCAGCTTCCGTGGTGGTAGCATCCCTTCCTCGTTTTGTACGGCAGGGATCTGACGAGGTTCGTTCGCTGCAGCCCGATATTCAAACCGGTTGTTCAAAAGCAATAAGTACTCGCTTCCCGGACGTGAAGGACTAAAGAGAGAGTCAGGAGGTCTGTAGGTGACAGCGTAACCTTGAATTTCTATTTCCTCACTTCATTTCCTCCCGAAACGCAAGTGGAGCCCGGCTGCGTTACGTAATAAGGAAAGTGAGAAGAGTGAAGCTCCATTAATAGCAAGAGACAGCGCCGTGAAATTACTCTGTCCCGCGGGCTGCCTGCATCTCTAAGCCATACGCCCAACGCAAGCGCTGCGGAGATAAGCTCAAGCATAAGCCAGTAACAATCGGTGCAATCTATTCGACGTGCATGCCCTTGAGACGGCTGGTAGGACGTACACGAAGACCTCGGGACGTGTTAAGCCGTGGGCACTCAGGCGCAAGATGCATGCGCACCTGTGTTAATCTCATGCGCAAACGCAAGGTTCTTTCGGCGTCGGGTATGCAAACGTCTCGCGTTATCTATAAACACGATCTGTGATGTCATTGCAGATAAGCAATGGGGATAACGCCTTTGGCAAAAAAGGGGCTGGCACGGAAGAGACATCGCTTGGGCCTTCTCGTGTCTGTTTCTCTTTGTGTGCTGGTTGCTGGTGATCTCTCTAGTTTCCTGCAAGGAACACAAATGCTGCAGGCGTGTAGAACTAGAATGATGAACAGAAGATTACGCGACGACTCGCCGGCCTCGGCGCAAGTCTATAGGCGATCGCGAGGGAATATAGTTCAAGCACACATTACATAGGCTTACCTTCGCTATATTCATGGAACAGCGCCGAAGAAAAAGAAATGGTGTCTGCTATTTCCTTTCCTCTCCGCCCCCTCTCCCTGTCATCTTTTTCCGACAACCTACCTCCACTCAAACTTTCGCCCCCATGACACTTCGGCAAGGCCGTTGTATTTCGGGGAATGTGGTGGAAGCTGAGAAACGTGAATAAAAGTAAGAAGAGACAAATTCCACATCAAACAGGGTGGCAAGGACATCGGCCTATACGGAGGCCCGCTTTGACCGAATAAATGCGTACCGCGTAGGGCGTCGGCGCCGCCGTGTACGCTGTAGTCGAGACCGGGCAAGCGCACGTAACGCTTCGGTATACTGGAGGAGGCGGCGGATATACAGCTGCGGGTTGGCTGATCGCTTCCGGGTCTCGCCTCCCGTGAGGTTTTTCGCTGTACAGACTTCGCATGGACGGCGGAAGGAAAGGAGGAGGATGAGGTCGTACGCCCAATGCGTCTGGCGCCACGATCGTGCAGTTAGTGGGTCGTACATCATTCTCGTCAATTACAAAAGCGACAAGCAAAAGCGCCGGCTCTGAAGTGTGCGTGTTGCGGGTACTTAAACGTGGATGTCTGAGAACACAGTGGTGCGTGGTCCGCAGCGGTGACAGGTAGTGATGTTGATGGCGGTCTCATCTTTGAGCTCATCTCCGAGTGCGTCGATCGGTTTGCTGGAGCTATAATTTCAGTAGGCTGGACGGAAATGCGGAATTCAGCGGCAAAATAGACAGGCTCAGTGATATACGGTTATGTTCGAGAGACCTCAAGCTGTTGTCTCTGAAAGAAGGGAGTGTTCATCCTCCTGGCCGAATTTTACCCCGGTGTTCTCAACGCTGGCAAGCACCAAACCAAACTTAGACGAAAGACCGTCGTGCTATAAACATTTGCATCGGGCACGGGAGTTATCGAAACGCCTCCTCTACGGACTGTCGAAAACCGGTTCCGCTGCCATTTCCACCATGCTTAGCGCGAGGTGTTCACGACAGCCCAGTGACTCTGCCCAGTGACTCTGCGACAGCCCAGCACTCTGAGAGGCCTTATTGTAAAGGTCTTATACGGATCGGCCGCCTTCAGTCCTGACGCTTTGGTAAGGCACAAGAAAGTCGTAGGACTGTCTTTGGATAAGACTGTACCCTGGGCCGTACGACACAGGCGTGCCGCTACCTATGAGTTCATAATTGGCGTACCTATGGCTGTATGCGCAGGAGCGGCGGCGCTTAAACGTCTGCAGACATCGACATTGGGGAACGTGGTTTTCCCTTGAGGTGAAAGAGGAAAGACGCCTTCTCCCCTGATGGATGGGCGACCACAGTGAAGGAAACCACGAGGCTCAGAGCAGCGCGTACAAACCCTTCCATATATTGGTATTCAGATTGCCGCAGGCTTATAGCTTTGATAACGATGACTACGGCTTAAACTCGCCTGAAAGGTGTCATATGGTATTCGCGACAAGTTCAATGTTTGCCCTCTCTAAAAATACCAGAAGCAAAGACCATCGCAACCTAGCCCCCTTCTCCTTACACCATTTTGCATCGTAATCACTTCGCTTCTGTCACGGTGTCGCCATGAACAACACTGCGGAACACCCCAAACACGGTCCACCCGTTACCCTGGACCCGACAAATGATAAAGCACAGATACCTGTCTTTACAGTCTTGGGGTGAACCCGCGGAAATGGCTTTTCGAAAAACTGACCAGCGTCAGTTTGAGAAACCTAGCGGCGCGCGTACTACAGGAAGGAGAAGAGCATTCCGTTCCCTCCGCTTTCGGAGTGTCCTATATCGCGCCCTTCGAGGCGGGTGAACGGCCTGAGTGTTGCTCGCTTGCGCCGGACGCCCGATCGTATAAGGAGGCATATATAGTACATACATATGTAGGCTGCGCACTGACCGACTCCCGGCCGAGCGAAGGACGCGAGAGTGTATATTAGTACGCCGTGCGAGTGGACCTGTTTGTGAGGTCACACAGAAGCGTGTACAAGCCTTCGTCGTCCAATGCGAGACCTTTTGCCTCAGCTCAGCAAAATTGGCGCTGCGAGCGCCCTCTTCCGGCGGAGGCGACGGCGGCATACTTCCGGTGTAATTGTACCCGGAAGCTATGCCTGTCGAGGAGGAGGCAAATGGACCCAGTATCAAGGAACGGGGTGAGACTATCGGACAACCCTGCATCGTGTGTGTTACGCTGTGATCAGCCGTTTGCCGGAACGAATCGCTCCGGCATGTGTCACGCTTGAATGCGTCGGTGGTGTTGTAAAATACTTGCGTTCCACAACACAGTGACCTTTGGGGTGTCCATCATGTCCGTCGATGTCATATTGCGATATGCGGTTCCTGCGATGTCGTGTCAACTAGCTGGGTACAAAGTCTATGAGTTGGTGCCAATGGTATGAAACAAACAAATAAATAAGAACTATAGAACTATAATAAAAACTATAGATATATAAGAAGGCAATGCAATATACACATTTGAAAATAAGAACGTAGTCTGAGACATGCAGCTTAGCACACGGGAATAAAATTCGAGAATGAAGACCGGTTTACTGCAATTACTTTTTCTATCGTTTCTGTCTTGTTTATTTTTCGTGCAACCTAACAGTATTGCTGCGATCGACAGTAAATTCATTTTTTCCTCGGAAGGTAGGTGTTAAGCAGAGGAAATTTGAAACAGTCTTTATTTATCTCCAGCGAAAGGACCGAACAGACATGCGCTTACTCTAAGGTGCGTATGGATTTGACATTTCGGCTACTGATTTCCTAGGGAGAGCTGTAGGTTCGGGTTCATACACAACGCACAATATATCCAGTGTTCCGGTTTCTATTTAAGGACACACCATATCGTACACCATATCGCCTCTGATGAGAACGAATTATGGTATGCAGCACATTGATTACTTAATTCCTGATTTACTTAATAAACACCCACGTATTATGGAACTTCTGCAGCAGCCTCGTTCCCCCCGTAACTTCAAGAGCAATGTTAAAATGTACCTTCCGTCCCTGTCTCCCCCATAAAGTGTCTAGTTTCTAGTTTTTTTTTATTATTATGCTTATTTTCTTTTACTCGCTGGGTGTATGTCCAGGTTCGCTATTTTTGGTTTTGTTGTCCTAAAGACGTAGGAGGTATGCGATGCGGTTTTCATTGTTTTTGGTTTGCGTGCTATTTCTCCCCTTGCCTGTATGCTAATTCTGTGTATCTCATTGTTTGCTATTTCAATTTTTTTGTTTTGTCCTATAGACATTTTAGCTATGCGTTGTTGTTTCCTTCATTTTCCATTGCATCTGTGTTAATTATGTGTAACTCATTGATCGTTACATATAATTCATGTAGTATGTATGCGATGTTGTTACTTTTCTTGTTTTGCTATGCGTACTTTGCTGTGTAATTTTCAACCCCCCTGAGCAATGTAACGGGTGACGGGGCCACGTCAGGCAAAAAATGAATTACCTTTTGTCCCGTCACCTCTGACAAATCGATGTCAAAAATAAACTTCACTTCACTTCACATATCTTTCTCCAAGTTGGCTTCTGTTTCTGAACATCATAGCGCGTTTCGTCTGGCGGCGACAATATACCCTGTTTAACGACAAAGCTTCAGGCTCCCAGGTTCCAGCTTCCATTACAGTGAGGATTTGACGGGTACTCACTGGCATCCCATGAGCAGTATACCTAACGTGTGACTATGGTCTCCAGTTGCCCTTTGCTTATTTGTCGGTGCGTTTTAGAGCAGAAATTTTTTTCGTGTTATTGCTTCGCTTGAACGCTGTGTGTTTCTGGGTTGGCTGATTTGGTTCTGTGATTCTTAGTTCGTGATGCTTAGCAGAAGCGGTACATGCTGTTCCTTATGAGCACACTGAATGGAGATATAGCACAGCTGGACACAACAGCGCTCAGCAACATTTTTGGGCATTGGTGGCTGGCTGCAGAGCTCCGCTGTTCTTTTCTTGCGGTTCTTTGTTGGTGGTCGCGTTACAACGGCGGAGGCGAAGTGCGCAGTGCGAAGTGCGCAGCAGCGGGTGATGGCA
The DNA here is from genome assembly GCF_055824585.1 of Amblyomma mixtum. Lineage (NCBI taxonomy): Eukaryota > Metazoa > Arthropoda > Arachnida > Ixodida > Ixodidae > Amblyomma > Amblyomma mixtum. Next base: position 32,081,638 of record NC_143013.1, on the reverse strand, counting down.
AGATTTTGGTGCATAGTGGAAAATTTGTGCGCACTAATGTTCGGAGATTCCGGTTCAGAATCTCCTTTCAAGACAAGGCGTCGCTTTCGAAGGTGCTTTCAAGGTATATACATCTGTTGTAAGACGAATGCAAACGCGATGGGTGTACAAGGGGGATTTCGCTGATATTCGCAACAAACTCGCACATTTTTTCGTCGCTATGGTTACGCTGTTGTCTGTGAAGACTCAGGATTTCCGGCTGAATCATCCTACTCAGTGACCCAGAAGATGCAATGCAGGCAATGCACATAGACGTAATCAGTCAACTTACACCTGGCTCTGTTAATACAATAAAGAAAGTTAAAGTAATGTGCCAGAGTCTGACCAAGTTCCAACGGTTTTCCATTAGTAGCGAGGCGCAGGAAGTAATGCTCGAGTCCGTATGTTTAATCCAAGCTGTGATGGCAGATCCTGGAAGCGAGAGGAAAATTACCAGGAGAGTAAGGGTGTGATGTAGAGCATTTAGCAGGCACTCTTAATTCAATTACAAGTGCTTCTCAGTAGGAAAGCAGATAACAGATCTATCTTCCAAGCGCTTGCACAAGCCACCGAAGCTCTGAAGGAAAAAAAAGACGAAATTATGCACAGCGCAACTAGCTGCAGAAAGGAAAATGATAGTGGCAACATGTGAAAGCAGAGAACAGCGTTAATGAAAAAATAAACTCGGATTGCCAACAGCTGAAACCAAAGAAGGAAATGGCTTAGACAAGGCTTGTAATCCGCAGAAGCGACAAGCAGTGGGCTGAGCTGGTAAAGTATCGAATATTAAACGAAGGCAAGTATAGTCGAGGCCAGCAGTGAATCGGGCGGGGATATTTTTTTTTTAAATTTGGAACGTGGTAGCGGCGGCTGGCGCAACACAGAAGAAACGAAAAAAAAAAGGAGAGGGGGGAAGGGAGTCAATAGGAAAAGCCTTTATCAAACAATGGAGTTAATATGGTAATAAAAATCCGACGAATTTACGATAATATTGACAGATTGATGTTTTAGAATCCAACAAAGTTCCTCGATTGTGAACAAGCAACCCGCATGGACTCCAAAACCCCACTCCTGTGATCCTGAACTTTTTCGACGTCCCGCAGTTCTTCGCTTAGGCAAATGAGTTATCATGGCTGATAGTGACTATGTACTAGATGCGCGTTCGATAAGTCCGCCAGGTAGTACCAGCAATTACTGAAACGACATCTCAAGTACAAGACGCTATCGGTATGCCTTGCCGCGCACCAGATGTCAGTGCACGTCAAAGAACACGCAAGTAGTCAACATTAATCCGAAGCCCTACACTTCGGCGTTATTCATAGCACATGCGCAGCTTTGAAACGTTAAGCCCCACATACCTAACACTCTTTGACGATACCAGGTGAAACACTGGGGTGGCTTAGAGACTATGGCATTCGGCTCATTGGCCCAAGGACGCCGCAAGAACGAATCCTGGCCACGGCGGCCTCATTTCCATGAAGGAAAATGCAAGAACACCCGTGTACTGTGCGATGTCTGTGCACATTAGTGTCAGTGTCAGTGCAATTTGGAACCACAGGTGACATAATTAGTCCGGAGCCCTCCACTACAACGTGTGTTACAGCCTGTGTGCTTCCTTGACACATTAAATCTTACATACCATACCGTACCGTACCGTATCATGCCACACCACACCACACCACACCACACCACACCACACCACACCACACCACACCACACCACACCACACCACACCGCACCACACCGCACCACACCACACCACGCCACGCCACGCCACGCCACGCCACACCATACCATACCACACCACACCACACCACACCACACCACACCACACCACACCACACCACACCACACCACACCGCACCGCACCGCACCACACCGCACCACACCGCACCACACCACACCACACCACACCACACCACGCCATACTATACCGTATACCATACCTGAGTGCACCACTGCAAAAGGCCTTAGCTGTTATTGGGCACATTACAATAAATAAATAAAATATGACACCATGCTATACCATATTGTACCATGATCATACCAATTCTGAAACTCCCCTCAGAGCACATGTATTGAAATTCGTCGGTCTGACTGGGCCAAAACACGGACTTTAGCTGACTGCCGCGACACATGTGTGAAGCAAAATAAACTATGCACAAGTTATAGAACATTGAGATGGTTTATAACCACTTTAGCGTCTGGCAAAAAAAAATCAGTGAAACAAATCGAGTAACAAAACGCATAGATATTAAAAGTCCGAGAGCGAAATTAAAAGCTAAGACTAGTAATACATTTCAGTTTTCTGAAGTTAACGACGGGGGATGACAGTTTTATTTGCCGCTTCTTAGCTGGTCCCTGCGAAATGGCCACATGAAGTAGCCAAGTTTCGAAGCGGAGTTTTGAAACTGGGATGATCGACGAGCGCTAATGTACACAGTGATACGAGTGTGACTGTCCTGTGCGTGAGATACGAGTGTCTGAGTGCTTGTGATTCGGCTGTCTGTTGGCAGGTGTGGCTGAGCACCCGTCGCGGTTCGTGGGTGATCGGTCGCGTGGGGCCCAGGGGACGTCCCTTCGACGCCACCTACACGACGCGGCTGCTGAACCTGGCCATTCACCTGCTGCCTTACGAGGTAGTGTGCCTGATCTGCGAGAGCGCAATCAACCAGCGCTTCGACCACGCCGCCTACCGGCTCAAGCCCAAGCACCGCATCTTCGGACAGCACCCCATGGTCAACGACGCGCTGCCCAACCGCATACTGTCCGGCACAGTACTCATCAAAGGTGCGTGCTAGGGACTCTCAACATGAGGCTCATTACGAACGGCGTCATTAGGCCCATCGACGTCGACAGAATGGCGCTTTTTTAAATGCTCCCCAAACCACTCGTGTCTGATCTTCCTGCTGCTCTCTTGAATCCTCCGCATCTCCATTGCTTTATTTCGGTGTTTATGCATTTATTAGAGTACCCGAAGCACCTCTAAGTAGAGGCGTACGAACATTCGGAATTTTCGAACAGTGAATGGAATCTTCCAGCCACCATGTGCAAGCAACCTTTGCATGTGCGACGCGCTGCACACGGTGTGTCGTATTCTTGTATTCTTTTCTGACCCCAGGAAGGGCAACTGCAACTGCAAGTGTTTCTTTATATTTTTGGAACGCGTTAGCATTATAACGCCCATTATTGTAAAACTGTCCAGCGTTGGCGTGTGAAGCCTCGGTTGGCACGAGGCAAAGTGGGCAGAGGTAAATTCCCCTCTCCACTTTTGGAGGAGAGCGCATCATACTGTGGTAGCTAGATTGGATCGTAAGAGCGGAGGGGAGCTACGGCGTGGCACACGGTGATTGATGCACTGGACCCCGCCACCATCTCGCACGGTCTGAACACGTCAGCGACGGCGGCTGCTCTGTCTGGGGGCTACACTAATGCTGACACACATTCTGCCGCACGAATCACATTGATCGTCTGTACATTTTTTTTTTTTTTGAGGAGGGGAGGGGTGAGAGGGCGGGGTGGTGACCGTGAGAGTGCGAACCACCCATAGCATGTGTTTGCATGTGCTTTCGCTCGCCGGCGTCTCGCGCAGGCAATGTGAAGGAGTTCACGAAAGACGGCGTGCTCTTCGAAGACGATCCGGCAGGAACCGAGCCGTTGCGCGTGGATGACGTCATCCTGGCAACGGGATACCGCGTCTCCTTCCCTTACCTGGCACCGGGCGTGCTGGACATGTCCGAAGACAATCACGTCGGCGTGTATCGGCTAGTGTTCCCGCCCGACAAGCCCGGACTGGCCCTCATAGGTCTGGCTCAACCCATCGGTGCCCTGCTGCCAATCTCCGAGATGCAGAGCCGCTGGGCGGCTCGGGTATTTGCCGGAGAGGCGACGCTGCCTAGCTCGGAGGACATGTGGCGACAGGTAGGCAATACTGTACTCACACTGCGCTCTTGGAACTATGTCGCTGCTTACCCTTGTATTCTTTCTGTGTAGAGTATCCATGCGGGTATGGGCGTGCCTGTGCCCAAGGGCGTCCGCAGAATTTTTTGCAGGGGGGGGGGGGCCCATTGGTTGTTGGCGCCGGAGGGGGGGGGGGGGTATATTCGTAGCGAAAAGGCACTATTTGCGGAGTAAATTTATTTATTTATATATAAATAAAAAATAAGTAAAATACACACATGAAAGAAAATTACAAGCAGCAAATTAAAGCGCGGATTGTAGAGATACATTGGAGTTTATCAACAAAAAAACAATTAAAATTAATAAAAATGCAAAAAGATACTATCAATACTCGAAGTGCTCAGTCTTACTGCATACGGGTTCTCGACTCACCCGAATTGATGACCAGCACACAGCGCAATATGTTCACAAACACGCAACTACAGTCACTCAGTCAGTCTTCCTTGAACAGCAACTGTAGGCGCCTCGGATTTTTCTGGGCGAATTGCGTAGTTACACGGGTGATAAATTCATTTCTGTGCTTCATTACACGCTCTCAGTGCACAGTCATCATATATATTGATTGGAAAAATGGTTGAACGAGTACGTTGAAAACAAAAGATGACTATATATACAACGAAAACTTATTTACAAGATAAATGCACGCTCGCAGCTTCATACACCTCGCTCCATCTTGCTCGCGCATCCGCACAGTCGAGCGACCGCACACACACTGCTCGCCGCTCGTCGTTTTCTCGTACGCTGTCTTGGTTGTTCTCACCTTCGTTGACAACCCGCCACTAAAAACACCGAAGCACAAACACAGAGGCGCGCACACGTGCAAGGGCTTACTTGCCACAATATCCACGAATGCGCACTTTTGGGGTGTAAGGAACGCCGCGCGACTTCCGAGGGGAAGGGACACCCGCAACTAATTCGGCCGGAAAATTTGTTTTTGTGCTTTTATGGGGTTCAGAGCCCCAAAACGACTCAGGCTATGAGGGACGGAGTAGTACAGAGTTTCGGATAATGTCGACCACCTGGGTCTCTTTACCATGCACTGACACGCACAGTACATGGGCGCTGTTGTGATTTGAGGCCCAGCCAGAGGTGACAGGCAGGCGCCATCGGGCTGCGTTGACCAAAGGCGCTGGTTTTCGGAGAAGACGCAAGGAACGCTGGTGTGGGGGCGCCTCTGGAGACTGCGTCGCCGTGAACAAAAGCAGCTAATCCCCTTTGCCGAAGGTTCTGAAAGCGGCGCTTCTACCGCACCGAGCTCTCCCGTGGATCGGAGGAGACAGCGCGCGGCGGCGGCGCCAACTCGTCGCCCGCTTGCCCCTGAGCAGCCCGACAAAGCGGGGGTGGACACGGCTGATTTGTCCTTCCCCCCTCAAGAATTCATCGGTGGCCGGCGTACGAACGTATCATGATTATAGCGAGCGACCTGTGCCCTGTGCACTGTCTGCCTCCGTGTCGCTATCTCTCTAGAGATCAAAGAAACAGACACCCATCTCAAGACGGCTCGAAGCACATGCTCGCCGGTGCCGCTGCATGTCTGCAACAGGTCGTCCTTCAGCAGAGCTGGCGGTGGCGTGGTTTGAAAACGGCGGAACGACGCGCGCCCGGACGCGGCATTTCGCAGATGTGACCAAGCGTCGAAGCGGGGCTGCTTTTACCCTTTTGGCTGAGCGCACCACCGCCCCTGGCGTGCGGCCATCACTCACGGTTCGAGTGAGTGATTTTCCAGGGGGGTGCAGCCGCCCCCCCTTGCCCCCCCCCCCTCCGGACGCCCATGCCTGTGCCTGCGTTTTTGTCTGTGCAGTGGCGGAATGTGGCGCGAAAAGTCAGTGTGTATGCGTATGTGCTTTCAAATGCATAATGCGCGTGTGTACAGGCTGGCAACACTGCCATCGAGCGGCTCACTAAACCCTTTCGTGTCCAGTCATCTCCATTATCACTGTACCACTACTACTGTAGCTGTCTTCTCCTCTTCCATTACTTCTGTATCGGCATTTTCATGTGTAGGTTCATCATCGTCATCAACAGCTGCGCTAAGTCTATACTGCATGCAAGACGTTTGGGAATTGCCTAATCTGTATGGCGCATAGCCAGCTTCGACGCCTTTGTCACTGTCTTGTCATGGCCTTCCAGAGGCCAGTTCTCCTTCTGGATAACCTTCCGGATAACATTATCTAGTTCACCCACGGGGATAACTTGAATCTAGCTGGGTTCATAATGGTCATGTGTGCAGGGGTGATGCGGGCACTTTCTGGTCTGCGTCATCTGCGGTCATGGGATCGGAATTATGTGACCACCTCCCGATATGGAGTCTATATAGAGCAACGAAGACTCCTCTTTCAAAGCGCAAATTTATGACACCGATCGACTGGTCACTACCCGTAGGTGCAGACTTATAGTTTGGACTTAAGAAACTCTAAGGGCAAACTGAAATTTGCATGTATCGATCTTGATGACCAAAAGATACTTCTGTAACAGAACACTGAGCTTCCATAAGCTATAGAAGGACAAGATTAAATTAGCCATCAGCGACCGTTTTCACAAGCGCTATGTGGTGACGCAGAGCCAGTTTTTAGATCCCTGAGGCCAAGCTCCACCGCCACTCACTCTCTCCCTTATAAAAATGGTCTGTAGACAGTCTATAGACTTCTTATTGACTCCACTGACTTGCTATAGATATCGCCTTTTGTCTATTCATATTCTATAGACTGTCTATAGACAAAAGTCTACTAAAAGTGTACGGCCATAAATATATAGATTCTGTGCAGACTGTCTATGTAATTTGTATTGCCTATAGATTGTTGTCTAGAACTTTTCTATACACAATCTATAGACTTTATAAACAGAAGTCTATATACAGTTATAGAGTGTCTAAAACTTTTTTTGTAAGGGTGGCGGCGATCAGGGAATCCCGTTCGGTGCTCACGTCACAAATTTGAATGTAATGGCGAGAGAATTTTTAAATTTTATTTTATTTTCGGCGATAAATGCACTTTTTGCTGACGAACAAACATCAACCCAGCCATAGAGAGCCTCATGATCAATCTTTACTAACAACAAAATTTGCATGAAGGTGTCTGCATGAAGCGTCCCTCAAAATATACGAGCACGTATTACAAACTTCAATAAGCCACGTTCACGCTTGGCGATAGACTTTCATCCAAGGTGATCTTGTTTTACTCTTATTCGCTTTCGATTTCCATACAAGCCACTTTTACCAACCTCTATCTCGTCGTTTTGAAACGCTGCATCTGCGTAGCAGGAATCGTTTTGTTCACCTTGAGCAAACTATTAGGTTTATCTCTTTGTGTATTCGCTTTCCGTGCTTCCTGATAGCGGCTTTAAACTCTACTGCATGCCACGTTTTTCCCGCCTCCGTTCTGATTTATTTTTACGTCAGTGATTTGAAACTCGACGGAAATCTTTACAAAGCGTCGTGCAAGGCGAGGGGCTCTCTGGCGTTGAGTTGAAGGTAAGTACACATCGCCGTTAGCTTTTGTCCTTTCTCTGGAGGCTGGCTGTGCGGAAATGAGATATCATCGCTGGCTGGGAGCCTCTTTTCCAGTGTGTGCATCCGACTTATTCGACGCTAGCTCCTGATTTATCCTGTACTACGTCGAAGCCAGGAACTAATACGTTCGTGACTTCAAGACCTATATCAATCGGACGTTTAGGCAATGTATCGCATGGCGCGGTAATGCTACTCCACAAATTTGCATAGCCCTTTGGACACCACTTCTGAAACTTTGTTTCGAAGCGTATAGAGCTTTTTTCACGCAGTCAGTGATGCCGGCTACATTTTAAATCACTGCTGGACAGGATGGTACGGGCTTTTGATGCCTGGAAAAAAGGATAGCCTTTCAAAAACAAGAAATAAACATGGACGTCGCGAAGTTCTATGGTACGCCCATGAATTATATCATCTGTTGCTGTAACTTTTTTTCTCTCGCAGGGTGGAATCTGCTTTCTAAAGGGCACTGTAACTGATTTTTCGCTGCGGAAGCAGCTTCTGATTATAAACAAATTAATTTACTACAATTTTTTTTAAGAGTACGGCTGAAATTCCGTGAGCGTGAAAGTGCGTGGCGTGCATGTATTTCTAAAAGGTTCTGAGCGATTCATGCTATTTTTGTGAAATACGAGGCTCGAAATTTGCACGCACACAAATTTCCAGATTTTTCTTGTTAGTAAGACATAATGCGTGTCTGAAGGGGATAAGACAACGGCCAAGACTGCCGCCAGTGTAATGAATGACATTATTCCATAGAATCGATGTTTTGGAATGCAACTGCACATTACGGCTAGAAACCATGGGGTGCGCTCCAACAGCCGAACTCTCATCAGTATTGCGTAAAGCACTGTGTGCTGGTCGAGCGAAAACACAAATCAAGATCTTCACATCCGCTTTGTGTCCGTGGACAGCCCTGTACGCATAAATGGCTCGAGTTCCGGCCGGCTGATCGTGACATTGGCTCCCTCAATTTCTCCTCTCCGCCTATGCAGAGTCCGCAAACAGATCTATCTCTCCCAGACATCGCGCGAAACTGCTTTTCCGAAGCATATGGAGGTAGCGACTTTAACTACGACTTTCAGCTTTGTGGACCATTCAATACAGGGAATCATGCATGTGGGGAACAAACAATTCACATTTGAAACCATTCATACTGGGAATCATTCGCATCTGGGGTCATTCATACTGGGAGCCATTCACACTTGGAAAAATTCACATTAGGAACCATCCATGCAGGGAAGCATCCACACTGGGAACTGTTCATATCTGAAACCATTCATATTGGGAACCATTAACGCTGGGAACAATTCACATTACTAACCATCCATGCTGGGAAGCATCCGCACTGGGAACTATTCATATCTGGAACCATTCATACTGGGAACCGTTCACTTCGGGAATCGTTTACTTTGGGGACCGTTCATTTCGGGAACCGTTCACATTGGGAACCATTTATATTAACGACAACCAATCAGTACAGCTTCACAATACTAACGGTTCCTTCACTTTTTTAAGGCAGCTCACAAGCAAGCCCAATTTCAGGCTGACATATTTCCCTTCATCACAAAGGAAAAAATGCAATGCCTCGAAAATATGCTTTCCTTTGTTTTCTGCCATGTGCTGCACGAGCAGATTTTCATATGGTGTTGCAGCTTACTTCGAAGTTATACGTACTGTTTCATGAATAATTATGTGTATTCTCACGTTGCTAGCAGTGTCATGACCAAAACTATCAGGAGGACCCTTAATTCAAGTAAGCCATTTTTAGTTTGATTTGTGCGATGTAAAGCGTTCTGGTGGCAGAGCGGGTTCCACGCATCCGGAGTCGCAGAACGCACTCACAGTGTTCAGGTTCTACCGGCCGTCTCTGCAGTTTTCTAAGTTATTTCACTGCAGAAATCAATCATTCGAAATGCAATCTGTATTCAGATGCGTCCAAAGTTTCGTGTGTTGATCAGCATTGTTTTTAGTCGCAGATTTTAGTAGTGACGCATAATCCGTTACCTTTGGCAAAGTATTTCCTTCAGCCGGTTGCTAAAACGAGCCATGCAAGGCCTCAAGGCCGCACCTGAAGTGCCAGACACTTATTCTCGTTTCGCCCGTGTAATTGCGCGGCGCCTACTAAACTTTCACCGCTTCTGACGTCATCATCGGTTGTTGTTGTTATTGTTCTCGTTGTTGTCACGTCCTGGCGTTGAACGTGCCGCGCAAATGGTTTCCCGTGCGAAAACAGTTCCACTTTTGTTCTCTCCCACGGGATAAAAGTGCGTCCGTTATCACGTTGGACTCAAGTCGCCGACTGCAAATCAATGAATACGTGCTAATTTGAAAATGTCCCTTAATCGCGTTTCTCTTTAGGTTTCCCAGACAAGGTTGCACGGTGGGCGGCAAGGCCAGTTTACGCGCCATGGCATTCGAACGCTTCTTTCTGGGTCTATATGAAACATAGAGTTTCTTACTACTACCTAGAGGGAAAGCTGGCGGCGCTGCACTTCAGCCAACATGGACGCTCAAAGCATCATGGGGCGGTGAGCTACTTGTTGCGGCACAGTCGTAGTTTTTCGGGAACACAGAGTGGCAGTACTAAGGCGTTTCATTCCGAAAACGTAGTTCGTGTGTGCGCAGACGACTTTCGCACGAACGCAGTGTGCAAAAGCCATAGTAGTGAAGACGCGAGGACACACGACGCCAATAAAAGGTTTTACTCTTCCGAAATGCCATTAAAAAACCTCTTAAAGTATCTAAACAACAACATTTTTTTTGAAAACATATTTACTTTTAAAAGTGCGCCTGTTAATTACGAAATATTAGTTTTTTTAGTGTTCATCACTTGGCCAATAGGAAAGCTAGTCATGTCTTATTTTAGGCAAACTTTGCACTTAAATGCTTTTCTGCTCGTTTGTTGCAATCATTAGACAAGATTTTCAATGTTAGGACGTTTGTAGTTATCAAACAGCTTTATTTCTTGATTATTTTTTGGCCAAAAGTTGCAGTTCCGCAACAAGTAGCTCACCGCCCCATGATGCTTTGAGCGCCCATGGTGGCTGAGGTGGTCACGTGGGGTCTCCATGCAAACTCCCATAGACGGCTTGCCAGCTTTCCCTCTAGGTAGTAGTAAGAAACTCTATGATATGAAACGAAAAAAAAAAATTAGAAAATGAAAAACGGAGAAGTTTGTACTCAAGCACGTCGCGCCGATAGAAATTTATTCCTTCCCTATGGCTCGCGCGAGCCGTCACGTTATCTTGCCGAGATAGAACGCAAAATACGTCACCTCCAAAACGAAGGCCGCACCGACCTGCTGCGCATCGCATTTTTCTTTTTTTTTTCTGATTTTCCGGTGAGAATGGAGCCTGTTTGGCTAGGCGTCGTAGCCAACGGTGTTTGCGTAAGCATGTGAATGTGTTAATTATACACCCTTTCGCTGGTCGTGAATGTTATTTTGATAACAAAACAAACTCAACGCCCGATAAAAAATATTCTGTGCATGCAGCCTCCCCGGAGAGAGGCAGAGCTTTATACGACTTTTCTCACGCGTTCCAGGTCTAAACGAAGCTCGCGACAAAAATAAAGTTTCAAGCTTGCGTCAGCAACTTCGTAGGACCATGGCCAAAGGACAAATTTAACATTATACTATCTCAGCGGTGTATAATGGATGAAAAAAGGAAATAGTAACTGAAACCAAAGAAAGCTGAAATTCTTTCATTATGTTTCATAATTGTTGTGTTGAGCAGCGCGATAAGTTAGTGCCGAAATCATTTTATGTGGGAAGAAAAGTTCATTAAAATCAGAAGAAAAGACATCCACGAACCGCCGGTGGTTGTCTTTGCCTCTACGTTTTGTTAAATTATTTTCTACCTGGTATAACTACGCAGCTTATTTCCGTCTGTGATCATGCGTTCCTTATACCCCTGTCACATGGGCAAGTTTAGTGACACTTTCACGAAGTGCACTTCTCCAGAACGAGTGACACTTTCGGGGCGTGCTGCTACACGGAAAAATAAAGTGTCATTCGGAATTGATGGTGGTGACGATGGCTTTTCAAATAAGGCACAAAAAATATTACTTTTCGCGCTTAAAAGCTTTAATGTACAGTTAATGTACAGTAGATTCCAAACTGCAAGCAATTTTTTATGATTATCAAGGAGCTTTGTGCAATATTGGCGATTACAAAAAAGGCTTCGCAAGACGAGACAAGCCAGGAGCAGTACTTCACTTTTTGAAGCATCATGGCGACCCACGGCGATAACGTTTCTGCGCAGCTGACACAATCTGATTGGCAAAAAGTGGTGGCGACATACATGTTTAAATAAGTTTACATGAACAAGAGGGCAAAAAAATTTAGCTGCGTTCAATAAAACGCCATTTTTATTGCCGACGTTGTATTCTAATTTCGAAACGCTGCTACCGAGGCTATACACTTCGCCCCTCGGGAAAAGTGAAGTGCGTTCCCCAAACTCACTTCTTGCCGAGTGCGTTCAGCAGCGAGTGTCATTAAAGTTCATCGTGTGACACGATGCGAATGACACTACAGGTGAGTGTCACTCGTTGAAAATGACACTAAACTTGCTTGTCTGACAGGGGTATTAGTTTCATTTACTGCTGACACCTTTCATATGTAGGAAGACCATCATTTCCGTGCCCATTCCTACTCAACAGTGGTGTACCATTGATTTGTTCGAGCTTTCAGCTTGGGAGCTGCGGCTGCATCTCATGCGATTCCATTACTCGCCAATGATGAACTAAGCAAAAAAAAAAAGGAAGCAACGTTGATTTTTGGAACAACTAATGAGTTGTTATACCGGGTGTTTCAGCGAATACTTTCAAAAGTTTTCAAAAATGGACATTTTTGGGTAAAGATACGACATCGTAGTCGAAATCAAGAGGACTTGGGCTGGGCATGTGATGCGAAGGCAAGATAACCACTAGTCCTTAAGGGTAACGGAGTGGATTCCAAGAGAAGGCAAGCGTAGCAGGGGCAGCAGAAAGTTAGGTGGGCGGATGAGATTAAGAATTTTGCGGGGATACGGTGGTCGCAGCTCGCAAAGGACAGAGTTAATTGGAGAGACATGAGAGAGGCCTTTGCCCTGCAGTGGGCGTAGTCAGGCTGATGGTGATGATGATGATGATATGGCTTTTGCGGCATAGTATTATCAGTGCTGGCGGACAACAGAAGACCGGTGAATCGTCTTAAGTAGTACGCTGGTTAACTAATTTTTAATAACTAGCTTTTTAACTACCAGAGTAAGGCGCCTAGTTGCAATAAAAGATGTGCAATTAGAGGTGTGTTGCGATCAGTGAAGACACAAAGGTCTCCGTAGCAGGCCGAAACGTCCTTTTTTAGAAAGATTGGTCCGCGCTGGAAGAATTTCCGCCTTCATTACCGTTCTGTGTGCACATATATTAGATAAAGCATGTCGTCCGTGGCGAGTTTGCAGGTTTTGTTCATCTGCCACCTGGTGTAATTTTGAACGAAATAATGAATCCATCAGCCAGTGAGTGAGTGAGTGAGTGGGTGGGTGGGTGGGTGGGTGGGTGGGTGAGTGAGTGAGTGAGTGAGTGAGTGAGTGAGTGAGTAAGTGGGTGGGTGGGTGGGTGAGTGAGTGAGTGAGTAAGTGGGTGGGTGAGTGAGTGAGTGAGTGGGTGGGTGGGTGGGTGGGTGAGTGAGTCAGTGAGTGAGTGAGTGAGTGAGTGAGTGAGTGAGTGAGTGAGTGAGTGAGTGAGTGAGTGAGTGAGTGAGTGAGTGAGTGAGTGAGTGAGTGAGTGAGTGAGTGAGTGAGTGAGTGAGTGAGTGAGTGAGTGAGTGAGTGAGTGAGTGAGTGAGTGAGTGAGTGAGTGAGTGAGTGAGTGGTGGTGGTGGTGGTGGTGGTGTAAAACAATTATTTATACTATGTACAAGAGAGGTATTGCTTGGACCGTGCCTGAAGGGCCCGGCCCTCACAATAACTAGGAGGGATCCCTAGTCCGGGACCCCTGTGGCCTCCGCAGCAGCCCGGGCTCTTGTCACCAGGCCTCGTTGGTCCTGGAGAGTTGAGCAGCCGAGCAGGGCAGCCTCCCAGTCCTCTCGGGTGGGGTGGGGGTGGGGTGGGAAAGCAGGATTGGCAGGGCATGCCCACACCATGTGATACGTGTCCGCAAACACTTCCCCCAGTGTGGACACTCGCCCGAAAAGTCCGAATTAAAATGTTTGAGCACTGCCGGGCACAGTACCGTGTTGGTGTAGAGGCGAAGAAGCCAACGCTCCTCTGCCTTCTTGAGGCCTTTACAGGGGGGTGGGTACCGGCCGTGAGCGTTTTGATACAGGAGAGAGATCTCCCGAAAAGTAATAGCCGGATTAAAATCAGTAGCCGGATCAGGCGGCGATAGAGGCGATGCCCGGTGGTTAAAGGCCTACTTGACCGAAAGTTTACTTCGGCTAATTTTGCGCTCGATATAGTGTGCCTGTTGTGAACAATATTTATATTTAATATTAGGGCTGTGAAGCGTCTAGAATTTTAGTTAGAGGCGTTCAAAAACCTCTGTAGCAGACGACGCAGTCCCCTAGCGGTGAGCTGGACAACTAACAAACCTGACCGGATATGACGCACCATTGAGACATCGACATCGCCGGCTCGCCAGTTTCAGGCGTTCTGAAGTGAGCGAGCGCCGCTTGTAAGCCCTCCTTCTGGCGCGTTTCTGGCTGTTTTCACCGCGAAGCTCGATGGTCTCCGAGAAAAATAAACTGCTGGCATCATGTCGACGAAGTGCGTGGCCGCGGAAAGGAATACGAGGAATGCGGAAAGCACAATGTGTACCTCTCGGCCACTGCCCTTCACACCCGATCTGGAAAGCTGGTGTAAGCTGTCTGGAGCTCAGGTTTTAACGTGAATTCCCCTCTCTTCTTCAAAAAAGATAATGAAGGGTGGCTGACGCTTCTGCCTCGCGCTAACCCCTTTTGTGGGTTGGGCTTTGTCAATAGACCTCTCCCGGTCTCCATCATGCATCAGAGCTCGCATGTGTTTCTGGCCCGATCGGCAAAGCATGCCACGAACCTAGAGGGTTATAATTGGGAGAAGAAAGGCTTCGAGGCGTCTATAATCCGGAGAATAAAGAAGACGGGGGACCACTCGTCACAAGCTAGCTTAGCCGGTTCAGAAGCTAAAGTGGACGGCTTTGCTCATCGAGCAACGCCCTTTTTACGTCACGTTGTTTACACCAGGCAGAAGTCTAAGGAGAGGTCTGCTTCTTCTGAAAAGGAATCAACATATGCACGCGTTTATTGCAGGTAGTACAGCTCTGCCCAATGCGCAGTATGCCGTCGTGCGCCCAGAGTATCTACTGCCTCAAAGATTTGCAGGCCGGGCTGAGAATCCTGGAACGCCACACGAGCGTTACTGAAAAAGTCGAATTTCTCACTGCCTCACGCCGTTCATACTTGAGGTCGATTAGAGGAAGCTTCAGTATTACCAACCGAGGCACGTCTCCAAGACCTCAGAGACCTGAACGCTTGTTATTTGAATGATAATATTTTCGAACGAAGACAACCCGTAATTTTGATTGTATGTTCTCAGTCGATACAGATACACTGCATACCTACCGGCAATCTGCGTGGTAGGCGTATAAGGTCGACTGGGGTCCGGCAACAATGTCATTCTGTCCAGCTGTGTGGTTAGAAAAGATTAGAAAATTTTTTCCGTCTCTGCAGTACACGGCCTTTAAGTGATTCTAGGTAAATACAGTAATGAACGCAGCGCATAAGTCTTTGTTCATATGAACCAGCATGTATTTTGAAACGCGCAGTGGCTTGCCCGACCGAGACGCGCAAAGATGAAACAGCCCACTAACGGCACTACATTGATGCCACGGTCCTCGAAGAGAAAATATATTTATTTTGCAGCACAAATTTTGCTTCCGGAATATTCTTTCGCTTAACACAGCGCTTAATTCTCTTGAGCTCCCTTTTTAGACATCAAGCTGTTTTAATTGATTTACCTCGCGTTCATAGCACCTGTTCCAAATTCCTATGCACAGGAAAATGAGAAGGAAAAGGAAAACGAGAAGGCAGGTATTTTTTTTTTTTTGTATCAAGACAACAACCATATTGCCCGCACAGCAGAGCGCACATGTGCTGTTGGCACGTGCGTGCCCGCTCAAAAAAGCCGACTTGATAATACAAGCACTTCTACTTGGCCTCCATTTGAGTATGTTTCCTTCCTCCGCTATGTCCGAACTTTTCACAAGCTGTAATCGAATACTGCCAGGCAAACAACGCTCACTAGCATTGCGGCGCGATCATTTCGCTGAGGTTGAGCGAGGAGTTTTCTAGTCTTCTACAGCAAATAAAACAAATTTAAAACTTTTTCTAGGGCGTTTCATCCATTTTAAGATGTGTCTTTTCACATATGACCAGTATTTATTGCTCAAAGTGCTGCACGCGCTACCGGTACCAGCGCTTTGCAGGAGCCGCAACGAGCAGACACTCCGAACCTGTCCGGACTGAAGTCTCAAACATGCGTCACTTCCGGCGGGCGGCAATGGCGCCCGTTTTTCCAGTTTCGGTATTGAAAACTGTGATTTTTGCGTGCCGTTGGCACCGTAACTGCTTGAAACTGGAGCGTAATGTTTTGTGGGTATGATAATACGGGGGTGTACTATGAAAAAACAACCTTTTTACAGTTTGAAAAATTTCGGTCAAGTAGGCCTTTAAGCGCGCGGGCGTTAGCGTCCGCTACCTTATTTCCCTCTATCCCCGCATGTGCTGGGGCCCAGATGATGGTGCGCCGGGTTGGGAAATCCTGGTACTCACATCTGTGTAAAATTTGGAAGGCACGATCTGGAATTTGGCCCTGTTCAAAATTGCGGCAAGCTCCCCTTGATAATGACTCGGGACGCTGGATCCGCAGCTGCAAGTGCGATAGCAACTTCCTCCGCGAATGTAATGTTGGGGGCACGGAAGATGAGGCCCTGGACTGGATTGTTTTGATGGACAACGGCAGCCGTGTACCAACCCCCATGGTGTGGACCGGCCGCGTCCGTGTAAAATACCCCTGGTCGAGCACCATACTGCTCGGAAATGGCCTCCGCTCGCGCGAGGCGGCGGCCATCGTGGGCATCCTTTGTCATGTTATCGGGGAGGGGGCGAACCTGTAGTGCGAAGCGCCAGGCCTCGGGCATGGATACCTGCTTCTCCTCTTGGGTTGTGTAACTGATGTGGAGGCGGGTCAGTAGCGCGATCAAGCGAGCGAGCGATGACAGATGTCTGCTGCTCCTACCACACCCTTTGTCAGCTGCGTATTCCGGTATGCATACGAATCATGGCGGTTTAAGCGTAGCTTAACGGAACCACTAACCCGTAACAGAACGCGTGACAAAAAAAAAAAGAACAGGCTAGGCAAATTGAAAGGAGAAGCGTTCCACAAAAAAAAAAGCAATGTTGAAAAAAAGAGCGTCATGGTTCCTAGCGGGAGGCGCGGTCACTTCGCACGCACGCGAGCGATGCTTAACTGACTTTCTAAATCAAGCACTCTTTAACCGACTCGTATCGAAGGCAGGCACGCAGTCTACGCTCGCTTCCGCTTCTCACGTTTTCTTCTCCGTAACGTGTGTAAGGTAACGAAGCACTGACTATTGCCACGCAAACCTAGCACCCGGCCTTTTTAAGCAGCGGCGCGCACGTTGTAATGTAAACGAATCAATGGCTGATGACTTCCTGCTAGACATTAACGTTCCAGTACTCTTCCTCAGAGGGAAGTCTTAACAGGTAGGTAGTAAACGGAGTAGCGCGGTTAGAGCTTGTCAGTCTCAATTATCGATCTGCGAGGTGATAAACGAGGCGGGAACGTTTCGTAGAGGAAATACTATGTCATTCTGCCCGAGTGAAATGCGAGCTCGCGCCACTGAGGATCCGAAGCTAGTCTTCGTTGGTGCAGAGAGGCGAACGTTAGATACATGGGGTGCTCCATCTATAAATTAAGAACTAGCGCACCGTAAATGCTTCGATTTCCAGCGGTTGAAAGCATAGCATTTCTTCCCATGCAAGTGCCTGTATTGCAACGGGATGTTAATGTTTCAACCTTGATGAATCACCTTGTTCAGTTTATTCATGATTTAATTATGACAAAAAATATATAGAAATGTGAAGTTTTCGAGCACAAGAGATGGTTTTAGTAAGAACAAGTCGAGGCGAGAATTCAAGAAAAAGAAATCACGGAGAAACAAACATGATTTAGGACAGTAATCCTGTTTGAGTAGTTCGGAAAGATGGATATATGACAACCAGACTGGAAAATTGCGTTCTTCTTCTGTGTTTGCGTTCTTCTCGCCTCGTCCTTGTTAATGCTGCGCTGCAATTTTCTAGTATGCAGAACCAACTAGCCAGTCACTATGTTATGACAACCAGAGTGTGACGCCGTGCTGTTGATTGCGCTCTCGGGAATTCAACGCGATATTGCAGGCACTTCCTGCTAACTGCATATAGCAGAGCAGCAGCCTTGTAATTTGAGATGGCGACGTACCCATTAAACCTGAGTGACACATAAGCCCTCACATGCCGCAGGTGAACGAATACCAGGAGGGTGTCCGGCGACGCTACTACCAGGAACCCCGACACACTCTGCAGGTCGACTGGATCGACTACATGGACGAGGTATGATTCTAACGATCTTTATTCTTTGAAATGATCCCTCCATCACCTGCGTCAACCCCCATAATGCAGTACATCCCTCACAATCCCGTACTATAAGTAGCTAGTGACCTTCACTAATTTTCCTTGCGCATAGCCCGAGCGTGGCGTGACCTGCTCATCAAGCTGCCATAGTCATGGACTCGAAAAGGTCTAAGCGAACTGTCCAAAACATTCAGTCGTTGCTTTTTTTCTCTTTCCTTCATTTCGCTATAGTGCCGCTTTTGTATCCACCCCAAGTACAATTCTCCCAATTGGGAGCGTTGAGCATGAAATAATTGAATTTAGCTTTGACGCTGACCAATGCTTTGCCATCAAAATCGCTGTGGTCAAGTGCGTGGCCTCCGGACAGCTGATGCACTGGCTTCAGTCGATGTAAACACACTACGCTGTTCACAATATCTGTCCGTCGCCGCAACCGAGCTGCCTCTCGCGCCCGTGTGCTTTTATGCTCTTTTATTTTCCTCTTTTCAATTTCGAATCTCTCCGCGCGCGCACACACACACAGGCATCACCAATGTTTGCATTCACATTCAGTGTTCTTATTAATTGCTTCAAAAGAGAAACTGCTTGTGATGTATGCAGACATTGCGGCTGACAAACCAATCTTTTTTAAAACCAATCTTTTTTTTACATTTTCATTCCGCCTACACGATACAACGTCATTAACAGCAAGCAGTAGTAAGGCGAAACTGATTTTCCGTAAGTCGGTCGGTCGGTCGGTCGGTCGGTCGGTCGGTCGGTCGGTCGGTCGGTCGGTCGGTCGGTCGGTCGGTCGGTCGGTCGGTCGGTCGGTCGGTCGGTCGGTCGGTCGGTCGGTCGGTCGGTCGGTCGGTCGGTCGGTCGGTCGGTCGGTCGGTCGGTCGGTCGGTCGGTCGGTCGGTCGGTCGGTCGGTCGGTCGGTCGGTCGGTCGGTCGGTCGGTCGGTCGGTCGGTCGGTCGGTCGGTCGGTCGGTCGGTCGGTCGGTCGGTCGGTCGGTCGGTCGGTCGGTCGGTCGGTCGGTCGGTCGGTCGGTCGGTCGGTCGGTCGGTCGGTCGGTCGGTCGGTCGGTCGGTCGGTCGGTCGGTCGGTCGGTCGGTCGGTCGGTCGGTCGGTCGGTCGGTCGGTCGGTCGGTCGGTCGGTCGGTCGGTCGGTCGGTCGGTCGGTCGGTCGGTCGGTCGGTCGGTCGGTCGGTCGGTCGGTCGGTCGGTCGGTCGGTCGGTCGGTCGGTCGGTCGGTCGGTCGGTCGGTCGGTCGGTCGGTCGGTCGGTCGGTCGGTCGGTCGGTCGGTCGGTCGGTCGGTCGGTCGGTCGGTCGGTCGGTCGGTCGGTCGGTCGGTCGGTCGGTCGGTCGGTCGGTCGGTCGGTCGGTCGGTCGGTCGGTCGGTCGGTCGGTCGGTCGGTCGGTCGGTCGGTCGGTCGGTCGGTCGGTCGGTCGGTCGGTCGGTCGGTCGGTCGGTCGGTCGGTCGGTCGGTCGGTCGGTCGGTCGGTCGGTCGGTCGGTCGGTCGGTCGGTCGGTCGGTCGGTCGGTCGGTCGGTCGGTCGGTCGGTCGGTCGGTCGGTCGGTCGGTCGGTCGGTCGGTCGGTCGGTCGGTCGGTCGGTCGGTCGGTCGGTCGGTCGGTCGGTCGGTCGGTCGGTCGGTCGGTCGGTCGGTCGGTCGGTCGGTCGGTCGGTCGGTCGGTCGGTCGGTCGGTCGGTCGGTCGGTCGGTCGGTCGGTCGGTCGGTCGGTCGGTCGGTCGGTCGGTCGGTCGGTCGGTCGGTCGGTCGGTCGGTCGGTCGGTCGGTCGGTCGGTCGGTCGGTCGGTCGGTCGGTCGGTCGGTCGGTCGGTCGGTCGGTCGGTCGGTCGGTCGGTCGGTCGGTCGGTCGGTCGGTCGGTCGGTCGGTCGGTCGGTCGGTCGGTCGGTCGGTCGGTCGGTCGGTCGGTCGGTCGGTCGGTCGGTCAATTTTAAACATATGATTCATAAAAAAAAATCATAAATCAATTTTAATATCACACGAGAGGTCTTGGTTATAGCGCGCTACTACAGAACACAAAACAGACGAAGAAACACACGCCTGTTTACTGACATAAACAACAACAAAGAACGAAACTCGCGCTTCGTTCGTTGCGTGTGTTTCTTCGTCTGTCTTTTGTGTTGTGTATTAGCGCGCTATAACCAAGACGCAAAACCAACTAGCCCCTGTTCTGGCATTGAATACGAGAGGGTTGTGGGCGCAGGGTATAAGCCTTGGTATAGCGTCATCAAAATTCTGCATGCAATCCAGCGTGCCGAAACGTACCAGCGATGTTTTTGCCTGTTGGCAAGGAACTTGGAAGCTTGAGAAAGCGAAAAAAAATTGAGAAGAACAATATAAAAGAAAAGTTATTGAGGTAGGGGGGGTTACACCGGAAAGTTACCGCCTTATGCACGGCTTTCCGTGCAAATCCGCAACGATCGAAAACACATTGATCGTTTGATCGTGATTGACCTCTAGGCGTCTCCTTTTCCTTCCGTGTCGCCACCACTCTGAGCAAATGCATCAACTCGCCAAATTTTCCGTATTCCCGCGCACTTCCTGGCATCTCTGTCACTGAAGACGGAGCGCCGTGAAGACCTTTCTGTGTATGCTAAGCAGTAGCCTGCCTGCAAGCGTTATATACCTCATAGTTCAAATGTCAATGACGTTCTATCTTAGGCACGCGTCACGCAATTATTAAATAAGGCAAATTATTATCCTCCTCGGAGAGCGATTAACGCACGTGCCACACGCCTGTGTCTGCTTCTAATGTCATCGATCTCCGCCGCGAGTTGTCGAGATTACGCGGCCTTGTCCAGAGGATAGGCGACGGAGGCCGTGAGCTCGCTCCTCACATGTTAAACAGGGTGCTTCATTTTATTCCTGGTAGTAATTGGAATACATTGCATTTAAGTAGTTAATTAGAGCTTGTTAAGCAACTACTCAAGTAATAATCCAAGTAGTAATCTAAAGTCAAAAGCGATCGCTTTGTAGCCGTTATATCTTGATAAGAAATCTGTACCGCACAAAATAAATGAAACACCGCGCGTAAGAGTGGGATTAGCTGTGCACGCATGATAATATCCACATCACCGTCCTCTCGCCGTATACGCTTAGAGAACTGCGACGTGACGCAATGCTATGGTCGTTAATTCATTAGGGCTAAGTCAACCAGCGTTAACCGTATTCGATTTTAATTGCTGTTTTTAAATGCCAATAAAATTCACAGGGTCAACACTTGGCACTCTACTAATGTGCGGCGCGGTCTCTTTATAATGGAATGTAATTCGTTAAGGCTTAGAAGAAGTTAGCCTCTACAGC
The DNA here is from genome assembly GCF_055824585.1 of Amblyomma mixtum. NCBI lineage: Eukaryota > Metazoa > Arthropoda > Arachnida > Ixodida > Ixodidae > Amblyomma > Amblyomma mixtum. The sequence continues at coordinate 32,060,190 of NC_143013.1, read as the reverse complement.
GTACATGGGCTGCTATGTAAGCTGCCATTCTGGTACAAATGTTTATGGTTTATAGTTTACGGGTGTTTAACGTCCCAAAGCGACTCAGGCTAGGAGGGCGCCGTAGTGAAGGGCTCCGTAAATTTTGACCACCCGGGGTTCTTTAACGTGCATTGACATCGAACAATACACGGGCCTCTAGAAATTCGCCTCCATCGAAATTCGACCGCCGCGGCCGGGATCGAACCCGCGTCTTTCGGGTCAGCAGCCGAGCGCCACAACCACTGAGCCACCGCGGCGGCGTCTGGTACAAATGTAGTGCATATATTATATGTTCAGAATACTGGTGTTGTGTAGGTTTCTCCCCGGTGCGCAGCTCCAGGACGTTCTATAAACCCTTAAAAAGACCTCAATAGACTGTCATAAACTTTCGTAAGCCTGTTTGTGGAATGTCTTAGTTTTTTTGCTAAAGGAATTCTAAGCTTTTGACACACTACAAAAGTAGACACACAAAGTATAGGTAAATACGGCAAGTCGTACGGAAGCACGCCGTTATAGCGTAATTCTCGATTTCTTTTTTGCACTCGTATCTACAAATTTCCGTTCATGTGTACTTCTCCAATGGCGCTAAACGCTGCACTAACAGCCATGTCTGTTCGTTACCGTGCTCTTTAAATTGCCAGGGGCAAAGGTAAAGGTGTGCTACGTTATGTACGCGTTTAGAACACCTTGCATGCGTTTAGAACGCGTGCGTTGCACTTCACTTTCCATTTCCTTTGTTCGCACTGCAATGAAATGAGACGTTTTCGCCCTGCAATGACGCCGGGTAGCCATTGAATCTCGCAAAGAGGAAAAACAAAACTCTACTTCTCTTACCAGCGCCGACGGCAAGCAACTAATCAGACACCATTAACCGCGCACCTTTCGCTACCTGTAATCACTAGGGAAACTGTCGAAAATCACGTGTCAGCGGCGGGACATACATTGAGTACGTGTAATCTTTGCTCAGAAGTGATTGCACACCTCAACAAGGCGTAACGACTAACAGCGCAAGATATATACCATGCAGCTGTGGTACAGATTGACTACAGATTGACTATCGATTGACCTTTGTTTTGGCTTTTCTAAACACTTTCTCTTTTTTTTTTTAGATCCACGAGCGCACGATTGCAAAATATGCATGTTAGACACGGGCCTAGCGATAATTAAAGTGAGATTTTGTTCGTGACAAAAAATGTAATAGTCTGTTCATTCAATGGGTCATAAACCATCCATTGAATTTTTCGTATGGGGTGATATTTTAGCGGACCGGTACATGCTACAGAGGGAAGCGCATAACGCCATATTCGTAAAACATCCTTCTTTTCAAGTAGTTGCGTCTCAAGTCCCGAAGCTTTGTACTAGTCTTGGTTCGAGTTAGAAGTCACCTAGACATTTTCACAAGGCGCCTCGGAGACCGCCTCTCTTCACCGGGATACATGAAGGCCAGCGCCGACAGCATGCCGAGCATATACTTACAGCCAACTGGAGTTATATGCGCCCGAAGTGGAAAAGAAAAAGCCACATAGCTTCTGGCGCTGCATAGGAACACAGCCATACACTGACACGCGATTTTACGGTATATCATTTGAAGTCAAGGTTGAAAAAGTTTTTCGTCATGCACGGGACAAGGTTTCTCCAAAATGCGTCAGTAGAGCGGCCATTGAGCGCGCAGAGTGTCACCCTATCCTCAAAGCAGGGAAAAAATTTCCACGTCAACTTTGAAGCTTAGCTGCTCCTGCTATGCAGCAAACTGAGAAATCTGAAATGACTGTAGGAGCTGCGCACGGTGTACTTTCTATATCTGCGAAAATTAAAAAGTAATTTAAAGTAATTACAAATACTTCCTGAAAGTAACTATAGCCGTTATTTTTGCGAGCAGTTGTTGGTAAGGTAATTAAATTAGAATTCAAGTTTTTATAAAGTAATCAGTAATGTAATTTGATTACTTCGCATAAGTAATTTTGACATGTATGAGCGAAAGCAAACGCCACGGTTGAATTTTTTCTCGAAGAAAAGCAGTCAAAATGACGCAGGAGACGGAAATCAATACTTCCCGTAAAACCACGTTGAGGGAATAACGCCTTCGTTTCGACAGAGACGAGAAGTAAATACGCTTGTGTACAACTTAAGCAGAGATTTCTGTGTACGTTAAAGGATCTCGGCCGGTCAAAAGTTACCCGGACACCTCATAGACTCATAGCCTAGGCAGAGCTTCGACTGGTGACACTGGTTATGCAGACGTTACGGATTTCTAGCGGTGTTGGCTTCTGAATGGTGGATATGGATGGATTGGTGGGAGGGTGCACATATTCTGGGCCCGGAAAGTTTTTTCCGCCGAAGGAGGACTGCCGAACGCAGTAAAATGGGGGCATGTGCGGTTCCCCATAGGATGTTTCTCACCCGGAGGAGCGCCTTCTAAACATGAGGGAGCCATTCTCAGACTCAGTGAAATACATTTTGATGGTGTTTCTCACTCTCCAAACGTACTACGGCCCAGTGTTCATTGCCGTAAAATAAATATCGCAAACAGTTCCGCGTCAATCCTAGCTGTAGAGCGATGCGGAGCCGACCAGTTGTCGCCGACACGGCTCGCGGGGAGCCCTGAGGCAGGAAAGCGCGACTGCACGACTCCGCATTGCCGACGGCGATCGGCATTGCTCGCTGGGCCTCCAAACAACAATCACGCTCTTTGCATCCCCTCATATACGAGGGCTCACCGTCGGGCCGCAGCCAGCCGTGTCCGATCCCCAGTGTCACTTTCTATTTCCTCGTCTAGCCGCCGTGCATGCAAAGAAGAAAAAAAATAACAAAGGAAGAAAGAAGAACAAGCGGGAGCAATTTCGCACGTTCCGCTTCTGAAGCGAGAAACGAGCGACAAGGATGACGGCGGGAAAACACGCTTCTTGAGCGCTGTTGCTGCTGCTTCGCGGCGAAAATCGCGCGCGTTTTCGTTTTTTTTTTTCTTTTGATGTTGTTGTTGTTCCCTTTTGTTTTCTTCGTCGCCGTCATAAGGAGCTCCAACTATAGTCAGATACAACTTAAGTCTGCAGTGAAGCTCCTCTCACATTCAGGACCGCCGCACAGAGTTCCTCCGCAAAAAAAAAAAAAGTAGTCCTTTGTTAAAACTTCTCCTGCCGCCAAAACAAGAAGCTAATCGCAAGAAAAAAGTTATCAGCTTTAAAATATCTATACCTTGCTTGTTTAATCAAGTGAGACTTAAAAACCTGATTGCGTTTACACTTGTGACTGGCTAGCGTAATAATACAGTACGCCACGGACCGTGGCACAGGGTTTAAGTTTTTTTTAAAGTTACACCCTACTATAGCGCGGTCAAGCAACCTCGCGAGCGCTTACTGTACTAAGAAAAAGGCACACCGTAAGTATATTTATTGCGCATACAGGCAGCCCCCATCCTTCCTTGCACTGCTGAGGGAAGCAAATGTACCGCACTGCTTGTGGCGGTGTTCTAATCCTTAACGGGATTTACTCTGATGTAAGTATAGTGTTTCAAAATGAATAATTCAGCTCTAGCTGGTATTTACAGGTCGTTACCTTGGCTTATAGACCGAAATGTCGTTTCTTAATGCAAGTAAAAGTTACCGCGGAAGGCAATTGCTTTCTGTGGGGGGAGCAGCGGGATAAAGCGCTCGAACGCTTGTCCCCGCTGCTTTAACATAAGATGCGGAAACCTTCACAAGAACGAAGCAATTTGGTGCTGCGTCGGCAGAAAGTAAATTCGGCTAGACGGTTAAAGTTTCTTTCCGCATTCTTATTCCGTTACTTATTTCAATAAATTAGCCGAAGGTTTTTGCATCTGAATTTCTGCAACGTTCTTTTATCTTTAGCATTTGCATTTTCGGAACAAGAACAAATGTCGCAGGTTTCCTAAGTTCTTAAGTGCATCAAACCAGAAGATTTCTAGAGAAGAGGGCAGGCAGATTTAGAGTAATTAAGCAAAGGTTAACGGGATGCATGTGCGCAGGAAGGAAGTTACTCTACGCTCTAAGCACGAATAAGCCTTTATGGGAGTAAAAAGTTTTGGTTTATTGTTTTATTGGGGTTTAACGTCCCAAAGCAACTCAGGCTATGAGGGACGCCGTAGTGAAGGGCTCCGGAAATTTCGACCACCCGGGGATCTTTAACGTGCACTGACATCGCACAGCACACGGGCCTCTAGAATTTCGATGAAGGCGAAATTCAGCCGCCGCGGCCGGGATCGAACCCGCGGCTTTCGGGCGAGCAGCCGAGCGCCGTAACCACTGAGCCACCGCGGCGGGGCGGAGTAAAAAGGGAATAAGCTGTCCGCTAGGGTACTCCCTTCCGGAGTAGACTTCGATCACTAAATGTACGGAAAGCTTACTCTTGGAAACGGAGGCATACGTTGCCACTGCAAAGCATAGTAATAGGATGCAGTTCTCAATAGGAGGAGGCTTTTAAAAGCGGCACCGGAGGACTTCAGGTTATCAAGCACAGGAGATTGAAACCTCGGTTAAAATCTTCGTCACTGCTAGAACAAGCGAAGTTCTAGCAGTGACGAAGATTGTTCGCTTGTTCTAACTTCGCACATCGTTCACCGATATGATAAATAACGATACCTTAGACTTTACTAATGAACCCGAACCCTTGTTACCAAAGAGTTCCACTCAAGATCCCGTTGTGTTTTCAGCGATGTAATTAGATTATTAATAAACATTTGTTTATTTCGATCACTGTCTGTTGTGTGCGCGAATATTTCCAAAAGCATAAAGAAAAAACCCGCCAAAAACGTAACGCTTCTGATTTAGACAGTGGTCAGATACGTAGCCTGATGTGAATACCGTCTGCCGTTCCTCTTCGCAGTTGGCCGACCAGATCGGAGTCAAGCCAAACCTGGCGCGCCTAGCACTCAGAGACCCGCAGCTGGCACTGCGGCTCCTGGTGGGGCCCAGCCTGCCTTACCAGTACCGTCTGCAAGGACCCCACGCCTGGCCCGGGGCGCGAGACGCCATCTTCAGCTACGAAGAACGCGTCCGTCGCGCCCTCTCTACGGGTCCCGATTTCACTGTCACTAGCGACGGAAAGGGGGCGCTACTTACCAAGCCCAGCGTCGAGTTCCTGCTGCTCATCACTATAGCCGTTCTCTTATTCTCGTGGCTACTTGCCAGCGGCTGGTTGCTCCCTCAGTCCTGGACGCCGCCTCTGAGTATATGAGGACGACGAAGCCACAGGAACCCTCTATGTAAAAAAAAGAAAAAAAGTATAGGCTAATTCCCTCTCAGGCGAGCATTATGAGGTTCATTTCCCTTCTGAATACGGGTTCTGCAGAGTAGTAGCTCAACAGCACGCAAAGTTTGGTTCTGTATATTGGACTTGGTGGGACAACTGGCTTTCTTTTATGGTACGCCCGTACGACTGGCATTGCTTCTGATCACTACATCACTCACCACAGATGAGGAAGTGCGACTGTGCTTCTGTTTTCAGCGCACGGCACATTTTATCGTTTGCCACTACAAGTGTTTAACATTTTCCACCGCCGCATTCTCATTTCTGTCAAACATATCTCGCAGTGTAAATGTTTTAACGGCCCTGCAAAGCCGTTAAATAGGTCTGCTTTCGTCACGGTTCGCTATACGTCATCGGTGTGGGCTGCCTGGCCTTTGATAACGGCATTAGTAATGAGCCAAAGGGCAACAAGTGCTGTCTCACGAGTTAGCTGTAATTTTATTTGCAGTGCATGCATCGGGCAGGTATACTCGAAGGCTGAGCGTGATGTGGTTAGGTTTGTATACAAGGAATGCACATGCCGGCCATGTGATTCAATACCCCACCGAATAACCTGAGAGGAACACCTGCTGCATGAGTAATGTCAGCTGTGCTGACAGCCCATGCCGCTCTTACCACACTGTACATTATTAGGAATTCGTCTAGCGGCCTATAACACTTCAATGGCAACCACTGGGACATTCTCTTTCTTTCTTTCTTTCTTCCTTTCTTTCTTTCTTTCTTTCTTTCTTTCTTTCTTTCTTTCTTTCTTTCTTTCTTTCTTTCTTTCTTTCTTTCTTTCTTTCCTTCTTTCTTTCTTTCTTTCTTTCTTTCTTTCTTTCTTCCTTTCTTTCTTTCTTTCTTTCTTTCCTTCCTTTCTTTATTTCTTTCTCTTTCTTGCATCACTGATGACGTCAACGTGCTGTGTTTGAATGTGCACAGCCATGCACCACGTGGTGACACCCAAGGGGACTAGAAGCGCTTGTCCCAATTTCCTGGTAATGGTGACGTTAGAGACGGAGCTCACATGCCCATTTTTATTTCTGCTCCTTTTTTCTTCAAGGAAACTGCAGCGAAGCGTACAGTACATGGCACCGTTCTGCAATTAATTTACTTTTCTCTGCATATGCGGTCATCTTGTTGTGTTACGTTTATTTTAACTTAATCATTCCTGCAAGATCTGTAATAAATTTTAAAATAAACACGGCTAAAGGAGTCTCTCTGCATTCATTACGATCTTCAATAGAGAGGACCAGCGCTCTACGTCGAGGCATTTTTAGCTGTCGTACACGAGACTGCTTGCCGCGTTCAGTTAGCCCGAAACAAACTCATAATGAGGACACCTCCATGAATATCGCGGTATTAGAAACTCAGAGCTTACGAGAGCACGTAAAACTCTGCCCCCCCCCCCCCCCCACCCTCTCCCCATAGATTCTTCTACAAATTTTGCTTGTTTGTATGTACCCGCAGCGGTGGTGTTCATTTCCTGAACCTAAGGTCACGGGATGGAATCTAGACCACTGCGGCCGCATTTCTTAGAGGCGAAATGAAAAATCATCCGTGCGTTGTGCGATGTCACTGCAAGTTACGATGTCTCGTGCCAGAAACAGGCTGGAGAGAAAGAGGTGATATACAAGGTGTCGCGTTACGAACATCGCACTAATATGATCTCACGTGAAGCGAGCAGTTTGCTCGCGCCACACTTCTTCCACACGCAGTTTTAACTTCCTCGTTGCGCATTAGAGACACGCAAATCTTGGCAGAAAATCAAATGCCTCAAATTGGCGGATCTACGCATTTGTTCGCCGACTCCACAGCGTTGTACGGCGCACATTACAGCGTAAGTATAGGCTGTTACTGTGCTTTCGCAACAAAAAGCATTTATACGGAGTGCGCAGAGATAAATTCACAGCGTAAACTTTCAACATCTGGTCACGTGAAGGCCACGTGACCAGCGTTAGGCAGGCAGCTTTGAGCCCAAGACATGATATTGGGCTAGTCCGTTCATAGTGACTGCCAAAAAAAAAAAAAACTGCGCGAAGACGACGGGACAAGAAGAAGCACAAAGACGCCCACACAAAGCGCAAATATGAGCCCAACCCACCATGGTCGCTTAGTGGCTTCTATGTTCGGCCATGGCGTCCGCATTTCGATGAAAGGAAAGTGTGGTCTAAATTATATTGAACCAGTATTCTCTGTAACTATAGTCTAAATCAATCCGGAGCCCTCCACTAAGACGTCTCTCATTACCCACGTGTCGCTTCGGGACATCAACCACCACATGCCACTTAACCACGCACCCATTGCGATCGTTGTTGTAGACCCGGCTGCCGACATGTATTTAAAGGCTCTGGTATTCGCCATTACCGTAGATCTAAAACATCGAATTTCCGGAGCCCTTCACTACGGCGTCTCTCATAGCCTGAGTCGCTTTGGGACGTTAAACCCCACAAACCAAACCAACCAAAACATTAGCAAAATACAGGCAGGAGCACAGCGACTGCTCCTGCTGTGTTTACTGAGTTACGCTGCAGAGCGTAAACACTTGGAATTTTTTTATCCCACATTTTCCCTGCCCACTTTCGTATCCCACGAGCAGCATAAGCCACAAAGGACAAACACCCAACAATCGACGTGCCCTTCCCCACACTGGAGCAGCCGCAGTGCACCCATAATCGTAGATCGCTTATCGCCCGTTCCCACAAGGGCCTCGAAGCTCGCTTTCATTTGCCTAATTCGGCGGTCAACTTCCGGCACTCCCGCCGACGCGCAGCCACGTAACGGCGTGCTAATCCCGCAGTTAGGCTAGCGGCGAGCATGGCAGCTCAATTTATTCGCCGGATTAGAGCTTCTGAAAACGGACTCGAGGCACGCAATATGCAGATGTTGTGGTATTACGGCACGCAACCTTTTTCAGGCGGCCGACCTTAATAGCTCCTTATAAGCACGGGTGAATGTGTCTCGAACCCTATATACGGCTTACCACGTGGTTCAGCACTTCGTGACCTCGCCGCACGAATCGGGAGTCCATAATGCGAATTTGCGTGCGGGGTCCTTGTACCTTGCATCGACGCAGGACGTCCTCGATGCTTCTCGCTTTAAGCAGAGGCAGGCACTAATCTGGCCTCGGCTCTTTCTGCCAGGTCATACAGGTTGTACTGCCACACCCAGCACTTTTACGTAATCCTCGGTGGAATTACGGAAGCTCACCCGCGGTTTTAGTTCCGCCAGCTTACGCTTCATGCGGAAGCAAAAAAAAAAGACAAAGTTATCGGCGAGCCTGTTGAATCGACTACTGAAAAGCGGATTACACCGGACGCCTTCAAGAACGGAAGTTAGAGAACGGCTACCGAAGCCTTCCTGGCCGAATGTTTTATGGGACGTATGGCACCGTTGCCTTAGGGACGGATGACGCCATTCCGGATACATCGATATCTTTGGAATTCAGCGCCAAGGGAAGACAAACGCAGAGACGGGACGGTGCGTTGATAACTGGTTTGCTATCGGAGAAAAGCGTGGCGATTTGTATTGCATAACACATGCGAGCACACGGCGAATATATAAAGTCGGGATCGAACCAGGAACATGACGTCAATGAAAACCTGCCAGCGTAAAGTACTTGGTTTATCTCGACTGTATACGTCATTTGTGCGTGCGTTCGGTGCCATACAGATTTGCTTGCCTTCTCTGACGACCGATCAGTTGGCAACGCTCCCTTTTGCCTATTCTTTTCTGTATCACCTCCCTTTGGCGCTTTATTCTTTCCCAATGCTATGAACAAACTGACCTTGCAGCTCACTTTCACGTAACCCCTTATATCGCCTTTGGTTGTAGCTTGGGAACGAATACAAAGTCCAAACAACGTCGCGGGAACGCGCGGTTAATCAAAAAATAATTCGTCGAAGGAACTTAAGACTGCTTACGTGTGAGAATGCGAAAACAATGCTGTCCCTTGGTTTATTGACACACACACGGTGACACCATTAACTACTAAAGAACTAATTAGTCATTAACCAGTCAGGACTAGTTAATCATGGATCACGACTAATTAGTCATGACTAGCCAATTCAAGTCGCCCCATAGCCGCCTCGTGTGTGCCTACGGCCGTCGTCTCGTTGGTGGCAAGGCGCACTTTAGATCTGTGCCTTGCGCACTTTAGATCTGTGCACCCTGAAAATTTTCCCCGATCCCTACATATAATATGCAGTCTCACAAGCCGCCATAATTAGCATTATCTATAAAAGGCTGGAGTAAACAAAGTCTATTAATTCGATATCGACAAAGGGTTCCCCTTCGCTGCATTTTTCTCTCTCTCTCTCTCTCTTTTTCGAGAGCAGACGTCTGCAGCAGTGACTTCACAATTTTCCTGCGAAACGAAACACACAGAAGCACACTGCGTCGAGCGTTTGTGATACCAGCCAGGCTACGCAGGTGTCTCGGGAATTCAGTCGGTGATAATCAGCCATGTGCTTTAATTTTCACTGCTGGTTGTTTAGAGAAGAAGCGCGATATCCTTTCAAAGTAAATATATCTGCTAGTGCCAGTAATCACGCGCAGAACCAGTCAGCTGCGCAATAGCAAGGAACGTAAACACAGCGCAAGCATTGCCGTAAAAAACCTCGTGCCCCGCCGCGGTGGCTCAGTGGTTACGGCGCTCGGCTGCTGACCCGAAAGACGCGGGTTCGATCCCGGCCACGGCGGCTGAATTTCTTTGGAGGAGGAATTCTAGAGGCCCGTGTACTGTGCGATGTCAGTGCATGTTAAAGAACCCCAGGTGGTCGAAATTTCCGGAGACCTCCACTGCGGCGTCTCTCATAGCCTTAGTCGCTTTGGGACGTTAAACCCCATAAACCAAACCAAACCAAAAAACCTCGTAACTGTGAGAACAGCGTTGGATACGACACACTAATTACTGTGTAGTCCACACCTGTACATAGTCCACACAGGGTGAAATTGTAATATTCAAACATGTACGTACCGCAGACTGGACACCGGAAATTACGATATTTATAGGCCCATGCATTGTTTTTGTGTGTGTGTGTGAAAACCGTTGTCTTAAAGAAAAAGTATTATACTGAGGCCACAGAATCATTACCCCTTACGAGAGTTATAATTGTTAAGCCCTCAGGAGATTTTACCCTTAACGGGGCTCTGAAACGCCTTTAGATGAGAGCACATCAACTCGCTCAGTCACTGCATTCTCTCGTCATGAACACCTGCGCCAAATAATACACTTTTGCACGCAACAGAGAACCCACAATCACGCGCGAACACTGGCGAGCCCTTTCCGACGACTTTTTTTTTGCTCGCAGCCTGCTTCGTCGCGCCGCTCCTGCGTAGTATACCAGTTCAGGGACGGCTATTGGATAGATTCTTTCAAACGTCAGGCCGCTACCATGGCCGCGGCCAATAATAAGCCGCGTAGCTCATGAGGGTCAGGAAGCTTCGCCCCCTGCGGTGGGGCCGGCAGATAAACGCCGATCTTTCAGTGCGCAAAACGTGACTAGAAGAGAGGAAAAAAAGCGAAGAGTGAAGGACATTGAAATTCAGATTTTCTCTTGAGATAGCTCAGCATCTACAAAATGCATCAAAAAATTCTTGCTAGAGGATATTCTTCCTGGAGAGGCATACCGCAACTTTATTACAGCCTCTTCAAGAGACCCTTTAAAAAACGCTGGCGAGCATCATAGGGGTATCTGAGATTAAATAACCTGGACGGCGATGGTTTCCTCGACAAACATATGCCATGTGGTGCAAGTTTAAGCTGGCAGATTAGGCAGAGGCTTTAGAAAACATATTCACTTTTTTTTTTCCTCAAATAAATTACCCAAAAGCTTCCAGCAGGTCTACGAGAACGGAAAACCGGGCGAGTCAGGATTGGAAACTTAACGCACTTCCTTTTGGGAGATATCTGACGAGCGGCACGTGGAGACGCGTTTATTGAAAAACACGTGCCAGAATCCAAACGCGCTCGACTCCAGTGTGATCCGCACTCTCTACACGATCTACTCTAGCTGCCAGGAAGCCCTTGGCCAGACAGAGAGAGAGAATGATGAACGGAAATGCAGAAAGGCTTACTAGGCGACGCCCAGTATTCTACCCTATATATGTGGGAAGGGGGACGAAGGGAGAGGTAGAAACAGGAGAGAGGAAGGTAGATTACTTTTTCGTGTGTCTGTAGTCCGTAACTAACAGGGCACACTGGGCAAACTCTGCAAGTTTCTACAGCCCTGAACTCAATAGTGAGTGTACGCCAGAATGGCTATACTATTTTTTCCAGAAAGAAGCTGGTAACGTGTACTGCCTACTCGCAATAGCGCGAGGCGATGGTTCAACGCTGAGAAGTGCCATGTTCTAGCGCAGAGAGTTCGCTGGTGTATAGGCAAGAGCTCTCCAAGCCAATATATAATTTATTTCCTCTCAATCCCTGTTTCTTTAAGGCCCCAAGGAGGAAGTTTTCGCACTTTTATGTTTGTATGACTGCTCCATCATTTATCTGCCGAGAAATAACCAGTTGGCTCAGTCATCGTTAAAACTAAGTCCGACGCGTGTGCTAGATCTCGACCTATTGTACTTGGTGCCACCGATAAAACTGCATCAAATTTTTTCACGTCGCCAGACGCCCGAACAGCGCGCATATCGTGAGTATTTTCTGGTTGTAGAACCTGACAAATCTCCACGGAGGTTCAATGATCACGGCGTTCAGTCGCTGAATACGAGGTCGTGGGATCGAATCTCGGCCATAGATGCGCATTTCGATTGAGGCGAAAAGCAAAAACGCCTCCGTGGTGTGCCATATTCGTACATGTTAAAGGATTCCAGGATGTATCACATCCAGGAGGCGTATTGTATAGCTACTAGGCGCGGTCGTGCGAAGTGACACATTGTTTCGTTATGACCCGAAAAAGAAAAAGTAAAGAAATTTAGAATAAGTCACTGTATAGCACATTTAAGGGTTAGACTTCTCGTTTTGTTATTTTTAAATGGCGGACGATTTTTTATCGTCGTTTATTCCAGAACATAGCTTGCGCTTTCTTTCGGCGAATATTATTTTCTACTCATGAATTACCGTTTTTTTTTTCTTTTTCGGTGACATCACGTGGCGTTTCTGTGCAGTCACGAGTCACTTGGAGTGTATCTGAGTCATTTTGTCAGCACGTGCATTTGATTTACCACTAAATAACGCACAACTATTCTTTCATACAGCTGTGCCTGTGGAAGAAAACGATATAGTCCATCTAAAAAGTACCGGACGTGAAATTATGTAGCCATCAGACAAAAACGGCAATTGAAGTTTACTTCCAAAAACTGGGTTATCATGTTCTCCTTTGGTTGTTCCGCTGGGTCGAAGGATCGGTTTGGTTTATAGGTGTTTAACGTCCCAAAGCGACTGAGGCTATGAGGGACGCCGTAGTGAAGGTCTCCGGAAATTTCGACCACCTGGGGTTCTTTAACGTGCACTGACATCGCACAGAACACGGGCCTCTAGAATTTCGCCTTCATCGAAATTCAGCCGCCGCGGCCGGGATCGATTCCGCGTCTTTCGGATCAGCAGCCGAGCGCCGTAACCACTGAGCCTCTGGGTCGAAAGAGAGGGCAGGGCATCATATGGTCTGCGTGCTGATAGCAGCGATGGATGTGCCGCTGAACCGCTGCAGTATATATAGAGAACACGACACTTTTTGTAACGCTTATGCGTGACTCTTATGCGTGCATTGGAGAAACCTGCTTAACCAATTAACTGCTTTAAACGAGTGATGACAGTGAACAGCAATACTCTAGCAGACTACGTCTGATGAAGTGTTGAGCCTCGCGGTCTGCACAGGAGTGTAAGGTAGAGAAGAACTGCCTCAGAATTCACAACTGATCTCATTAATACAACGACAACACCGACTCACCGCGCCGCTGGGTTCCGCGTACCGTGTTACTTTCGCCTTTGGCTCTGTGCAACTCTTACTCAATACCCAGCAATCTGTGGTGCGCATGTCCAGGATATCGACCTCTTTTAATTAAATCCGAGTTTATAAAATTGAATCTGGCGCACCTTTATCGGTGTTCGGTTTAAACAAAAAATTCCTGCTTCTAAGTATATTGTATGCGCTGAAGTTTGAATAAGCTGACCTTTCCGTCTGAGGGTTGGATAAGAAAAATCATGGCGCAGGAACGAGTCGGGAAGGTGTGGGACTGCGGTGTACTCGACGATGACTTCGTCCTACGCATGAGGAAAATATGTCACCGACAACTCAGTTTTAGCAATAAAAATATTTACAAAGTTGTTTTTAGACAAAAAATCACAAAAGCAGCAGACGGCTATCTGACTCGACCTAAAAGCTTTCCCTTCCAGGTGAAAAGAAGCTACAACGAAAGTGTTACATCGTAATCAAACATGCGTGTTTGCCTCCGCAGTAGGTCACTGCCCTCAACTTAACCTCTTACACGAGTGACTGTCTTGGGGGCATCACAAAGAACTAAGCAACCCTGAAAGCATTGTGAGCCGCACTCCTACCCCGTCACCTTCGTGCACCTTCGCTATTACATTCAAAGCGCTCAACGCTCACATCAGTAATGTCATGTCGTAACTGAAAATTCCCTCAATTAGATCCAAAATTTCCTATTTCAGGCTCTTTCCTGCATCAACTTGAAAACTCCGTCAATTTAGATAGAGTGACGATTTCTGTTGCTAATTAAAATTCCCTGAAACTCCCTAAAAATTCTCTTTCTAGCCAAATGTTGCCTTAAAATTTCCTGAAAAAGGGAACATTTCCCGAATAGTAATCACTGACTTGCTGTGACAGGAACCGTGAAGCGGTGCCCAACACAGTTATGCTAAATTTCTTTCCTCGAAATTTGTACGCAGATTAGTCGCTTTAGTGGCCACGTGTATTTCATCGGCTGGGAGTAGTCTGTTTACTGGCCATCTATGCACAGGCGTGAACAGACTAGAGCTCTCACGCTTTGCTCTGCAGTTTGGGGGGTAACAGCGCTAAAGACGGGGGCGAGAGAGGCAGAAACGCTCGTCCTGTGCCCCCCCCCCCCCCCCCCCCCCTCTTTCGTTACCCTCAAGAATGTATAACCAACTCGCCGGTTTAGCAATAGTATTGCTCTGAAGAGCAAAGGAAGCGAATTTTTCAAGCAGCTGTTATCAGAAAAAATTCTCAAACTCAAGTGCTTTTGCTCAACTATAAGAACGACAAAGCCACAACCACAGAGCTCCTAACATAGCAGACTCGCTAACATCTAGCTTTATTTGCCCCGGAGCACACCACTCAGGCGCTTTAGACAAGTGAGCTCACGTCTGAACGTCATGTCGCAAGCCATCACATTTCAGACAAACACAAAATGCAGGCTATATTAAATAGAAGCAGAAAAGAAATCCTATTTTGTGTTTCGGCCCGCCGCCGATTCTCAGCGCAGTCAAATCTCTCGACAATCTTCATGCTTATATTTCTAGAAAAAACTGCGGGAAGCGCCCTCGCGCCGTAGTGAGGGAAGTACGTCCAGACATTACCACCGACTCTTAAAAGAATGATTGATAGAGTGCTCTGATAGGCGCTGTTGAGCCATCCCGTCTGAGCGTCAAGGGTGAACGTCTAACTTTGAGCCAGTATAATTCTTCTTGGAAACTGATTTCCGCCTGAGCCAGAATAAGCGAGCACAGAATAAACAAAGTCGCTGCGTCATACGAGCTTGGACGAGACGCGCACATCTCAAAGAGGGAGGTAGGAAAAAAGCGCCATATTACTCTTCGTCCACAAGCGCGCACTTTCCGCGAGTTATTACGTCACAAACACGGTAACCCTTAGAATGAAAGGGCGCAACGCTCAAGCCCACAAACCGAGTTACGTGAGCAGTTCAACTCCGTGAAGAGCCATGCAAATGAGGAAGTTGGCGTTCGCCGCAATGAATGTACAGTCTGAAAAAGGTGTGACCCCGTGCACGGGGAGTTCGCTCAAACTTTACGCTCCAGCGTTTGTGAGTTTGACGCTTACGCAACGCCTCTGTCGCAGCCGCTCGTCGAAAATGTGCGCGCCTGTCACAAAGCGCCCAAGTGCGTTTCTCGTACTACTCCGAGATGTCGATGACGCTTGTGTATTTGCGCAACTCTCTTTAAAGTTGCTTACACAGGTGCATGGGAGACGAATGCGCAATTTCTCGATAATCTCTGCCGCACCTAACTTGCGATGCAGAAATGAAAAGGTCGCGAGGAAGACAAAGCTGCAAGGGTTCGGCGAACTGTATCGTTATGACGCACATTAATATTGATATGTTGTGCTCAGAGATTCGGAGAAGATGATTGTGTTTCTGTTACGAAATACCGGGTACGAATTTGAGGGTTGAGACACTCCGCTGAAGCTCATCTCTGAACGTGTTTCTTCGCTCGAAGGTAATCGTGCGATTCAGCAAAAAACGGCAACTGAAACTGCAAATGCAGTCTGCTTCACAGTAATTGACAAACCTGCAATGAATGTTCCAGGTTTATTCACTGAGTAAGTAAAACATGAAATATATAAAATGTATTAGTAAACAATGAAGTTTTAAAGTAAAAACGGACAGGGGACTTCATGTTTTTAAGTATATATTGCACAAACCCGCCACGACTTTCTAAACATTTATTTATTTATTTATTTATTTATTTCGTTACTATCAGGGCCGTTGAGGCGAGACAGATAGATTTACCAAAGACCGCACTTTCGCGATATTCTTTATCAATGACCCATGGAGGAAGGAAAAAGAGCAATGACCTGAGCTGTGCAAGGGTCGCCATTAAGTTGTACGAGGCAGCAGTACTGGGCACCTAGTTTTTTTTTTTTTTTTGCATCGTCCGGCCAGAGTTGTTGCAAGTGACCTGAGAAGTAAGGAAAACCAATGCAAGCTATTTGTTTTTTTTTTTAATCTTCTCGCCAGACCTCTGCCTTAAAGGGACACTGAGGAGAGCACTATTAATATTTTTTTTATAGTAAAATCCGATAGTTCGGCATGTCATGGCTTTGTTGCCACTTGGCCGGCAGCGAAAGATGCATTTATTTCTAAGAAATTTGGATTCGAAGTTGAAATAGTTTTTCCCGCCGCTCTGATTCAAACTTGGGATTCGTCTATGACGACAGAGGACTAAGAGACGTGAAACATGACGTGCACATGACGTAACGCAGACTCCGTGATTTCTGGCTGCCAGCAGTGCGGCCTAGCAGCAGCCGAAAAGAAAGCTACCGCCGGCCGCACGTTGAAGGCATCTATCGGCTATTGCGGCCGTCGCTACAGTCGCTTCGATTACGTTTGCACTGGCGTTTTGCCAGCGTTACGATGGATCTCGTTCTCGAAGTCGTCAACGAAGTTCTCGCAAATAGACACCTTTAGCATACCGTGTACCTTGTTACCGCTAGCGGAATACCGGGAGCCCGCCTACCGCCGGAAAACAGGCGCTGATTTGTCCCGATGCTTCAGGAGCGCGCGTAGCAGCCGGGCACGTGGCGCCATCTGGCGACGTCAAGGAGATTTGCGCATGCATTGGCTGCGCCTCAGTGATGCACAACTTCTCGGTTCCTGGTTTTGTTCTATGATCTCATCACGCTTGTACTTGCGAGTTTGGCCTGTGGCGGCGATACCTGTATTTTGGTTCTTGCTCTTTTCTACGTTACAAGAGCTTTGTTGTCAGTATGAGTGGCGTTTTTGTAATCAGGAGCTGGTATTCTGTCGATACAAGCCAACTTCAATTTCTCCTCAGTGTCCCTTTAACAACTGTTGTGTACACTTACAATATTAAAGACATATGCAGCGTACTATCTGTACTATGAAAGTGATTATATGTGCGAAATAAATATTAAGAGTTCCTGCGTTCGTCACAAGCTACAGAATTGCTCAACTGACCTGCAGGCGAGAATATACGCAATATGTTAATTACCACGGTTACATATGCCTCTCCTGAAACATTCCATGTGAACGGCGTAGATGGAATTATAAAAAAAATGCGTATTACATATGATATAGAAAAGTATATGAAATACAGCGCTATTTCTATATGTTTCCCGTACGGTTTCCATATCCTTCCGTACAAATTGTCCACATGATTTCCCGCATGCTGTGGTCAATGACATACGGAGTCTGTACTCGCCACGCTAGCTCAGGGGTTTTGACATTCGGCTGCTGATCCCAAGGTCGCGGAATCGAATCCTAGCTGCAGCGGCAGAATTTCGATCGATGCGACATGCGGAAACGCCCGTTTGCTGTGCGATGCCAGCGCACGTTACAGAACCCTAGTATTCTCCACCACGGCGTCTTTCATAGACTATGTGTCGCTTCGGGATGCTGTGGCTCCCACAGTTGACAATTTCATGCAGAGCCTGTATGAATTTCGAACTTCCGTATACTCTTTATGTTGTATACGATTTCTATATGAGCCATAGGGAAAAGGCTGAGTTATCGTCGTATTGAAAGCATTAGGACAATGTCCTACACAGCTGATCGTCTCTCCAGTCTAAAAAAACAGCCGTGGAGTCCTCTTCACTGTACCACCCTGGAAACCTGGCTCACAACCTCGAAGACAACGTCCGTTCTCTATACGGGTTACTCAAGAGAAAAACCGGATGGAAGCGTCCGTGCTTCTGGAATGCTCCAAAGACTCCGACACAGCGAACAATAAAAGACGAAACCAACAGCCCCACCCTAGACTCGTCTGGTTGCTTCGTGCCCTCAATGCTAGCGTTAGCCGACCTTGGCTGTATCAAACGACCACAATATTACGCATGACTGAATTCCTTCTTGCCTCCGGCATCAATTTTCCTGGTCCTTGCACCCGAGCGCACGCCACTGCGCTCGAATGCCCAGGATCAAAGGTGAGGGGTCCGTAAGCTGCCGTAACAAAAAAATAAATGAAGCCATCCGACCATTCGCGTACACCTCGGAGATGACTGAAATATCATATGGCAGACACTGCAAGTATACTGCATCCTCGCTGCTGCACATAAATGTACGGCGCCCGTCGGGAACCGCAATCATGCGGTCGCCCGTACGGGCTAAAATTACAGGGGTGTGTACAGACGCAAAATTTCTAACGTAAGCAAACAATATGATTTGTTTATTGGGCGTAAGAAGATGCCGTCTAGCGAGTTTCAGTCGCATCCGATGAGTGGAAGGTAATTTCCCAGGTAACACAGAATCTTCCCTCGAAGTTGTATGTAACTTGCAGGGTTGCCGTTGGTGGCTACTTTGCGCCAAATTGGCTACTTTTCGACCCCGTCTGGCGGTGAAAATTTCACATTGGCTCCTTGGCTACTTTCTGGCTACTTTGAACTTCTATTTTGGCGCATTTACTAGCCATTTTTTTTTTTTTGCAATTGCATATACAATAGTAAGCAAGAACAAAGAAGAACAATTATTTCCAAGGACGTTGCGTGGCATCTGGAGAAAATAACGCTTATTCAAGTGTACGGCGAAACAAAAGGTCGCGCGGACGCTGCGCTCCATCTAGAGAAAATAACACTCATCTAGAGTACTTTCTCCGTTAGGATCATGCATCCGAAACCATGCGTTCAGGTGCAGCCGTGTGAACGGCATGACACCAGGAGAGGAACGAGCAGCACGGTACCGGTGAAATAACACTTGTGTACCGCAAGGCGACAAAGCTCCTGTTTTTGTGCCTTCGGCTTGCCGACACCGGCGTCTACCATGGGATAAGATGCAAGAGCAAAGCGCACGTTTCGAGAAGAATGGAAAAAGGCCGAGCAAGAGGCCCAAAATTCCGTGTTCTTTATTTACTCTGTGTTTTTATGTTGATTCAAAATGATATTATTTATTGTTCATTAATAAAAGTGGCTTATAATTATGGTTCTTTTCTACTTGGCTACAAATTTGGCGCCAAGATCAGGTGGCGTGGCTACTTTTGGCTACTTTTAGCTTCAGTTCTGGCTCTTTTTGAAAAATTCCCAACGGCAACCCTGTATGTAAGTAACAACTGTCATGAAACGTTGAGCAACAAAATGTGATGTTATCGTAACGTCATTTGAGATACGGTATCGTGATTTTTCAGAATTACATCGCAAAAACGTTTATGAGCAGCACCAACGTTGGGTACAATCATCTTGCCAACGTTTCTGAGTCCATGTTCAGACAATATTTGTGAACAGAAACTTGTAGCATAATACTGACAAGGCTAATACTGCACTGGTAATGTAGTTTATTAAATCCTGCTGCTTCTCGTGAACCCAGTGAATACAATGTAACTGAAGGATACTAATACATACTAATATAGTCACTGTCTTATGTTCTTCCTTCCAGCATACCAAGTTTATCATATTCGCTGTAGTTTGTAGAGTTTGATTCCTTTCACTTTCTTCATGGTATTTTTTCCTGGACCAACAGCACATGGTAATAAATGTCGAAGAGGAAACCAGTTTTGGGTTTATGGGTTTATGTGGGTTTAAAGTCCCAAAGCAACTCCGGCTATGAGAGACGCCGTAGTGAAGGGCTCCGGAAATTTCGACCACCTGGGGTTCTTTAACGTGCGCACTGACATCGCACAGTACACGGACCTCTAGAATTTCGCCTCCATCGAAATTCGACCGCCACGGCCGGGATCGAACCCGCGTCTTTCGGGTCAGCAGCCGAGCGCCGTAACCACTGAGCCACCAGGCGGTCATTAATCGCTAACGCTGCGCACTGGTGTGCCGAGCTAATTTTCATGACCGCTAGGCCCGTAGCCCTCTTTCAATCTGGAAAAAAATCTGATGCCCCAAAATTTTTTGTCTGTAAACTTTAAGGCGTCATCCATGAATTGTTTCTCCAAGTTCTTGTGCATCGTGCTACACTGTTATCTTTCGAGTGACACTTAATTCGTTACTAGTGATAGTGGTGGCACATCTTGATGGTGATGATATCGAGAGGTGAGACAGGATCAATCTAGGCAGGCGAGCGGGCCTCCTAAAATTGCATGAACGGCGGAAGTACTAAGAAACTGAAAAAAAGTCGAAGTTTCGCAATATGTAGCACTATTACTGCCTGCCGGCAAATCACAACATAAAGTCCCACCAACGCCCTCGAGTTAAGGTACACGGGGGGTTTTCTGATAACAATAAAAAAAAACAGCGTCCCCTTAGCTTTTCGCCCAGGAACGTCCGATTTAGGAAATACTCGTTGAAATTTTGTCCGCGAGTACGGGAACTGTTGCCAAATTACTACAGTTAGATTATTTCTTCTGAGGCATCGTGACATTCGAGTTCTCTGAGCGCAGACTATGCAATAGACGAAAGTGGCTGTAAGAGATTGAGACAGTGAGACAGCAGCGGTGGATTTATGGATAACTCTTGAAAGGAGCGAACTGGAAGGAAGGAGGGAGGGGGGGGGGATCATTTGGACAATGTATTATTTTCTTGGGAAATATTGTCAAAAGAAACGAAGTTCAACATGGTTCAGCAATCCCCCATGTTTACATATATGCCTAGCGCTCTGCATTTTGGACACCACTTTTTTGCGCAGTAACTGTTTATCGTGTAAAAGCTTGCGACCGCTAGCGTAGGTTCAAGAGCCTCTAAACGTTTGTTGCGTAAGCGTTTAGTTTTGTGCGTTTTTTGTGCAGTTCGCGCGTTCAGAATGGGCCGCCAGTCTTCTTTGGAAGAAGGGAAGCAGATTCGACCGCATCGCGACCAGAATGTGATACCGTGAGAAAAACAAATAAGATCTGCGCATCGTAATAGGAAAACTACCAGGCGGGATGCGAAATGAAATTTTCAAGTGGTGTAAAACGTTTGAAGCTTCACTAAACGTTGTGTATGTACGCATTCTCCTAGTATCTTGCATTGTAAGATGGCTCAAAAGTCGGTGTTGAAAAAAATATTTCTATCAATTAAAAGATGATTCTGAATTGAATTAATCATTTTGTATAAATGCGTATTTTTTAAATTCCTGAAGTTTCGGTGTAGATATGGATTAATACACGCCCGCAGCGGAGGTCTAGTCGTTTGAGCATCCGCCTTGCATGCGGGAGGGGCAGGGTTAAACCCACACGGATGGAGGATGCTCGCCCCATCACTGGCTAAATTAAAGCGACACTAAGGACAACTCTATCCATTTTTTTTTTTGTTAGCAAAATCCGATAGTTTGGTACTTCGTTGCTTTGTTGCCGCTTGTCCCGCGGCGAAAAATGCATTTATTGCTAAAAGATTTGAATTCGAAGTTGAAGAACTTTTTCCCGCCGCTCCGATTCAAACTAGGGGCTCCCTGCTGAGGGAATGGCCGAAAAGTGACGTACACTGACGTAAACTGACGTAAACTGACGTAAACGGGGATTCCGTTATTGCTGACGACGAGCGATGCAGCCTAGAAGCAGCCGAAATGAAAACTACCGCCGGCCGGACGTTGAAGCAAACCTCTATCAGCCGCTGTCGCTTCGTTTACGTCTGCACCAGCGTTACGATGGGTTCCGTTCCCGATTCCGGCAACGAAGTTCTCGCAAGGAACTGCGGTCTGCACTTCAGCGATATCAACCCCACACAGCGGGCGATTCTTTTGAGGGTTGTGGCGGCGGGTCTGGCAGGATAGTCCGAGAGCTGAGGAGCCGGCAGCGTCGGCAGCAAGCCAAGCTACTGGTGCGGCAGCTGTCACCGCCCAGCCATCGTCACTAAGTAGAGACTTGGTACGTACGGACATATTTAAATTCTGTGATAGTAGTCCTCGTAGCGCTGGATATATGCAGTCCAGCGTCCACCGAAGCGAACACGCCGAGCGGTGAGTGCTCGGTGGAGGCTCGGGCAATATTAGCTATCCACAGGTGTTTTCCTTGTCGCAGGTGCATGCCGCTGCATGAACTTCGTCCGAGGAACACTTAGAGGGGCACTTGGAGGTCCTTTGCTACTCTCCGCTTGTAGAACTGTAGGCGTGTCAAAAACGAAACCATGCCGGCATGCGCAAAGAGCCTAGCAGCGAAGCATGAAAACATAGCGAAACTTGGCTGTCCGCCCGTTGTGTCGCCAAGTATCGGTTTTCTTCCGGTCTTTATTTGTCTGTCGGTTTTCTTCCTGTCTTTTTATTCTGTTTTCCTTGTTTTGTCAGTCACGAACTTTTCGCCGCGGCATATCAAGCTCTGTGGATGTTAAAAATGCCGCTGAAATTCCAAATTGTCCTTAACATGTTGGTGGCGTCCTCTTTTGCAAAACCGCAAAAAGTACAACTTTCAAACGCTGTAATTCCTACAAGCAACAATTTATGGTTCTAAAGAATTTAAAGTAAACTGACATAAGATAAAATTAAATATAATTAAATAACTCACCTAAGAAAATGTTTTTGACAGTTCACTTTAGTTCACAACACTCCAATCGCAATCGTCGGCTAGCAACGCTAACATCCGTCGAAATAGCTGTCAAGCGGCAGTGCCCGTTATTTAGCGTTATCATGCTGTCTGCTGTCGCGTGGTCGGTGTGGTGCTTGTCTGCATATTACCGACAGTTATCGACTGGTAACTAGGCGGCGCGCCCCAAGAAGTGGACTTTCTCGTTGTTCTGAACTGTGCTCGGACATGAACGGCACTTCATCTTTTACTAGAGCCGTTACGATCAGACATCTGCGGTCGCTGCTCTGCCCGTGCGGCACTTTGTCGACAAGCAGTCAACGCGGGAATCGCACCAAAGCTCGAAATGCGTTGGGCACTGACGACCACTTGCCTGTGTTTCAATACGCGAGCGAGAAAACCAAGCGCCGTAAGCGTGTCTACGTGTGGGGCAGTTGTCTGACAGGCGCCTTGGGCCATGACAAACTCGTTCGACCGAAACTCGGACACGCGCCGAGGCCCAGCCACAACAAGCCCTACAGGCTGCCTTTCTGCGAGTTCTATCTGGTTAAGTTGACTTCATTTTGAAGCCTCGCGCTGCTGTAAATATGACGGTGTCATACGCCGCTCTGTGTCGACGTTCACGTCAGTCTTCTTTGACAACTCCTTTGTTTGGTCCACCTGCCTTTTGAAACTTCAGTCCGCGATTACTCTACGATAGAGCCTTATATGAGTATTCACAAAGCTGATTTTTGTGTCAGTCGGCTGGAAATATTGAAGAAGGTGTTGTAGCTCGAATCAACACAGACATGAATAGGGACAAACACAGCGCTACATGATAGTTACTTCATGCGTTACGAGTAACGGTTTCTTGACCTGTCGTTGAAAAATCACCAGTTTACTTATGTAACTATCGTTATGCTTGGTAACAAAACAGCTAAATGAATGCAATGTGCCCACATTCTTTGAAAAATTGAAAAAAAAAGAAAAGCTGGGTGGCAATGTGCTCCAAGCAGATATTTTTTTTTCTCTCTTTCACCTTTTTTCACTGCCCACTGAAATTTCTGTGTGCAGTTGTGTGCTGTGTATACTGCAGTGTGGTAATTTGATGATCCTGTCTCTAGGTGGATGACGTGGCTTGTGGCTATGGGTTCACATTATTTTCTGCGCAAGAAGACAGAGTTAAAAACCCGAATAAGGTGTTTGGCACTGGCATCAACACTGATTTCCAGCTGGGCTACCAATGTGCACGTAAAGGCAAGATGGCTTATCATTCATAACATCACTGCTGTATGCAAGTCATGCACTGCTTGCTTTTAGCACAAAGCATTGTTACGTCAGCCACTGGCTTTGTTGCAAAGCTTTATTGTGACAAAGTATTGAAGGACACCCAGTTGAAAGATCTGCATGAAATAAGATATGTTTTTTGCATATTGATTTCAGCTCAGCATAGAAGAATTTTTTTCTCATCACATCATGTAAACAGGTCAAAAAGTTTTTTGTATTTCATATTTCTAGCTTCTTCAATACCGATAATATAGATTTATATAGGGGCTTTACTCAGTTCGAAAGCAATTAAATGTTTGTGTGTTGATGATGTTAATGGAAATACACATTTAATTGCTGAAACAGTGTTGTATACATAATCAGATGGGAAACTATGACAGTGTGGGTAGATTGGTAGAAATAAATGAAGTCCTGCATCATCCTTGACCACTGAGTATTTTACCTACATGGATCTTTAATAAAATGTTGCGCTTCTTTATTGCACTGCTAATTTATAAAAAAATGTGTTGAGCAGTGCAGGTGCTGTACACTCAGGATAAGCTAGTGTATTCCATTCTCCAATACTGCAAAAAATAAGACTGGGATATGACGTGCTGTAGAATTGCATCATCAAGCTTCGCCGGGGTTGTTATTTAGTCTCAGGTAACCGAGTAAATAAATTAGCCATTCATAGTCTACTTATAATTTATATGTGAGGAGCTTATGACTGCATAGCAAAATGAGAAATCGAGCACAATGACATTAATTAACTGAGAGGCCAGCGGCATGTTACTTAGTGTTCTTAACTCTGAAACAAGTCATGTATGATAGTCGTGTAAAGTTAATGCATGTTTAGTGACTGGATTTCAGTTGTTTGATGGTGGAATGAATTGCTAACCTGTTGATTCTACAGTTTTGTCAAATAGTGGATGGCGGCTTTTCCAAGTGCTTCATCACTAAGAAAGCCAGACAGCTGGCCAGAGGATGCTTGAACCTTGTGGGCACCCAGTAGTACTGGAATTTGAACCGAGTGATTCTCTCGTATGAGGCAAGTTCTCTATCGGTAGGCTACCGCCAAGTTTGTTTCAAAAGCCTCTCGTCTAGAACCCAATTTATGGGGGTTTCATAGCTAAGCTTGGTCTGAGACATCACTTGCTTGTGTCCCAAGTAACAGAGAATGTGTTTTGACCACTTGTTAATCAAATTTTATTCTTTTCTCCCAAAAACTTTTTAGGAGCGCACAAAGCAAAAAATTCGGTGTAGGTTTGTGTGGCTGGGTAAAGCTTCGGTCTTCATTTCCTGCTTGATATGTGTACATATAACTGCGTCTCTTGTCCTCCTTAGGTCACCCTCTGAAGGTGCTGACCGAGCCAGTGGGCATTCCGCTTCCTCTGAAGAAGGACTCAACGCGCATCTTGCGGGTTGCCTGTGGCCGTTCACACAGTGTGGTTCTTACTGACAATGAAGGCGGTAAGTTGACTTGCAGTCAATAGCTTTGCCGTAGTACCTCTGCAAAAGATGTCTGGGCTGTAGGTCTGTTTTCGTGTGTATCCCCTTGGTCAATGTTGACAAGCCAGTGTTGGAATCACCTTATTTACACGACATTTGATAGTGCAGAGATTTAATTTCTATTGTGTCATCCATCGCCATTATTTTTGTGAATGGCTGTTAGGTTTGCAGCTTTGTTAATATTGTTCGTGTTGATTTTTGTCGCTGATGGTCATTTGCTTTCTGTGCGTAGTGAGTTTTGGACTGTGGTGGTAGTAATTGGTTGGATAAGTGAAAAAATTATCTACTGTCTCTCATAACTTATCACTGACCTTCCTTGCTTTGGCAGTGTTCTCCTTTGGCAACAACTCGTTTGGACAGTGTGGTCGACCAGTTGTGCAGGACGAGAGTCCAGAGAGCTACGCTGTGCCCCGACAGGTTCAAGGAATCCCTGGAAAAATTATTGATGTGAGTTTCGTAACTTTTTCTGTACAAGCCTAACATTGGATGCTTCAAGAAGCCTCCTTTGCCAGCTACTTGACATGAGGAATGGCCAATTGTATGTCAGCAGCAGGGAAAACAAATAAATTCAAACATTAGCCAAATGCTGATAATCAGCAAATATCATAAACATGATAAGTAAGTTGGTCGATGAGACTCATGTATCATGGCATATTAATTGGGGTGTGGAAAAGAAGACTGAGCAGAACAAAACTGTGCATTCTAAGTGATGTGGGAAAGTCTCAAGCAGCACCTCTCTATATAAAGAGTAGTAGTGAAAATATTGTTGTATTTGAGAAGAAGAATTATCGTAGTGGCTGTGACACCTGGCTACCAAGCACAAGTTTGCAGTTTCGCTTCAAGCTCTGTTGATGGCATTTTGCTCGTGGGAAAGTGCAAAAGTGCCATGTTCTGAAATTTCAGCGCACATCATAGAGCCCCAGGTGCTTGAAATTAATCCTCAATTTTCTACAGTGATATGGTTTATGGACCACAGGCTCCTTTGGCATATAAAAAATCATTTAATAAAATAACTTCATTGAACAACAAACCCAGATCTTTTCAGTGACCTGCACCATATGTTGTTACCCAGCTATAGAGTGGCTTAATTTCTTTCACTCCTTACTCTCCTCCAAAGGTGGTGTGTGGTCAAGACCACACACTGTTCCTCACGGCTGATGGGGCAGTGTACAGCTGTGGCTGGAGTGCTGACGGCCAGACTGGGCTGGGCATTTACGGCAGCCAAGGCACGCCTGGGCTTGTCAATGGTGATCTCAGCGGTGTGCGCATTGTCAAGATTGCTGGCACTGTGGATTGCATTCTGGCTGTGTCTGGTGAGTGGCATCAGCATGCAGCCCATCATTGGTGGAAAAAAGTTAGTGCAGCACAGAACATTGTGGAGGTGTTGGTAGTTGTGCCTTTTTCTGTGTCCTCGTTTGCGTTATTCTGTTCATCCCGTGGCGTGCTAAATTTTTTTCCAAGAAATGCACCAACTACAAGCCCAGCATCAAGTTTTTACTCATCACTTATGCGGGGCTGTTGATTGCCATCCCTGCTCAAAAATTTTAAAGAGAGCATGTGTGATCATTGCCAAGAGATGTGAAGATGGTAATCTCTGCTGTGGGCAGCTTAGCGCCATCTGGCGACATAAAAACACATAGAAACGAAGTTAGCCACGGTACATTTTGTATCAATGCTGTACCCATACAGGGGCGTTTGCTGTTGCATTTTTTCATGGTCTTCCTGTCTAGCATGTAAAACCAGACCTCCACAAGTGTCTGGTATCACTGTGCTGCCTGAAACCACTTTTGTGTGAACTTTGGTAGCGTTTAGGTGTAGAGAGATTTGTAATGAATAAATAATTCTTAAATATATTTAAATGTATTGAATATACTTTTCATCATATTTTGTTGATGGCATCATAATAGCTATGAATTGTGCTACAATAATTGATACCCTGTGGCTTTTTTTATGTATATATATTTTTTAGGCATCTTTCTTTTTGTATTGTTGTTGCCAGCCATCAGTTTCTGTAATGTATGGCTGATAATATGTACCTAGATGGTGTGTACACTGGACTCTTGAGCACCCATGTGATTTAGTTAGTCATGAAAGAGTAGTGTAGCTTTCCTTCTCTTTTTGACTCTCATAAAAGCTTCATTTTCACGCATACATTTCATCTCAGTGAAAGGTTGTTGCGAACTTCATCTTCTCTGGCGTTAAATTTCACTTTCAAATCCTGTGGACACCCTCTTTATTTAAGCATGTCGTACTTGAACAGGAACTTGCAGGGCTGCAGTGATGACTAAGTTAGATGAGTTGCCTTCTGAGGGCTAACACATTGTTATGTTTCGTTTTACCAATATTGGGGACTTTCTTTTTTTCACTTCCACTACAGTGCATGGCCCAGCACTATGAATATTCTTGAAAGAAACTGGTGGACCTTCCAGATTGCTCGCTGTGACTACCTTGTCAAAATACACCAAGTTGTACTTCCCGAAACACAGTTGAAACCTGTTGGTTTCCAGTTGGTTTACTGTCGCTCTTATACCCGTGCCACACGCGCACAAGAAATGGCAGTAAATGCTTAAGGCTTTAAGTTTGTTAATGCCATTATTTTCAGAGTTGGTGCTACACGTCCACATTTAATGCCATTATTGAAAGTGACGATGACGATAACGCTTGCAAGGTAGTCAAAAGTTTCATCTGAATACAAAAAATCCTAATGAGCACAATATATTGGGAATGTTGTTCAAATGTAATGTAAAAACAATTTTTCATAAACTACGGCCGTTCCTGCTTTACAAGTCAAAAAAGTAGCCATAAACTCGAGAGTACCTGTCAATAAGGCTGGTTAAAATGGCGCTCTTCGTATCGAAAATGCGGTATAGATGCCTCATCTGACTGAAAGTTAAGAATTAACCATTTCTTACTCATTAGGAAGTTGTTACTAACAAAGCCGCATGCTTTTCTGCGTGTGGAATGGGAACGAGAGTACGCGTTGCACGGGCGAATGAGTTGTGGCGAACTCAGTAGGTCGCGAATGGCAGTAAGGCTAATGCCATTAAATTTATGCGTGTGGCACCGCACGAATGCCATTAAAGCTTAAGGCAGTAAGCACTTAATGGCATTAAATCTGTCCGTGTGGCACGGGTATAAATTTGGCTTTTATAATATCCAGGTGGTCTATTTTTTTATTGGGCAGCTCTGTGAATTAACTTTTAATTGCAGCATTGGCTTTCTCTCGGCTGCATGCTTATCATTGCTGTGCGATTCACACAGCTGACTGTAAATGTTGCAAAAATGAAATTGTCTCACCCTGGCCTCTGTGGTTGTCTTGCAGACTCTGGTGATCTGTTCGGGTGGGGAAATTCAGAGTATGGTCAATTTGGAAGGCAGACAGATGAAAAGCAGGTAGGTTTTTCAGCATGGGAAATGTGTCCTCTTTCTTACTGTGCTCATCTCTTTTTCTTTTGCCTTTTAAGCAAATTAGTATGTCGAAGAAGAGTACAGTTACCATTGCATAGTATGTGCTTTTATTGTGTACATTTGTTTGTTGGTGTCTTGCTGGTGACAGCACAATGTTGAATTTTGTTGCCACCAGCAAACTTACACCATCTTTGTGTAAGTCAGCTCCAGCTAATGTAAGAAACAGTTCTGCTTGCTGAACCAACTAGCTGCATTTTATACCTTTGCAATTATTTTTTCTGGTTTATGCTGTCTAATGTTTTCTTTGTGCATTTTCTGCAAAAAGTATTATGAGGAGTCCATTGACACTGGCATTGACAGTCTCCGTTTATAAAAACTATCTCTGTGATAAACTATTTTTGCAGATGTGCTATGCAAGGCATCTGAACTTCCCATACGGAAAAGTTAAGGCTGTCGCCAGTGGTGGAACTATGTGTGGAGTGGTCACAGGTTAGTCACATTTCTTAGCAATTGTATCGTCATTATACTGGGGAAAGACTAGTTCTACAACACAAGAGTAAAAAAGTGGGAAATATAGCTGGGGTTCTCGTTCTGCATATGTAAAATATAACTTGAAGAATTAACAGTGCTAATGCAAAAAGAAATTTGTGGAGTGAATGGCAGTGGTGAAAGTGGGTTTCTCTGCATAGCATAGTTCTTTACTGCTATAGTTTGTTCATAAGTGTGTATGCTATAAATGTGAGGAATGCTAATTGCATGAGTATGTCTGCAGTAAGTCTCAACAGCACTGTGAAGCACTGGCTCAGCTATGCATATTGTTCAGTTTCCTTTCTGTACATTTATTTGCCATTTTTCTTTGAGCTTGTGCTCACAGGGCTTTTTGCCTAGAAAAAGCAAGACACACCATATCGCATCGCTGAACTATAAGAAAGAATTTTTTTCTCACATGCATCTGAATATGAGTATGATTTGGGCATTAAGTTATACCGTAAAACATTGGTATAATAAACATGAACACTGTTAATTATTTGCTATATCAAACTCTGTGTAACGACATGTAGTTCTTACTCTGTGTATCAAATGTGGTTTGCTATGAAACGGATATATCGAACTCTCCAGCATCAAGCAATTCCCACTAGGATGGCAGGCCTGCAGGCTTGTTCACAGTACACAAGTGGCTTGTGGTGGTGTGGCAAGCAATCACGTTAAAGGTGCACTGAAGAGGATTCTGAACTTGTCTTTTTGCCACGGAAACTCGATCTTCACTTTCCTAGCTTTCTTAGAAACTGTGATTTATTGCCCTGTGTGGCCGATTTCCCTAATTAAATTGAATTAACGTCCGGCTCCCGCCTTTTTTTTAAAATTCTGCCGCGTGCGGTGGGCGGAGTCGACCAACGCGTGAAGTGCCTTTCAGCCAGCTCCGTGAAGGCTTTGCTTTCGCTTTATTTTGTTTTTTAGGTTGCCATGAATAAATAGTTTCATTCGCAGATAATATAGCCACAAAATAAGCCCGAAGAAAAAAAATACTCGCGGACTGTTTGCTACTACGGACTACTACGTATTACTCCGCTGATGGCAGAGCGGCAAGCCGCCACGGGACTAGGTGAAAGGCGCTCCACGCGTTGGTCGACTCCGCCCACCGTACGCGGCAGAATTAAAAAATAAAGGTGGGAGCCGGATGTTAATTCGATTTTATTAGGGAAATCAGTCACACAGGGCAATAAATCGAGGTTTCTAAAAAAGCTCGGAACGTGTCGATCGAGTTCCCGCGGCAAAAAGACAAGTTCAGATTCCTCTTCAGTGCTTGTATCTAGCACACACTTGTTTTTATCTCACATTTACCAACAGCGCCATGGCAGATGCAGCATATGGCAGTGTGGAGAGTTAGTAGCCCTGCGGTTAGTAGCCTGCCGCTGTTGCATGGTACTGATGCTGTGTGGGGAAGGCAACCTTACCGGCGCTCGGTTTTTGTGGCCTCATTACATGCTTTTGTTTTAAACAGTGCTGCTGCCGCACAGCTATTGTAGTGATTCGCTTCTAAAACACACCTCTAATTTGAGTGCTAATCTGATTTGATTTAACCCGGCTGATGTGCACAAATGAATTTATATATTTAATGAAATGAACAACAACACGTTTCTGCTAGTTCATTACAGATGTGCATATTATCATGTACTGTTTGCAGAGGGTGGTGACGTCTATGTGTGGGGATATGGCCTGCTTGGCCTGGGACCTGAGGTGTCAGTTAAGACCCACCCAACGTTGCTGCCTAGGCCACTGTTTGGGGCAAGTCGCTTTGCCCCGGATGTCCATGTCGTCGACCTCTTGTGTGGCCTGAACCACTTCGCGGCTCTGAACAGTATGTTGTCCTTTTATTGTTCGCTGTCGGTGGTGGCATGTGTGATGGGCTAGGCCTATCAAGGGCATCTTCTTAACCGGCAGTTTGAGGAGACTTGAAACTTATTAACTGCTTTATTTAGGACAAAAACACCCACATGCTTCGACGTTTTCCTAAGCCTCCTTCTCCAGCCCTGACCTTCTTTGCAGTCCGGCAATAGGCCTAGGTGGCGCCAGCTTTCATTCAACAATGCTACAGCCTGTTTGTAACACTTCACCTCATCTGCTTGATGATACTACCAGTCTTTAACCAAATAGTGTTCCTGAGGCGATCAACATCGCATTAAAAAAAAAATACCATGTGAACCCTTGGTATGGTAACCAAGTGTATGGAAAGAATGTTGTGGGGCATCTGTGCATAGTGCAGGGCAGAGCAGTTCTCTGAAGCAGTCAGTCAGGACAGAAAGTGATGTCATTGTTGCATTAGACCCTGTCTTCGCACTTTTGTACGGTGCAGGAGTAAGTTCTGGAGCCTTTTTTGGTTTGTTTGGTTTGGTGGCAGCGCAAAAATTTTGATGTCGCGCTTCCTGCTGCATGGACCCAAGGACTCATTCCTTTTTGGCTCATTCAGGTGACTGTGCAGTAGCGAAACTTTAAAGGGTCCCTGCAGCAATTTTGAAGGTGGCTATAAAATGCCTGCATTACGTAGAGTAAAGGCTATTGAGCGTTCATGTCATTGCATGTTGTCAAAAGTTAACCGATAATTTACAAATAACTTTTTTAAATTTTCATTCCCACACCTCATGGTGATGTCTAGTGTTGGTCCCTCGCTTGAAATCCAACCTCGCAACGTCGTGATGCTTGCATGACATTGGTCACGAGGTGCTCTTATTGGCTCACCAGAAACTGCAACATTGTTTGTAAGCGAAGCAGGTGAAGGAGGTGAGGAGCACGGCAGGCTGTAGACTGTGGCGGGCTGCTACCTTCCACCATCCCCTCTATTGCAGTGCTGTGGC
Source organism: Amblyomma mixtum (assembly GCF_055824585.1). Classification (NCBI taxonomy): domain Eukaryota; kingdom Metazoa; phylum Arthropoda; class Arachnida; order Ixodida; family Ixodidae; genus Amblyomma; species Amblyomma mixtum. The sequence continues at coordinate 32,028,138 of NC_143013.1, read as the reverse complement.
AGGGGAGTGAGTGACAAAAATAGAAGTTAACAGCCGAGCCGATTGACACTTTCACGGACAGAGTGTGGTCCCTGCCTGTGATCTTTATTTTTTTCTTGCTCACTCTGGTACACAAGTTGAGAGGCAGAAGGCAGAGGATCGTTTCTAATCACCAGTAACTCTGGTGCTGCATAAGCTAGATTTAAAATTTTTGCTGGAGGAGATGATCCAGTGTCTCTCAGTCTTACTCTCAATGTGAAAACCATTGCAGGGAACATTTAAGAGTTGCAGTTCTCAGTCGGGCATTCTTGTCTTTCGTTTACTTCCCATGCTTTGTTTTCACCTTATTTTGTTCCAACCAACAAGGAACTCATGGTTATGCAGTGCTTGGGTGCAAAAGAATTTCAAAACATTGTTTAACAGCAAAATGGTTTGGTTTGGTTTATGGGGTTTAACGTCCCAAAGCGACTAAGGCTATGAGAGACGCCGTAGTGGAGGGCTCCGGAAATTTCGACCTCCTGGTGTTCTTTAACGTGCACTGACATCGCACAGTACACGGGCCTGAAATACTACTTCATATCAATAAGAGCCGACAGAACAAAAAAAATAGAGTGTACTGAGCTATGACTGCCAGTTTTTGTTGTTAAAGTAAGAACATGATAGAGACAAGACAATAAGCAGGAAAAGATGTGCTTTTGTGTATGTATGTTTACTATTTCTTGCATTCCTGTTAAATTCGCACCCGGAGTGCACGACAGTCACACAGTGTGTGTACATTAAAAGTACTGAGAGTGCAATTTCTTCACTGCAGACAAAGGGGAACTGTACACGTGGGGGAAGAACAAAAATGGCTGCCTTGGTCTTGGTCACACAGCGGATCAACATTTTCCATTCAGGGTAAGTTGTTAACAGTCTAAAAAAAAAAAATCAACGAGTGAAACTTGTTTTTCTGCCTTTCAAGACTTCTCCTTATAGGTAATTGTCTTTGTTTCAGTGAGTGCTAAACCGGTCCTTTCAAAGCAGCGGTTACATATTGGGTATTATTTTGCCTGTCATCCAAGTGGGCTTTTAGACCTTCAGCTAAGAGCTGTGCAAGTTCACGAATGACAGTGCTATGATTCTACTTTTTTTTAAAGTGTTTAATCGTCATGCACTAAAAGCTTGTATTGGTCCAAGTTAGCTGCGAGCTGCTCTCTAAACAGCATTCCTTGTAGTCTAGGACAGGTTTTAATGCGAATGCATTAGAGCTGTCGTCACACCAAAACCCCAATTGGTTCAGGCAATGGTGACGTCACGGGTGTCACATGACCACTCAAGGACCAATCACAGCGTGCCACCAAATTTGAAAATCCATCACCTCCGGGGGAGCTAAGAGGCTGTGACAGCACATCACTGCCGGAGAGGTCAAGTGTAGCTGTGAGTGTCAGATTGTCAGGTGGGCGGAGGACATAATAAATACATAAAACACTTTATGGCCATGAGCAGTGAGCAGGATTTGAACCCACAACGGTGCAAACAGATCAACTTCGTTGGCCACTGTGTTGGACCACTGCGCAATTGCTGCAGCCGAACATCCCATGTTTTTAACTGCCAATCTCTTGCATTGTGCTTTGGATGTCGTCGTCATAATCAACTTCCATCAGTGTGCAATCGATCCGGAGCACACCGCCATTTCATTGCCCTCTTAAGAGGACTTATTAAGCAGCCCCACTATTTTTGATGTGATAGAGATTCAGTAATGAATTCACTGAATGAAAATAAACATGGTTTCTCAGGTCAGGAAAACCACGAAGTTTACCCAGCTTTTCTTGAAGTGTGAAGATAGATCAGTTTTCTGATTTTGTGAAAAACTGCAGACCACAGTTGAAAGGGAGACTAGATATCTTTGCATGTCTTTTTGTAGTGCTGTATGCAAGCTTAGTAACAGCAGCTGCTGTGCCTTCCTTCTGCGCATATTATCTCTAGTTTTATGCATTGTTTCAGTAAATCTGGGGACCAAAATAAAAGCTGGAGGTGTCAAATGGTGTGGCAATTGACACTCTACGTAACGCAATCTTTGCACTACCTAGTCATCATGGCAAGTCTTACTGTTTTAAGTTGAGCAGGCAGGAGTTATTAACTACCAATAATGAGCTTGGCTAAAAGAGAGCAGTATATTGATTGTTAAAATCAAGTAAGAATGATGCACTGTTTATATTGGGCTACTTGGAAGTAGTGCATCCAGAACATACTTACCTAGTGTCAAGGTTTCCATACCAGTTACTGTGTGGTTTGCTGTTTCAGCCCATTTGCACATTCCTTGCTAGTCCAGTGTCATCGTGTAAAATCATATATAAAGGGTGGCGGGAGTGTAGCATGGTTGGATGGTACCTGACAACTATAAAATAATGTCCAAAATTGCTGTGGTGATTCTTGTTGACCTATGACAGCATTACAGGATTTGTTTCAGGGTTTACAGTGTGGTGGAACTGAGATGCTGTGAACCTCCGAAAAAGACTGCTGCTGGAATCCTAGCACATTTAGTAGACGTTGTTATGTTGGTTGTTTGTAGTTAGCATATCTGTTTGTTACAACTGCTCATAAGTATTGTTTATCTTCTTTCTTCTCTTTTGCAGGTGAGCCTTACAGCACGCATACTGAAGGTCAGCTGTGGTGTGGACCATACTGCTGTGTTGTGCCAATCATTCTGCTGATAGTGCGGTTATGATTTTTGAATGTAGTGTATAGTTAGCGGACTTCAAATCACTGGTGGCTATTATTTGTGAGACAGCGATGACACAGTGCCACGCAGAAATTTTTAATTGCGAGGACTAATAAAACAGTGCAGATCATAAAACGTGTTTTTTTTCTGATCAATAAAAAGAGGTCGTAACCCTTGAAAATGATCTGTCTTAAGTGAGTTATATTTAAATGCATGCCAATTAGAATTTCATGAACAATAGTTGTGTGCAGAGCATCATCACTAAGTGCGGTAGATGCAAGTCTGAAACACGTTAGTTTTGACTTTATCATTGCTTTTCGCATTTCAAGTTGTTCAACTGTCAAGGAATGCAAGATAATCATTTCAAAACGTAACTGCATTGTGCATGTTACCCCTGGCCACTTCACACTGGTAGACCTCTCCCTGTCTGCAAACAATGTGATGTCAAGGAGCTTGGCCTGGTGGCAAAATCGCCCATTTTGGCCTCTGCAACTGTGTGACATGTGTCATGTGTTTACCCATCGCCTTTCTTCTCGCAATTAGGGCCGCATTGGCATGTGTGTCGCCCGATACACCGCGCTGCCTGCAGCAAAATGATTTGCTCACCAGACCAGCCTTGCCTGCACTGCTGTAGTAGGCTGGGTGCAGTCTGTTCGTGCTAGTGAGCATCTCTGTTTTTTCTTACACTTTGTTCTAGTTTTCTCCAGAAGCAAGTTTGTTTTTGAAGAACATTACATGCACAGGAGACAGAAATGCTATCTTGAGTATATTCAGTCTTCAGCTAAAGGTTAAAAAAAAATACAATTTTCTCATACCCTTACGTTGAATGAACAACGATTCTTATACTCACAAAGTGAACAAGGCAGGGGAAAGCCTCAGGGTACTCGCCAACGTTTCAACAAGAGGACTTGCCCTCGCAGACGAAGGCACGTCCTCTTGTCGTAACGTTGGCGAGTACCCTGAGACTTTCCCCTGCCTTGTTCACTTTGTGATTATCAGGAACCATCTGCCCCAATCTCTCTCTACCTACTATTCTTATAGTATTTTACAATGCGATGCTTGCTTGGCTTGTGCACACAGGGAACAATTTAGCTGTGCATGGGAACAGTGCAAAATTGTTTGAAACTGGACATGCATGTCTCGAACATTTAAACATGACTTTTCATTACGCACTTAAAGGTGACTGCTTCAGTTTTTCTTGCACTCGAATTATATGACGTCTTATTGTCTACTTTGTAAAACGCAATAAAAATAGTGTGTGTACACTAGGAGCTAGGACATATTCACTTCGTTTTAATACATGGCTTCGTCATAGCAAAACGCAACTAAAATTTCTTTTCATAGCAACAAGAATACCATTAGTCTGCGTTAGCTGTGTTTCAAAATGATTTTCCAGTGCAAAAGTTACGCAAGGCTGAATGAAGTACGGGGTCCACGTTTCTCGCCTCACCAGGAACAAGCTCGTGACAAAACATTTACTCCGAATGTGGAAGTATACGTCACCTTACCGAGTAGCTCCCCCAAACTGGGCGTCAGTACGCGAGGCCTTGCAGTGCGACACGCACCACCGCTCTCCAACCAAAATAACGTTACAGTTACACTGTTTCTGATGTCTACTTATCCCCCCACGATAAGCAGACCCGACCAGTTTGCGCTGCCTGCCTTATGCCAGACTCGTACTAAATCGGACTGCAACCCGGGATCCCGTATCACACTTCTTACGAACAATATTAAAATACTGTCAAGACGTTGTATTGCCTGCGACGTTAGCTTCTCCACAGCTTACGCAGTGGAAGTGGCTTCAGGTTTTCAGCACTCGTACAGCATGAGCAAGCTGCACGGTATGAGCTATGGCATGAACAGCACTGGCATGAATGGCAAATTTGCAGCGCGTAAAGGTTGTCGTTGTTGCTATGACAACGTGCGGCTTCGTTTCTGGCTAATGCGGCAAAAGGAACTCGAGGTCAAGACAAATCCCGCGAGAATGCGCGAGAAACACCCCGCACGCGCCCAGCGGCAGTGGCCAGTAGTTACGAAGAGCGTCGCAGGTAGTCTCCAGTGGGCAAAAAATAGTACCCAGGAGGCAGCGGCGACGAAGAAAAGTACCGCGCAGGCTTCGTCAATTCCTTTTTCCGTTGCCGTCGGTGACGTAAAGGTGCGTGCTAGGCCTTCCTCTGTTACCTTGCTGGCGTTTTGGGGGATATTTTGGAGCGATTGTCGAACGAGACTGCTCAGTAAAGGCCCGTTAGGTGTTCCAGGAACGTTTGATGGACTGGCAACGCCATGCGTCGGACCTCGCCGTTCCGTGTGGCGTGCTTGTCGCAACTCGGCGCTGCTTTTGCCACGCTGTCCCCGTCGTGAACGCTGCCTTTTCTCCTTCTGTGACGCAGGTTTTGCAAGTATGGCTCGCGGACAGCAGAAAATTCAGTCACAACAGAAGGCGGCGAAGAAGATGGAACAGCAGAAGAAACAGCAAAATCACGACCAGAAGGCTGCGGCTGCCAAGGCCCTTGTTCACACCTGCACCGTGTGCAAGGTAGGTAAACACTTACGAAAAAGGTCGTCGGCCTTACGTTTGAGCCATGTGGGTTAGCGGGTCACGAAGTGATGAGCCGCTGCGCGAAGATGGCTGCTTCCGCGGTGCTAGCCGCTTCCGCAACGTTCCTTTTTGGAGCTGCGCGTAGTGCTTCCCTGACCTCGCGGCACTCCCGCCCTGCTGCGACGCGAAGCAGTCGTAGGATAGAAAATAATGGATGTGGGGAGGATATGATTTGTCTATCATGTGATCAGCTGGCACGCACCCAACCTTGCTGTCAGAAACGTAGGCGCTTTGGAAGTCTGCGTGCGCGACCTGACAGTTTCGTTTGTCCATCGAAGCACTTCTGTCGTAACCGCACTGCGTTACGATTACTGTGGCCTTTCCGCGAATCGGACGTCACTACGGCTAATGTACTTTCGCCTCGTGTTGCGTTTTAGATCCGAAATTATTGCTTCGCTTCAAAAGCGCAACTGGGTTGTCGCAAAATGTCTAACTCCAGTTGCTCTATGCGCAGCTTATTTCGCAATCGCAGCTGGTAACCTTGAGCGTTTAATCCTGTCCTCCTGAAAAGTTCACCTTGCCTCACACTTGCCCATTTGATTTGGCTCTGTCAGGCTCAGATGCCGGATCCGAAGACTTACAAGCAGCACTTTGAAAATAAGCATCCGAAGAATACCCTGCCAAGTGACCTGGAGGGAGTCTGAACTGAAGATTCTGCCAAGCAAACCACGGTAGTGGCAACCTGAAGGTGATTGTGTGCTGAGGGAAATACCTTCATGGACTTGCCACCACATTTTTTTTATACATCAGCACCTCCTTGTACAGCCTTATTACGCCCCGGAAAAAAAAAATGAAAATGAGTTGAAGCCTTTGGAATAAAGGCCACCTGGCTTTTCAAATGAGTTGGGATGATCAGCCGTGATTATAAAAGTTTTGCTACAGAATAGGTTTTGTGTGTCAATGTCTGCCATCTAAAGGAGTGCGTAGCTGGCAACTCAAGGTGTATATTTAATGCACGATGTCATGAACAGCATTTTAAACTTTCAAGATAGCGCTGCATGTGCTGATTGAATTGTTGCACGCCGCTGTCATAAAATGGTAGTGTGGCCACAGTAAAGAGTATCGACTCGTACCATGCTCTACTACCACAGACTGTGGGTTGTGCAGGCTGCGTGCCATTGGACTAGCCATTTTGCAGTGTTATGCAATCCCAAACTAGTTTTCTGCATTCTGAAAGAACACAATGCCACTAACAGGTAAAGTTTTCATTCATTCTTTTTTTCTTACACACTACTGTGACTTCGTCGCTATGGTGTTCAGCCGCTGAGCACAAGGATATGAGAGTGAGTCCTAGCCGCAGTGGCCAGATTTTGATGGGGGCATGGTGTTAACACACCTGTGTGCTGTGCGATGTCTGCGCACATCAAAGAACCATAGGGAGTCAAAATTAATCTGAAACCCTTCACTCCAGGGTCTCGCAGCCCATATGCAGTTTTGCCATGTGAAACCCACATGCCAAAATGGTTTGATTTTTACTGAATCTATTTATTGCAACAATGTGCAGTAAATGAAATGATTCATCTGCTCCTAAAACAATGAGACTAACAGGTGTTAAATATCATTGTAGGGTATTATGAGCTTTATGTGGTATGGTAGTGCATGAATTGTTCACTTCAGTTACATGCATTTTCTAATTCAACGCGTATTGCATTGCTTCTACCTGAGAAGTCTGGGTGCTTGTTATCGGTCATATTGACGGACAGCCGCGGTGGCTCAGTGGTTATGGCGCTCGGCTGCTGGCTGAAAGACACGGGTTCGATCCCAGCCGCGGCAGTCGAATTTCAATGGAGGCGAAATTCTAGAAGCCCGTGCACTGTGCGATGTCAGTGCAGGTTAAAGAACCCCAGGTGGTTGAAATTTCCGGAGCCCCTCACTACGGCGTCCCTCATAGCCTGAGTGGCTTTGGGAAGTCAAAAGCCAGCCAGCCAGCCAGCTTTTAAGATACACGCCAACGCCGAAAGCAGGCTCCACGCAGGAGCTCGGCCGGTCTGTAACAATCCAGGCATTAAATTGTATGTGAAAGTTTTTGATAGCACATGGCATTTCTAAAGGTACAACTTTGTGTGACTGCAGGTGCCAGGTCTTGCTTGTGAGACACCATGTAAAGCAACTAGGGGGCTTTTTCTCATCTCGTGCGGGGCATGTTCGTTCATTCTTTTGTATGACTCTATCCACAGTGGGTGATCAGTGAGTTTCTGTGAGTGTTGTTCAATATAGACTGACTGGATCTAGTACTTTGCAGTGCGCTCACTGCGCCATCTTTCGGCATCACTCTGTCTGATGTAGCGGCAGCAATTTTAATTGAAACAAAAGATAGTATTTCGTCGCTGCCAAGTGCGCTAGCTCCGGCGGCCTTTTGTGGACATAAGCAAGTTTTGTGCAAGTCCTAACAAAGCAGCCACAGAAACATGGCCGATCTGACTCGTGCATTTGGTGAGGATGTCACGTCTCGTGCAACTTTTTTTGGTGGTTGAAGGACTTCAAAGAGGGCAGGGATGAACCTGAATTGCAAGGAGGGGATGGTGCCCCTCTTGCAGCCTTGTCTGTGGAAACCATCAGAACAGTTGCTGCAATGATCAAAACTGATGGATGCCTTACTGTCATACAGCTTGCCTATTTCATTGAGATTTCAGTAGGAAGCACCACAAAATTCTGAAAGAACATCTTTCCATGTCAGTATGCAGTGGATCCCCCGCCTGCTTACACCAGTCCAGAAAGAAAACCGTGTAGGCGTTTGTCTCGGGTGGAAGCGGTGCTTAGAAGGGAAAGGTGAAGACAGGTAGAAGACCATTATTAATGCAGATGAGACGTGGGTATACTGCTATGACTCAGAGATGATGTGCCAAAGTACTCGTGCATTGCCAGTGAGCACGCAGGCAATGATTGTCCTCATAGGCGATCAGTTAGATAGGTAGGGCTTGGATGGCAGTTACTTACTGTTTCAATGCCAACCTTTTTATTGCAATTTTAAGTCGACATGTTCTTTCCGGGGCGGTGTCGTGAAGGTTGAGAGGTGCTCTTTGATCTCTTCAACCTGGGTGAGTTTACGGCGCCTCCTCATTTACTATAACAGAATGGTGTGGCCAAAGTTGTTCATTGTATCTGTGACGAGTTGCCGTTGCCCTTATGCATATTTTGACAATAACCTGCGCCCGTTTGTAATAAGTGAGCGTTCGTTATATGTCCAGCCATTATAAGTGGGTTCCTCGGTGGTCCTGTGAATGTATCCACAAAACCTGGCAGCCATAGGTGCGACAGTTCTTCCCTGATGAGTTTTCTCCATGCTCTCTGCTACTAGCCTCAGGGCATACGTAAACATGCAACGACAGAATGTGTGAATCAAAATTGCAAGATATCTTATGGGAAAGCACGATAGACTTGGGAGCTGTTAGGGCACTGGGAGCAGAAATTTGGTTTAGACAAATCGTCCAACTTGGGAGGCTGCTCAGAGTGCCCCAATCGTTTCACAGTTGTTGAAAAGCTTACTACATGAGTGCTTTCTGAATTCCAGTGGCACTTAGGCTGCAGGAGTGATGCTTTTTTTTTTTTAAGAGTTCTGTAAAATACAAATGTGCATTGTAATGTATGCGGAGTCTGAAGCAGATACAAATGATGATACATTGTTTTAATTCACTGCAACACTTGAAACCAACTACATGTCATAGCCATCATTCAGTTGTTGAAACCAAAACCAAAACAGTTTCAGTGAAAACTTCAATTGCAAATTATTTAGCTGTCATAGGCAAAGGTCATGGAATGATCCAAGTATATTAATGTCTAATGCATCATTTGAAAGAAGAAAACACGCAAGCAAAAATTTGATGTGGAGAGTTCTTTAATTAAAGTTAATACCGAATGTGGAGCATTTTCTTGTTTATTTACCTTGCATGCTTCCTAAGGAGGTGTTACGTAAGGGGGAATACACAAATACGCATGCAAAACTGTCTAGGTAACAAGTTCATACAGCATAGATTCAGCAGTAGCAAGTCTTTTTAAAGACTGGATTGCAATTAAAAATATTAATTGGTTTGCAGATGCTTCACGCATTGGCCTTAGCCTTATTGTTAAAGGCCCTCATTGGAGTTAGGTTCTTCTTGCGCATTTGCAGTTTTCAGGGTCTGCTGTGGTCTATTGAGCTGTCTGTGCACCGGCCGCAGCTTGATTGATGAGGTTCGTAGCACCGAAGGCCAGGGCAGCCAATAGGGAGCTTGTAGCTGCAGCTGGCCAGGTCCCTGCAATTTTAAAGGGTATCCTCAAGAACTCGGTTGCGTTTGGGAGAGAACAAAGAGAAGTACTTCATCAAAAAATAGAATAGAGCTAGCCGTTGTGCTATATTCACCGGTAGTGAAACTTTGCAAGGACTGGAAAGCAGTTTTCCTAAAGTTCAGCTTGAACAAGGTGCAACAGTACGTCTTAGAAAGAAGGCATTTGGGACACTTGGAGATTTCGTGGCTAAAAAGTTTGTACGCTTTGACTTCTTTTTGACATTATAACAGGATTGTGAGGAAACCTCATATGTAGCCTTTGTTGCGGCTGTCTTGATGTACGCATTACGCTCACCTCGCCTTTCAATTGGTAAAAACAAAAACTCTGTAGTGGGCAAGTCAAACTGGTGTGTTCTCATGTCTCTTGGACAAAATTTGAAGTACTATTACTCATGCCAACAAATCTTGAGAGGCATTGGATGGTATATCGTGTCCAGCCCACCTAAATATTAAAGTAGCAGACGCATTGAAATTTCGCATGACTTCTTTTTTTTCCTGACAACAGCTTGCAGGACCTCAGAAGTGATAAACTGCAGAAGCTATTTCCAAGAATATCCAGTGCTGTTACTCCAGCACTTTCTTCGACTGCTTTTTTCGCACATTTACCTCGACTAAGTTTTCTTGGCGCATTTCATTCATTCCTGTGCTGCCTGCCAGTTTTGTGGCGTTGTCGTGATATGCATAGTTGCCAGGGCAGCAATGGACACGGCAATGCTATTCAGTTATGAACGGACTCCATTAACCACTGATGCGGCCAGAGTTTCCTTGTATTTCAGACCTGTTGGCATGAGTCCACTGGGCCAGAAGCTAGCTAGTTAGATTCCACATATAATGACAGGCTGCCCATTGTTCCCATTCAAGAAGTGTGCACTTGTTCAACGTTGAAAGCTCATCAGCAGAATGAAAAGGCAGGGAGTTCCCACCTGCATGTAATCTCCGTTGAGGCTGCTAGTGCCACACTGGTTGTACCACCATGCTCCGTGGTGGTCCCTAGCACAGCTTCCGTCACTCCATTGGTCGTTGTCCACATCCCACGTAGAGAATGGCATTGCAGCATGAGCGCTCAGGCCGTCCCCTGCATGATGTGCATGATGTTGCATGATGTGCAGCATCAGCTGGTGACAACAGCCTATGGCTTGCAGGATGTTGCATTACTCCGCTAACCAATCGCAGCAGTAAACGAAGTGAACATTTTAATGTTTCACGTTATAAACCAACTCAGAAGCATTGAATTATTCCAGTTACAATTTTATTTTGCAATTAGCATCGTGTTTGGTTGACAAGAAAAAAAGCCAAATGATTTTTTTTGAAAATTACTGTATTTGCTTGTATGCCTCATTTTTTGTGCTGTCCGGGCAACGCTGAAATCAACCAGGAAGTACAGCAAAAAAATTTTTTTGTGAACCGCAGCGGCTCAGCGTTGTGCGGGAGCATTCGAGCAATGGCCATTTTTCTCTGTTATGGTTTTCTGGATGTTCACCTTGCGGAGCAGATTTCTTCGCGACTGCGTTGTCTATTTTGACCCAATTTGTTTTTTTGCACTCCTAGGATCGTAGTGTGGGCCAAGATATGCTTTCTTTTTCAAATTTGTAAATTTTAAATTTCTTGTATGATATTTCTCACTCTGGATATGTCAATGAACACTGCATCTTAAAAATTCAAAACCAAAACCAATATTGGCAAAATTTGTGCTTTCTGAATGTCTTGGCCTGTAGCACTCTAGTTAGAACACAGTGATTGTTGAACCAGCCTTCTGCCATATTTATTTACTCTGCAGCCTTTTCGCAAGATTCTGAGGAAAAATGTGCACAATAGAACCCAGCTATGAGGTTTTTTATTGGGCTGCGATAAAAAAAACTTAGCAGCCGGGATGTGCACTTGAAAAAACATCGTCGTCTACCGTATTTTTTTACTTACAGTCTTTGGAATTTGCAGGGCTTTGTGATTCTCGTAACCTTTCGCATGTACAAACTTTCCTTAGCGTACTGTGATGACTCTCCATATACCTGAGCATCCGTTCGAGGAAGGAAGGTGGCAGCAGTGAAGAAAGCAGGTGCACAAAGCGAGCGAAATTTTGGCACGTGTGCACGCTTTCATGCTTTTTACATGGCACAATCCTGTGTGGCAACACATGCCTTGTCTATTGGAATCTAGAAAGGGTTCTTAAAGGTGCACTGAAGAGGAATCTGAACTTGTCTTTTTGCCACGGGAACTCGATCTGCACGTTCCGAGCTTTCTTAGAAACCGCGATTTACTGCCCTGCGAGGCCGATTTCCCCAATTAAATCGGATTAACGTCCGGCTCCCGCCTTTTTTTTTTTTAATTCTGCCTCGTACGGTGGGCGGAGTCGACCAACGCGTGGAGCGCCTTTTACCCAGTCCCATGGCGGCTTGCCGATCTGCCATCGGCGGAGTAATACGTAGTAGTCCGTAGTAGCAAATAGTCCGCGCATATTTTTATTTCTTCGGGCTTATTTTGGGGCTATATTATCTGCGAATGAAACTATTTATTCATGGAAACCTAAAAACAAAATAAAGTGAAAGCAAAGCCTCCACGGGACTGGGTGAAAGGCGCTCCACGCGTTGGTCGACTCCGCCCACCGTACGAGGCAGAATTAAAAAAGAAAGGCGGGAGCCGGACGTTAATTCGTTTTAATTGGGGAAATCGGCCACACAGGGCAATAAGTCACTGTTTCTAAGAATGCTAGGAACGTGTGGATCGAGTTCCCGCGGCAAAAAGACATGTTCAGAATCCTCTTCAGTGCACCTTGAAGCTGTAGACAACAGGGAGCATACGGATGACAGAAACATGTCGGAGCCAGCCTGGTCAACTACACCCCATACAGCGCTGCGTGAGCAGCATTGTTTCATCATGGTGACATCGGTCGGTTGCGCTAGCACCGCAGCAGCGATGAAACTGCGGCAACAACTGCAACGGGATTCACACCGCCCTTAGTTATGCTCGGCGTCTGCATGGGTACAGCTCACCTGAAGCGTTTGAACAAGATGTCGGACAAGTGCTGCTTTGGCCGGTCTGCCGTTGGCGTGTGCTATACGTAGGCTGTAAAAATGTCGCCACTGGATAGACTACTGTCGCGAAGTGACATTTGCAACATAGCATGCAGAAAAGCTTGCAAATTTGCATGGCAGCCGAATTCGTAGTGACCGGACTGGCTCATGAAAACTTAGCAGCCGCGAAAATGCAGCACCCCGGACCATAACAGCGGGCTTCTACTGTATTAGAAAATTTTCTGTGGATATAACGATAAAATTTTTGCGAGAGTGCTCATAAAATTACTGATATGCTCAAAATATTTCATGTAAATATATCAAGAAATTAAAAAAAATTTGCTAGCCCCTAACAGGCTTTCCTGCAGAACAGGAGAGAATGTTAACTGCTTGTCTTCCAAAACATTCTTCTTAGCCACAGTCATGTCTTCAGGCTTGCATATCCTTGTCCTTGTTTTAAAATGCTGGGACTCTGAAGGACCTGAATAGACTAGCAGGCATTGCAGTGTATTCATGTAGCCTCAGCTTTCCCTTGGAAGATGTGAGAACCAAGTAATATCAAGTAGAAAATGTCGCCACATTGTTGATAACTGGAAATGGCCCCATGATGCTGTGCCTTTTGAAGTAAGGCACTTCTCAGGCTTTGTTCGTTAAGAATGTGACTTTCTATAGAAAAAGGGAGTAGGGAAAGGTGGGCTTCGAGTTAAAATGTTCATGCAGCTTCCTACAGTTAACTATAGTTTTATAGTGGCTGTGGTAGTAGTATTAAACTCCTTCCTGAAACCTTGGCTAAGTAATTTATAGTGGCATTGTTTTTATTAACCATCTTTATGCTGCTGCTGTTACTTGTAGCAAGCAATCTCTATCAGAACTTTTGGAAATATGCAAGGTGTAAGACTTGTGGAATGGATGGTTGGTTCACTTACCGGCGTCTCCACCGTCGAATTTTCCCAGTAGCTTGAGTACAAACTTTTCTTGTTCATTTCCGATTGCAAAGTAAGCATACGTGGCATGTACTTGCTGTCCTTCGAAATCTTCTATGTCTACTCTGACTTGGCATAGCCTCTGAGTTGTCAGCTGGTGGCTACGACTATTTCCTGCGACAGCGAGGAAATAGCTGTCACCTCCTGGGTTGCACCTTGGTGAACTCTAGGTCCAAACTCACCCAGCCAGAATTCTCCCGCAATGTTGCCAAACCCATGCTTGTAGTCTTTCCAACCTTTTTGAAAATCCATGCTTCCATCGAGCCTCCGCTGTACAACCTGCATTTGTTTGGTAGTGTTGTAGAGTATCAAAGAAAACACTCCATGCTAGTTTACTCTCCAGCATCAGGGCAGGTCGCCTGCCAATCAGCCTAAGAATAGAAATCGTGTGAAATCATCCACTTCCTTATTGCAATGCATTTTATGATGACCTTCAGAGCACCAAGAAACATGGTGTAGCCCTTGATTGCCTCTTGATTGGTGTGCTCGTCTGAACAGAGCACACTGTCAGCAGTTTTCATCAACACATTTATTTCGAATAGCAGATCTCTCGTCTGCTAACCAAGAAAGAAAGTGCGCTTGTCATTCAGCAGTGGCCGAGTTAAGCAGTTGAGCTATTTGAAAAACTCTCTGTGGAGTCAGCACCCACCGTCCAACCTCCTCCGTCAGTGTCCATGTCACAGTAAACCACCAGGGGTTCTGGGGACCCTGACGGCTGGACACGGTAAACTCCCGACGTGTTGTGGCCATCTTGCAGTATGTCCCAGCAATCTAGGGGCAATGGTGTGCTTGTAGTCTCTGCCCGACTTGTACAGGTCACTTGAACATGGCTAAATGACTGTTCCAAATGGCTCACTGCGTCCAAGAGCTGCTTGTGTGTTGCTGCCAAGTAGCTGTGGTTGCGTATGTGCCTGTTAATTTAAGAAGACACTTTCAGTCTCAAGGGTGGCATTATCTCTGCACAGTACATTGATGTCATATAAAACCAAAAGATTGGTGTTGCATGGGAAAGTTTATCAGGTTTTTTTTTTTCCGTAAGCAACAAAGCACTCACTTTCCGCTAATTCTTTACTGTGCTGCTTTCTGCTAATTTTTTACTGTGCTGCTTACTTTTACTTTTTTTACTCTCTTTTAACTTTTGTTATTCTTTTAGTTACTCTTTTTTTTTCCCCCTGATTTGCTGCAGCCCCACATGAGGAGTCTAGAATTTCAGTTTGGTGCTCTGCATTTATGAAACCTCGGGTTTCGTTGAAGTAGTAGCATATCCCTGTAGGAAGTTGCAGTGCATCTTATATTGAGTAGAACAGGAAAAGAAAGAAACTGCGCATGTATTGCAATGAACTGTGGCTTCTAGTTGGGACATGTACGTGCCTCACATCCTGAAGCAGCTCCGTGATGTTCTGCTGTAGCTGCGTGAAGGTTGCCTGCATGCTGCTGAGGCCACGACGCACACCCTGCTCACTGGGACACCTCTGCTGATGATGACATGTGGCTTGCCCACGCTGAAGTTGTCCAACATCCTCTCGTAGCAGTTCGTGCACAGCAAGGCTCTGGTTTGATGGTAACGAATTGGATGTCTCACTGCTACTGAGCCCCGAGTATTCAGCTGTAACAGTGATCCTGAGGCTCTCTGCTACTACTTGCATTAAAAAAACACACCTAAAGGTGCAAAAAAATTCACCGGGATCTTTTTTGAGAAGGTCTGGCTATTGAGAAGTCTGCCATACTTGCTAAGAAGAGTTATGTGCCGAACTCTTCAGTCCCGCACCAGAATTCAGTGCTTTATAGCTAAGTAACTAATTACTTCAAAACTAAAGGCATTAGTAGCTTTGAAATAATGCGCAATATCTATGGGTTCTCGTTCACCCAAGCTCAATGGGTATGTTAAGAAAAGAGAAGTTGTGACAAAATTCTCATTTCTTTGCATCGAGCCAAGATGTCCTCATGATTCGCTTGTCGTGCACATGCTGATCTTTCCACCATTGCCTTTGACTGTTATGCCACGCAGGTGTTAAATTGATCTCAAAGCTTTTATGGCCGGATAACCGCGAAAAGTAGTGTACAAAGAAGCAGGCAACATTGTGCTGGTTTATATTATGCATATACAGTGAAGAGGGATGGTATGTAGCAGACTGAAAGCTGTGCACGTGTCAAGAGAGAGTTCAGAACAGCTTCATCTGTGAAGGTGGGAAAAGCTGGATGCCACACTCTGATCTGTGTTTTTTTTTTTTCACATTATACTTGCCATAAACCTAAGCTTGACACTGGTGTAGCTTACCTTTGTGACATCTCCTTTGAGACTTTCTAAGCGTAGGGCTAGGCGTGCCTCCATGGCATCAAGCTGTTGTTGAAGACGTTGGTCGAGAACTCGCCACAACTCCCGAGAACGAGTTGCCTGGTCCCTCAGGAGCTGTGGTAGCTGGAGCAGTCCTTGTTCCAGGAGTGTTTCCAAAACTGGCCAATCTCTGCCTGCGGAAACGTGCCCAACTGTGCTATGGCATTGCTTTTCCAGCTTTGTGCTACACCCAGCTAGACTGCGCCAGTCAGCATCCGAGGCAAATAAACTAACCTCACTTGCAGAGCATACTGATGTTATGTGCCAAACTGCTGATTAAAATGTATCACTTCTTAGCTGCAGTGACTGGTGGGCAATTCTCTGTAAACTTTCTTATTTGCGATTTTAAGATTATGAGATACGTACTTGGTCATTCTTTGCTACAAGGTTTGAAATATTGTGCTGCAGCCTGGTAGCTTTTCAAGAGCTAGGTGACATTTATCACGTTAACTGTTGTACTTGCCATCCTTTCCAGGTTTTCCCTCTAAAATATATGAATGTACAATTTACACCAAACTCTCCAAGGCTGTTACACTGCCAGGTTTACTGTGCCTTGGGTTTATTGTCTTCTGCCTAGAGGTATACAACACTCGCTTGACTTCCTTCAAGATTTCAAGTACCTTGCAGAAGCAGCACAAGTCAACTACTACTGTAGTTCGTGCGGCTAAATCTAAAGTACAACTTCCATGTAATGTTTTCTTCCTTCGTATCAAAACTATTACAGAGAAATTAGTGGGCTACAAATAGCTTCCTAAACACAAAAAAGGCAACTTCTTTAGTTGCATGAAGCAGCTTTAGAACTTGTGAAAACTAACACATCTGTGAAGGATTAGTGTTGCAACACCCACACACACACAAAAAAAAAGTTTCCTGAGAAGCTGTTTGTGATAATGGTAGGTAATGCCACTTAACCATTCTTACCTGATGTGTGGGAGCTGGCACTGTGGAAACTGGGTGCTGGATTGACCGTAACATTTGGTTCAACTGGCAAAAAACATAGTAGAAGAAGCCACAAGACGCAAAGTGGGCCCACTTTTGGGCTTGCCAAGGGAAGAGGCATGGTGGTGTCTAGAGTGCCGATGGCGTCTTCATTCTGCCCGTTGCAACTCTCCGGCGAGCCACTGTGGCGTGGCCATCTGGCTTTCGTCTCCGTTTGCTGTTTGGTGTTTTCTCGGCTGCAGCTCCCCGTACTTGCATGGGGTGTCGTTTTGCTATTGCGAGAATGTACGTGGAGCGTACCGCTGTTTTGGTGGTTCTGTGTCTGCTGCTCATTTCGTTGAATTTTTGGTTGTAAAACCAGAGTTTGCAATGCTTAGAAATTCGAAGAAAGTGCTTTATTTCGTGTGTGTCAAATACCGGCAAAAATACATGCTTCTCCATTACACTAGAGTACAGAGCTTCTTGCCCAAAACAGGACCTCCAGGAATTCACAGTTATGTGAAATGATCAAACTGAGGTAGGCAACTATAATCAAGTACATTTCTGGGATATTTATTTAAAGCATCTTTTGAGCTAAGGTTCATCTCTAACACTGTGAAAATGGCTGTGGGTACAAAAATAACTTCATAAAATAATTTCATCTTTGTAAGAATGCAACAAAAACTTCAAAATGGAGACAACTTCATCAAGACACGTCCTTCTTCATGCCATGTCTTCGGCCGTCGAGGCACATGCTGAACTCATGATGTCAATAAAAGGGTGAAGCATGTTAAAAAAAATGCTCAGTTTACTCATGCAGAGGTAGGTAACAAAGCTACACTTATACTGCAGTTCAAGCAAATGGCAAAAAGCAGAACATGGCAAGCCACCTTATACTCTGCAGGTTTCCTATGGTTCAACAGTTCCAAGCACGAATAGTGCAGGTGATCAGGATTCAAGTGCTTTGCAAAAATCCACACACAGAGAAAAGAACATCCCCCATGCACTGCACCCAAGTACCCATGCACAGTCATGGACACAGTGACCTGAAATGACCAAATGATGGCCCAAAAAACTACCTGTTGCACAAAGCGGCTATAAGAACATGAATCAATAACGAGATCAATACTGTTAGAATGAAAGCGCAGATGTGTATACCTGGATCAGTGTAATAGAAACGTTAAAGAAGCTGAGGGCTGTGCCTCCGTTACACCTTGTTGCATCATTCCTATGATCTTTGTCCAAGCACTTTCTAGTGTGACAAAATTTTCAACAACACTTTGTGCCTGTGGCTGTTTTTCAGATGTGCCTCCACAAGCGTTGTGGATATAATGAGATAAACACCAGCACAAGAGTGCTGGTGTTTATCTTGTAGATAGTTGGTTCATGTTCTCATGTCTACGTAGAGCCGCCTGCTAACGATAGGTTTTTGTTGTTGCTCTGTTTCAAGTTGATTTGCCCCAGACTAACATTGTTTACCTTTGGTAATTTTGTGAAACCAGCTCTCCCGATAAACTGTCAGTACTTTAGTGGAATGGTGTGCGGCTTCTGGAGATGCATGTCCCCTGTGTCCTCTGCTAACGAACCCACAATTCCTGCACTTCAACTCAGCTTTGCAACTGCCCGATTTTCTTTTTTGTTGTTATTGTGAGAACGGTCAAAGATAGCCCAAAGTGCATCGACTTTGCCATTGCCATTCCAGTTAAACTACACATTTGAGCAAATCTAGTAGTGCTTGCGTGGGAAGGAAACTGGATGAATCGCTCGCAGTATGCTGGTGCTAAATCCACTTTTCGTGACTACTTCCCAACTTGTTGCTTGAGAGATTACGCCTACTTTCATTTGCTAAAAGTTTACTCCTGCATGCTAAATTCTTGCACAACTCAGCAAGACATGCAGGTTACCAGAGAGCCTTTACTCTGATACAATGTTTCTTTCTTGGTTGTAATCTAGGGTGAAGCTTCTCTGCAGTGCCTATTACCTAGAGCAGCAACATTTTAGTTAGCTCATTTCTTTACTACACTGTACATCAGCCACCTACAAAGCTTCCGATGAGGAATTTTGAACAACACAGCATCCCATGGGAGGTCACCTGGCCACTCTTAGTCAAGAGTCACCTCGCCATAGTGCAGTGACCAACAGTGGGCAAATCGCCACTACAGTCACTTCTTCTATTCCTCCTCTTTTTTTTTTTTGTTTTCTGAAATGAACAATGATGATCGCTGCACACATGCCAGTCAATTTCACAACATGAGTCCATTGCATCGCCACCCAACTAGTTCATGCCACCACTGCACACTTGCATCAAAGATCACTGGCACACATGGAATCGGCAGACTCGTTCATGTTCAAACCACCACTGACACCTCGACGTCTAGCGATCACAGGAAGAAGACGCGCCGTATGAGCAGGCCCACGAAGGCACTGCCCACAAGCCAGATGGCCGCATTATATGCCAGGCGCACGTTGTTTCCTGAACTTGCGCTCATCGCTCGGTTTCCCGCACCCACGACGTTCTCCTCAGCAGCCACTGCTAGAGGCTGCTGCTGCTGGGCTAGTCGCTCGGCACGCTGGGCCAAGATCCGTGCTGCTGCGAGGCGACGCTTGACAACCTCTGGTGTGTCTTCGGCTGTGTTGCCTCCACTCTGAGCAGACACAGCACTCTGCGAAGAAGGCTCACTGGCGGTAGTGTTACCACTTGCAGCAACTGCTGTCTTGCTGGAGTTTGTGGTAGTAGTAGTAGCAGCAGCAGCAGCAGTTGTAGTTGGTGGCTGTGTTGCGCCACTGGTGTCGCTGAGTGTCGACGGTGTCGACGGTGCTTTCTCCTCGGGTGATTTGTTTTTTTCGCCTGTTCCAGGCACATTGGACCGCTCACTGGCATCCTGCACAGCACACAACGGGAACCTCATCAAACGCTGTGTGATATTGTAGCTGCAGTTTTTATGCGTTACTTCAGTGCTGCACAGCATTCATTAGGCTACATTTTTGCGTACTACTAAATTGGAACTTCTGTCCCTCCCCTCTAATGCCTTGGTGCCTTGATGGAAAAATATATATAAAACCTGCACGGGTACCAGGATTACAGACTGTAGCAGCATACGCAGCTTTCTTATCCCTGCAGCAAAAATTTAGCCTATCCGCAACATTATGACTCCAGTGGAACACTTCCAACGATGCTGGACTTGGAAATAGCTGCCACAGGCTGAAGAAACACGAACTAGTTACTAGTGTGACAGTCTAGAACACAATACTAGTATCCTGACAACTTCTTGGTGCTGCCAGATGCAATTAGGCTCTCTTCAGGGTCCAAATGATAGCATGTATTGCACTCTGTGGCTGAGGCTGCAGGTACGAAATCAAACACGATTGCAAATGCAAGTGTAGTCTAACACGATCTGAGGTAATCGCTTCCGTTCCAGCTAAACAGGACCGATAAACTTTTCTTAGTGTGATGGTAACTTGCTCAACAATAAAAATGACTGTGCAGATAAACTAAGTTGGAGCACACTAAACCTGAGCAGGTTAAGCGTGGAGTAATCGCCTTCAAATTGGTTCAAGTCAACTGAACCTCCAATTGTTGCTTGCTTCAGGCACCAACCAGAGAGGCACATTGCCTTTTCCAGTGATAATTACAAAGTGACGAGTCTGATATCAGATTTATGTTTTGTGTTCTGTCTGCGGGGGTACTCTTTCAGAGGTAGGAAGTGTCAAGACACGCTTGCTGCAGGTATCACGACAAAGCAAGCACTGTGCATCAGTGCTTTTGCTGGCCATTAGTAACAATGCCTACAGAAACAAGTGGCCACTGTACGAGGGGGTACCCAAAAGAAATCGGACTAAATTTTTTGGTCGGCAAAGCTTCTGTGGTACCGCGTTTTGCCACTAGGAGCGCATATAACGAACATTCCAGAGTCAGTAAGCTGAGTGCCGTCGTTGAAGCAGGTCAGACTAGTCTAGGCAGAGTTTTAGAGTGACGACTGTTTTGTATGAATGTCGTTTTTGCAATGGCTGATTTTCGTGAACAGCATGCGCCGGTGAAATTCTGATTTTTGCTCGGAAAAAGTTGAACGGAAACTCTTGAAATATTCAGAAAGACGTTCAAGGACGGCGCTATGGGGACAACTCAAGTGTTCCTGAATCGAATCCTGAATCAAAGCAACAATCATGCCAATGGAAAACTTCAAATTCACCTCGCCTCAAGAAAGCTCGTCAGGTGAAACCAAACCTCAAAACAATGCTGATTTGTTTTTTCGACGTGAGAGGAGTCGTCCATTGAGAATTTGTTCCGCAGGGTCAGACAGTTAGCCAGGCTTTCTACTTGGATGTTTTGAAAAGATTGGGCAACAGTGTGCGGTGGAAGCGGCCAGATTTGTGGCGTTCGGGTGACTGGTTTTTCCATCATGGCAATGCCCCTGCTCACACAGCCCTGTCTCTACCACAATTTTGGACCAAAAACGGCATGACCCCTATTCCTCAACCCTCATACTCTCCCGACCTTGCCCCGTGCTACTTTCTTTGTTTCCTAGAATGAAAAAATAGGTGAATGGAAAGCGTTTCGCTGATGTTGCTGAGGTGAAGAAAAAAACGACGGAGGCACTGTCAAGCATCACAAAAGATGAATTTAAACAATGTTTTGAAAAATGGAATGAAAGATTCGACAAGCGTATCATTGCAAGTGGGGAATACTTTGAAGGAGATCGAAGGTCTGTGTTTAAAATGTGAACAAATAAGTTCAAACAAAAATAAGTCCGGTTTCTTTTGGGTACCCCCTCGTACACACTCACAGACAAGCTTTCTGGAGGCCAACTGCGGGCGTCACCAATGCACTATGAAGAATACCATTCTTCAGAAAAGTGCACACACATCTGTGCACTTGCATTCCACTGTAGCCGTAAATGATATTTTTGATTAAGGCGTTGACAGCATTTGGGCACATGAACATATCACTACACAGCACAACTGGAAACGGAAGTCATGCCCTAACCTTGAACATGATCTGCGCGGCTTGTTCCCTTGCTTCCTTGTCAGCAGCGATGTCCTGTGGCTCCTGTGAACGCTCCTTGAGCAGCCTAGCTATAGGACCACAATTTGGGCACGTCCAGGTCTGAGACCTAAAACAAAAAGCAAAAGAATTTTTTTTGTTGTTCTTTTACTGCTGCTGTTAGCAGGAATGAGATGGAAAGCACAAGGCAGCTCCACGTTTCTACATGGTAGACAACTCTCGTCTTGACAAAATAGGCTTCAGAAACACCAGTGCTCTTGTGCAATGGGAAAAACCATTGTATAGCCAAGTGAGCCCGCTGTTTTAATAATCCAGAAAGCAATTTTTATGAAATCTCACAAGAACTGCTGCTTTGTAATGGATTCGTCGGCTTAGCAATGAATAACACACACTTTTCTCATACACAGTACAGGTGCACTCCAAGAGACTCATCCAAACTCTGAGTTAACGGTTTGGGCTAACAGCAGAAGGACTCTCAATAAAAGCTGGCAGATTCAGTTGGCCAGCCTCAAAACTTACTTGGTAACTAGGATGACAGTTTCAGGAAACATTTTTTTTTAGATCCACTCTATACTCTTCATTTACCCTGGCCCGTTTGTTGGGTTTACGGTAAAAAAAGAAATCAATCCTTCAGCTTTCAAGTCCTCACATTCGATACACAGCAAAAGTGTTGCCATGCATCTATATGTTCAGTCGGCATGAAACGCCAACAAGATAAGGCAGTAAATACTCATTAGCATCCACCCATGCGCAGCCCTGCAGCTGCACAGGAAAGTTATACAGCTCCAACAGACTCTTCGTAGTTAAAAAAAAATTTGTCCGTGTCAGGGGTTGAACTTCGAGCGACCACCTATCCTGGGCAGTCACTGTACCAAATAAGCTAACCAGGATGGCTTGCAGAGAGCAGGGTGAGGTCGAACTTATCGATAATTTGAAGCAGGAAAAGTGCTAGTCCAATATGTTCAGGGGAATCCCCCCAGCGTGGGGAATTAACTCATCTTTGGGGATTCCCCTAAATACATTGGGCAAACAGGATAACTGCAATGCAAACACAATTAAATGCTGGAGAAAAAAAAATACCCGCGGTGTTATTAACATTTTCATACAGCGGTTTTCACGCCTTCGAAGTGAAGTCTTATGATTTTCCTGTTCCTGTTTCAACTGTATCGTTCACAATCCAGTTGATTCAGACATGGCATGACGATGGTGAAATTTTTTTCAAGCATGAAGAGAAAACAAGACATTACCAGAGCACCTCAGCACGGATGCATTAAGGGGGGACACTGGTCTTGAAAAGAAAATTTTATTAATTTAGTCACAGTTATGAAATTTTCAGGGCACATGTATTTTTGTGCGCTGATTCTAGATATGTCATTTAATTTCGTGTAAAACAATTCCTTGAGCACTTATGCACTTTTTATGCAAGTATTTTGTGGAGAGTTCTGAAGAAAATTTGCTGCAGGAAACTCGCTGAAGTGTATGCCATTGGGTTCTCTTGACACCAAGGAATGCAATAAGGGTAAAAATATCATCCTGGCTCTCATAGAACTTGAGTAATAGGGTACGGACGCTGCAACTTCAGACACAGGAATACACATTTTCCTTCCCATTTCTGAAGCGACAACTTCAAAACTCTATAACTTAAGTTCTATGATAGCCAGGAAGACAATTTCACCCTTATTGTATTCCTTGGTGTCAAGAGAACCCAATGGCATGCATTTCAGTGAGTTTCCTGCAGCAAATTTTCTTCAAAACTCTCAGCAAAATACTAGCATAAAAAGTGGATAAGTGCCCAAGGAATTGTTTTGCATGAAATTAGATGACATATTTAGAATCAGCACACAAAAATACATATTCCCTGAAGATTTCGTAACTGTGACTTCATTAATAAAAATTTTTTTTTCAAGACCAGTGTCCCCCCTTAAATAAGAGGCCAGTGGGCCCAAGCCAATAGGCACGCACTTACTTTTTTGCAAGCTGCTTCCGTTCTTGAGCACTGTAGTCCAGGGACCCAATTGCACCGCTTCCATGAGTTGGCATGAAACCAATTATTGCCAGCAGAGCAGTGCGCACTGCAACATGGCACAAGAAGAACCACAACGGTGAAAACTAGTTAGCACTGGACAAGACTGGCAAACGTTGGTGAGTGAAGTTTTCGAACAAACCCCACTACTAAATGTCACGGATTCAGACTTCCCGGGGTTCTTTTAACATGCATCAAAATCTCGGTACATAGAGGTTTTTGCATTTCACCTCCATCGAAACACAATTGTTCCGGTCGGGATGAAACCTGCCACCTAGGGCTAAGCAGCAGAAAGTGATAGCCACTAAGCTACCAAGCCACGATGGAAGGTGCATGAATACACTGCTGTTGAATCTACTCTAAAAGAATGAAGTGGATGCGTCCAAGTCATTAATACAGTGGCCCAAAAGAACTTCAAAAAGTTGTTTTCATTGCATTTCTCATAGTCGGTGAAACAAGCTGGTCATTTCTGATGCCACTACACTGTCACTGGGTTCAAGTTGAAAGCAACAGCAAGACTACTGTCAAACTTGACTAAATAGTGAATTGTTATGTGGTTTCGGACCAATGATAATTACACACTAGCACATAATTTATGGAGAACAACCAACACTATCCACCTAACCAAATCAATGGAGTATAAAAATTAGAATGAACTTGCACAGCAGTGCAGACAAATTTCTACCTATCAACACACACACAAATGATTATGCACTCACATGACCATGACGGCTGCCAGGATTCAGGGTGGTGGCCAGAGATACTGAGACAGATCTTTTTGTTGGTCTCAAAGCGTCCATTAGGCTGCGGTGACACAAAGCCAGGTTTGAAGCTCTAGAAACAGTACTCCGCATGCCTTGTAGGCATTACAAAGCAGCAACAATGAATTTGGAAATTTGCAGCTTGTACTTGAAGCATGCAGACTACACTGTTTAAACCGCAAATATCTGTATAGTTGGACACAAGTAAAGACATGAAGCAAGCAAACTGCTCTCAAAGAAGGTTCTCTAACCGATGACATTGACCTATTGTCATGACGTTGCACTCAACCGCCTTGCACCGGCTACAGCTGCTAGTCGGTGCAAGACAGCCAACAGCCACATCGCAAGAAAAGGTTGAAGCCATTGTTACTCCTTTAGGGACATTAGGTGCTTTGTTCTTGAGTTGCACCTGATTGAAAAAACTAGCTGCTCTACCCTCAGGTGCAAGGATATTCGCTGCTTGGGTATGGCATGTGCTGTTTCTTTGATAATTAGGGTAAACTTTATCACAAGAACATGGCTGAAAGCGTTACATGTTAAAAAAAATGGCTAAAAGTGTTGTATGATAATTCAAAAAGTGTATTCCTCTCCTCCGGTTCGCCTTCCTTTCACACCTTGTTCAAACAAATCACAGTAATACGATATTTCTGGAAATGTGTTTTTTAAGTTGGAAAGAGTTAAATCAGTCCAATATGAAAAAATGCTCGATATGTTGTCCCTAGACTGTGAACCCATTTTGGTGAATCCATAAAGTCATGCTATATACCATACATATTCAATGAGCGGCCCGATGTTGTTTTCGACTTATACACTTGCAGTCAGTTACGTGATGCCACTGTTAAGCTTGAACTATTGTGAGTCGAAGTGGTAATCGTTCAACAAAAACTACAGCAACAGAGGTGGCTGCTGCTGGATAGTGCCCTACAAGTCTACTTGTGGCTTTCGCATGTGCACATCGTGTATTACATCCTTAAATTGAACGGGGTAATATTTTTATTAAAAACAAATTAAAAGTTGCGAGCAAATCGCATATCAATGGTTTGCTTGCTTTTGGCAGTCTCGCACTGTTCCAGCATTGTCCTTGATGCACCCTTTTCCTGTAAGTCCTGGTAAACTGCTTTTAAACACTGCATGTCAATTATGCCTGTGGGGGCACGCAAACACTTAGTTAATAAAAAAGATAGAAAATGGCTAGATTTCACGACACATGACGCTAATTGCATGTTCATAGACATTTTTAGCAGGTGAACCAGATAAGGTACACTACTCACAATTGTCTAGAGCATAAAACTCGTGAGATGCAGGGTAAAGAATGTAACATCTGACCTGGACTGTTGAGTTTCCAGGATGATGCTAGGTCATAAGTGCACACACATAGACGCACAAGCTACACAAACAGCCAAAGTGCCTTGTTATTACCGCATTTTGTTACTGCTGGCTGGCATCAGAATTCTGCTCTATTCAACATAGATTACAGCACTTAAATGTGAACTGTTCTATACATGCGAATAACCTTAGCAGCAACAGCTGATCTGAAAAGCAAATCTGACTACAAACCGCTATGATCACGTCAGTACTGTTAACGACTTCAAAGAGGTAAAGAGACTGTTTCGATGAACAAGGTGAAATTCCATCGCAGTAACTGAGAGCAAACGAATGGACGAGAGAACGTCATCAGTGCTGCTTGGTTATTTCGGCGACTGTTCTCATAAGCTGCTTTGCCGTTATCGTATGATCGCGGGTGATAATATTAGTATGTGCTATGCTACAAGCCGTTATGACAGCCGTTAAGGCGCAATACTCGCAGTAGAGAGCGATCTTACCGTCAGAAGTATGATGCTAGGTGGCTTCATAGGATAGTCTGGTGGCAAAATAACGCGGCCATGGTAAATGCCTCCGTCAAACTCCGATTCCGGTGGTCCACGAACGGTGAAATGCCACTCAAACAGGTTGTCCTACAACGAACGATCACTTTCAGCAACAAGGCGTGCCTCGAAACTATCCGAAGCAGGCAAAAACCTTCCTTACGTCTAGCGGTTGCGCAAAATATTCTTCCGTCGCTTCGTGCAGCTCCTGGGCCTCTCGCATAAGCCGCTTCACGGCTGCAAAGTGTTTTGATCGCAAGCGTTGCTTTTAGCCAAAAGCCAAGGTGATTACGTAGCTTGAAAAGCCGGAAAAAATCGAATAACTCACCTGGACTTCGGAGATTGTATTGCCCCTCCATGACAAGCGGCTAGGCGAAGCAATATTTACTCCTGAAACCTGGCGGTCTTGATCCTGGACGTACTGCGTGAAAAAAAAGGTGGTGTTAATTACTGCGGCGCCACTAAACAATGCTAAAGGCGAAGACAGCGGAGCGCAGTTGCCATGTAAACATGCAAACCTGACGTGGCTGCTACAGCGGAGACGCAGAGGCTATGCGCTATCAAAATACCGCCTACCTAGCGAGATGATTGGCTCTCTGCGTGCTCAGAGGCGTACGTACGAACAGCGTGTTGAATGCGGGTCAAAGGTCGTCCCTGGCAAGGCGGTACAGCACATGAAATTCTGGCGGAAGTCTTTCGGCAGCCGCGACAGCAGAGCACCGCACACCAATCCACCGTCGCCACCGTCATCAGCAGAAGCCGCAAGCGCTTTTGCCGCCAGAGGCGCTACGTCGCGTACGGCTTCAATGTAATCTTCAACTTTAACACCTCTAGTGGTCGTCTGGGCTGGCATTGGTTGGCATCAAGCATGGAGGAAGAAAACTAGGAGGGAGCATGACGTCACAATCTTGAAGCCTAGTCATAAAAAATATAATGGAAAGAATTATGGGAAATAGGCCCTCACGTGACAAGGCAGTGGTAGCTCTTAGCCGGATTTCGGTTTCGGTTTCGCTCTTTCGCTGTACGAGCAACTGCGCGACCATGTGCTTGTGTTCACTGACGGCTCCGTGGTGAGCGCAAACTGCTCGCTCGCCGCAGCGGCCACCGTCCCCGAGCGACGCGTGCGCTGACTGCGGCGCAGTGGAGACATTTGAGCACATGCTCCTTCGCTGTGCCGCTTCTGCAGTGCCGCGTCGCGAGATTCTCGCGGCCTGCAGGGCGCTGGGAAACATCCCGGACAATCTCGAAGAGCTCCTGTGGCCGCGCGGCAGTGCGCGCACCCGTGACAGAATAATGGTGAGCCTCTGTGCGTTCATCGAGCAGGCGGGCTTGACTTCCCGCTCGCTCTTCGCCAGGTAGTGCACGCGTGACACGAACGCTTCGTGGGTGCTACCTCGGACGGTATACGCGGCCGGGCGCCCCACCCCGGCCGCTAGTGCAGTGTGCCGAGCGCGCGATTAGTCCGAGACAGGACGCTTCGTGCGCGCGACTATGTGCATACAGTTTGCTTTTTGTAAGTGATTGTGCGCAGTGGCCGGGAGACCCCGCGCAGGGGCAGACGTAAAGCCGCCGGCACTCTCTCTCGACAGTGAGAGAGAGAAATACTTCACTGCTGCATTTCACGTCGGAACCGCGTATGTGCGCTAGCGTATTCGGCGCGACTTGTGCCTTGAGAATAGCGGAGAACGGCGGGCCCATGGGCGGGCCGAAGTCCGCCTGCCCGAGAAATAGAATCTTGCGCAGCGCGCCGGAGCGCTCGTTCAACACGTCCGTCCGCCGTGAGCGCTCTGGAAGCCGCTGCGCCCTTTTTTAGAGGCTCGTTTCTTCGCCTACTCTCGAGTTCTCCGCTTATAGCATGCGCAGAAATAAACGCTCCGTATGTGTGTATAACGACGAAAGGAATTCCTCTCCATTCTCTTCATGAACCACAGTTGAACAGTGACGAGGTCGCAGCCGCGCCCTTTGATGAAAAGTTTACCTGCAGGTTTCTACAGTGCACCCAAAAACTCGAGTGTAATCAACAGAAGTGTTGAGACGCGGAGCCTTCAGACAACCTCGCGAGCTCGGTACGCATTCCGCCAAAGCTGCAACACAGGCGCTGCGCTTCTGCGCTACATCGGAGCACGGACGTTTACTAAAAAACACCGCTGGTTGGCAGTCTAGTAACTGTGGAGGAGGGCCTATTTCCCAAGAGTCAGTGCGCAAAAGGGCCCTCGGCAGCGGCGTCAGAGGAGGATGGCTTGCAGAGGCTGAGCGCACTCTCTCCTAGTTTTTTTTCCTCCATGGCATCAAGGCTGTTTCTTTCAGTTGGAATACTTATTCCTCTAATCTAGGCCAAGCATGCACCTGAGAGCTGATGGCTACGTCTGGCTAGTCGCGAATTGGTGCCTTTATCGTTTATGTTGAGTGGAATGGGGACGTTTAGCAATAGCGCACTGTCGCGATCAGCTGCGCGTCCCGAGCCCAGTTTAGAAACCTCGGTCTAGTCCATTAGTCGCAGCAGCCACTGTCGCTGCTTCCGCTTTTGCTGGATGCCGCAGCTGGCGTACGGCTTCGGGGCTACGTCATGAGATGAGAGGCGATTGAGTAGGAGTTCCTCATCATCGGCAGCAGGGCGAAGTCCCGTCGCGGGCGAGTGGCGGCGGTTCCCAGCCATCAAGGAAGGCCCGATCATGGCATCTGCCGGTGTTCTTCCGACATATTTCAAGTATATCAGCGGGGCGCCCGGCGGATCAGCTCGTAAGACGCTGCGAGTGCGGGAGAAATACATTGTCGTGTTGGTGCTGGCCACCTTCCTGATGGTTTGCATCGGGGCCGTGTTTTACTTGCCTGAACTCCGGGCATCCAACGCCTATCGCCACATAAAAAACGCTGGGCCAGATCTCCTCCTGCCGCCGCCGCAAGCGATTGACGACAACGTGCCCCGTCACAACGGCATCGCCGCGGACGAAGAAGACCCGCACAAGGCCGAGGACCGAAACAAGCTCCAGGAGAAGATTATCCAGGACCTCGGCCAAGGCCTTCCCATGCAGGTGGCCAAACCTGACGAAGCCAGGCCTGAGTCGTCGTCCAAGCGACCCTCGACAGTCGCCCGACCGCTACACCAGGAGAGTCCGGGTGGACCCGCCGCTGACGCGAAGCCGCAGGTTTCGCATGCACCCGATGCCCAGAGAGATGCGGAGAATCTCAGAAGGAGAGAAAAAATTCGAGAGGTGAGTGCGGTTTGGTGCTTTGGACGAGTCAGTGACGAGTTCTCTCTCGTCCACGACCACCCGGCATTCATTGGCAGTGAACATAGCGCTTCGCGCCATGTGAGCTGCCGGGCGGTGCATCGCCGACCCGTGCATCTTGTCCTAATCTGCTAATGCTGTTATCAGGAATTTCAACATCGCTTAGCCGTGTGCCCTTCCTTTCTGGGAAAGAAGCCAGCTGAACGACTGATGTAGTCTGGCTTTTTGTTTTGCATTTTGCTCAAGTACTTTCAAATGCTTACGTTGCTCGCGTATCCTATTGCCTTTGCTTCTTTAAAGCATTATAATCCTGACATCAGTGACGCTTCTTGGTATTGAAGTACGCTGATGACAAATCAAGTATAAACAGGTGCTTACGCGAATTCAAGAAATAGATGGTGTATGTATTGGACTCCTCCGACAAGCAACCTTTCAGAGCTACATTTATTGTGTGGCACTTTATTTTGTGCATTTTTCATTTGTTTGTGTTTTTTTAAATCTGGTTATAGTGAAGAATGGCTGCAAATAGTGAAGTGTCAGAAGGAAAAAATGTCTGAGCACAAAATGCAGATGCTCATCATGGCTATGCTCTGTACTACTGCTCCTGAACAATACTGTTTTCAATCACACAGACTAATTTGAGAAGGCAGTTTGTCTTGAGGCGTAGCATTTTATTTTGATAGATCCTTGTCTCTTCACAGGCTTGTTGGTTCTGGGCAGCAACTTCAGCTCTGTATTTTGTAAACGTTACATTATTGCTTGCACACGTATACTTGTATTTATATGACTTAAATGGGCTTCTTTGATGTTGCTTTGCTAAGCTTAACTCAGAATGGTATCTGTTAACTGCTTGACCAGCATACTTTAGTGTTGCAAAGTTCCAACTTCTATGTTTAACTCCGGGATATTCACAGCACGGCAGTGTAAAATATACATGAATGATAGAATGTCGCACATCATACAGAAAATATCGAGAGCAGCCAACAGCCTAGCACGATGGAGTATGTTGCACTTCATGCTGAGAAAAGGTCAAGAGCAGACAGCACTAAATGTGAGGCAATGTAGATCCACAGCTTAGCACAGGCATGACTTTTGAAACGCCTGTGAATCTTCCAGTAACAGCAGATGTGGGAAATCATTGTAATGAGTTTCATCATGCCATCAACTATGGTAC
Organism: Amblyomma mixtum; assembly: GCF_055824585.1. Classification (NCBI taxonomy): domain Eukaryota; kingdom Metazoa; phylum Arthropoda; class Arachnida; order Ixodida; family Ixodidae; genus Amblyomma; species Amblyomma mixtum. The sequence goes on along the minus strand of NC_143013.1, from coordinate 31,997,295 downwards.
AGAGCCTACCACAAAGCAGTCATACGATTCGGGTGGGAAGAGAGAGTCGCACTGACTTACATGGAAGCATGAAGACAGCACGAAAACAAGAAAGCAGCATTTAATAAAGTTTCAGGCACTGCAGTAGGTGGTAATGCTCTTGATGTCAAATTTTCGTGCCAGTCTGTGCTGTCTTATTGCTCGGGGAACCTCTTACGTGGCCATCTCAGACAAAACTAATGAGACTTTGTTTACCTGCTGTTTAGATCAAAATGTCGAGGATTTTTTTTGGAAATGTGTCGCTGTTATTGATCCTTGTTTGAGGCAGTTTTCTTGCAATTCTTTTTTTTTTTCTGCTCTGAAGCTTATTAAACAGGAGTTTTTGTTTGGTTAGCTTGTCTTGACAGTGGAAGTTTCTCTTGCTTGTTAGCATTGGTCTTGAAAGAGAGAGAGCAAAATATTTATTCCGAGACCCCCAAGTCCACTGCTGCTAGGTGTTAATGCAGAGCTTTATTGCTCCTCTCTTGTTCATTTATTCACTTAATTTTTTAAAGTCTTGCCCAATAGCCACGTGCCTGGCGTGCTTTACTAGAGGCCGGGACACCTCATTGTTATGTGTCTGATGTGCTCGACACGTGTGCATTTTTGGGTTGTAGTGGAAAAGCTAAACTGCAGCTGCAGGAGGAGGAGGGGAGCCTGTGGAGACAGCTGCTGTGTACACAGCCACGTTGCTTCGTATGAAGCTGTGAAAACACCTGCTTCCTACTGCAAAGTTCCTCCGTGCACTGATCTATGCCAGACAGCTTGGCTAGATTATCAGAGAAACAGAAGGTTGTTAGTTGCACGGAGTCGTAATCTTGCGAAGGAGTTCCAACGGTTATCTTGCCTCCATGCCACCCTTTTCAAGGGACTGATGGTTTGTTCCAGGAAAATCAAAGGCCATTTAAATAACTTTGTTTCTTAAATATGCTAGGCGAAGTACACGACCAAAACTGATGGAAGTGAGGTTATTAGGTGCTCTTTACAACATGGCACTTTTGGTTTTTTTTTTTTGTGCTCTTGCTGTCCGTGCAGCACGGTGCGGGCAGGGCATTTTTTTCTTATTTATTTTTAAGCCCACACTAATATCTGTCCGTGCAGCAGTCATATAAGACTTTTTCTGATAGCGATAGATGAAATGATTGAGGCAATTAGAAGCAAGCAGTTTGAAGGCTGATCATTGTGCTTCATAGAAATGTCTAATCCATTATGTGCTTCTTTTGTACAGATGTCATTAGTTGTCTTGGAATTTGTGCATTAATTGTGCAGTCTGTTGTCAAAATGAAGTATAATTTAAGCATTGTGAAGCATAATAATTTTTTCTCCACCTTTTGTTTTCCTAAATTTTTTTTTCTTTGTGAAGCTTTGTGTAATGACATGGTAAAAACATGCTGATTTATATATCATCCTGTCTATCTGGCCTTTAAAGTGGCACTTTCACTTCTATGCAGTACTCTGCATCTTACATGTGATATGCATGATATTCTCAGGCAGAGATTTGGTTTGAGTTGGACTCCGTCTAAACAACACTGAAGGCGCGTCACTAGAGGCACTCATGAGCTGTGGTTTGTCATTTGATTTTTTCAAGAAATATTTGTACTTATTTGCTTTTTTTATGTTCTCGTTTATTTGCGTAGGTATTTGGAATATGTAATCTTCAGATCGGCAAAAAAAAGGGGGGGGGGGTTGGGTTCAGCACGCAATAGACTTCCCTGCAGTTAGATCACATTCCTAATTATTAATGGCCATGCATACCACTACGGCGCCTTTAGAGAGGTTACTTCAAGTGTATTCCCACCCCTTATGTAACACCCCCTGAAAAGGGGAATAAAACTGAACTGAACTGAACTGAACTTCTACATCAAGCTCTTTCAAGACCAAACAAACATTGTGCACCCTCTATGTAAGCATTTTAAGAGAAATTTGGTTATTCCTTCCGGCCACAACATTCTGCAACCGTTGCCTTCAAATTTCTGTGCACTTTCATGATTAATACGTACCATTTTGTCTCATGCAACACAGCTGTCCTTTGGTTAGTTGACCTATGTGCTAAGTTATAAATGCTGAATGTCCTGGTTGTGGTAATTTGCACTATATTAAATGTTTTAATACTTCAAGTTCTCAAGCTGCTTTAGAGCACATGGATAACAGGCCATTGACTGCAGCTTGACGAAGAAATAATTTACGAACACCATTTGTTGTTAGACTACGTTAGCACATTGCAAGGTCCTGTGCCTTGGAACTTCTTGCATTTACGCTGAAAAAGCTGCCAAAAATATTGATCACTCAGACTTGTTAGTAATTTGATAAGTGATTTCTTTCATCTAACAGCTATCTTTTTTATGCAAGCTATGTATTGTTGTTAGCCTTGTTCTTAAATGAATTAAGCACATGTACAGCCTGTGTTTTGATTGGAAATGGGAGACTACAAAATCCCTAGTATTAACCTTTTCTTTTGGCCCTTGTTTTCTGGCACACTTGCCATTTACAGCACTGTGCTACACATACTTAAGGTCCGCCAATTCTTGAGGCCACACGGCAATCCTTCTGATTGAGCTTGATGCTCTTCATTGAGCTTAATTGGCCTGCTTCGCCATTGAAGGAAGGAAGGAAGTGCGCAAGATGTTGAGAGCTGGGACTTCTTCACGGTTAATGACTGTACAAGGTTATAAAGAACTTCATTGCATTAGAAACACGCGTCTAGGAATTTGCACCATGTGCAGTGTAATCAGAATATATAGGCATGTGCCTTCTTGAATTCTTCGCAAAGTTTATTGCCTGAGGAAAGTTATTGCAAAACTACGGCAGTGTGCAGCTCGTACTAAAATGCTTCTGCAAGATGACAGTGGTTGAACCAAGAATTACTTAAATTTATAGTTGTGCCCTTATTTTTGCATGAAATAAACGTATTTTATGAAGTCTAGGTCTAGAAATTGCAGACACCATTGCAGCTTTGGGGGAGCAATGATGCTTGCTTGCCTCAACAGATGTAAAATTGGTCGTTGATGTAAATTCGGTGAAACTTATGCTTTACAGCTTTTCTGTAGAAAAGTATGGATGTTCTATGCATGGCTTCTTTAGTGCATGGCTGCTTTAGCTCTTCGGTGTTTATGGTGCTATAGGTTGAATCGTCGTTCTCTTTTTGTGCAGTATAACTGGCATGGTATGTAAACTTAAAAATGTACAACTTAAATGTCACTGGGGTTGAATTATCAACATTTCATGCATTCTCAGGTATTGCTGTTCAGTTTTTGTTTGTTTTGCACTGAAGCTGATTTGACTCACGTTGTGATTCACTCTCTATAACTTTATGCTTCTGCTAGCCTTTATGTGGCCCTTGTAGTGAACATAATGCTTTGCAGCACTTGCCGATAAACCAGTTTCTTTTTCTGAGACCTACTGTAAGTATTAAGTGTTGTATTCGGCAGTTTTCAGTGAGCAAGCTTTGTGAAATTGAATTGAAGCTTGTGGAGAAACATAGCATCTGTCTTTGCACAGAGCTGCCAGAATTTTGCAAGAAAAAATTGCGGGATTGCATAAAAATTGCAGTCTGAAAAGTGAAAACTGCAAACCTAATGGTGTATGGGGCTTAACATCCCAAAGTGGCTCAGGCTATAAGGTATGCCGTAGTGGAGGGTTTCAGATAAATTTGACCACAGAGGGCTCTTTAACTTGCACTGACATCGCACAGTACATGTGCCTCTATCATTTTGCCTCCCATCGAAATGGGACTGCTGCGGCTTGGATAGAACCGATGTTTTTTGGGTCAGCAGTCGAGCATCATAACCACTGAGTCACTGCGGTGGCTAAAAACTGCAAACATTATACAATTGAGGCACAGAGACACAAAACCGTGAGAGCTTTAATACAGGTGGAGCAATGATACTGAGCATGCCTTGTTTCTTTTTCAGTGCTAGGTGGTGCTAAGCTGACTGCATTATCTGTGTGTGCTCCTTGATTTGATAATATGAAATAGCAGCATTTCTTTTTCTTGTCCAGATGATGAAGCATGCATGGGACAACTATGAGCGCTATGCCTGGGGAGAGAACGAGTTGCGGCCCGTGTCCAAGAAAGGACACTCGGCAGGCATCTTTGGCAAGACGGCCATGGGGGCGACGATTGTGGACGGCATGGACACCCTCTACCTCATGGGCATGGCTGAGGAATTTCAACGAGCAAGAAATTGGGTGGCCGAAAACCTCAGCCTAAATGATGTGGTCTGTGTTGTTACTTTCAATTTTGGTGTCAAAATCGGCACCGAACCTGCAGAGTCTATTTGTTTTCCACATGGGTTGCTGTGTGGGCAGTAAACAAGCTTTAATGAAAAGGGAAGAGTTTTGCATTAGCGGTGAACACTGAATCATCCATAGGGACATTCTAGCCTTTTGATTACAGAAACTCTCTTTCTGATTTGCCTTCAAATTTAATAGCACTATTCAACAGCCTCAGCTCTTTTCAGAGTATTTTGAAGTTTAAACAAGCTGAAGCCCACAGCTTCATTTGTGAAAAATAATGGATAAAACTCAGTCTGAAAAGATGACGGGCATGTCAAAAATATATCTTTATGCGTGCAGACGCCGTACATAGCGTATTTTTTTCTTTAACATTTCAAGCAATTTTTATTGGCATGCTCATTTTTTTCGTCCAACATTTGCTATGTTAGTCTTTCTTGGCTAACAGTGAAAGAGTATAATATGTGCAATAGAACAGCTGCCCATAAGAATGGTTTCACTGTTTTGTCAAACTGAATCTTTTAATCACTGTGCCATGCCCGCTTTTTCATAATGTGCACCCAGTTCTGATGTGTGCAAATTCTTCGTGCTCATGGCAAAAGAAGTGTGGTATCTTGAAATATACGTTGTGTGTCCACCATATCAGATTTGACCCAGGCAATACATTAAAATCACATCAGCTTGTGAGCAAAGGGTTCACTGCTCTTGTGTACTAGCTTTTGTAGCATATCTCTAATGTTATGGAAAAAAAAAAACAAATAGCACAAAAGAATTTTGCTAGGCAAGCCCACGTTCTTCAAGGCTTGTCATCAGCTTACTATGTCAACTTTCTCTGCAATGCATTGGTGAATGTAAAATGTTTGTTTCTGTTCCGAGATATATTTAGGTATCATAACTTCTTGCTTTCAACGATTCTTTGAATTGAGAATAATCATTTTCACATCCCCCTCTTTAGGGCTGTTTTCAGCCTATTGGATGAGCGAATCTTCTGCACTTGGCAACAGTAAAATTTCTCCAAGCCCATTTCCATAAGAGTTCTCCATCTGCCCAGAGAACTTTCTTTGCTAATTATCAGCATGCACACATGCCTTTTGTCCTTGTATGCTCGTGTCATTTTTCGAATGAAGCTACAGCTGTTGTGTTCGACTTCAGACCAGCTACAAATTTCATAGTCATTAAATTATTTTTATATATTTTCTTTTGCCCAAGACCTTTCTTTTGAGAAAACACCAGTTTCACACGTAGTAAACAAGCTTTCTTCTTTTACTACCCTTACTTTGAAAGAAGCATTCCATAGTGTTTGGTTCTTTTTTTTTTTTTTGCATAGCGCAAAGCCGCATTTAAATAGGAGACGGCTGACACGGCTCATTAGTACTTCAGGGGTGCAGCTGTTTCTTGTCACTTGTGATTTAAGTATGTGTATGGTGTGCCCGCTGCTTCTGTGTAAATTCAGACCGTGCAAGTTTGTGTGGGCAGCCGTTAGATTAAGTCTCGCGCACGGTGTATATGGCCTTAAAGGGAAAGTCCGAGGTTTTTCTCATCAGTGCATTTTACTAAAACTTCTCTGGCAAGTTCTCCTGAGCCTTCTGATATGTTGTGCAAAAGTTTTCTGCTGGGCGGTGTTCTGTTTCAGTGCAAATGAAGTTTTAATATGGGCAACATTGTGTGTATGAGGTCACAAGCTACACACGCTTTGATATTCACTCGTGTTCACTGGAGGAAAAAATTTCAAGCTTGTTTTTGTTCATTTAAGATAAATAATGATTGAAGTTATCACTTGTACACACCTCATTATTCAGTCATTTTGTTGGCGAAAACAAAGTTTTGGTTTCTATTTCCTCGTTTTTGCTTTTTTATAATTGTCTCGCTCATTGTTTTGTAAAACTGTTCTCATAAGCTAAGAGAAGTCCCAAGAAATATTCTGCTCAAAATGCACAAAAGTCATCCAGAGCTGCCCTTTAACGGCGGCATGTCATCCCTCTTTGCAGAGTTCCGACATCTCGGTCTTTGAAACCAACATCCGGTTTGTTGGTGGCCTGTTGTCATGTTACGCCCTGACTGGAGACTCTGTAAGTACCACATTATTTTTCTGATTTCAGCTTCTCGAATTCTACTTGCCAGTCATATCAGTGAATCAAAAAGCTACAGTTGCAAAGCACAACAAAGTGTTCGTTTAGGTTTTTCATGCATGATGCTGATGTCATGGGGCCTGTTGGTAACTTGGGGGGTTCTAAAATGCAGCGGCACCCATTCTTGTATGTAAATTCGTGTACAGCGTCTTACTGTGTCATTTTTGTGTGCTATGCAATATATACTCTAGGGTACTTTTTTACCTAGGGATAAAGAGGTACATGAGGGTACTTCTTTACCTAGCTTTTGTATGCTTTCTTGTTTTTTGTGCATGCGTCCAATGTACATTAAAATGTGTACATACAGTCAAGTCCACTTATAACAATACTGGTTATAACAATATATCGGATATAACAATGGTCAGTCATGGCATCATCAGCTTTGCCTTGTGTTCTATGGTAAAATAAACTGCTTATAGCAATGCTGTCAAGGCACATTATTGGTTATAACAATTAAATCTGGTAATTGAGTGTCAACCATTATAGACAAAAAAAGAAAGAAATGCTACAACCACACCAGCAAAACCATGCTTACAACATAAAAGCGCGCACGTGTGGGGCCGACCAATGGACTAAGCTGGCGCAGCAACGCCACAAAAGCAAAAGAGGCAGGCGTCATCGCGTCAGGAGAGCTGCTGCATTGCTGTATTGGCTACGCACGCCATGCATACCCCCAATCAGTCGGTGCAGTGTACGTGCATGCAGCCAGCGCGTTTTTTTTCTCTTGTCAGCTGTCACTGCACCCTTGGTTCTGCATGCTTCTTGAATTCCCCATAAGAATCACTTCCGGAAAGCCGGCTTGATTCCTGTGACGTGGAGTTGTGCGAAGCTCTCGGTGGCGTAGCGATGGCGGTGTTTTGGTCATCGGTGAACGGTGAACATTATTCCGGTTTCCTGAAGTTCAAATTAACGAGCTTTTACGGGCATTAGAACAATCAAACCCCTTCGGGTATTTACTGTCAATAAATGCTCTGAAGTTTGTCATTTTTTAATTTTTTTCGGCACAACCCTGTTATAACAATTATTGGTTATAACAATGGTATTTCCATGGCACTTGAATATTGTTATAAGTGGGCTTGACTGTATAATATTTTTACCATGCTGAATGTGAGCTTACCATGTGTGCTCAGATGTTGTGCTCCCTAAGGCTACAGCACTTCATTTTTTGTGCCTGCCGCAGATGTTCAAAGAGAAGGCGGAGGAGATTGCTCGCCTCTTGCTTCCAGCTTTCAACACTCCGAAGGGTATTCCTCACGCCCTCATCAACATCAAAACGTAAGTTTCGTTTTGCCACACTTGGTTTGCTGCTGTGCCTTGAAGCAGGCTATAAATTTTAAGCAGAGGCAATAAGCCTCAGGTGTTGCGAGATAGAAATTTTTCCAAAATGTGCTTTATGGCTTCTTTTCTCTGAGGATTTAAGTGGATGGGAAAGATGGAAAGAAGATTGTCCAGACTACAACCACTTGTGCTATATTTACTTGCATACTGAATGCACTTGTTATTTTGCTTGTTGTTTATATTACCTTACAAAATAAATGTACCTTCAAATTTTCATAAACTGTCCAAGAAAAAAGGAGGGAGGCATTCATTATGCAGTTGAGTGCTGTAATTTTCACTCCAGAGTACTTTATGGAACAGGTTTACTGGGAAGGCACATCGTACCGTCTTTGTCAAAATTAACCAGGCTGCATGGTTTGCTTCTAGCTTGCATAGTGAAGCCCTTGTGGCTTTCCTAAAGATCAAAACCTGTTGGAAGGTAAGAAGACCCCCAGTCCTTACCTTTAACGACCATTTCAGATTCAGGGAAGCTGCAAGGGCTCTACTGTACGAGCTAGAAGCAAACCATGCAGCCTGGTTTCTTTTGACAAAGACTGTACATCTAGTGTTAGGACTCTTAGATTGGGTTTCATGGAACCGTTTAGGTTCCTTGGTGAGCATCTTGTTCCCCAAGCACTTAAATCATTGCATGCCTGAGCCCCCCGCATTTTCTTTACCCACTTTATTTTGGGACTGACCACGCTCTAATAGCTTGTACCAGCCTGTTTCACTCTACAGCCTGTTATCATTATTGAATCTTGCCATTTTTCTGATTGGTTGTACATCTGCACACTTTTTTTCCTGCATTTTGAAAAGGGAGGAATGGAAGCCAAGACATGCAGGTTTTCTCGGCACCTTTCGAAAGATGTGCCGCAGTTTTATTAGACTGCACTTGAGCTTTCTCAAGTATGAATGTGGTACTACTTTAAATGCTGCGGCTTCTCTAAAGCTTCTCACGTGCTGTCCTGCTTCAGGGGAGTGAGCAAGAACTATGCGTGGGCCTCAAGTGGTGGCTCCATCCTGGCTGAGCTGGGCACCATGCACTTGGAGTTTGCCTACCTGAGCGACATCACGGGCAACCCCGTCTACCGGGAGAAGGTGGACCGCGTTCGACAGGTGCTGGCTGACCTGGACAAGCCCAAGGGCCTCTACCCAAATTACATCAACCCCAAGACGGGGCGCTGGGGACAGCGTGAGTCTCCCTTCTCGTCTTTTTTGACTGGTCAGAGGCAAAATTCCACGTATTTCTTGGCGTGAACTGAATGACACCAAAAGGAAGCATCACAGCGGTGTTCTAAACCTGGCCATGCCCTGGCTGCAAATTTATGCTGGAAAACAGGTTCTCTTTTAGGGTTTACAACAAGCAGTCTGTGATTGAGAAAGTTGACATGTTAAACAGTAGAGCCACAGAGAGAATGTAGTCGTGTAATGCTCAGTAAGAGATTACCTAACAATGGCATGAGGTATTCTTGGGCATGTTGCTACATTAAGATAATTTTTGTATCCACTCTTATGCCAGTTTGCTGAAATGAAAACTGTTAACAGCAGGCTGCTTTCTGTGTTCAAGTGTTTGCCTTGAACATTTCTTTAGGAAAGGCTTTGTAAAGTAAAAATACGGCTATTTTTAAAATGTGACTGGAAAAGTTGCTCTAACCCTTCTCCGAAGACGTAGCGCATGGCATCATGTAGTGCATAAAAACAGGACTGTTGAATTGTTTTTCTTGGATTGGATGTCCTGCATTCTTATAGTGAGCACTGCCTTTACGATAGCCCTAGAATTGACGCATTGACATAATTTTTGTGGTATGATGCGTGCATTACCTTCTCCAGTTTCCTTGTCATGATGCAGCACAAATTGGGCTACAGTTTGGATTTAGATTTATGATGAGAACTATGTGCCAAATCTCTTGTGTTTAACCGTGAAGGATCTTAAGGCATTCGACATTGAATGACATGCTGTAGTGTGTGTGGAAGGAACTGATTGTCTGGCCATCACCTTGCACAGACCACATGTCCATGGGCGCCCTAGGGGACAGCTTTTATGAGTACCTGCTCAAGGCATGGATCCAGTCGGATGGCGAAGATGTGCAGGCCAAGCGTCTCCTCTTGGATGCTGTCAAGGTTTGCACTGTCATTTATTTGTTGCACTTATGTGTAAAAGTCTGCATCCGATGGTAACAGCAGTGAAGTTTTGTTTTAATTTATGTCATGTGTGCCACGAAGGGGTGGCGTGGTATTTGTCCCAGCTTGTTGGCATGATCTTGGTTGTTACAGTTTGTTGAAGTGACACACTGGTTAGCCATGCACAACTCATTCTTTATGGGTTCAATCCCGGCTGCGGCAGTCGAATTTCGATGGGGGCGAAGTTGAGGTCCTTGTACTATGCGATGTCAGTGCACGTTAAAGATCGCCAGGTGGTCGAAATTTTCGGAGCCCTTCACTACGACGTCCCTCATAGCCTGAGTCGCTAGAGGACGGTGAACCCCCATGAACTCAACATTCTTCCTGTGTATGTCACCTCATTTGTGTCAGGCTGTTCGCACTGGCTTCCAACTTACTGACTAGCTTACAAAAATACTAGCATCCTCATGAATAGTCGTGTGTTCTGAAACAGTGTGTTGTCTCAGTTGTTTGTATTGAGGTGCTACTGTAGTCTGGGATAGCGTAACCATGTGCCTCTTCTGACAAATCGCTTTCACCATCTTTTTGTGCTCTTCTTTCCTTTCATCCTTGTCAGGCAGCTTGCGGTAGTGTTATGGTGCATAATTATGAATGCACCTGTTTTTTGTGTGGCTTGAGATGATTTTTTGCTTTTGTTGATTGTTGACTTTTGTTACCATGTGTTAACTTTTTACGGAATGTTAAGCTGAAGTGAGGTGAAAGCTGTGAGGTAAAAAAAGAAAAAGAAACCAGTTCACTTTCGATTCTCTAAGACACCCTACTAAAACTCGAATACCTAGCCATCAGGGAACAAAACTCACACTCGGTCTGTTTTTTTGTTTACGGAGGACAATTCTGTCATATAATTTTTCAGCTTCAATGGGGCAGATGTGCGTGTCCTGAGCGTAAGACTCATCAGTATCAAGCAGAGGGAGGATGCTTTTTTTGTTGCTTGTTGCGCACATCATGCTCACGTTCAACCGGGAGATCTTGTCTATACAGTACCAATGAGAGTGTCATTCTCTTCGCCATTAACTTCTAAATAAAGCTTGCTCTGTCTTTTTCACGTTGGCTGATAGGCCCGTGTAGAAGCATTCAAGGTTTAATTAGGGGGTGCTGTTTTGCTTTTGGTATGTGCAAACTGTTTCATTCAGTTGACTCATATCAGTGCTGTGCTACATGGAGCCAAAGTGGTAATCATGCACAGTCGTTCTCTATGTGCACTGCGTTAATCCACTGGCCCACTCTTTACTCAAGTATAGCTCAATGGCTGAATTTGCTCTGCCCTTGTGTTTTTTGTGCTATGCCCAGGCTATCGAGTCAAGGATGCTGCTGCAGTCTCGGAGCGGTTTCCTGTACCTGGCTGAAATTAAATACGACCGGATCGAGTCGAAGATGGACCATCTGGCCTGCTTTGCTGGTGTGCACTAGTCTTTGCTTTCATCATTTGGGGAAAGGTTTGCCCAGGAGGGGGATTCATGCTGCATGGATGGTCCTCTGTCTGTTCAAATGTGTTGCATGGATTAGATCCTTAAAAGAACCTTGGAGTGCTGCAGCTGCTCCTTTCCTGTATTTGGTATCTGTCCTTCAGTTGCTGGTTGTGGCTAGAGATGTGAAGGCCTGAAAAAAACACTGCAATTTTAAGAAAAAACGTTTTTTTTTTGTTTTTTTTTTAGACGAGAAAAAATGAAAAGAAACATCGAAAATTTCACAGTGCAATTTCAAGGTTTTATGATTGCTTGCTTTTAGTTTAGGTTTTTGTTTATGATTTGAAAACCATTACAGCGTGCATCGTTGAACGATTGGAGAGCAGTCGTCATCGCCGGTGCCAGGTAGTGGTTTTAAAACGTTCGTGCTGCGAGTGCGCGGGTTGAAGGCCAAGTCACATATAAGATCCAGGCTTGACTTAAAAACACACTAATACTTGAACTCACGGCTGAAGTAGAACAAAATGGTTGCAAGTTCTACAGAGCTACACACGCGGCATAAATAACGTAGGCTGCTGTGCACGTAAGCGGTTTTAGCCAAATGCAAGCCTAGCTTCTTGATTGCCAACCTAGCCGAGTACAGGACATCCACAGGAATTTGGTCCAGGACAGGGGTCTTCAGCGAAGCACGTGGCCCCATCTACCTGGTGGCAAGGCCTTTGCACCAACCAGCCGCTAACTCGTCTGGCTTGCCGACTGCTGCAGATACCACCATTATCTGCCAGCTGCGAACGAAACTGGTCCCGTTTTGGAAACGTCCATACAAGGATTCGCAACAGGCTTTCAGGGGAACGCGTTCAAAAGCTTGTGTATGTGCAGTCGAACCTAGCTGTGAACACAGCTTCAATCCATGCTGCTGCGCGTAGTGCCACATCCAGCAACAGTGACTATGAGTCCGATATGGAGTGACTTATAGATCAGTTTTCATGTTCCTTTTCTCGGTGCAATAGAACAAGAAGTGCATTTCACAAATATGATATTTATATCTCCATATTCGCCTGAAGTGCAAATTATTATCTTCTCGGTGCAATAGAACAAGAAGTGCATTTCACAAATATGATATTTATATCTCCATATTCGCCTGAAGTGCAAATTATCTTCTCGGTGCAATAGAACAAGAAGTTCATTTCACAATAGGACATCTATAACTGCATATTCAACTGAACTTCGGAGCAGTATTATTGATCGTTGTGCTGTTGCAGATAAATCTGTTTTTGTCACGTTTTGCAAAATTTTTACTTTTTCATGAAAAAAACCCCTGAAAAAAACATTTTTTTCATGCCATTCAAATTTTCTTAAAATTTTACATCTCTAGTTGTGGCCTCCGCCGTGTCATCTAGAATCAAATGCCAGAATGGGCCAATTTTGTGTATGTGAGAATTGGGAGAGGCGTGAACTGACAACTGCTCCATTGTCTGAAAAAAATGTTTTTGCCGTGCTGACTGTTTGCCAAGATTTTGCCTACCTCCTGGGCTAAAAAATGGTAGTGATAGGTGTACTACAGCTCTTTCCATAAACATGTGTACTATCAAATCTACCGGGTTTAAATGGCAGCAGAGGCATATTGTTAAGAGAACCCACTGTGTAGCCTGCATATCTGTCATGACCGGGACCCTTCAGGATGACATTGCCTTTGGCCCAGCAGGAGGACATGAGAGTTGTTGTTGGTTATGACATTATGCCAACATTGGTGCTGTTTAGCATAGACTGCGCCTCATGAAGTTGTTGTTGGAAAAGAAAAGATATAATAGGGCCGGTCATGATCTCATATCGGTGGCTGACCATTTAAAGCATTCCACTGGCAGCTTTAGACAATCTGCTG